>NC_142110.1:13556102-14161460 GCF_056152115.1 Neolamprologus brichardi
CTTATTAGCTAATTCATTTTTAACTGATTTTCTGCAAAGGCACAAATACAAGCAGCTTTATTTGATGAGAACTAACTGTTGAAATACAGCATTTGAGCAATTTCCCCTTTATGCTCTGAATGCGCAATTTTTGTCATGAAGAAAACTGATGAGGTGACTATTTGAAAATGGGATTGCACCGATTTCCTCCGTTACACATTATCTGAACACAAAAACGAGGAAAACAATCAACTAAAAGCACAAAAGTCATGTGAACAAAGTCTGAAATAGAAGCAACAAGATTAAACAAGATTTTTTAATATTATTTAGTCCCCTTCTTATTACTATCTCTAGTGGGCCTCTGGCCAGCAGCACAGTGCATCAGCAGAGAGTTCAGCAAATAAATTACTGGTTTAACCAGCTGATGTTAGACAGAGAAAATAAGTTGTTTTCAAAACTGCTTTTTAAACTTTCATTCAAAGACAGAAGAGTGGCATAACAACACTAGCAGTAAGTTGTTTAAATCCTGCTCGACCCTGCTGATAACGTCTGTCCTATTCTCCTCTCAGTCTTGCAGGTTCGATAACAAAAGTTTCTTCAGACTTGACTTGTTGACTCAAAAATGACTTTCAGCAGTTGACAGTCTTTATGATTATAATCTATTTTATAGTGCAGTATTTTTTTTTTAATGAACAGCTTGTGT
Source organism: Neolamprologus brichardi (assembly GCF_056152115.1). Classification (NCBI taxonomy): domain Eukaryota; kingdom Metazoa; phylum Chordata; class Actinopteri; order Cichliformes; family Cichlidae; genus Neolamprologus; species Neolamprologus brichardi. The sequence goes on from NC_142110.1 coordinate 13,556,785, forward strand.
TTTTTGTTGTTGTTGTTGTTTTGTTTTTATTTTGGAAGATGGTGGTTTCTCTCAGCAAACTAGCAATTTACCTCAAAACCTTCCTCTGAGCAACTCTCAGTCTCTGCCAACTGTAATCCAGCCAGCTCCCACAGCCACTGTCTTCTTTGGTTTATTCTCCAGTAAGAGACAAGTGACACCATTATGGTGGAAAAAAAGGAGTCAAGATACAAAGTTTTTGTCAGTGTTGGACATTTTAATGGCGTTAGCTTTACAGCTGGATCAATCTGATCATTTTTCCAGACACCTGGAAATAAATCCATAAACAGTTATCAAATCCAGGCATGCTGGAAACTATCATGTCACTAGCTACAAAGTCCTGGCAGAAAACAAACCAGCTAATGCTATTGATTATAAGCACAAGGACACACTTGAATGTCCCTGTTAACCTCATGTGGACTCACATGAACTCCAGTGTTTCATCAAAAAAAGTTTCAAGGATTTGTTTAGCTCAGATTTTGAATGTACCAGAATATGTGTCGGATATTATGTGGCATGCTTTAAGAGCAACAGACAAAGGACACAAAACTTCTTTTTCTTTTTAAGAAAAGGAGTAAAGTTGCACTCCACCAGTACAGGATTAGACCTGCTTTCCTGCAGCAGCTGATGCTCTCCTGTGAGAATGAATGCACACTTTCAGCATTGTGCACAAAAGCCCACACTAGAAAGTTCCCAGTGTTCACGGCAATGTGGCATTCAGAAGGCCATCTGGCTGTATTATTTTACATATTCTTTCACCACAAAAACGTGGTGTTCTTGTGTTTCATGTGGTGCTTTGGCGATCTTTTCTAATGAGAGCGCAGCAAAAGGGGATAGTTCCTCTTTCACAGGGTTATTTCCCAGAGCTGCGTAGAAGCTGCAAGTGTTTATCAACTCCCATTTGGGTGTCAAGTGCTCGAAAGCCAAGAGAGACAGCGAGGAAATCAGCTGCAGCTCAAACAACTGAACCCCTCCAAAGGTGACAAGCAGCTGTGGAAGTGATCATATCTTTCACAATCTCACTCAGAGGGGAACAGTGGAGTATCTCTGTCTGTGGCTGCTGCAATGTGATGATTCAAGAGACCTTTTGTACGTTCCCAAATCCCAGCACCAACCCCCAGTGCACTGTGTCCAAACAGCACACTGTCTGGCACTGAGATAATGTTCTCAGGCAGGAACAGCAATTTGATTGGCCTCTTCACTTTTGTTTGCAATGGGAGATATCCTCTTCGAGCAGAGTGCAGCCTGAACACTGTAACATTCTGGCTCGGCTGTCATGTCAAGGCAAGACCCCGCCCTCTGAAGACTTTGAAAAACTTACAAAAGTATCAAATTCCACGTGGTTCTTAAACTGGGGGGCTGGTTAAAATAGTCACTCTTATGTTGCTTATCATTAAAATGCTGGCTACTCATAAACCTCAGTCATTTATTAACTAAGACCTTTTGCCTTTCTTCCTTTAATCCAGCTGTGAGTTTCGAAGGGCAGTCCAACTGCTTGGTAAACGTCCCTGAAATGGAAAGAGACTCTTATCAGAACAGAAGAAGCAGTAAAACACTTAAGGCTGTTATAGTTCCGAGATATCGCCAAACCAGTATTTCTGGTAATGTCAAGTTTTTTTATTGACTCCTAAGAAAAAAAAATCAAGATTTCAATTGTGGTTTCGGAAAAACGAGAGACTAAGTCACGATATATAATTCATACAGTATATATTTTATAAAAAATATTGGTTTGAATGGATGAATAAAGACTGATACAGAGCTGAAGGTGCTATAGTGTGGACACTGCACTATAATATATCCCTCTTCTTGTTGTTCTCCAAGCCCTTTGTGACAGACAAGCAGCCCCGTGACTAATGATGACAGAAACAGGCTGGGTTTTACCTGTGTGGAAAAAAATGAGGATTAGTCATACAGACGACACACAGGTGTTAAACAGTAAAGATGTAAGTGTAACACGTGCGAGTCAGCAGGGCGTACACCCACCACGTGAACCTCTCTGTAACAGCCAACCACTTGCGCTTGTGTTTCGACAGGGCACAAGTGAAATGTTGATCTTTGTTCCCTTTGCTGAGGAGAGGAAAGAACACCCGATTATGTAAAGCACGTATGCGTACAGTAATAAAACCAGGTCCAATGAGTCAGCCAGGCGTCGATGAGATGGGTAAACAAGTCCAAACTACATGCTATCATAACAAAGTGCAGCCTTCCTGCTGTCTAGCAGGATATACAAGTTACAGAGTTATTGGGTCCTTATCAACACTTTACTGTCATAACATTACCATTAGGAACACAAGTGCAAACATCAGCTTGAGCAAAGGCTACCGGGAACAACAAATGGTAAATAACCACTTGGCACACGAACAAATATAAGATCACATCCCTCCTCCTTAGGTATTCAAAAATCTTGATGTTTTCTGAGAACAGGGTGTCCTTTTTTTAAGGCAACTTGTAGCATCTCTCACAGACAAGATACAGAATACACTCTCTTGGGCAACATCCAAAAAAGTGTACTTTGGTGATTAATTTATTCCAGGGTGTTGAACTTTAAGTCTGACAAGTTAAGCCACATTTCTAAATTAAAGGCTCACCAGTAACACAGAGATGATTTCTTAACTTCATTGCCAAATGTTAGCCAATACAATGAACACCTCTCCTGTGTCCAAACTAGATATTTGCTTTAGGAAGCTCCTGATTAGCTTAGCTTAGCATAAACCCTGCGGTATTGTGCGAAGGAGTCAGGAGTGGCAGAGAAGCATGTGAGGGGGGTGCAGGACATGTGTGAAGACAGTGAGACAGTGGTAAACTGTGTGATAGGATTCGAGGTAAGTTTACGTCAATGATTGGCTCTGAGCCCATTCTTGTTCGAATTGGTGATGAACAGGCTGACAGACGAGGTCAAGCAGGACTATGATGTACGCAGACGATACATGTGATATGTAGTGAGGGCAGGGAACAGGTGGAAGATTGTCTGGAGAGGTGGAGGTATGCTCTGACAGAAGAGGAATGATGGTTTACAAGGTAGCAGTGAGACATTTGGTATGGTTTGGTGAGAGGGGTACTGACAAAAAGACAGAAGGCCAAGCTGAAGATGTTAAAGTGAATGAACAATATTAACAGGATAAGGCAATGCTGAGATGGTTTGGACATGTGGAGAGGGGATAGTGGATACATTGGGCAAAAGGGTGTTGAATATGGAGCTGCCAGGTAGGAGACAAAGATGAAGACCACAGAGAAGATTCATGAATGTAGTGAAGAAGGACATAGCAGAGAGTTGGTGTGACAGATAGGGGTTAGATGGAGGCAGATTATCCACTGTGGTGATCCCTACAGGGAGAAGCCAAAAGAAGAAGAAGAAGAAGAAGAAGCAGTATAAATCCTGGACACTGGCTCTATCCAAAGATATGTGCCCACAAATGACCCTATTTAAGCTCTTTTTCCCTTACAGTTGAATTCATAGTCATCACGCAAAGCTAAGCCAACTCCTAGCAAGAGCATAGTTTAATTGTCATAATAAGAGGCAAAGGCTCTATATATTACTACCAGTAACTGCAAATTATTCATACAAAAGAAACTGTAATGTGCAGTTTACACATGTGCGCAAAACGCCCCGTGCAAACACCTGTTCATGTGGAGAAATCTTATCTAAAGACAGGGCTTTGTGCATATAAACAACAAACAAATTAACTCATAAAAGCTGCCCATGACAGCTTTCATAGATAGCGTCATTCAGGTGCTGCTTTTCAACAACAACAAGACCAGAACAGTGCTCAACTCCCTTCCTAGCACTTTGCAGAAAGGGGGCTGAGGCTGAGAAGAGGTCACTGTGCGAGCTCTCAGAAGGGTGGGAGGTGTTGTTTAGATGGGAGTCCCATTTGGTTGTCATCCTCCCTCTGTCTTTTTGCCTCCAGGCCGTCAATGTTCAGCCACACAAGAGGCAACCTTCTTTACCACTATGTTAATCCTGCTCTCCTCCCCCGCCTCGGTGCCGCCTCCCCGGCACTCTACTACAAAGAACAGAGAGCTGTCCAGCATCACTGGCAGAACATGATAATTTTTTCTGTTGCGTAATTTGAAAGCTCTGACGTGAGAGTGACGACTGCCTTGCATGCAAACTTGAGTTCATAATCACAAGCTGATTTGTACGTCACTCGCTTGACCCTAGGCCCATGCTTAGCCATGAGTGTGCACTGCCATCATTGTTCCTTTGGCATGGTGGCTTTGTCTGCTCAACACAATACAGCTCAAAAGAGCAATGTGAAGCGGACACAGTTTTGTTTTTGCACCCATTTGCTGGTCAGTGCTGGTGCTATTCAAAATGCATTGATTGGTGTGACGGCTGGAGAGGGATGTGCCTCGCGGGCACCGGTGAGGGGACAACACTCTGAAATGCACTATTCATCTGGGCGGTGAGTCTGCAGGGGGCCTGCATTAGCTCACTGCGCTGATGCTTTTGAGATGACCGTCTCTTTTGGTGGGACATTCAGCAGAGGCACTTAAATGGCATGCAGTCCATTATTAATGGTCAGTGTTTGAGTGTGTGCAAGATGTACAGGTCATTGCAGTACAGTCATTTTCTACTGACACCGATCGAGATTAAAATTAGAGGGGAAAAAATAAATAAATGACTGTAGAAGCAAATCAAGCATGCTTCCAAGCTGGTGCACTGCATAGTATTAAGTTAAACTCAAACCAAAAAACTTGCTGTTTCTTATGATGGTGAAAAAGGGTTCACTGTTGGTATGAATTACAGGAGCTTCAGTGACAGAGTTCTCAGTCTGACAACTTTTCACTTTGAAAAAATAGCTACAAGTTACATTTAAATCTGTCGCAACTGTCATCAGCAGTGCAGCTTTGATGACTGTGATGCTGCATTGGTGCATGCAAGGCGAGGCTAAAGAGTAGCTCTTCCTCAGGGGAGTGAGGCTGTCTATGCAGGATGTGAAAAGACTCGTCTGCAAGAACAATGCACCCATAATTATATAGGGATATTACAGTAATGGCCAGTGGGCTGGTACTTACAGTGCTTTTCTGCTCTAAGTGAGTACTAAGCACTTTTTATTACAAGCCACAATCAGGCAAACTTTTTTGTTTGAATCTGCATTCTGTTTGTTGAATTATTATTATTTATTTATTTAAAAACTTTTTTTTTATTTTAATGTGTACTTTTAATTCTTTTTATTGGCTATTCTGGAACTTCATGTTCTTATTTGTTTTAGTGTTTTTGTGTACAGCCCTTGACTGAGGGGTTTAACATCTGACCCACGGACACTTCAAACATATGTACTGGAGGACGTGAGGGTCAAACCACCAACCTTACAATCAGCAAGTGACGTGACCGTGTTGTGTACATCCAGAGATGAGGGCAGGCCTAAATACTTTATGCCAGCAATAAGGGTTACATGGTTCACTGAGAGGGGAGGATCACTGCAGTACAGTTACTTTGATCACTGGTATCCAGTGAAAGAACATTTATATCCTGATGGAGTATTCACTTCCAGCATGGCACTCTCCCCATCCACAGGGTTTAAGGGGTCACTGATTGGGTTGATTAGCATGATAAACAGTATACTGTGGTGTTCGTAGCCATATGATCGTAACACAGTTGGACACCTGTGGGAGATTTTGGACTGAAGTGAAAGACAGCACTCTCTACCACATGGTAAATGAGGGAATATCCAGTATTGTTTCAGACAATGAGAGAAACAGTGCCACGCTGCACTGGAGCTCTTTTCATGGCTTGTGGTAGCCTAATAAAGGTCATGATGTTTTTCTTCTGTCACTTCTTTTTATATGGACTGTAAGCTGAAATAAAACATTAGAATTAAATTACCATTTGGAAAAAAATCTCAGAATATAATGACAGATCTCACTATCATTTCCCAGAGCTTATGTCTTTGAACTTGTTTTATCTACTCAACGGTTACAAAAATCAAAGATCAATAAAAAAAAACCTATGTGGAAAACAGAACTGAAAGTAGTATAGAAACTTACAAAATACGCTTACGGCAATAAATGTTATACAGTTGGAAAGCCTGTTTATGTCCGCTTAAATATTGCCATATTTGTGAGGAATCCAGAAACGCCTTTGTGGGTTGAGCAGCAGAGTTGAGAAACTTGACAAATTTTCTCTGCCAATGTAAAGCTGCTAATTCTGCTATTGACTCTTGTTTGGTGTTGTTTATTGGATTGGGGGATTTAAGTCTGAAGAAACAAGACGTGCTGGTAATTGAACAGTTTATTCATTTAACAAACAGAGGCCTCAGTAGCACGAGGAAAACCAATACACAGCCACAAGAGCCTGGCACATCCTCCTCATGCTGGTCACCAGTTTGGTTACACACTGCTGTGGGATGTCTTCAACCAAGATTAACCTAGCCACCATGGTTGTGTTGGTCACTCTGGCACAAAGAGCACTTCCGAGCTGATCCAACAAGGTTTCAGTGGGGTTGAGATCAGGACTGCAGGCACGCCATTCCATCCTCTCAACACCCAAATTCTGGAGGTAGTCACTGATGAACCTGATGAAGTGCTGACACGGTAAGAAAACTCTTCCTGTTGTGTTTCGGACATCAGCCTCATATTAAAATTTGGTCTTTTTGACTTTCTATTTGACTGCTTATCTCTAAATAATTCATTTTTAAAAGCCAATAAATAAATAAATGAATAAAATAAAAAATGTATTCTTATAATAATGATAAACAACCAGTTGCTGGTGCAAGCCGCCCCCCGACTTGTGCACTACATTACAATAATCCATCTTGCCTGTAACTAATGCAGGTTTCCATTTTAATTGCAATACCAAACTTTTGTTTGCAGTCGTGCGCCGTTATGATGCTTTGCGGGCCTGTAATCTGGACGGAATGCGCACATAAGCCTCCCTTTTATATTCCATTTGGCGCAGAGAAAGTTCAAAGCTAAAATAAAAGACACAGCGAGGCAGAATTTCAAAACATACGACTTCCAAAGAGGCACTGTTACATCACATGACTGTTTCCACCACTTCGACCAGAGTGCGCTCAGAAGTCAGCGGGTTCACAAGTGGGCGAGGCTCAACACGGACTGAAGTGCACAACCCCGGCACGGAGCGTGAACCAGCTTGACCGCGGGCATGCGCCCGGTGCGAGGGACAAAGAAAAGGAAAGAGGGGAACTTCGGCGTGTCCCCCTTTAAAACTCTCAGACGATCGCTCTGTCGCACTCCTCACAACCACACCGTCAACACGTTGTTTATCCTCGAATGACCCCGATGCCGAAGCGAGAACATCCCGTTCCCGAGATATTAATAGTTCCCCTTGCGTCACCAAACTGTGGCCGACCGCTTTGCTTGACACGCAACTGAACCACAAATTATGCCAGCACCACACTCTCCTCCAAAGCAAACATGGTTATAAAACAGGTAGTCATCGTTCTCCAGCAGCTGTCTGCGGGTGTTACAGCCGAGGTGATTACCATTTTTAAGTGTTACACACGTGGCTATTAAGGTGATGATAGACGAGTCTGGAAGACAACTCTGCACATTATAGAGAGTTTTGGTGACAAAGCGGCTGGGTTTATGGCATTCTGAGTGGGTATTTCACCAAACAAATATCGCGAGAAAAAAAGAAGAAGAAAAGATTCAGCTGCTGAACACAAGTGCAATTTTCCAGATCGTGCCAGTGTTGACGAGCTGAAAGCCATAGCCTACAATGCACAATAAGCCATATGTTAACTCACTCCCCTTCCCCCAATCCTGAAGCCAAGTGAGGCTGTAGCTACAGAGCCTGGCCCGCATCGCTCCAGTGGGAGGCAGGGAGGGTGGGAGGAGAGTTTCTGTTGCTATGTTCACTGGGAGTCTCCTGTCTGGAGGATCTAGCTCAGGCTGATTTTTTTTTTTTTTTTTTTGTGGGGGGGGGGGGGGGCTGACATGGCAAGTTGTATGTAGGTCAGCAACAGTAAAACAGCATCGGCAGCTCAAAGGCACACTGGAAGTACTGTCTTTGGGAAAAAATGGGGATTTTTACTCATTGCTGGTAAAAGAAAAAGAAACGTGACAGGCGAGTGCCTTCTTCCAGTCATTTTTTTTCCTCCTGTATTCAGTCCATACTGAGACTGCATAGTGCCTCCACACCTGCATCCACAACCTCTGCAGCTGAGGCTTTCAGCTCAGGTTGATGCCAAATAAAATGTTCCCCCAGAAACGGAAATAACGCTGATGCATGAAGCAGTAGAGGGACAAGCTATGCAAAAAGGCATAGAAAATAGTACGAGACTCTTATTCCCATCTTCTGTAGCTTGGCGCTGGATCGTATGTCCCCGTAAGTTTATTCAAACAACCCAACTTTGACAGTTTGTCATGCATAATGAGTTGATGCTTAAGCCTGACTATGGAAAGCAGGAGAAACTCATCATCTGCTGTTTTCAAAGTTAAAAATAAACAATGCTTGATAAAAAAAAAAATCAAGTGTCAAGAGCTTGGGAAATCATACATTCCTTATTAGTGAGTTTAGCTCATTCATGCCAGATCATGAAGGTACGTGCTTTGCTGCACTGGGTGTCTGTATTCTTTCAGATCCAGTGTGATTAAAACGGCTTGTTTGCCATAAGTGAAATAATTTAGTTTTTCCAAGACAGCGAAATTATAGAGATTAAGAGGCTTGCGTGAAACGTACTGGATGGGCGTCAGCAGAACTTGCGCTTGCATTCAAAACCAGGAATAACTTTGGGGTCCAACTAAAATTCCTTTGGCTTTGAATGGTGACTAGATGCACAACATATGCGTGGTGAGGTTGAAGAGGTTAATGAACACCACAAGGACATGACTTCATGCCATTTAGTCATCAGCGGTTTCATTTGATTAACTGCACTTCACTTTCCTGAATTTCATACGAGGATCATCAGGCAGCGTCCAACAAATCTGCAGAGGCCTTCTTGAAAACATGTCTCCGAAATGAGAAGCTCTGCCGGCTAGTCCTGACACGACTGAATGAGCGTTTAGGCTCTCACTTCAGGTCTTTAAAGATTTGTCTGCTCCCACAACCCCGACTGATTACCTTAGTGCTATTTGCTTAGCCTCCCACCACCATCTGTGTTTCAGATCATCCAAGGCAGCTCTAATTACAGTCATAGGCTAGGGCCCATAGATAATGACAATGCTGCTATGATCAGCAGGATTAGACAGGTGCTTGTCGACTTGCTTTGACTTGGACTTTTTATGGTCTGTAATGCAACCTGAACAGTCAGCGAGCAGGGGAGAATTTCTCCCACTCTTTGTCTTCTAACAGATAACAATGGAGATTATTTTAACAAACAAGTGTCACATTTATAGAGCTGCGTGTTGTCATTTATGGCATGAATAAAGTAATGTAATTCTATTTAGTAAACGTAATGGCCTGTCATGTGGTCTTCCAAGAGACTCATAGTAGAGTCTGGTCAAGATGATGGATTAATCTTTTAATGCTCGAGGATTTATATATCTAGGATTTTTATCCAAGAACAATACTCATCTATTTATGTGCAACGAAGTGTTCTAACTTCTCTGATATGCAAAGAGGTGAAGTCACTGACTCCTCTTACAGATGGATGAAACTGTCTGATAAGCCGCAGGCACCTGAATCATAAGATTGATGGTGATAATTTGTCTAAAAATCACAGTTCTCAAAGCGTGGTTCATGGGTCATTAGCAGTCATTGGTAACATTTAGTGTGGCCTGCAAGTGCAACAACTCCAGAGTGGAAATGACAAAGACACTGCACTTCTTTAACGGTTTTAAAAAACAAACAAACAGTCAAAACTCACCATTCTCTGAATGGACACTAACTAAATGTGTTCCTGACTCTGATCAGTCACCAAAACATTAAGACCCCATAGCCTAAAACAGTATCCCAAACTTATTTTTGCCTAACACTTCTGTAAATAACTTATGTTGGGATTTCGACAAGATGAACTTTCACCCTTAGCTCCTCATTTAGTGGCAGAATCTACATTTTAAATCACGACTTTAAAACACTAAAATCTAAATGCCAGGAAACCCGTAATGTGAACATTTATCTCTTCCATTTTCTGACAGTTTTATTCCTTTTTGCATCACACTTGAAGGTAGAAATTATCAATCAAGCCCAAAAAACCAAAAGTAAGGCCCTCAAGCCAGAAAAATAAATGTTTATTGCATAAGAGGTGGTTACATATGCAGATTTCAACTTTTAAATTACTATTCAAGCATTGCCTGAAACCGCATTAATGTGTGGTTATGTTGATTAGCTACTGTTGGTTTGGAGCCATGACAGATAAGCTTTATTTACTGCTGTTTATTCTGATTTTTAAAATCATTTTTCATCGCTCTAATCAACATCCATAAGTGTCCCTTACATAAATGGTCTCACTGTTCTAGATCTTAATGTTTAGTCCATTGAGATTGGAAAAACATAGTCAGAGCTCATGGTTTCCTCATGCCAAACAATAGTGTTTATGCATGATCCAACAATAGAAGCATTTCTGCGGATTACAGAAAGTTGCACTGGCGTTAACAGCAGCCTGTGGCTCAGATGGAGCACTGTAAACAGTGACCGTGCTCGGCGTGTGATGTTCAGCAATGCTCGCAGCAGCTGTTTGGTTGACAAGGTAATCAAACAAAAAAGGCAGCGAGCTTTGATTTTGCTTGTTTTTGTGCGATTCTGAAACTCATCTACGTCTATTAAGCTGTGGTCGTGGTCTGACGCAAAGACAGCTGCCTCATGTGGCTTCAGTTCCTGGTGCAAAAGTGCTGATCAGCAGTTGTGCTCTTTTTTTTGTCTGTCTGGCTGTCTGTTCCCATTTTGCATCCCTAGAATGTTATTGTAGATCTTCTTTGATCCCAACCATGTCAGTCATTCAAAAGGTCAGGGGAAATGTGAGAAAATACAAGGTTTCTTTTTTTTTTTAGCGTGAATCCCACATCTGGTTGTTTGGATGTTGGCCGATGAGCTGGTTCTGGAAGTTTATGCAGCTGAGCCCAGGACGCAAAACACCCGCTCTTTCAGTGAGAAAGAGCTGTTTCGATGCACCCTGGGAAAGCGCAGATATGCAGTCACGTCGCAAACATGGAGGTTTATGAAACACCTCTGATCAAAGGAAGGAGCCACTTCAGTTTGACAGATTGTGAAATAAAGTCAGTGGTTGGAGTAACTTCCTGCAGGTTAAGAGAGCTGCTGTTTTACAGCCCCGCTGCTGCATATGGATTCCTTGTTAACCTCTGTGTGGGCCCCAGGTCAACCATGGAAATTCTTTATACCAGTGTGATCTCAGACTAGCACAATAGAGATATGCACATTAGCTATAGATTAGAGCTGAAGACAGTTTTGCTCTAGCAAAGTGCCCTTAGCTACATGTGCACAGCAGCAGATGACTGGGCGTTTTTCTAGTGAAGCTGTTAGCCACAAGCAGACCTATAAGTGTGCCACGCCTCCTCCCCGACTACTTCCCTAAAATACATTTTATGCTGACAACAGAGAACAGAGGGGCCAAATACCACAGGGTTGGATGATTAGATTTAATTTTATTGTAATTCCACATATTAGTACAAAATGCACTTGAGACTTTAACCAGATTATGAGTTTTTTTACGACGACCGAGAGCACATCTGCGCTTCTTCAGATTAGCGGGGAGTGTAACTACAAGCAGGAATTAGTGGAAAGAGTAGTAACGGTATTAACTGCTGCTAATACACCGCACCAAGTGAGGCAGAATAGAACAAGGAAAATATCAATTCAGCTTTGCAAGAATTGTTCATTTCCTACCAAAAAGTATTTTTAAGAAATAACAAACCAATGTCAACATCTTTTAAACTTTCTTTTTTATTTTACTGGAGCGGAGCTCAAGGTGCTTCTCATGTACAAGCAAAGCACACAGGGAACATGTCCTAACATGACCTGCTGGTACAAAACCACTTAAGACCATTTCCTGGCCTGAATTTCGGCCAGAGAAACAAAACCTCAGAACAGGTACATGTTATCGCCTTCTACACACGTAATCTAGAGCTCTTTATTTAATTTATTTTGTATCCAACTGTGTGCATCAGCCGACTGTGTTTGTCCTCCTCTGCAGTGCTGAGAGACTGAACACACCTGCAGCAAAAAGGTCTCAGGTGAGGGTGTAGTCTATTGCCTGGGCAACCGGGAAAAACACTGGCTGTTTGGAGACTCACAAACACTCAAGTTTTATCGCCTTGTTTGTGCAGGTCGCCGAATATTACACAGAAATGGCAACAAAAACACAGAAAGGCAGACACAAGAGGAAGGAGAGGCAGGTTGGCTTTGTTTAGTGTTTTAAACCTACAGGTTTCTGCAGAACTCTTCTTCCGTGCATGAAAATGTTTGGGTTTCCTTGCTGGGGGTAGTAAGCACGTTTAGGAAGAAAGAGGGATTTCCACAGCTGAAGTCTTCAAAGTGAAACCTCTCTTCTTCTTTAAGTGGTGTCTCCTTCCAGAAAATCACATGTGGAAGCACTTTAACCCTAACCTTCTTTACCGCTGCTGGCCTCATGCCATCTGGCTTAAGTGATGAGATTAGTCACATGAGACATTTACAAATTATCAAGTAAAACAACTGAAGGTACATTGAGCCTGATCTGAGGCAGTTGGCACGCGAAACGTCAAATGTGTAGCATGTTTTCTTTACCGCTCATGTGACACTTAATGGGAAGTGAGGACAGGTTTTACACGATCAACAGGGATTATACAACACACACTAGAAAGTGGGCATGTATGCTGTATGTATACTTATATGTATTCAGCATCTTTGTATTACAAAATCAGGGTATCTCTCTTTTTTACTGATTTGATAGTCTTAGGAATAAGGCAAAACTTTCCTGTATATGTTTTGTGAGATGAAATTTAATCAGAAACTCATTACATCAGAACATAATGAGCTTGTGTTTTACATATAACTGTGCCACTTTTTTAACCTATTGTAAAAATTTATTGTAACTCTTTGCACACAACTTTTTTCTTTTTTTTTTGGTGGGGCGGGGGGGGCACAGAAATATAATTACCCCAGAAAATAAAAGACAAATGTCAAATATTTGAAATATACACGGTACTTATTTAAAGCACACTTCAGCATCCTTTATATGCCATAAAGGCCAAGTTTACATGGGTCATACTGTCAGTGAGTGTCTTTATAACATTAGCATTTGTGTTAGATTCAAACACAGTTCCCAAATATTTTACACCCTTTCACTCATTATGTGTTTTCTGAGAGGAGGGGTCTGAGGAGAAAGTTAGCTCTCGCATAGATGGAACTAATGCTTTCTTTCGTCCCATGATTTTGGTTGTATTGATGGGTCTGATATATAAAACATACAAGGAAACAAACAAAAACATTTGACCCAATTAAAGTGATAACCACCTTGACTACTTTGAACTCTGTTGTTGTGCCTATACGAGGGATCAGAGTGCCCTCTTGTGGCTAAAGCTGGCACCTGGTTGCTGCAGAGAAATGTAATACATTGTGAGATACTGTTGCTTGTTAGATTAAAATGATCAGAGAATCTACTGAAATTTCATCACATTATTTGTTTTCTTCTCAAGTTGGGTTTACTTTGGATAGTATCAGCATCTTGTTGACACTCTTCTAGGGTCGTGCAGGGGAAACCCACGAGGTCCATAGTAGTCTAATTGTGATGCAACTGAGTAATCATCAACTGCAACATTATCAAGTTCTCAAAAAGCATATATGGGTCTTTAAAGTAGATAGTGATTGACTACAGAATTTGTTCAACACACACTTTTAAGTTGTGCTATGCAAGAGAATATCTATTTTTATTTTCTTTTTTTTTTAATCCAATCAAAGCAGTGGAAGAGTCTTATCAAAGATTAAAGATGAAATTTTTCTGTTAGGTTTTGTAAAAGCTTGCATGTATGTTGAGGGAACCTCTGATTTAAAGAAACTAATAGTTTAAAAAATCAATTTAAAGAATCCCAGATATCAAAATTTGTTGTTTATTTGGAGTTCTGTCTGACTTCAGTCGCATGTCTAAGTAATACATCTGGTTTGGGGTCTTTCATCATTCCTTCTTTCTTCTGCTCCATTCAGTGCTACAACTTCTCTCGGAGACAAATAATCTCCCCACACTGGCCAATACAAAGCCACCAGGAGAAGATAAAGCTCATTTGTGTCTGCTTACAAGGAGAAATTACACATAATCCATTCTAAGAGGCAGACAGCACCTAGACACATGGCTGGAGTCGAGCAGAGAAAAAGTAACCATTCATTCAAGGTTCATGTTTATTGTTTGAGATTATGACCTGATGAAGTCATCCAGCTGTCTTCACTGACACCGCAAGGTACAGTCGTTTCCCAAAGCTCATAGTTGTAAGAGTAAAGCAGATGCTTGGTGAGTGCATGCTTTGGATTAGCTGATTAGGTAGCTCATTACTTCACTCACACTTGTTGCAGTTTCCTGTGTTGCAATGTGTTTCTGTGGGAGGCCACTTCACTGTGACAGGGCTGTTTTGTTTTGGGTTTTTTTACATTAACAGTTTATTTTACTGTAAGGTAAACATTGAGTTACACAGGCTGTTACATCCAGCCTATGTGCATCATTTCTTGCCACTTTCAAATCTTGGTGAGCTTGGTAATCCTTTACTTATTTATCACCCTTAAAACTGTTCTATTTAGTGTCCAGCAGAGGGAGGTGCTGGACATGAAATTCACGCTCCTAAACTGGTTTCTCTTGGGTTTGACTTTCAGACCGTCTATAACAAAGTCAACTTTTTTTGTTTTGTTTTTGCTACAAAAAAGTGTTGGATTCTGTATAAGACCTAAAGGCTTTTGATTTTGTCGTCCATATTTTGAGCCATTTTAATGAATACCCCAAAAATATTTGCTCAGGGTAAGCTAAATGCAGTGTTTTTTTTATAGTGCTGACAAGTGATAGTTTGAATTTCCATTAATTTTTAAAGTCTTATATAAGAGGTCAAACTCTTACTAATACTATGAAACAAGCTGCTCCACATGTGTTGCACAACTACTTAATGTGGTGGGAAAACCTAAACGTAAGATGCTGAGAGATTAAATGTGTTGTTTTATTCAGATCCCCAAATATAAAAACCACTCAAGAGTTTTTATCCTTCCTTCTGTTTATTATTTCTTAATGAGTCTAAGTACTCTCTGCTTATGCATACCTATGTTTTTGCACCCTGATGGGACCCTCTTGTCTCCCTTGTCAGATCTCATCTGGTGGGATATCTTTTGGCTTTCTGTTGGCTAACTTTAGCTTCACAGCTTGCACGATCTCTCTCTAAGCCTTTTTGGGGGGTTGTGGTGTGCCAAAGTAGATTTACCTTCAATAACCATTTATTAAATCTCTATCCATTAGACTCTGAGGCTTCGTAAGAGCTGGCTGCATTAAGCCTGATTATGGGATGTTCGGCAGTGGAAAAGGGTCTATGTGTCAAGTGTGTCATCGAGTGATTTATATCCCTGGCAGGGATCTCTGTCTTGTCAGTCGGGAGTAAGCCGCATAGAGGAGAGAGAAGCATTGAAACCTTTACTGAAGTGTAAATCCAGGGCTTGGTGCCATCACCTGGTGCTGTAGTGGCTCTTGAGTGTTTCTGTCTGTCTCTAATGTCGACGTTGCTGGCGTCCCCTGTTGCCACTCTCCAAGGGTTCCTCTCTTGAGTTAAGTCTCCAGCATGGACACTGGCACCTTTAAAAGGTCCTCCCTCAAACGCAGCACATCTGGCTCGCAGAAGGTAAGATGAAGCATGCAGGCAACAATGTCACATTCAACAGCTATTCATTTTTATTACCTTTCAGACTTTTTTCCACTCTGGGATTTTAATTAGGATTAAAAAAAGTTTTAAAAGATTTTTTAAAATTGAATTGTAATCTATTATTAATGGAACTTTTATAAATGATGTTGTTCTCAAGAAAAATAAGTTTATCTTAGCTTTTTAGCAAACATTTTGCAAACACAAACTGTATGATTACTCAAGTCATCACTTTAAGGATATACAACATGGTGCCAACACTGGCATCTAGCCTCAGCCCTTCTCGTCTCGTTCCCCAACTTTGATAACCACTGACTTTTATATCTTTGTAAAGTCTTAAAAAAGTATTTAAAAGACCCTGAAAGCAAAAATATGTAATCATTCATACATTTCTCTTCCCAATATTTGAGCAACATATCCCAGAAGAAGAGCATGTGAACTGCAAATTAAGAGAGTTTGCACTATTTTTGTGGAGGCTTATGAGCACAGAATTTTCAAGGACAAATATAATTCAATTTAAATTTAAATGAAGGAGAAAGTTGGATTAAATAACTACAATGATTGTGGCATGGTTGTGCCAGACAGGCTGGTCTAAGTATTTCAGAAACTGCTGATTCACGGGGATTTTTCCCACACAACCAATGATCCTAAAAAGAAAAATTATCCATCGAGCAGCTTTTCTCTGGGTAACAATGTGTTGTTGATGCCACAGGTCAGAGGAGAATAGCCAGACTGCCTCGAACTGACAGGAAGGGAAAACTAACTCCAATAACCAGTTTTTTACAATGAAGATATGAAGAAGACTATTGCTGAGTGCTCAGCTAAGAACAGAAAAAGAGGCTACAATTCTCACAATCTGACCACAGAAGATTGAAAAGATGTTGCCTAGTCCGATGAGTCTCGATTTCTGTTTTAACATTCAGATGGCAGGGTCAGAGTCTGGTCTAAACAACATAAAAGCATGATGTTCAGGCTGCTGCGGCTGCTGGTGGTGGTGTAATGGTGTGGGACACTTAGGGCTCCTTAGTAGCAAATGAGCATCACTTAAATGCCAGACCCTACCTGAGTATCATTGCTGATCATATCATAAAGCTGAAATCATGGTGAACGCTGGCCTCTAGTCACCAGAGAGCACATGATATTCATGAATTCTCCGCAGGTTAACGGGGGTGACTAATTTTTGATGAGTTCAGACACTTAACATTAGTAATAAAAACTGCAACAACCAGTAAAAATCTGAATCTGTATATCCTACCAGATTCACTCTGGGTTTGCACCTCACATGAGATTGTGATGTATGAGTCACCCAGCCACCCTTCACATTCAGTTGTTCTTCTCTGATGAAATTAAATGGCATTTATTTAAGCGCACACCAAAAGAAAAGCAAAAAAGAAATTCTTTGAATACATCCCTCTCAAGGCAAAAACATGTAGAAACAACATCTGCAGCACTCACATAAAAACAAAGTTTTTAATTTATATGGCAGCTGATAAATTCAGAAGATAAATTTTAATGACAAAATCATCCTATAACGGCTACAAAATAATGTGAATTTTAGTGACGGAAAGCATTTGATCCCCTTGGAGCACAAGATTTAGTACTTGGTGGAATAACCGTTGTTGGCAAGCACAGTCTCTGTAGAGATATTCGACCACTCTTCTCTTCAGATCTTTTCCTAATGCTCGAGTATATGAGGTTGCTTGGATACACAAAAGTGTGGCTGTCTCTATAAGTTTTTGGATTTAAGGTCCAGAGACTGTTTAAACCACTCCGAAGCCTTAATGTGTTTCTTCTTGAGCCACTCCTTGGCTGTATGCTTTGTCTCATTTTCCCTGAGACTAAACCCATGATTGATAAGGTTAAAAGGTTCTAGTTTAGTGCTTTCACTGCAATAAAGTTATCTTGTACCACTGACGGGAAAACACCACCAAAGTTTAATGCTTGCACTGCCACGTGTGACAGTAGGGATGATGCTCTTGGTGTCAAAGTCAGCATTTTTTCCCTTAAGACACTCTGAATGAAGTTATTCAAAAAAGTTTTATTTCCTAACAAAGGTGGTGACTGTGGTCCCGTCTGCATTTTCCCATGCAGTGTTGGGAGTCATGCCTTGTCCTCCTTATGGTCATTAATTCTGCATGAGACAAGATCGTGGGTGGAGCAGCAGACTGAGAGTGACTGACCGTAATTTTGCGTGTCTTCAATTTGAGAATAATCACACCAACAGTTGTCAATGTGTCACCAAGATGCTTACTGGTGATCCATTATCCCATTGCAGCTTTTGTACTGGTCAACCCAGAGCTCTTTGGCCTTGGTGATGAGGTTAGGGGCTGCTTAGGGGCCCAGGTATACTTTTAATCCACACAATAGTGCAATCCATTGTGGATACTGGCTTGGTGACTGTTAATCCCCAAATTGTTGTCAATTAAAAACTTGGTATACTTGACCCAAATAAACAGAAATGCACATTTATTTCAAACGACAACAATTTTTTTCTCTTTTGTTTAGTTGAAAAGTTATCATTTACTCTTAACATGCATCTACAACTGAAATTGCAGTCAGCTCATTTCTTTGTAAGTAGTTCAAATCATGAATTCACCAGGGTGTCGAATCCCTGTAACATCTGTTGAGGCTGCTATGTATATAGAGTAAGGCTTATAAATGAACCCATGTAATCCTTAAAATCGTTGGGTAACCTGGTTATTTTTTAGTCGCGTGATTGATAATTATTACGTTACTTAAACCGTTGTAGCCACAATGACTAAGTTCCTTCACTTTCACAACAGAAAGATTTCAGATGTCGCTAGTTTTTTAGGAAAAAACTAACTTTATTGCGATTCCTTGATTTTGGTCTCTATTTCAGTCAGACTGCTTTAGGGAAAAAAGTGGAAAAACAGCAGCCTTAAAACATGTCTTATGACTCCCTCAACTCTCGGGGATAATCAGTGACATGTTGGACTCGTGATGGCTAACTGGATTTTTCAACTCAGGAGGACAAAGAGTGCATTTACAAACAGGGCTGACTGAAAACAGTTTGCTGCACAGTTAATGCAAATTTGCCCATCCAGACCCTGGAAGTGGAGTGTGCCACTTTGACGAAATATCTTTTCTCCTCGAGTAAAAACAAGTAAAAGGCAGCTTTATATTCAGCCCATGTGGTTTACCATGAGTCTGAAACCCTTTTTTTTTTTTTTTAGACAGTTAACAGAGCCTACATGGGTTTTCTTCCTGTCACAATGCATCAAGCTCTAACTAGCATGGCTATTCAATACCAATGAGGAGCAATTAGTTGCTTTGATCTTCAACCCGGGTAACATCACATTCCTTATAGGAACCCAAAATCCTTTCTTTCACTTGTGCTCACAAGGCTTTTGTTGTATGAATTCCATTGTTACTGCAATATTGTGAATATCTGACACGTTGATTTTCAACTGATATAGCTACAGAATTTAACCAAACACGTGCTGCCAGTCAGATATCCACATACAGATATAAAGTCATCATTATACCTTCTCTATATGAGCCTTTGGAACTGCGTAGTGTAATTAAAGCTTTACTGGAACAAATTAGCTGTGGTCAAGTTGTTGCTAAGCTGTGGATCAGGAGACCAGGACCATGTGATTCCAGTATAAAAAGGAATGAATGTATGGTATACTGTGAATGTGACCTTTGTATATACATTGTTGCTCTGATGTCCAATGTATTGTATTAAAGTGCTAAGCATGGTCAAAGTTTGAGAGGAAAACACTGCATCAGTACAGCTAATAATAAATATTTTTTTTTTAATTTCCGTCTCATATAGCTGTCTTTTGTTTTAAGCACTAATTTTCCAAAGTCTGCATGTTGGAATGAATGTTGTTGATTGTTCTGAGGCTTGTCTTAAGTCCTGTTAATTTGCTTGGTGTGATCGGATCCTGCATTATCTCATTCTTCTAGGGTTTTTTAAAATGTTTTTTTTTTTTTTTTTTCTTTGTTAAGTGCTCAAAGGCAGCTCTTAACGAGCCAGCTGGTTGCTGACTGGATTTTGGTTTTAATTGCTATGGTTAATGAGTTTAAGTAAGCTGAAATAACTGCGTCACACTGCCCAAACCCTTCTGGAAATGCGCTTTGTTTTGTCCGGCTATAATTAACATTGGCCCACGTGCGTTTTTTACTGGAGCACGAAGAAAAGTGGGAAACTGGAGGGGGATGCTAGGATTCTCTCTTTGTCTTTCTGTCATCTACCACCAGCCTCTGCTGTTTTTTTTTTACTGGAGCTAAAACTGCTCACTTCAACCATAAAAGGAGTGCTTATCAAATCATTCACATGAGAAAGGCTTTAAGCAGACGTCTGCTACTTAGTGCCAGTTCGCTCCATCTCTAGTTATTAAGAATGCATCTGCAATCCCTTTATAACTTGACGACTGTTTTTATTAAATACCCAAACAGGAGGATAAATATGATTACAAAAGGGCACTGGGAGTCTCTTTTTTTATGAAAAAAGGGTGTTTTTAAATGTAGACCAACTTAACATACCTGACATTAAACAGGAAGATTAAGGGAATACTGAATATCTGGACTGCTGCCTTTTCTTTTTCTCCACAAAAACATAGTGGGTGGAAATAAAGATTAACTGCAATTAGCACTGACTGACCCCCAACTGGAGACCAGTCATGTCTTAACAAGGCGCCTTCCAAAAGAATGCCTGCATCCAATTCTCTCAATTATGCAAATTGGGTTGAAATCAAAGTACTTGGAGGGGGTGAAAATTTTCAAACGAGAAGTTGGGGACCCTCTGAACGAGGCTGCAGAACTTTTAGGTTAGTCGCTCTTCTCCATCGTCTCACACTGGCGAAGTTCCTCCAAACTGTGAAGCGAGTACAAAGAAAGGAGTTTTACACAAATTGGGAGATTAGGAGCCGGTTATCAAAGTAGATTTATTGTGCCTTGTTCAAGCGAATGATGAAAATACCCTCTGGGCATGGAGAAAGGGTCATGGGACTCCCAAAAGGATTACCTTGAACTGGAGTCATGAGACTTGGGCGAACAAAGACCCTGCTCACATGCTCATCATATTAACTGGCCCTCATAAAGTGAAGAAGTTTCATGTCCTGTGGGATTCAATGAGGCCACTTCACTGGGAGTGCAGCACCAGGAGAAAGCTCTGGCTCCCCTGCACTCCCTAGCCTTAATTTCCAGCAGCACTAGGACCTCGAAGCTCCGTCAAGAGGATTGTACGTGAGTCGAAACCCTTTAAAAACTTTATTTAGTTGCATTATTAGGATTTTACCAAGCAGCGGCCGATGTTGTATTAATCGCAGACCGTGAAAAGTGAGTTCAGATGAGGTAAATGTGAGCAGGCAGCACTGCAGGACGTCTAGGTGCTTATTGATGCATGATGACACTGAGAAATAAAGATGGGAATATTTTTTACAAAAACTCATGCTAAATAAAAAGTAGTTGTTTTGAAGCTATGCCAAAACACCATTCTTGAAAGAGCACTGTAGTAACAGCAGATAATATATGTAAGGCTGATATCTATGTATTTGTATAATTTTAAATAATTTATACCAAATGTTTACAGTAGTAGTGTTGAACTGAAAAACAAGCGTTAAAAAACCCCACGAAGAATTACTGGTGGAAAATAGTCATAATGGAAAATGGCATACATGCAATAAAAACAGATTAAAAGTAATATGCAAAGAACATGCATCTATTTGCATTCGTGTATATTTTTGGTTTGGATGGACCATATGACATCTGCACAGGCAAAAAAACAAAAATAAATAAAGGCAAAGGTTTCCCTTTTTCTTAAAGCGGAGGTGAGTAGACACTCCGGGAAAGTCTGTGGTTTTGCGGTCCAGCTGCTCTCAAAGGGGGTCATTTGAGCAGAAAAACAGGGCGAGAACAGTAACTGTTCTGTGTTATGGCTACTTGTGATTATCACAAGACTTCAGTGAGGTTTATATAAGGTCTTTCATACTTACTCATCTGACCTCAGGCTTATTGGTAAAGTCTAAACAGATTTTTAATATGTTTTTACACAATAATGCTGTCAAGGGTTCAAATTCTGTTTTCAACCCCACTTCCTGGTGATTTCTTGGAAAGCTTTGCTTCCCCTGATTCGGTGTTAATTGGGCTTCCACCATCAACAATAGCCCTCTGAGAACCTTCGCTTTGAACTCGGGTTATTTTTGATCGGCAACTGGAAAAAGATCAGAAAGCAATCAGAACAGGATTTGACAAAGTGTGGGGGAATAGTACTTTTGTGCTTTTCACTGGCTGCTTATGAAACTTGAACAAACAATGGAGGCAATTTTACCAGCATCAGCTGTGGCGCAATAACATGAGAAATGACAGAGCATGCATGATTTTAGTGCCACAGTTCACCATGCTCATGTCTTTGTGCATATCAAGTACAACTTCTGGATTCTTCGAAAAACTGCTTTTGCATAACACTTTTGTTATGTTTCTTTTTGTCTTCCCAGGCACAGAAAGTATGGATTGAGAGGACCTTTCTTAAAAGAGAATGTATACACATATTTCCCAGCAAAGACCCAACCAGGTAATTACTTCAATTCTTCAAATTTACCTTGAAATTGTACTTAAAAAAATTACAAGTCAGAAATATAAGTCCTTAGATTGTAAGTGCAGGTATGCTGTTATTATCCACATCATTATTCCAGAATTACAACAGCTTTTTTTCTAGCTTGAAGCAAATTCATGCAATGTTCATTTTGCTTAAAGTGTATTTTAGCATATTTTTATAAAATGTATTGTTGTTGTTGTTGTTTTTTAAAGCTTTCCATATGCAAATTAATATCCATTAAATTATGTTAAAAAGTAAAAAAGCTGAAAACATTAAGAATAAAATGAGATCACATGCATCGGTGTACATTTTTCTTGTTAAATGGGCTATGTGAGTTATGACAGTGGTGGTTATATAAATAATGTCCTGTAAATAATATAATAGTATTTGAAGCTGGTATTCGGGTCTATATTAACTGACAAATATTTTCCTTATTAATTAATTAATTTCTGAAATCATGACACCCTTGACTTCATGCTATCCCGCATTTATCAGGATTTAAACAATGCGTCTGTAAGTCACGGGGAAAACTCCAGGGCTGCTAGAGCAGCCAGGCAGTGAGCCCTTTGTCTGCCAAAGCACATATTTGCCAGAAATGGGTAGAGCAATGAAAGTATATGTGCAAGGTGTGTGTTACTGGCTTCTTCAAGTTGCAGTTCATACCCTCTGATCTGTCTAGATGTGCCTGTGGTCAGCTGACAACTCAGCACGTGGCCATCCCTCCTGGTGCCAACTCCTTAGAGGAAACCCACCAGCTGGTTCACATTGATACCCCAAAGGATAAATGGAGTGTGATCAAGCACACCAGGACGTACCCGACGGACGCCTTTGGCATCATTGAGTTCCAGGGAGGAGGATTCATCAACAAAGCCATGGTGAGTCTCAGTCAAAAAGGTTCTGCTTCAATCTTCGATCCTGTGGATACAAGCGGTGCCTTAAAAACAGAATGTAATCATTAAAGTAGAATCTTAAAGTGTGGGGACCTTTCCTTTGTAAAGGAGGATTATTTATTCACATTTTTATACCGTTAGTTCTCTCACATCAGAAAAGTGAGTGGATACGATGCAGTGTTAAGGAGCTTTTCCACATCTGAACTTTTTAAATTGTACTTAACGCACACGACGTAGCTAGAAAAAAGTGATAATTAACCTCCCAACTTTGTTTTTTCTAGTATATCCGGGTTTCATACGACACCAAGCCTGACAACCTACTGCATTTGATGGTAAAGGACTGGCAGTTGGAGCTGCCCACCTTGCTCATCTCTGTACACGGGGGTCTCCAGAACTTTGACCTCCAGCCCAAACTCAAACAAGTGTTTGGCAAAGGCCTGATTAAAGCGGCCGTCACAACCGGAGCCTGGATCTTCACGGGTGGAGTTAACACAGGTAGGACGCTGATGGTTTAGTATAATGCTTTTAATGTTCACTTAATAACAATCAGCTTGTGACATTAGAAGATTACCTTTGCCCCAAATTGTTATTACGTAACACTACTCTGCAATTTCCTGGGGGAGATTTGACTAACCCATTGTCACAGGTTTAGGCACTATAATTAGAGCTTTAGTGGAAAATTCATTGCAAATGATTGATATTGCGTGAGGTTACCGCGATATTACCACAGTATGCTCCATAATTCAGCCCCATCACAAAAGAGCTTTATTTGTATTGCTCTGTTTTGCCAATTTTAACTTAGGGGTCATCCGCCATGTTGGAGATGCCTTAAAGGACCATTCCTCTAAGTCACGTGGAAAGGTGTGTGCTATAGGGATTGCTCCATGGGGGATCCTTGAAAACAAAGAAGACCTCATTGGAAAAGATGTAAGGATATTTGCACCAGCATGTGGTCTCCTTAAAAAGAAGACCTTTCAAAGTAATGTCTCTTCTTATAACTTTTTCCAGGTAACAAGACCCTATCAGACGATGGCAAACCCACTGAGCAAGCTGGCTGTGCTCAACAACAGCCATTCCCACTTCATCCTCACAGACAACGGAACCTGCGGGAAGTACGGCTCTGAGGTCAAACTCCGTAGACTGCTGGAGAAGCACATCTCTCTGCAGAAGATCAATACTCGTAAGTTGTTTAGTGCGCTGCATTTTTAAATAATCTGCCCACTGTGATGTGCATATGTGAGCTAAAATCTTGTTGGACACATGGATGGAGAGCTCCTCTGTGACATGTGGGCTTCCCTTTGTCATCCTATGCCTGGAACTTGGATAAGGCAGGGACAGCAAAGGGATGCTCAGCTGTCACCATTGACGTCACTTCCTCCTTCCTCTGGTTTGTCTGTTCACACATCGCATCGTAGCACAACATAAGCTTCATCATATCACTCTCAGACTGTTTTACAGAGAAAAGAAAGGATGGAACAAATGATTATTTCTCTCTATTCATTCCAGGTTTGGGTCAGGGGGTTCCTCTGGTGTGTTTAATAGTAGAGGGAGGTCCCAACGTTATCTCCATTGCCCTGGAGAGTCTGAGAGATGAGCCCCCCATCCCTGTGGTGGTGTGCGATGGCAGCGGCCGTGCTTCTGACATCATTTCCTTTGCGCACAAGTTCTCAGAGGATGGAGGGTGAGGTTTCAGTCGATTTGCCTTTTACACTGATATCAATCCTTTAAAAAAAACCAAAAAACAAAAATGTGCTTTTTTTATCCTGTCATGCAGCCTGGTTAACGACGATGTCAGAGACCAACTTTTAGTGACTATTCAGAAGACATTCAATTATAGCAAAAGCCAGTCGCAGCAGATCCTGCTCATGGTAATGGAGTGCATGAAAAAAAGGGAATTGGTAAGTAGAGGAACAAAGTGAGTGAAACCATTGTAGGAGTGAAGCCATGTATTTTTAAAACAACATGTCTGTGTCAATCAATAAATATTTCTGAGTTGTGAAGCATCTGGTCTCCATCGTCATTCATCGCCACTCCACTCATTTGTGTATGTCCATTAACATACTGAATAAACATAATCCCCGCTACCTGCATGTCATTTCACCTTCTTTTGTGGTCATGTGCGTTATATCGTAATCCGGGACTTTTACAGCTTTACTGTAGGATATTATTAACTGTTAAGGACGCATGCAAGTGCGTAGCTGTCAAATGGTGGTACTCCAACTCAGTTCAGCACACACCGGGTAAAAGTTTTCAGCAGAAAAAAAGAAAAAAAAAACAGAGCTGAGAGTAATTCTTCAAGATGAATGCCTAAATAATAGCAGCATTTGTGCATCTCTTGCAGATTCCCGAAGGCATAATTGATGCGATAAACAGTTTGTAACGCTACATAATCTCTATAATCTATACATTTGAGAGGAAAAGATCAACACACACTATCAACTGCTTAGCTCGTACTTCATCTACTCACAGGAAGCATACAGCACACAGATGGAGGAGAGGATCCAGCTCCCTAATCCTCAGCCAGGTTGCTCTATCCACTCCGCAGGCTTTCAGTCCCCAGAGTGCTATCAGTTTACCACTTCACTCTGAAACTCTCTATCCCAGATGTATTAGACTGCCTAATGCTCCAAAACACTCACATAAGCAACTTAAACTGCTTTTTGAAAGATATGAAAACATACTGAATTGTACTGTTTTTTTTATTAAACACTATTTAGTTTTCCTTGATTCTCTATCGAGACAAAGTGGCAGAACAACCAAGTTGTCTGAGCTCTTTATGTATAAATCTTAAACTAAAGGGCGGTAACTAACCTACAGGTGAATCAGTGTCACTCTCTAGTCCACACATAATCCTTTCATCCTAAGTGCATCCAATGTGAACATCTGGCCTGAGCAGATAAAAACACTGATTTAGAGGGCTACATTTTGCTGTGATGTAACACCAGGATGCAACATTTAACCGAATTATAAAATTATTATCATAAAAGTGTCCGCACGCACACAAACAAGGCAGGCTGCAGCTTCCTGAAAGAGAAACAAAAGTGTTCAGTGTTCATGCTGATGCAGACTGCTCATTATTAACGCATCCTGAGGCCGGCGCTGGAAAAACTCTGGCACCGCGCCACATATTCATGCCAATCTAATCCCATTCACCGTGGCTGCGCATGTGACAGACCCGTCAGCGTAATTTCATTTGATATTGTCAAGTCTGTAACAAGGAAAGCGCTATCGCCGTGTCTGACGATTAAATTGGCTGTTTGCGCTCGAAAGGTCAGCCACAGGGCGCTGGAGAAAGAAGCCCTGCTGAAAATCAGTGGCAAAAATTCATTCTTTCATCAATCATACAGTGTAACATTCCCTCGCTTCCTTTTTTATTCTCACATATAGATTACAGTTTTTCGAATGGGGTCTGAGGGACAACAGGATATAGAAATGGCCATCCTTACTGCTTTGTTAAAAGGTATCATCAGACACCAACACCAGTGGTTATCCCACTCGAAGCTTGCCTCCTTGTATATTTCCAGTAGTTCTCTTACGGCGTGCCGCACATGCCGGCTCTCGTCATGTCTCCGTCTTTTTTCTTGCATCAGGAACGAACGCATCGGCAGCAGACCAGCTCAGTTTGGCTCTGGCCTGGAACAGAGTGGATATCGCACGAAATCACATCTTTGTTTACGGACACAATTTGCCAGTGAGTGTTCCTCACTTTTGAACAGTGTAAATTATTCATTTCACATCAGTGCTTTGTGAGTACATGGATTCAAGACTGAAGGAAATAATTTGTTTTTGAAAATCCAATAAAAAAAAGAAAAAAAAGTGTGAAACAGAGTTGATGAAAGTTTAGAATGACGCATTTGCAAATGCTTCAAATTCATCTGCTGAAAGAAGCAGCCTACACAAGTGTGATGTGAAAACCCAAAGCAATCAGCAGGTATCCACGGAGAGTGAAGTTTATGAGATGAAGAAATTGTGAAAAGAATTGACTGAAGACCAAAGGAGAGTTTTCAGCTTGGTGATATCAGTTCTTGTTGGAAAAAAACACACCTCACATGCAAATACATATATAAGCACACATAACAAACACAAAAACTGGCAACTGATATGATCAAGTTAGAGGCATAGTAGAAATTGATGTTTGATATTTTTTTTCTATTATTACTCGGTCAGCCGGCTGGTGCTATTGCCAACACTACAACCACTGCAGCCCCGTCTCAGGAGAAACAGAAGAGCCCTGCGAGCGCTCCTCGCAGCAAGACTCGGGCCAAGAAGGGGAAAGGGAAGGGAAAGGCAAAACCTGAACCACCAGAGGAAACAGATCCAAGGAAGTTGGAGTTGATTCGCTGGGTAGGAATAATGACGTTTATGCAAATGTTACATGTGGAAATATGAGACAACAGAGTGAACATAGAGAAAATAATTATATTATATATATTCTATCAGGTGAACTCACTGGAGCAGGCTATGATGGATGCTCTGGTGCTGGACAGAGTGGACTTTGTCAAACTGCTCCTCGAGAATGGAGTCAACATTCACCACTTCCTCACCATTCCCAGGCTGGAAGAGTTATACAACACGGTGAGAGTTCTACAATGCTGAGCAACACCAGCGAAAGGGAAAAAAAATATTAATTCACAGAGTTTTGATGGATAAAAATATACAGAACCTACTTCTCCTTCTTCTCCTCACATCTTTCAGAAACTTGGCCCGGCAAATACCCTGCATGCTGTGGTTAGGGATGTCAAAAAGGTAAGACAGTCTTTGCTTATAACAATAAACATTCAGCAGAATCATTTCAGTTTATTTCAGGTTCAATATTATTTTAAAGCAGTTAAGGTCGTGCTTTTTTATATATGACTTCTGCAGGGAAATCTTCCTCCAGATTATCAAATTACTTTGATTGATATTGGTCTTGTGCTGGAATACCTCATGGGCGGAGCTTACAGAAGCAATTACACCAGGAAAGCTTTCCGTAACCTCTACAACAATCTATATGGACTAAAAAGGGTACGCATGGATGGAAGGAAATAAATGACAATGGTTTGTCATCATATTAAGTAACATTTTACATTAATTGCAACGCTTTGTTCTCTTCTTGCAGCCCAAAGCTCTGAAGCTTCTAGGAATGGAGGTAGGGTTTTCTTTCGCAACAACTAAAATAGTTTAACCCACACAGAAGCACAATCTATCTAGCTGTTGTTGTTTTGTTTTTGTTTTTGTTAGGATGATGAACCTAGGTCAAAAGGCAAGAAAAAGGCAAAAAAGAAGAAAGAGGAGGAGGTGGAAATTGATGTGGATGACCCTGAAGTCTGTCGATTCAAGTATCCCTTCCATGAGCTGATGCTGTGGGGGGTGCTGATGAAGCGCCAGAAGATGGCACTATTTCTCTGGCAGCGTGGCGAAGAGGCTATGGCAAAGGCTTTAGTGGCTTGTAAACTGTATAAGGCCATGGCTCATGAGTGCTCTGAGAGTGAACTGGTGGATGATATCTCCCAAGATCTGGAAAACAACTCCAAGTGAGTGATGCAGAATGGTTTTTATACTTTCTGTAACGATGTATGTCTTTTTCTACTTGCTTTAAACTACTTTGATAAGTGCTATATAGAAATAATTGTCGTTATGTCCCTCTCACAGAGAATTTGGACAACTGGCCTACGAATTATTGGACCAGTCCTACAAGCACGATGAACAGGTGGCCATGAAACTCCTAACATATGAGCTGGTTAACTGGAGTAACTCCACCTGTCTGAAGCTGGCTGTGGCTGCTAAGCAACGTGACTTCATCGCTCACACCTGCAGCCAGATGTTGCTCACTGATATGTGGATGGGCTGCTTGAGGATTGGAAAAAGCCCGGGCCTGAAGGTTAACTTCAAAAAATTCTAAAACAATAATATTTACAAGAAGAATGTTATTAGCGGAAATACTTGAAAAATGATTATCTCACTCAGGTTATTCTGGGAATCATCTTCCCTCCTCTGATTCTGCTGTTGGACTTCCGCCTTGGAGACGATGCCTCTTATCAGGCACCTGCACGCAAAGAAGAGGGAAAGGACAAAGATGATGACACAAAATCCAGCAAGGTCCTTGTTCATACTTTTTTTTTTATTAGACATATGCCTAATTTAAGGGTGAATGATTGTAAGCTTGCTGTTTGCTGTGATGCTGCAGGATGCCAACACTGATGCAACTTCCCGAAAAGGAGACGAAGAAGAGGATAGCACCAAAATCCATAAAATCCCAGTTGGCAAAAGATTCTTTGAGTTTTATAATGCACCTTTCACCAAATTCTGGTTTAACACAGTAAGTTCCCTTCTGATGCGTGAAGCATGTATTTCAAAAATGACTGCCAACAACAACAAACAGCTTTATGACCTTATTGTTTTGACAGATCTCCTATCTGGGCTATCTGATGCTGTACAACTACATAATCCTGGTGAAAATGGAGCGATGGCCATCTATACAAGAGTGGACGGTCATAGCATACATCCTCACACTTGGCACTGAAAAAGTCCGACAGGTATGAATCTTTACAGAGTCGGAATATCTTAAATTCCAAACGGTTTTATGGGCTTGCAATGAATACTGTGTGATCTCCTAATCCTGGTGTCTAGATTCTGATGTCAGAACCAGGGAAGCTGAAACAAAAGATAAGTGTGTGGATGGAGGAGTACTGGAACATCACAGACCTGGTTGCCATATCCACGTTCCTTCTGGGGCTAATGCTACGGCTACAGCCTGAACCATACATGGGCTATGGCAGGGTTATCTACTGTATAGACATCATCTTCTGGTACATTCGTGTATTGGACATCTTTGGAGTCAACAAATACCTGGGACCTTATGTGATGATGATAGGGAAAATGGTAATAGTTCAACGAATCACAGATGGCATGCACACACACAAAAAGAAAGAGAACACACTGAGCTTGCATGTTCTCTTTGTTTGATTCCTTTCAGATGATTGATATGATGTACTTTGTGGTGATCATGCTGGTGGTGCTTATGAGCTTTGGAGTGGCTCGACAAGCCATACTTCATCCAGATGAGGAGCCAACATGGCGCCTGGCCAGAAACATTTTCTACATGCCTTATTGGATGATCTATGGGGAGGTTTTTGCAGACTCGATAGACCGTAAGACTAGAATTCATAGTAAGATTCTGTTTCCTGATTCTGGGCAGATGATCAGTGTATTATTTCTCTGTTTTAAAATCTGTCTTAGCAATGTCACACACTTTGACATACTTTGTCTCCCTCTGCTGGCACATTTGGAATAGCACTTACTACAATACATACATTCAGTACAACACAATGTTTCACTGCTTAAGAGCAGAATAGATGCCTGTATGTCATCTCCTCTGTCATGATCATCTGCCTCCAAGTTTTTCTTCTCCTGTTAATGTTTCTTCTGTCAAGGTGAAGGCAACAAGCAACTATTTAAAAAGCCTCAATTGGTATTGAAGATGGTATTGAATGTTTTCTGGAAGGTGCTGTTAAACACGTGTTCTAATTCATACTGAAATTCGGATGTTTGTCTTCATTCATTTTTGATTTTATGAAAAAGGTTATATAAAAAAATTGAAAAATGTAAAATATGTCAAGGATATAAAGTATGCAACTAGGTATGTTTGAGTACTTTTAAAAGTGCAATGAACAATTTGATAAGACCAGTCCACCCTTTAAAGCAAAACAGCTTGACCTTGACAGAAATATGACATAAAAGTCTTATGTCTATTGATGTTAACGCTTTCTCCATTTCCCTGCGGAACTGTGGTTTTCGGGGATTTTTCCAAGTCTATGCAATGGAAATCAACCGTAAGTCATCATGAATGGTATTCTAATTATTTACATTAAAGTCTATATAAATGTATAACTTTAACCTCCCATTCTTGCAGCTCCATGCGGTGAACATTTATATGATGAGGATGGGAAGAAACTCCCCCCATGTATCCCTGGTGCCTGGCTCACACCTGCCATTATGGCCTGTTACCTTCTCGTAGCAAACATTCTTCTGGTCAACTTGCTCATTGCGGTCTTCAAGTAACTATACTTCCAATGTCTACTTGTTCTATTGTTTCTAAGAAAATATCTCCTCTTACAGTTTTTACTCACTGGTCTGCATGTCCTGTCCCACAGCAACACCTTCTTTGAAGTCAAGTCAATTTCCAACCAAGTGTGGAAGTTTCAGAGATATCAGCTGATCATGACTTTCCATGACCGCCCCATTTTACCGCCACCTCTCATCATCCTCAGCCACCTCTATATCCTCTTCAACAGGATGTTCAAGCGATGTGCCAGGAAGAAACAGGAGGGAGAGCTAGATGAGAAAGACCGTGGCCTCAGTTAGTCTCCTTTTTTAAACCAAAACAATTTTATCATTATACTTAATACTTAAGTGCAATTAACTCTTTACCCCTTGAAAGCCTCCTAGGAGTATCCTTTGAATCTGCCTTCTAAATTTCTATCAAATGTCAGGCGTGCTTGTAGAACAAAATGTATGTGTGTGTGCATCAGAAGTTAGTGGGGATGGTCTCTGTCTATGCAAATACCTATAAAAAACAGAAACTATTCTAATGGTCGACGAACCACATCTTTATTGATATACACTGTGCTGTTAAAATTCATCACTAAGGATACAGGTGAGGTTTTCAAATGCCATCTTTATGAGGGTAAAGAGTTTATGCAGTTTTTCAGTGGTTAATAATATACACTAAGTGTTTAAACCACATCAAAATATTAATTTCATGATTCTGTAGCCTATAAACATGAAGAAACTGCTGGAACTGATTTTTTTTTAACAAAAATTGCTGTCATGTGTTTTCTTCAGAGCTCAGGCTGAATCCAGAGGAGCTAAAATTCCTGTACGAGTTTGAAGAACAGTGTGTCGAGGAATATTTCAGAGAGAAAGAGGACGAGCAACAGTCTTCCAGTGACGAACGCATCAAGGTTACTTCAGAGAGGTACATCACTATCCTTTTAAAAGTAGTTCAAATATTTCAAATTGGTTCCTGTTTCCATAAACACTCTTTTTCTCTCAACTCTTCTTGGCAGAGTTGAGAATATGTCAATGCGTCTGGAGGAGGTAAATGAGAGGGAGAACACGATGAAGGCCTCCCTGCAGACGGTGGATCTGCGTCTGGCCCAGCTGGAGGAGCTCCATGGACGTATGGCAACCGCCCTTGAAAAGCTTGCAGGTGTGGACAGGTTAGAGCTGACTCGAACCTATTCGCGAAACTCATCGGTGTGCGACCCTTCCAATCTCCTTCGCCAAGGCAGTATTAACAGTGCTGACGGTTACAGTCTTTACCGCTTCCACATGGATATGGAAGAGTTTGCATCCAGGCAGAAGGACCCAGAAGACACAACAAAAACCGGCCTAGAAAGACAGCGGAGTTTGCGACAAGCCTCAAGTATGTGCACTCTCAACACCAAGGAAGGTGGTCAGAGCTCAGAGTCCGGAGGTTTCGAGAGACCTCCGCCAAGCTCAGTTGTAGATATTCTCATATCTCCGTGTGAACAAAGGCCCTCTTCTGCAACATCAAGTCAAGAAACAATAACAAACATAAAACAAGGCAGCACAATGTTTCTAGACAGACTACCAGACAAAAACAGACTGAGGCCTTTGTCCCCTCCGAAAAGGACAAAATCGTTGAAACACTATCCAATTGAAGACCAATTCATTTCTCCTTTGACAAAGAGGAGGTCTATGAGCACCATCGTTATGAACCCCCCTGATGAACCACAGAAAGCTCCTGAGCCCATAGAAAAAGTCCAGAGTCTGCTAGGAAACTCCTCTTCGCCAAAGAGGACTAAATCTCTGAGGTACATCCCTACTGAAAACCAAAGCCAGACTTCTCCCATCACTAAGAAGAGGGCTATGAGCAGCATCCTCTACACTCCAGCTGAGGCTGGTGATGATATGATGCAAACTGCAGAGTACAGGTCACTGGTAGAGCACATTAATAAAACTCCAAATCAGTGGCCATCAAGTTTAGCGTATCAGGTGCATCCTACCACTTTGGGTCAAATGCCTAAAGTATCAACAGTCAGAACACTCACCCAGCAATATCAAACTCAGACTGAGGCAATTCCTACAGAAAGTACGAGGACTCTTTCAGGAACAGAAACTCCTGAGGATCCAAAAACGGTCAAGAGAAACCTCTCGAACACCACAGAGTATCTGATAGCTGCTGATGAAAAATATTTACCCTCTCACAGATCACTGACCTGGAACGCTAGCGACAGGAGAGCCAAGTCCATGATGGTTAGCAAGCAGCTAGCTGCATCTAGCAGCGAGAGAGTCCTTAACGAAAGCAGAAAGGTGTCAACTTTTGGACAGGCAGATGAGGAAACAAAATCAGATGCAGGGAAGACAGAAGACGATGTCCAGGAGTAAAAATGAGAGCCTTAAAAAGAGAAAATAAACCAGTGAGAAGTGAAAAAATAGCAAGAAGACAAACAGAAAGCTATGATTAAAGTAGTGGACATGTAGCCTGCCATCAGAAATCATTACTAAGTGAGTTTCTGATACAAAGATACAAACAAAATGACAATGATGGGGAAATAAAAGCTTTACCAGAGTTTTTTTTTTTAACATTTTCAACCATGCAGTGTAGTTGTGTAAAAAAAAAAAAATCAACATTCCCATAAAGATCCACTTTCTTTTCCATTTTTACTCTTCACTGATGTAACATACAGTAGTTTACAAGGACTATCATTCACATTACAGCTTTCTCCAGTCGTTGTGTTTTCATATTGGACGCGTGAAGGGAAAGTGCTCTGTGTCTACAGTCTCAAGAGGAAATAAAAGCAAGAACACAACTGCTACTTGTGATTACACACAAAATATGTGAACAGCAAAAACTTTCACTTCCTATATATGCTCAACATTTTTCAAATACTGCCTGTAAACATTTTCTATTTCAGATACTGTGTGCTTAATAGTCTGAGGTCTCCCTACAGCTTTCATGCAAATACTGACAACTGCGTAACAATATGTATTAAGTACAAGCTTCCAAGAAACAAACTCTTTCACAGCTTTGTTTTGACACAGAACCCTGTACAAATAAAGGTTCTATTAAAAATAAGTAAAAAACAGTAGGTTGTTTTTTCTTTTGTTGTTGCTATTTTTTCTTTACATATTTTTGTCTTTCTATTGCAATACTGTGACTTTAAATAGGCACACATGTGCAATTAGAAATGATGGCATTAACACTGGATACCACAATCGTAACATATATGAATTCACACAGACAATTACAACCAATTCTGAAACTCCATATGATTATCTTACAGCATCGTCATAGTAAATGTAACAATAGGTAGGGCGTATAAAATGATGCTACGTTGTATGAAATACTCTATTTTTCTTCATTTACCATTTATGAGACCAATATTTGTAACACATATTTTTTAAGAGATCCTACAGACATGTCCAGAGTCAGCAGGCACTGCAGGGTGAGCTACAAACCACTGCTGGATATTCATGCATCAGTCTTTTTGCATGAACACATATAAAGCCTCGTTCCTCATTGATCCTCGTCTGGTCAGCAGATCAGGGTAGCATCTCAGCCTCCCCTGAACCTGTAAGTCCAGCTGGCAATAAGGCCCCATGATTATATGACCACGGCTGCCTCCGCAGCGAGGAAGGCCAAAAGGCGGAAACCCTCCAAAACACCAATGTCACGCCACATACGTGAGCAGCTTAGAGGAGCGAGCACTTGAAGAATTTAATTCTCTTCGACTTTTTCTCTGTGATCTTGACCGGTTTGCCTGATCCTCCAGCACTGTTGTCAGTCTACAAGAAAAGAGTTGACGGTGAAGAAATGTAAATACAGACTGTGACACAAAGTACGGGATAGCGACTAATTAATGAAACCTTCTTCAACTTACCGACTTTGAGCTCAGATTATGCAGTATGTCTCTTCCCATGGTATAAAAAGCCTTGTGTGACATAAAAGACAAAAAGAAATATTACACATACATATACTGTGTGTAAGTCATGCTTTATGGTAAAGGGTAAAACATCCAGCTTACCTCTTCAACATTCAAGCCAGACTTTGCACTGGTTTCCAAGAATTTAACTCCATAATCAATTGCCAGCTAGGTGAAATAAAAACATAGATTTATATTTATGCCAAACGCTGAAAATTGCAATAACTTCAACTGAATTAGCTTGATTAGCTTGCTTTTTGGTAACGACTAGCTTCAGACTCACTTTTTCACCTCTGTCTTTAGACACCTGTCTCCTGTCAGTCATGTCGCATTTGTTGCCCAGGATCATCTTCTCCACATCAGATGAGGCATGCTGGCACAATTAAATAAGACTCATTATTTATGGTTATTTAAAGTATGATACTATGAGTATTAAAAACAACTATAATTTACTTATAATTAACAATCACAGAATTTAAATTACAAAAAAAATACTAATAATATAACTAAATTTGGAACTCACTTCTTCAATATTTCTAATCCAGTTTTTTATGTTCTCAAAGGACTTCTCATTGCAGATGTCATAGACCAGCATGATACCCTGGGAAGGAAAATAATAATAATAACAATTTATGAACCCCCGCGTGTAAGGGTAAGGTAGATATATAGCAACATGGTGAGAAATAAAAAGCTAACCATTGCTCCTCTATAGTATGCTGTAGTGATGGTGCGAAACCTCTCCTGGCCCGCAGTATCCCTAATTACACATCAAATCAACAACACAGGGAGCAGGTTAAAGTGCAGGTCAGTCAGACTTTCCCATAAAAAAAGGGAAAAAGCTCAGTCAAATTACACATACCATATCTGAAGTTTGACTCTCTTTCCATCCAGCTCTATTGTCCTGATTTTGAAGTCTATTCCTGTATTAAAGCAAGTAAGAGCCACATAAGCTTAATTAGTTACATTACACCGTCCAATTTGTCACATGCCTCACATACACAGGAAACCAGGCATTTCTGCAATTAATGGTAAAATGTGATCTCGTGTCACGTTTTAGAGGAACATATTTTGAGGAATAAGCAGAAATAGCTGCAGTGTAAATTTGCAGCGCCGATCAAAAGTCTTGACTGTGGCTTTGATTTCATTCTGTATTTAACCCTGCTAGGGCATACGAGTCTTCAAGGACAGAATAGCATCATTCATTAGTCTCACACTCCTATTGTCTGGTTCATATGCAGTTATTTCCCTTTTAGGTCGTTTGTCCTTCTCCTCACTTTCATGAAAAAAATTCACTAGCTTCTATTACTGACAGATCAATGCAGCAAAACGCTGGACTATGTGGATGCCGGCATTCGTTTTATTAGATTTATCCTTGGGGGGCGTCAGCAGAATACTCACCTATTGTAGATATGAAGGTGGTATTGAAGGAGTCCTCGCTGAATCTGAACAGCAGACATGTCTTGCCGACTCCGCTGTCTCCGATAAGCAAGAGTTTAAAGAGATAATCGTACGTTTTCGCCATTGAAATAAACTTCAGACTTCTGCGTTTCGATATTATAAGGCCGCAATGAAGCTGGGATCCCCCGTCTGGAAACCCCTCAGCTGTCTGTTGCAGACCCGGGCAGACTAGCGACAGCCCGGTGCCGAGAAATGTGACGTCAGTTCCCGCTTGGCATTGTGGGGCTTTGTAGTTTAAAGGGACAATTCGATTTTAACCATCACTTCTGGACACAGACTTCCAGTTTTGGAAATGCTCCTAATGCCCCTGGTACTTCTCTGATTTCTTGTGCGCCTTCTTCCTGATATTGCTGTCCGGTGGGCTTACATATCACAACTGAGGCGAACTGATGGCCTCTACATGCATGATTCCCACCATGAAGCACAGAGGAAGAGGTAGGATGGTGTGGGGGTGCTTTGCAGGTGAAACTGTTGGGTATTTATTCAAAACTGAAGGCACACTGAAGTGAAAAAATAAAATAAAATAAATGGGAAGGTGTTCCCAAACCTTTGACTAGTGTATATATAATTGTATTTTTTTAAGTGATAACCCTAATACGAAGATATTATAAATGTTTAGTATACTAAATATTATATATTTTGGGGGAAAATAAAAAATATATAGTATATTTGGAAACCTCAAATCAAGTTTTATTTTTTTCTGTTTTTTATTTTATTTTTCTACATGCTCTTCACCATTTTCAGCACACTGTATGATTTCGAGTCATTCCCCGCTGCTCTGCTCTGAGATGCTATCTGTTTAATCGGCGCACGTATGCGCAGAGATTTGCACAGCGAAAATGCCTGTAAGTTACAAAGTTTCGTATTAATTTGTATGCTTTTTTCAACATGGTAGGTCCATATGTGCATTTCAGAGACGATGTCCTACCGTGTTTACACCGTGAAACCTCGCAGTTGTGTTGTTGACATTGTTGCAGCAGCAACACATGGATTGGGGGTTAGCTAGCTAACAATAGCTGACGACGGGTGGCGACTACTTGCTGAAACACAGTGGTATGTAACTAGTAGTTGTGTGATGTAACTTATAACGTAGTCATGTCGGACCAAAAAGTAGTCATCGCCTGCAAACTTTCACGACTGCATTTTTTGCGTTTAACGAATCACCTGTAGTACACAAGAACAACTGTGGTGCTTACTTAAGATGTAAATGCAATAGTTAATGTTTAAAAGAAGGTTTACCAAAGTGAGCTAAAAAGTTAAAACACGGTTGATCCCACTTATTTGACTGGACCTTTCCCTTCATTTCAGTTAGCCAGAGACCTTCTCCACCCGTCACTTGACCATGAGAGACGACAACATAAAAAGAAAAGACTTGTTCAGAGTCCCAACTCCTACTTTATGGACGTGAAATGCCCAGGTATACAATAAAGTTTATACTATATGGTCACCAGATGTCCCTCTTTATGTGGGTCTTAACAGCATTTTATTATTTCCTTTGATCCTACATGTGGACATAGTGTCTCACATTTTGATTGGATCTAGTTTTCAAAAGGCAGTTCTATAAAGATAGCTACTTCGTTAAAGCAACTGGGAAAAAAGTAGCACACTCCTGCAGGTTTATATGTTACAGTCTTTTGCTGCCTACTACGGCCATGGTAGAAAATTGCAAGTCACCAAAAAACACAAGCTAAGCAGATTTTTGTGAAATTGGCAGAGATAAAAGGAAAGGCTCAGAAACCTCTAAAAACCCAGTGAAACTGGTGACTGACGACTCTCGGTATTTGTTTTTTGTTTTTGACTATAGCTCAAAATGTCATGAGCCAGTTGATGATTCATTTGCACTGAAAGGCAATTGATAACTATACAGAGCAGCAACTGAAATATGTTATGCAGCTGCTGTGATTTTAAGCCATTTCTTATTCACACGTTCCATGGCTGTCTTTTAATCACGTTTTACATATATGGCAATCACAGAAATGTAACAGTAAATATTTAACACCATTTCTTTGCAGGCTGCTACAAGATCACCACTGTGTTCAGTCATGCACAGACTGTGGTACTTTGTGTGGGATGCTCAACAGTGCTGTGCCAGCCCAAAGGAGGAAAGGCCAGACTAACAGAGGGTAAAACATCCAGAACATTCTGTACCAATAGAGATGTAAATACTTGATCGTAAGTGTATGGGCACCATTATACCTGCTGTGTGGCACCTGGCAAAACGTACTGTACAACCAAGACCAACCATTTCCACCAGTGGTGCTTTTTGTAATCTGGAATATTGTCATCACCCCTGCAGCCGGGTTGAAGACTAGTGCACAATTGTGGTAGTTTTTACTGCTGTTTTAATAACAGTAAAGGAGCTCAGATTCAAAGATATTGCAACAATTTGAAAAACATGATTATGGAAAAAAAGAACCTTTGAAAGAAGACAAGTCTTATATGTCATACTTTTTTGGTTTCCATATCAGCTCTGATGTGGAGGTATTATCAGGTAGTTATACTATGGGCTCAGTATACTGCAGCAGATACCTGCTGTCATGGTAAGTATAATTAGATGCAACAGTAATACATTACCACTGCTGTGCAATGCAACAAGTGGCAGGTATACTGGGGCCTTTGAACTGCGCATAAATGAGATGTGAAAACAGATCAAGTAATTATGTTTTCTGTTCCACAGGTTGCTCTTTTAGGAGGAAGCAACATTAGATGGACATTGGAAACTTAATGACAGACTTTAAGCAGTGCCTTTTTATAAATCTTCCCATTGATTAAATGGTGTCCAATGACTAGTTATCATACAAATTTTAACTTGTAGACAAAAAATTACTGGCAGAATTTGATACGCAAATCTCAGTAAATAAAGACAGCAATAAAAAAAGGTTTAAGCATTCTGGGTATTTATTGTACA
The DNA here is from genome assembly GCF_056152115.1 of Neolamprologus brichardi. Taxonomy (NCBI): domain Eukaryota; kingdom Metazoa; phylum Chordata; class Actinopteri; order Cichliformes; family Cichlidae; genus Neolamprologus; species Neolamprologus brichardi. The sequence goes on from NC_142110.1 coordinate 13,596,277, forward strand.
AAAAAAGCATTTGACTTGAATTTCACCTTCACAGAAAGCATACAAGTCATCATTTAGGTTCATATGAAGACATTTGTGCTGTAAATTTCAGAAAACAAACAAAATACACACTTAAATAGAACATAACACGCACAAAACAAACAAACAAACCACTGACAACTTTAGGTGCACCCTACTCCACTTGCATATTTGTGTCCCGAGTTTAATTAAAAAAAAAAAAAAAAAGGATTGGCAACAGTTTTAAATGTGATGTCACAAATTTACAGCGTATTACTTAATGAAAGGGACCGAAGGCATGGGTTAAACCTTTCCTTCTGCAAAACAAAACCCACATGCTCTACATATAGACTTTGACTACAATCACTGTGTCTGACATTGGACGCCACCTCTGGGATTGTCATCGTCTTCCTCGTAAGCTTCACCACTGTAGTGTTTCTGTTGTGACTGCAAATCGGCCTCGCTTAGTTCTACCTCCTCCATGTCATCTGTGACCATCACATCCTCTCTGGGCGGAAGAAGTCTTTCCAGCTGGAACATCAGATGTTCTGGGAGCCAGTTTTTCTCTGGGAACTCCACCTGCAGGATTAAATGAATTCAAGTCAGCTGAAAACGTTTTCCCACCCCGTAGCTTCAGTTTAAATCCAGAATTGTGTTACACTGTTGAAATGATGTTCAACTTACCTGAAACTTAATAATAAGCTGTCCCCTTTCATAAGGTTCTTTGTAAAGTGGCATGCCCTCATTCATAACACATTTGACGTCATTGTGCTTAATGACTTCACCTGTTGATTTGAAGGAAGAAAAAAAATATATTAAAAAAAAATTGTAATCTATATTACCATTGTTCACAATCGGTCACCAGAAAAGCCAGCACTCAAGGCCAGCTGAATTCAAACACTTACCTGGTTGTGAGCTGATAACAAGCGTTCTGTTGTCTAGAGTCTGAACGGTATTCCGGAATCCACACAGTGCCTCGACAAGTTTGATGTCCATCCTCAATATTAGGTTATTGTCCCGTCTCCGGAAAACTGGGTGATCCTTCTGATCTAACACAATGATGACATCCCCAGGTTCCAGGCCAGGCTCCTGGTCACCTTCTCCATGAAATGTAATTTTCTGACCGTCTTTCATACCTGCACAAGAGACGTATCATTAGCTAAACTTGCTTTTGAAAACAACAAGAAAAGCAGTTTTATAATACAAGTGTCTCAGATAGGTGAGGGCTTTACCTTTGTCAATATGAACTTCAAGGATTTTCTTCTTGCGTTCTACTTTCTGGCCATTGCAGTTCTTGCAGCGATCCTTTGAGTTAAATTTCTCGCCCTGTCCCTGACAGTCTGGACACATGCTTTGGATCTGTTGAATCATGCCTGGTCCCACCTGCTGCACCCTGACTTGCACTCCTCTTCCTTTGCAGTTTGTGCACTTCTCCAAAGCACCCTTCTTGCCACCATAGCCTATGATGCGAAGGAAAAAAGGAATTAAATATTCTGTATTAATCCAAACACTGGTATTTTTGTTTCTCCAATTAGGTTGGTACTCACCTTCACATTTCTCACAAATGACATTCTTCTGGAGTCCGAGCTTTCTTGTTGAACCATTGTACATCTCCTCTAGTGAGACACTAAGCTGATGAACCACATTCTTCCCTAAAGGACAAATAAATGAAAAAGCACAACATTCATATTATAAATGCCAGGAATACACATCACTTCAAACTGCATCTAGCTTGAAAACTCAATGAGCCACCTCACCTTTTCTCTCCCTCTGCATTCGTCCTCCACCCCCAAAGAACATATTGAAAATATCCATCGGAGAACCTCCGCCACCCATCCCTCCTTCTTTGATAGCTTGTTCCCCTCCTTGGTCATACAAGTCTCTCTTCTTTGGATCTGACAGCACCTCATATGCTTGAGAAATGTGCTTGAACTGCAGATATAAAACAAATAATTGAATTACTTTTAAAAGCCAGAATGAGTGACTCCACTAAAGCTATAACTTGAGTTTGTGTAGATTTTCAGTCATTCAGGTCATAGTAAGTCGATTATAACTTGTGTTAGTTTATTTGCTTCAATCCTTTATTAGGCTTACTTAACGTACGACTTGTGTTGTGACAATGCTACTTAAAAAAGTCACATAAATGATGAATAAAATAGAATACAATAACAGCACATTTAATGTTAAACATTACTTTCGCACAGTAGCAAAAAACATCAAGTCAGTTCAAGCGTGCAGGTCTTCCTGTAGCCACACACAGTCAGCTGCGCATAGATCATTCCAGAAAGTTCCCACTGGTCTTTAAAGTAGCCGGTTTAAAATTAGAAGCGGCTTTAACAGTAGCACGTAAACGGCTGAACTGCTACAATAAAACACGTTTAAAACTCACCTTCTCTCCTTCGTTTGGATTCTTGTCAGGATGATATTTCAAGGCAAGTTTTCGGTAGGCTTTTTTGATTTCATCCTGTGAAGCATTGGGTTTGACACCCAGAAGATCGTAGTAGTCGGTTTCGTGAACCATGCTGTCTGTCCTAAAGAGGAAATAACACACACCACGAACACGTTACACACAAGGTTACAGCTTGAAACACACTGACAGCTGATATTAAACAAATAGCAAACCTCACGCTAGCTGCAAAACAGGGGCTAACCTCTGTTTTATCTCGTTAAACCCAGCGTTAACGGACTGCTAAATTTCAGTATGCCTCACACGTTACGGGAAAGCAATACAACACCGGCATTAAAAGACACATGGAGGTCGCCCATATTTGCCTTAGCTATAGTCAACCATAAATAAAACTGCTGGTATTTCTTTGTGACAATGATAATTATTATTCTAAATTGAAGTCTTTATGACTTACTTTCCAGATGCTGCCATACCAAGCTTTGAGTCGCCTTTGCTGCGAGAGTGCGGAGCGAAAGTGGGAGGTACTTATAGCCGCTTTGCAGTGCAGAACTTTCTGGAGAGCTTCGAGAAGCGGGACCGGATGTTTCGTTGGCGGAGAGAGAGGAGTCTAGAAAGGACCCGAGTAGGGGGACGAGGGAGGGTGGAGGTTACTAGATCTCCTTCTTATATAGCGTGACCTACTTTTTCGAATGGTTACATTGCCTTAGATGTCTCTATGAGTCCAGTGGGGCAAGGGCAAGAAAAAAAGGAACAAATATAGCATGGATGATCTCTAATAAGATACAGCCTGCTTTGTAAATGTCATATAACCTTCTCTAGAATATTCTTTAATCACACCCACACGTCTGGCAAAACAGAAACAATACTCCATCCCAAATAATTGCAATATTTGTTATGTAAGCTACAAATGTGTATACTTGTTGTTTATTATTGACAGATTTATTGCAGATTAGGTGCTCCTAAATTCCACATTTTATTACATTTTTAGGAGTGCTAAAGCCTGTTTCACCCTGTAACTCATGTGCATTAAGCTTGATTAAAATTAAATGCAGAGTGGTGTGATTAAGTTTTGAACGTGTCATTGTGTGAATTGGGAAAGGCTGTTTTACATGTGAAAAGCGAAGGTGATTTGAATTCAGGACATGTTCTTGAGCAACTGATTCCAATGCACTACCCACATGGTCTTTCCTGTTTGTTTCACAACCTTTATCGACTTGGAAAGGCTTGCTGAACTGCAAGTTTGTTTGGTGTTTTTTTGTTTTCTTAATCCAGTATATTCCCATAAATCACGTTCGTCCAAGTTTTGAAAGCAGCATTTTTGAGCAAGTTCAGAATGGAAAAGAAGGTCGATCATCAACTTGAGGACAGGTAAGCAACTTAAGATGAACTGTTTTTTGGTTTCTTTCACCTGCCTTCACCTTTTTTCTAACAGTTTAACTGTGGGATAGCTTCTAATACTTTCAGCAGCATGCACAGTGCATAAATGTGGTGATGGTTTAACCACTTAGTCACTTCTGCCAGAGTTATTGAATGAATGTTCCTCATATTATAATATAGTTTTGCACCCAACCTCGGCACTGAGTCCACAAGTCCCAATTCCTCAAAAAGATTTTACTCATGTGTTTTTATTATGGTGATCAAGGATGTGCTGTTCCAGAATCATCCAGATGTGTTAATTTGAGTTGATTTTGATTATTTTTGTCCTTTGAATACATTGACCTCTCAATTGGGAGAGAAATGTGATCAGTGTTTGGATCAGTCTTTATATTGATTTGCAATGGCTCCTCCCCATCTACCATGACAACAATATTGACGAGTGGGAGCAGACAGTTGTTGTTTTTTTTTGACAAACAAAGCAAGGGGCTTTTCCTGTGGCAAAGCCCCGACATTGTGTTGGGTCAACAAAGCTAAAATGAAACCCCTGCCAGAATTTGAGGTGGAGTGCGTGCGAGTGTGCTTGTAGCCCGTGTTTCCTCTGTGTGTTTCAGTGTGATGTTGCCAACTCAGAAAACTACGGAACACACGCAGACAGATAGTGAAGAGCCCACCTTTAGAGGTGAGTTATGAGCACTGAATAAGAAGACTTCTAGTGCCCAGTGATTGCATTTGCATTTCAGATTTGATTTTTTTTTCTTATCACAGGACAAATAGATGTAAGTCAGGCATTTTCCAGCACACCTCTTGCTCCAGCCCATTCTCTTTGGACCACTGATGCTAGAGGTTCAGTCAAGCTGAGAATAGAAGAAGGATGTGCAGAGGAACCCAACACAGTTCACCAGTTGTTTAAAGCCTCAGTTGAAAAATATGGAAACAAGCATGCACTTGCCAGCAAGAAGAACAACAAATGGGAAAAGATAACTTTCCTAGAGTATTACCAGTTGTGCCGGAGAACAGCCAAGAGCTTTCTAAAGGTATATTAAACAAAAGAACTAATTACATTTTAGGTACGTGCTAGACTACACTGTCAATGATCAGACTTTTACAAAGAAAAGTCCAAAACTTTGTTAATGTGTGCAGCTGGGTTTAGAGCGATTCCATGGAGTGGGAATACTAGGATTCAATTCAGCAGAATGGTTCTTCTCTGCAGTCGGTGCAATCATGGCAGGGTGAGAAGCGCACATTACACATCAACAACTGGACCTGGATTAAGCACTAAGCGAACTCAGCCAATCACTGCACATAAATACCATATAGGTGTATTTCTCCTGTTGCAGTGAAACATTAAATAACTTCTTTGTTTCTCCTACATCTGTAACAGAGGAATAATGACAGGAATTTATGCCACAAACTCACCGGACGCGTGCCATTACGTGGCTAGTGACTCTAAAGCCAACATTATTGTGGTAGAGAATCAGAAGCAACTGGAGAAGATATTGCAGGTACTATACAATGATATGCACATGCAGTGGGTTTGATTCCACAGCGAAAACATCTTCTCCCTTGCTATTACAGATATGTGACAGACTACCCAATTTAAAAGCCATAGTGCAGTACAGTGGACAGGTTCAGCAGAAGATCTCAAATCTCTACTCTGTAAGTCCTCAGGACAGCACATAAAATGATACAGACCACTATGACTGTTGAGCCTGTGTTCCAAATGGTATATTTCTGCTTTTGGGTAGTGGGAGGAGTTCATGGAGCTGGGTCTGGATGTTTCTGAAAAACAATTGGATGACATTATCAGCAGTCAGAGAGCTAACCAGTGCTGTGTCCTGATCTACACATCTGGCACCACAGGCAAGCCGAAAGGAGTCATGCTCAGTCATGACAATGTAAGCTTTCGTGTGGCTATCAATGTGTGCTTGTATGCCTAATGTGTCTATTAACAAATCTTATTATTGTAACTATGACAAGCTACTTGAAAGCAAAGAAGATCAAATGCAAAAACTTAGAAATACCTCAGAAATGTGTTGTTGTTTGAGGTAAAACAAACAATTTTCTGCACTGAATGAATTTACAGATCACATGGACGGCCATTCATGCCAGCAGGGCTGGAGAAATGCAGCCAGCCGACACTAAACAGGAGTCACTAGTGAGTTACCTGCCTCTCAGCCACATTGCTGCTCAGATTTATGATCTCTGGACAGGCATCCACTGGGGTGAGCTGGTATACTTTGCACAGCCAGATGCCTTAAAGGTAAGTAGTTAAAAATATTTGATCATGTGATTCTAACATGTGTCACAAGAATATGCATTTCGACAACAATCAGTACTACAAGATGTTTAACATGAAAATAGGTGCACTTTCATGGCTCAGATAAAAATAAAAATTTTAGTAATTGTGGAGGCAATAATTTGAATAAGATATTGTAAAAATGCAGTATTGTGCAGACTGAATTCCCACACCCACAATGGTGTTCCCCCTTCATTCTTTTTCACATTTTGCACATTTGCTCTGTAGGGAAGCTTGATAACTACACTTCGGGAGGCTCGCCCAACATCCCACATGGGTGTCCCACGGGTATGGGAGAAAATGATGGAGAAGATAAAACAGGAGATTAGTCAGTGTGGATATTTGAAAAAGAAACTGGTTACATGGGCAATGTCAGTCAGCCAGGAAACAAATCAAAAGTGTACGCATGAGTGAGTAGAGTTTTGATTCTCAATAATTATTTATAAAATGTGCATATACATGTAATTTTCCCAGAAGAGATGTTTTCATTCAAAAGTTTCATTTGCAATTTTATTAGGGATGATGAGAAACCGTTCCTTTTTTACGTGGCTGACAGCCTTGTGCTGCAGAAGCTTCGGAATGAGCTGGGCCTGTCTTGCTGTCAGAAGTTCTTTTCAGGAGCAGCACCGATCAGTAGTGAAACCGTGCAGTTTTTCCTGGGTCTGAACATCCGCTTGTATGAAGCCTATGGCATGAGCGAGAGCACAGGACCTCACTTCATGTCAGGTCCAAAAGCTTATAAACTGCCAAGGTAAAAAAAAATAATAATAATGTTTTTTTCAAAATCATGAATTGTAAAAAATTTCTTGTGTTTGTGGTCCTCATGTTTTGAATTGTAATAAAGTTTAAGACACAGAAAACTCCTTTTTTGACCTATAGCTGTGGAAAAGTGGTGCCTGGCTGTCGATACAAATTGGCCAGTGTAGACTGTGAAGGGACAGGAGAAATTTGCTTTTGGGGACGCAACATTTTCATGGGTTTCCTCAACATGGAAGACAAAACAAGAGAAGCTTTGGATGAAGATGGATGGCTGCATTCTGGGGACTTGGGGAAGGTTGATGAAGAGGGTTTCTTGTACATCACAGGAAGGATAAAAGGTAGCATAATCTCATCAAACCAAACTATTGTGAGAGTGTAACTGGACATTTTAGGTCGCTGACTCACACTGTGGAAAGAGCATGGTGTCCTGGGCAGAAATAAGACTTCTTTCTCTGTGAAGTGAGTCACAAACAGCTGAAATGTCAGGTTGTCTACGCCTTGCATTTAGAGTTGATCATCACAGCTGGAGGAGAGAATGTTCCACCTGTTCCCATAGAAGAAGCAGTAAAGAAGGAGCTACCCATCATCAGCAATGCCATGCTGATTGGAGACAAAAAGAAGTTTTTGTCCATGCTTTTAACCTTAAAGGTAATCTGCTGTAATTGTTCTGATTTCTCCAGCAACATAGCATGAATAGTGACAAGAGAACTGTTAAATGCTTTTCTCACTTACAGGTGTGACAATGATCAATTTAACCCTATAGTCACAATTTCTATGTATATGATGTTGGGATTTATCCCGTTTTTCAGTGTTGTAGCAATACCAAAACCATGGAGCCAACAGAGGAACTCAGTATGGAAGCTGTGGAGTTTTGCAGACAGCTGGGCAGCCAAGCAAGCAAAATGTCTGACATAACTGGTGGAAAAGACAAAAAAGTGTACCAGGCAATTCAAAAGGGGATTGACAGAGTCAACTCTGCAGCCACCTCCTACGCCCAACGCATACAAAAATGGACCATTCTGAGAAAGGACTTCTCTGTTTCTGGAGGAGAACTGGGTAAATTCAGCAGAACACTGTTAAAAAAAGATTAATACTATACAATAAAGGTTTATGCTGGTATACCATAATATCAAGACCATGTAACACAATACAGGTGCAAGTTGTATCGAATCAGTTGCACATTGCAGAGAATCTATAAATGATTTAGTATTTTCTTGTTCCAGGTCCTACAATGAAGCTTCGCCGTCCAGTTGTCTTAGAGATGTACCACAAAGTTATAGAGAGCCTTTATCAAGGATAAAGTCACTTTCTACTGTGTAACTCTTAGTATGAAAACATGTGTCATTTTCCTTCATCTCATCCCCTGTGAACTAGCATAAAATGTAATTACAGTACAGCACAAAAGTCTTGAGCCAACCCTCATTTCTTTTTATTTTGGTTCCAATGAGTCAAACTTTCTTGTCATTTTTTGAAGTGTTCTTGAGTGGTCAGATTATACAAGAACTGCGCTGACAATTTGTGGTTACAGGTGTTATGGTATGATGAATCCAAATTTGACACTTGTGGTTCAAATCATCACAATGTACAATGAAGGTCAGGAGAGAGGTGCAACAGTGAGTGTCTGCAGCCATCTGAGAAACACGATAGAGGCTCTGTCATGTTTTGGGGCTGCATTTCAGCCATTGGTGTTGGAGGATCTTTCCAAAATGGATGGAAATATGAATGCAGAAGTGTACTATTGGAGTCTGATTCACAATCCAATAGCATCTGGAAAGTATTTGACAATGGCTTCATTTTTCAGCATGACAATGATCCAAAGTAGTAAAAGCATTCCTACAAAAAACACTTTTCTATTGGGTTTGGCCTCCCAAGGGTCCGGTCCTAATCGTTCTTGAAGCAGTGTGGGATCATCTTGACACAGAATGAAACAAAGAGATCAAATCTGAAGAGATTTGAGATATCCTTCAAGAAGCCTGGAGAAATATTCCTGAAGACTATTTAAATAAATTACAACATGTACAAATTACAAGAACGTTGTGGCCATACCAATTTGAACTGTACAAACTGTTTTTGCCTTATATCCTGTATTTCCTTGTAAGTTTCCACATTTCAATAAATAATTGAACCTATTATCCATTTTCACTGCATACTATAAAGAAATGAGGGGTGGCTTAAAACTATTGTATCTATTCTGCAGAATGAAAAAAAGAGAACCACACATAGTGTTTAAAGGATATTTTATTTAATAAGTTTAAAGTTACACCATTTTAATGCAACTTTTACCTTGCCAACACTGATTTTGACTTCTTTAAAATGATACCAATCATCTTGCCTGACAGGAAAATTGGTGGAAGTGCTTTATAACATTGATGAGAAAGACATGCTTCTACCCAGAAATCAGTTATAACAGCTATCAGAGTCATTTGAATAACACTGAATAAAAATTATGGCATTTCTGATGTCAGTGTAATACCAATTTTACAATAATTACATAAGCAAACAGTAAGTTTTCAAAAAACATTTAGTAAAAAAAATCTCTAATGTGTTTACAGATGGATTATCTAAGCAACTAAATGTGAAGCAGAGTTTGACTTCTTAGCATATGATTTGTTTGTCAAGTGGAATTTGTGGCTGTGTCTTCAAATACCATTGTCAAATACATTAAACACATTTCACCAATAAATAGATAATATTCACCACTGATACACAGGAAAATCACGTATGCATATTCCATATACACAAACCACTGTTAACACAGTTGTTTGGATTGTGCAGAGAGAAAAATTAAACATTCAGGATCTCAAACTCCTGAGTAGATTTTTCTTTTTTGGTTGAAATGTGCGGATACAGCATGATATGGTCAAGTGGGCAAAACCCTAACAATTAATAAACATATCTCATTAATGTCCTTTTAGTCCATATCCTTCATTTTCTGACATATTGCTTCTGTGAATTCTGAGCACTTTGAGTTCCCTCCCAGGTCTTTGGTCAGAACCTTGAAGATGAATAACATAAGCATTATAAATTAGAAAACAGGTGTACACCATATAACCCAAATTGCAATTCTCCAGAAAAGAAGTAATTACCTTTCTGTCTCGAATTGTGTCAAAACAGGCAGTTTCAATCTTCTTGGCATGCCCATGAAGACCCATGTGCCGCAGCATCATGACTGCACTGAGCAGCAGGGCGGTGGGGTTAGCCAAGTCTTTTCCTGCTATATCTGGAGCAGTTCCATGAACCTGATTTTACAGAAGAAGGTGGTATTTTTAAAGAACAACAAACACAAATAGACTGGATTTTCTGTGCAACTTGTATGTTGATCATGTATCTGAAACCTTACAAAAATGACCCCATACCGACTCAAATATGGCCACACCATTTGCACCAATGTTTCCACTAGGAGTCACTCCAAGACCTCCAATTAATCCGGCACAAAGATCACTGTAATGGTAAACACATAGGGTTACCTTTAGATTTCATAAAACATATACTGGATAACATAAATTTAACATAAATTCATAACATGAATGAGCAATCACATTTTTAATATTGTGTCAATATTTTTGTTGCTTTTTTACAACTCCAGACAATTTTGCTGTCGCCCATGTGTGTTTCAGCTCTCTGTTTTGTATGCTAACTAGTGTGTGCAGGGGTATTCTTGTTCATAATGAGTACCTCCATGGATTGCTCTTGCTCCACCTAACCACTGTTGACACAGGCTGGACAAGTGTCTGATCTTATGCACCACCAAGCTGCATCACGAATCATCACAGCTGTTTAAAGGGATATCCAATTTTCATTCAAGCAGGCTGTGACTTAGAGTAACTCCTCACTGTTTTGTTTGGTGTTGGCTACAAGAATAGGGTTTCCTACATTTACCATACTGCCTCTGTAAGGACCAGTTAGGAGTTAGTTTAACACAGTTAGGTTGTAAGTTTTTTGTTAGAGACACTAGGTTAGAGGTGCTACTACTACTGTATTTTTGGTATGAAAACATAGGATTTAATTACACTTTTTTCTTCATTTAGAACAGTCAGGATCCACCTCCTCAGCACTCTCCTGTTCATTCTGTTACCTCCCTTTTTCCTAGTGAACCACAGTTAAAAAATGTCGTCTTTGATTGATAAAGTGCAAAAGAAAAGACTCATAATTTGTCTTGTTCTTATGAGTATTTTAACATAAGAGATTTACTGGTGACAGTTGTGTACCTTAAGATATCTCCATACAAATTTGGCATCACTAGTACATCAAACTGTGTGGGATCCTGCACCATCTGTAAGTTTGGATGAATAAGGAATTTAAAACAAAAATACAGCAAAGCATTCTTTTATAGCCATCTAAAACATATTCGGACTAATTTACCACAAAAGCTATTGGGACATACATTAAGGCACACGGTATCCAAGTACATCTCAGTGAATTTCACATCTTTGTACTTTTCAGCGGCCTCTCTACATTTTCGTAGGAAAAGTCCATCTGACATGCGCCTAAATGAAAAAAAGAGAAGCAAAAATGTAGTTTCATGCAGCTTCACAATGACAAATGACTTAACTTGTGCTAAAATATACTTACATGATATTTGCCTTATGAACAGCTGTAACACTGGCTCTCTGATTGTTTCTTGCATATTCAAAAGCGTACTCTGCAATGCGTTTGCTGGCTTGTTCGGTGATGAGCTTAATACTCTGTACAACGCCATCAACAATCTGAAATAAAAAGAATGAACAGTGAACACGACTACAGTGCTGTGCAAATGTCTTGAGCCACCCCTCATTACTTGGAGATAATTTATCCAAATTTCAGGAGTGGGACCACACCTCATATATAAACCGCCTGCACTGAAAGCTGTTTGTTATTGTTTTCGTGCCCTATCCTGCCTCCTGTTTCAAAATTAATTCACCTCTCATTAGTGGCCTGGGACCCACCACCAATCCCTGCTGAGGCCTTCCCCAGTCTCAATTCACGCTTATGCCATCTGCTGTTATCTTAAAGAAATGCAGTCAAACCTAAATGAAGATGTGGTCCCTGCTAGGTAATTTATATTTTACTTCAGATTTTTAAAGTGGTCTTGACCAGAAGTTCTCTAAGTTTTCTGAAGGTCTTTCAAAGTATATCTTTGGACTGAAAATGTGTGAAAAAGCAGCCAATGTTCAGTCTTTGTCCCCAACCATTTTCAGAGGAGTGTTTTGTTGTCTTTAAACTTTGTTAAGAAGCAGGAGTACCCAGAAACAGCCCACACATGAAATTAGTGAAGTTAGGGTAAGTGGTGATTCTAAATTGCCCTTGGGTATGAATTTGATTGCGAATGGTTGTCTGTCTCTTTGTGTTTGCCCTGTGACACACTTGGGACCCATCCAGAGTACATATCACCTCTTGGCCTATGACAGTCGGGATAGCCTCCAGCCCACCTGTGACCCTGAGACAAGTTAAATATGAGCACAAAAGTAACCCATGGAGTGTTTTCCCAGGAAATGTAAAGTATAAATAACTGCTTAACACTTTAGTTTAACAACAACTAATGTACCAGTAACTAAACCTTGTAACTCATGAGTAGCTGCACAATACTGTCAAATAATAAAACTGAACAATATTTTCTACCTGGGGTGATGTAGCTGGGCTCGAGTTTTTTAACCACTTGCTTAAGGCCTTTTTTTTTTAACATGTTTGGACTGGCATCATAACTGTGGCCTATTAAGAGGTAATTTCAGTCATTTCTCTTTCTATCATATGGAGTGTAACTAGCAAGCAACGTTCAGTTGAGACATTTGTTTACTTTTGGCTTGCAAAAGTTACCTTTTTCTCATTTGTATTCAAGTTGTACTCAAGTGGTGAAATGTGTTTGTTGCTTCCAACATTAGTGGAAACAATTTTCAGAAATGTTTTTTTCTACAGTAAATTATAATCAGAGGCCGAGACTGACTCTTTCTCTAACGTGCCCAAGCGTGTCTCGCAGAAGCCCACACCAGGGATGTTATACAAGTGTCAGTGCTTTAGCAATGATATCATGATATAACATTTTTATTTGATGTAAAAGCTTTTTACCGGTATAATTGCAAATGATACGATATGTGAAAAATCTACTCTAACACACCGCCAATGCAGTGATTGTATACTGGGTAGGAAAAAACAAACAGTGGAACACTATTGGTTATGGACTGGCCTCTTCAGAGCCTGGACCGCAACATTTCTGAAGCAGTGTAGGATCATCTCAACCAACATCCAAAGAAAAGGTTTGAATGTTCTTCCAGAAGCCTAGAGAACTATTCCTGAAAACTGTTAAAATAAATTACAAGAAAGCTTGTCAAGTCAAAAGGTAATGTTAATAAAGGTCTTACAACATGTTCAATTCCACTGTATTCTCCCTCGGTGTTCTCCCTGATTGTGACCAGGTTCACATCAGTGTAGGGGGTCTGGTAGCCCTCAATGGACACGCAGGGCCGCACATTAGCATAGAGGTCGAAGGTTTTCCTCAACAACAGGTTCATGGAGGGATGGCCAGCAGCTATTGGTGTCTTCAAAGGGCCTTTAGATTGTTAAAGAATTCAAAAATATTTCATGTCAAACCAAAAGAATATGTCTAAAAACCTGGTGATTGGTTTGGAAGTTTTTCTCTCTTAAGCATGCCAAATTTAATTAATGCCCCTAATAAAATTTAATTTCCAAGCTGCTGATGTGGGAACACATGAGGGTGAAGTTCCTGGAATAAAGAGATTAGTACATATTCCCAATATACACACCATTACCTAGAACTGTCCTACTGTTTAACTTTGCCATAAAAAAAACAAAACAAAAAAAAAACATATAGATAAATCAATCAGGTTACCTTTCAGGCCAATTTTGTTCTTGTCCATTGATTCTTTGGCATCTGGAGGTATCATCCACTTTCCACCAGGTCCCCGAATGGCTGTAACATTTCTCTCTTCCCACCGAATAGGTGCCTATATCAAAAGGACATTCAATTCATTCTTTTTTCCCAGAAACTTTGTTATCTACAATTATACTAATCATATTTCTATTGTTATATGATTTATGTGGTATCAGTGCTCAAACATTATATTATTCTCTGATAAAATCTGAAAAATAAATATGCATGTTAATGATTTTTTTTAAAACTGTTTTTCAGTACTAACTTTAGCTGCTTCAAATATTTTCATGACAGCATTGGAGATCTCTGGACCAATCCCATCACCGGGGATTAAAGTGACAGTCTGAATCTGTGAGGCAGGACAAACACAAGTTTTATTGCACACTGATGAGGTAGTTCAAATTTAATATAACCTCGAAGTTACAGAAAAAACCTTCACACAAAAAAGTCTGTAGTTTTACAAGGAAAATTAAATACCCCACGGGTGAAAGTCCTGGAATGTGGGGTCTCATTCTTCAAAGCCCCAACTACCTGTGACAACTGAGAAAAAAACAAATCGATTTTTTTCCTCCCAACACTATTCTGCTGTTTATTTATGGAAATAAGAAAAAGCACTGAAAACATGTCTGTGTATAGTGTGAGGTGAACTGAACAGATGTCTTGAGTAATGATGATGACCAAATTTGTGCATTGCTGTGTTTAACAGTACAACATATTTGACTGGTATAGCTGTTTGGCAAGTTTGTATTGGTTTTGCAAACGATTACATTGTCAGTGTAATCTAAATATGTAAAACAATGCAACTGCATGAAGCTCCTATGTGAGCAAGCAGAGAAACAGGAAGATAGGCAGACAGACAAACAGCTGAAGGCAACCCTGACTTGGAAAAGATTACAAAACAGAGTCTCTATTCCAGATGTGGTCACATCAGAAGCGAGAGTAACTGCCTGCGAGCTCTTTTTCCAGTGCAGCAAGGATATACAGTATTTAAAGTTAGGTACACTTAACTTACTTCCTGTGGTTTGAGTTTATCCTTGCCATTGATCGATAAACCCAACTTTGTTAGTAGATTAAGAATCTGTAGATGATAGACATGTGTTTCCATAACGCATCCTTAATAAAAACATGTTCAACTAGAGCAACGAAGCCACAAATTGCTTCTACATTGCATTACACGAGACTAAACATACACTTGGCTAAATAGCTGCTAGCTAAACGTGTCAGGTTGCTATAGCAACTACGGGCATATAGCCTGTGCATTAGCGGTCAGCTAAGTAGTTAGCAGTGGATGTTCTGCCTCTGGGATGCTGTCAGCGGGACAGACAATAAGTGTTCGCTGATGAACTGAAACAAAATTGATCTAGTGCAACTATGACACATTTCCATAAGTTTCAACGTACATACCGCTGACCTCCACGCCTTCCCTGCCATTCTGAACGAACCAAGGTCGACACAGCAGATGTAGCAACTGTCGAGCTTCTTCTTCTTGTTATTTTGTTGGCGGTATTTTACACCCCCCGAAACGGTGCATTACTGCCACCAACTGGTATGAAGTGTATATATATATATATATATATATATATATATATATATATATATATATATATATATATATATATATATACACACACACACACACACACACACAGGTTTAAATACACAATTTAAACTAGTGTGCCCACGTTTAAGTCTGTAAGTCGTGATATGACTCGCCTGTTCCCACTTGAGCTTCTCATTTCTCCTGCCTTCATTCAGATTTTGTAAAAACAACTTCCTTTGCTTTCTTACTCCCATTATCTTTTTTATCCCCCTTCCTCCATTTCCACCGTATTAAGCCCTTTATCTCTGTCCTACTGACATGAAAGACGTTTTCTGGCCTTTGTCATATGTGCAATTTCATTTCCTTTAACTTCATAATGTGCTGATAGCCATAAAGTGTTTGCTGACTATCAAAAGTCAGAATAACTGTGCTGTAAAGCGGCCAATGATGAAGCTGAATCTGAACTTACTGTTATTTTTAATTGTCTTATGATTGCATCGACTGAACTACTAAAAGTATTGAAAGTATTTCTCCTGTGTATGTTGATCACGTCTTTATGTCAAATGGAATGTAAAACTCAAAGACAGGATCTCTCTTGGCTCTTACTTTTCTAACTTCTGGATAAAGATAATGAAAAAAGACTAAATTAAACTAAAACTAAATGCAAGCTTCTCATATGGGCTATATTGTAAATAGCATAATAATAGTGAATGCATCCGGATGTTTGCTTAGCGTTGCAACACTATTACCGCCTGCAGGTGGCGCCAGTTGACCGCTTCTAACACGCCGATGAACAACTTCTGCAGGCTATAACCTTCTGCTTTATGTTTTAAAATCATGTTCATTGGTTCAGAGTGAGCAAACATGGGTCTGTATGAATATATGTATGAGATGTATACATATCACACACATGTTTTGTTAATATATACAGATATATTAGTAAAAATAAAAGCGGGGGTACACCATTAAAGCTTCATACGCACTGTATTTTCCACATTTTGATTGCACATATAATAAACTTTATGGTATAAAACAAGTAGAAACAGCTGAAGCAATCATTAAATCACCTTTTTCTTTTTGCAGAAATTGAACTTGCAAAGAAAGCACACAGCATGGGACACAATAACTTCCCGAATTCTCCAGCAATGCAAAATGGAAAAAAGCTATAAATTACTGAGAACCAATAGAAAATCTTAAGCAGCATAAAGCAGCTCTCAGCATAAATGGAGGCTACAATATGGTACAAAATGCACACTGTGCAAGTAAAAGACATCTTTGAACCAAACTGAGGGCTGTCGGTACGGGTAAAGGTTTTCACACCACCTACATGTTTTGTCCAATACCCAATGCATAGGATGAGTACAAGGTCAGCAAATGCCACACACGGCAAGACAGCGCACATGTGTCAGGCAATGGTAAATGTCAAGCATTTCGATACAGAGTGGTTAATCTGCAAAAATCTACAGTACATTAGCCATGGTATATCACACAAGCAGAGAAGTTGATAAATGTTGCCCACGAATGTGTTCGAAATAGGCCGGCTCAGATGGCATATTGTTTTGGTTGCTTCTTCAGGCTCATGGATCGTTCAGTTTGTGAAATCACATGAGTGGCTCTGTTGTTGAGGAGTCTGCATTCATGAAGAACATCTGTACAAAGAAAAATACATAAAAAGTCAAGGAATACACTATGCATCTAACACTGTTAGCAACCAGCTACATATCTAGGAACAGGTCTGCAGATATTCTCTTACCATTAAATTGCTTATAGGCTTCTTCAACAATGGCGTTATTAGATCTCTTTATCTCCCAGTAAGTATCTTCCACCCATGGCTTGCAATCAGAATGTTCAACAAGCTGTCCATTCTTGTACAGACCAGCTGATCATCATTCAAAAAAAGTAAATATCAGTCTCGGTATATTATACAAGCAAAGGCAAACACAAATGCATCACAACTGTCAGCGGTGCCACAATCCCCAAATTAATCCAGTAAACAAAGTGTGACAAAGTGTCATTAAAATATACCTTTTATGGTATCATCAATGTCCTTGCATAACTGATACAGATCGCTTCCACGCCCAACAACTCTTTCACCTGCAATTTAAGCAGATTAATTCATTAAAACACGAAACTCTTACAAGTTAATGTTGAGCAGTTAAATGTCCAAAGAATGGGGAAAAAAACTTACCATCCAGCACTTTGATATTGGGGAACATCTCGAGAACTACCGCTCTATATGAAGAGTTTCTGCACACTGCCATAAAGAAACTTAACATGAGTTCATTAATCGAGAATTTCCATCCACTGGAATATGTTCAAAGTCACCAAAATTACCTGGATTAGTGTAATTATATGTGTTGTCTTTCAGACGTATATTTTCTAGCTTTCTCAAAGAAACAAGGCAGTGTAGGTTCTCAATACTGTTGAAAAGCAAAACAGACATGCTCTTAAAATGCCTAACAACACAGTAACTTATGCATAAAGCTTTTCTGCTTTTATGTCAGTAACACAGCCGCTTGTGACATATTCACATTTTTAATCACCTGCAGGAAAAAAAAGACATTCAGTGGTTATTTAGTGTTACCTGGATATAATATTACCAGCCACATTTAAGTTCTGTAAAACGTCACAAGTGCGCAGGGGCTCTGGAAATACAAAAGCAGTGACCAATTTATGAGAAATTTTAAAGGCTTTTCATGACATTAATCATCTTAATAATGCAAGAAATAAATAATATTTTTCTTCTAAAATTGTACCTAAACTGGAGACCCTGTTGTTAGACAAATTGAGGACTGAAAGAAGCCGTAGAGATGCTAAAGGAGCCAAATTTGTGATATTATTTCCAGAGAGGTCCAGTCTCTCCAGGTTTATACATTCCCCAGTGCATCCAAGATCATGTATACCTACAAGACATACAATTTAAATCATAAATGAAATGCAAATTTTGCAGAATGAAATGCTAATATATTATTTCCATCTTACCGAGATTTCTTAATTTGAGAAACAATATCGACTCCAGATCAAATTCCCCGGTACGTGACTTGAGCAGCACGGCAGTTATCTTTTCATGGTCTGCATCTGAAAGAATACGAGTCACAAGACTTCAGCAGAGCAAAGCATATTTATTTTTCTATTTGCACGCACCCACTCTGTCATTGTTCGTGAGTCAGCACTGCAAAAGAAAACGCTAGAAGCACAGTGTCTGTTCTGCTTACAGTATAAGCAAATAATCCAGGCAATCATCTCTAATAGGGGACAAAAAAAAAAATTCAGACAAGCAGTTTCTGAATTTCATATCTGGCTGCACGCTGGGATGTCCTCTTGAGGATAGGGTCACAAACAGATGTGCTGCTGGGTGGTATTATCTCGCCAGTTGTATGCATAAATAAAAGAAACCCAGGGAGTTATATTTGGCTTGATTCCCTGAGGCAGTGTCAGCCAGCTCTTATTAAGAGAGGTAAAAGGAAATCACGGTTGACCAGAGATGATGATGATAATGATGCTGATATAGGGCGCTGTTATTTTCTTGGTCATCCTCTTATTATATTTTCAGATATGCAGCACAATTTTTATTTACTTATTTAATAAAAACTAAATGAGCACTGACAGACATGGATTCATATTCTTAAATATGACAGAGAATGGATTGGGTGTAAGCAGGGACTAATGTTTTGCACTGCACCTGCAGAAAGAAAGGTCACGGTGTTTAGATTACCGCACAGTCTGCCAGCAATAACGTTACAACTTGTTAGCAGAGGCATTAAAGGGACTTTGTTAGCCCATGTTAGCTATATTCGTGAGACAGCGGCTGCGTGAATTAAATCATGAGGCTGATTCAGCCGGATGAAAGTGGGTGGGTTCTTGAATATAATTAAAAACGTTCCCCGTCTGTTTTATTTATTTATTTTGTCATGAGATGATATAAGCAAAATGTTGTGTAACAAACAAAAAGGGGTTATGTTGTAGCTGAAAGCACAGCTACCTAGCATAAGCAGCTAGTGGCTAGCAAAGCAACGTAGCAACAAGCTACCCATCACAACTTACCTTGGTCCTTCTCTCGCTTGGAGTCCATCCTGGGCAACTTTGCTACCGTCAAAGCTGCCTAACCCGGTAAAGAGCGACACTTTTAACCAGTGTGGTGGTTAGGAGAGGT
The DNA here is from genome assembly GCF_056152115.1 of Neolamprologus brichardi. NCBI lineage: Eukaryota > Metazoa > Chordata > Actinopteri > Cichliformes > Cichlidae > Neolamprologus > Neolamprologus brichardi. Next base: position 13,615,671 of record NC_142110.1, read on the forward strand.
AGTGGCTCTGTGGGGTGAATGTGAAATTATCATCTGTCCTGGTGTGCAGTCAGGACACGCTCACTGTACTGCCGTGCTGTAAATAGCACGCAGGTGGATGAGACGGACCTCAGTCTCCGCAGCCGGCAGAGGGATGGGGGAGGCGATCATCTGCGGTGCAGGCTGCTGAAAGAAGCTGCACACCTGCTTAATTAAATATATAAATAAGAAATGCACATATATTAGATGCCTCTTCCGTGCAACAGGTTCTCGGGTCAATTAAAAGTTGTCGTCTTGCTTCTGTGCCGTCGATAATAACTATGCTGGGGTTTCTGCATTTGTGGTATGCTACTACTATATAGCATATAGCAGAATAGTTATGCATTGTACCAAATGGTAATTAGCAGCGGAGCCAAAAAAAGTTTTTCTCCTTGTAATTACTATACATATAAATATAATATTGGGCTTGTACTGTATTAAATCCGAGGTGGACATATTGTAATATTAAATATCATTGGCATAGCCACCTGTAAGATAACTTTTATCATTGTATTTACTGTACATACTGCAGGTTAACAATGTGTGTATATATATATATATATATATATATATATATTAAAAACGAGCAAAAAAAGTGCCCAAATTTTACAATTTAGCAATAGCAAACTGGTTGCAATATTAAAGCACAGATTGCATCTTATCAGTGATATCAGTAATAGCCTGTTCGCAATATTGTGTAAGATAGAAGAAGAAAAAAGATGTTTAATTAGTGTGTAATTAAGTGGCCCCAAGGTGAGGTTACATCATTCCTGTTGCTAGCAGTTTCTAGTTCACAAGTAGGCCTTTTTATTTATTCATTTCTTAGCTCCGGTCCCATTGGTTTGTCTGGACTCCGGTGGACACCATCTGGGTACTTAAGGAGGGGAAACAGATCACTTTGCACTCCTTGGGGTCAGCAGACAACATCCACTGGCTCCGACTTAAACGAAAATCTTTATTACTAAGATATATTCTTGACGCACTTCATCTACTTTTGCAGTCGTGGAGGACATCGTCTGGAAGGACACCAATACCCTTTGATAGGAGTTTGCAACGATATAAATTCATCTTGTGCGGAGACTTTGTCTCTGCGGACCTTCTAAATGCCTTTCATTGAGAAAGGGCTTCGGACATTCAGTGCTGTGAATGTGTACAAGCAACAAATTACTTGATCAAGATGGGTAATAAACAAACGATATTTACCGACGAGCAGCTTGATGCTTATCAGGTAAGCTTGTGTCCATACCTGTGTTTGGAATCTGGATGTCAAGCAATTCATTCAAGTGAATAATGTTTTAATGTCTTAATTATGTGCAGCCAATTAAACACATTACAGGAAAACTTTGAAGGCTAAGTGAAGTAAAAATCTCGGTAAAATTAAACATGTTTTTTTTGTGATTATTGCACTCCTGTTGTTAGACTAACACAAATCATCATTTTATTTATCTTTTTATTTTCTCACATATTGAAAAAGGGAAAGTCACTTTATAAATATTGATTATGAACATCTAGGGTGTTTCGTTGGTCCTATAGTTCCCCCATCAATTTAATTTATGACAGACAAAAAACAATTTCCTACTATAGTGTCGTCAGCTATGGCCACATTTTTATTTAAATATTGATAAGCAGATAGCAAAAGGTCTTGATTTCATCCCAAACTGGAGGATATCATGTAAACTGATCATCTAAGAAGATCTGACCTTTTGTTCCCTGTAACAAAAATCCAGGTTTTCCCAGGGAGAAAGACATCCTCATATGCACAGGTTTATCATGTGATTCGCTATGGGCTTAATAATTGATGCCAAAGCCAGCGATGATGTGCCGTGAAACTCTACTCTCAGGACACAGTTTCTCAAGAGCTTCTCTGGTTACTTCAACTACTCCTAGAGTACCGTTTCTGTTTGTCTAACATTTGTTATCTCTAGAGTATCACTTGAATTTATATCTTTCTTCAGCTCAAATAGATCATTGGATACTGCATCAGCTTGCTTCATTCAACGGGGAATCTAGAACAGCATGACTGTAATGGCATTTCTAAGTGTCAGCACATTGTTATCTCGTGTTATGGAGCATAGCAGGTAAGGTTGACTTTAGTAGGTGTATCGGTGAAAGCAAAAGGTGCAGTCCCTTGAGCTCATCTGACTGCACTCTGCTTCTAACACCCAGGGGAGTAGCTCAGACAGAATTCATACAAAAGACAACTGTAAACTGAGGTGCCCCCGGTAGAGTCGTTGGATAATGCGTGTGCCAGCACATGCATGTCAGACAACAGCAGATTATGTTCTCATGTACTTAAACGCATCATCGTTTAGGAGAAACCAGACACCCCGCTCAGTGTTTTACAGTAATGATTCTTCACAGATGTGTCATTGTGAGCATTTTATGCAAATTTCGATTGCACCTTAAAGGATTTGTCATCATGTGCAGTGCTATAAAACCTTCAATTCAAATTATTTGTTTTTCACATGCTGTTTTTCTCTCATTGCAGGATTGCACGTTTTTTACTCGGAAAGAAATTCTGCGGTAAGAGTTTGATGGGGTTTTTTTTTTTTTAAATCGCTCGCAGATATATGTTGCACTGTCATTCATTTAAACCACATAAATTCACCACTTACACCGACCATAAGAAGATGCAAATATGTTGTTATAAGCCTTTCTTTTATTTTCCTGGGGTATTTTTGTGGCTTTCAGACTGCGTGTGCTTTAAATGGGTCAGGATTTGGCAATTAATACTGTATGTTAAGTTCTTTCATCCATTCTTTCATTACATCGCTTTGTATAAAATAGATCACCACACTACAGCTAGCATACATGACCAACATTACCTTGGTATTCCTGGAGTTGGTTGGGCTGTTTGCTTCTGATTTGCTGATTTACAGTAAATCAAAAGCTGAGTTTTGGCCTAGAGACACCAGTAACTTATCAAGTGGCATGCATGCATATATTTGTGTGTGCCGTTGTGTTGTTTTATGTCATAAAATTGTTTCCAACTATGAGTTTGAGTGTTAATGGTAACTTATGTGCGGTGACGTATGACCCCAATTATATATGTATATTTGTTAACATTATAAGCTTTCACTATATTGTAAGTTTTCACTTCCTTTCGTTGCAATATTTTGGTTTGAATCATAGTAACAGACCTAGAACAAGATTCAGAGACTTGCTGAAATACATGCAACTTGACAGCTGAGCAGCTAGAACAGACATACAATGGATATACAGATGTTTCACTCAGTAAACATAATGTGGATTATGATTCATTTCATATAAAAATGCATATAAATCTGCATAGTGTAGTACAGTGCTGCTATTTATAGTGTAATGGCTCCATTCCCTCCTTCATTCACTATCCAACCCAGTCGAATGTTGGTCTCTTTAAAGTATGAAATCAAATACAGGCAAATATACCATTTAGTCAATGAATGGAAAAGTATGTGGATTTATGATTTGTAAACAGTGCTGTTACATGCAGGTGTTTGTTAGTGACGATTTAGAAGGTTCTGTCCAGTAGCTGTAGCTGTAGTATGTTAGGTAAACCTTTTGAAATTCATGTTGACCTTTTGACTGCCGTATCGTTTTCAGAGCCATTCAAAAAGAGTGTCACATTTCTACTTAAACATTAAAAAAACGAAATCAAATAAATATAATTCCATCTAGTGATAACACTCGTTGTCACGACTCACTGGACAGCTTAATTTCTCTCCTGTTGTCGCTTATCCACTTGATGACAGGCACAAATGACTCGCTTTTTTCGTTAACGGAAGTGAGCACTTACTGTACCTTTGCATTTCACTCTCTTTTGGCTGTGGTTTGTTCTAGATGTTAGATTAGATTTTTTCTTTTCTTTTTTTCTTTTTTAGCAAGACATTCTTTACTAATTTGCATTTATTTTTTACAACAAAATAAACAAAATAAGGCATTTGAGAATTCTTTGTGTACTTGGTCCTCCTCATTGACATCAATTTGACCAAGGCTAGTAGTGCTGGATACTAAAAAGAGGTCATAATAGGGTGCTAAAAAACACTTTAGTTTCTTCAGATTTAACTTTATTGACATTGCACAAAAGTATTCAGAAAACAAAATGCAATTTGGAAAAGAAGATATAGTGTTCATTTTTATTAGAGGAAGTATGTGACATATATGAAAAAACAGTTAAATTTAAACAGGTTTACTTGTTTCAGTAAACCTCACTTGTTCCTAGCAGTCTACCAATGAAACTCAGTCACCTTGACAGGTTTATCTAGTTTAATTGTAGTAAGTTTGTTCTCAAAGACTAGCGTCCCTGTTGATGAATATCTCAGATATGCCCTGAAAGTATTGACTTAAAAGTCAAAGGTCTATTTTCTTTTCCTAGGCTGCATGGCAGATACCATGAGCTGGCTCCACATCTTGTACCAATGGACTACACCAACGAACCTGATTGTAAAGTCCCATTAGCCTTAATAGTCAACATGCCAGAATTAAAGGTAAACCCCCCACCACTGTTTTAAAGCTCTGTTTTGTCAATGTGAGCAGTATGCTTGTGTGTGTAGAACTGATTGTTAACACCGCACATCTGGCTGTACTCCACTACATTGTGTGAACTTTTGAAAGTTTATGTGCCGTGAATTGCTCTGACTGATTCTAAAAGTAAATCAAAAATAAATTTCAAATGCCATTTTGCACACTGTGACATCTCAGCCACATTTACCTCAGCTTTTCTCTGAAACAAGCATGAATGCCATACCCTTTAATATGAAGCCCCTATTCCCTGCAGAGTATTACCACAGAGACTCACGATGCACCCTTCCTCTCTGCATGATTGGCCCTTGTCTGTAAAACTGTCACAATAAGGCTGGGTTATAAGGATAGCAGAAAAAAGATGGAGAAGACTAAAGCCACAATTGGTCCTCTACAACTTCATGACCATAAATTTGTCATCCTATATTATATATTTCTATTTAGCTGATTATTTATTGACCTCAAACTTTACCCTGGGCAATAACACTTTCTTATTTGGACTCACTGAACTACAAACTCTGATTTAATAGCATTGTCTTGAATATCGTGAATATGCACTACCAGTCAAAAGTTTTAGAACACCACCATTTTTCCAGTTTTTTATTGAAATTTATGCAGTGTAATGTTTCATTGCACTCTGAAATGAAAGCACCAGAATGTATTCTAAACTTTTGCCACCTTTGGCAGATATAACAGCTGAACACACTTGTGCCATTCTTTCTACAATAGAAATCAAATATTCTTCAGAAAGTTCTTCCCCATATCTGTTGCAGATGTTCCCATAAATGTGTGGCACTTGTGGGTTGCTTTGCTTTCACTGTTCTGTCCGGTTCATCACAAACCAGCTCAATGGGATTTAAGTCTTTGGACTGTGCTGGCCATTCCATGTTTTTAAGCTTACCATCTTGTTCTTTTTCCTTATGTACTTCTGGCATAGCCCAGACTTATGTTTTCGGTCATTATCTTGCTGTAGGTTGAAACCTTGACCAACTAGGCGCATACCAGAAGGTATTCCATGGCGCTGCAGAATGCTGTGGTAGTCGTATTGGTTCAGTGTGCGTCTCACTCTGTACAACTCACTGACCCTGGATCCAGCAAAACAGCCCCAGACCATCGCACTTCCTCCTCCATATTTGACAGTTGATTTCTCAGAGCACATTACTCCGGTTCTGGCTTCCCTGCACTGGCTTCCAATTGAATTTAGGATTCACTTTAAAGTCCTTTTATTGGTTTTTAAATCCTTTAATGATCTGGCACCTGCATATTTGTCTGATTTGCTGAAGCCCTATGTCCCCACTCGTTTGCTCCAGTCAGCTGAGGAGCTGTTGCTCTCAGTCCCCAAATCACGGCTGAAACTGAGAGGAGACCGAGCGTTCTTTATTGTGGCTCCAAAGCTTTGGAATAATGTTCCTCTTCACATTAGGTAATCGACATCAAATTTTGATTCATTACTCCATAATGGCTGTGTTTCATTGGCCCAGGCAAGCCTCTTTGTCTTATACTGACATCTTAGCAATGGCTTTTATGTTGCAACTCGTCCTGTCAAACCTGCAGCTCGAAGTCTTCTCTTCACAGTTGAAACTGAGGCTTGCTTACTACGACCACTTAAAAATGTTGTCGTGTGAGCCACCTATCACGGAAGCTGTTGTCCTCTGATTTAGTTGTGGGTTTGGGTCTGCCAGACCTCTTCCTGTCAGATTTTGCTCCAGTTTCTGAGTGCCTTTTGATGGTGGAGAAAACTCTACTTACTGACACTGTCATGATCCTGGGTCCTTTTGACCCAGCGTTTTGTGTTTTCTATTAGTGATTTTGGTTCTGTTGTTCCTCCTGTTTAGTGTATTCTGTTCTGCCCATCTATTCCTGTGTTAAGTCCGCGTTTCCTAGTCTGTGTCTTTGCGTGTGTGTGTTTTCCTGTTTTATTGTGAAGGTCTGCGTCTTATGTGAGTGTTTTCAGTTTGCCTCCCTAGTCTCGTCACGTTAATCACTCCCAGCTGTGTCCCCCACCTGTGTGTAATCTCCCTATTTTTAAGTCGTGTCTTCTGTCTTAGTCGTTGCTGGTTCGTCTGTGTTGTTTCCCCTCGGTCTCCCTGCGTTTCTCCATCCATCTCTCTGTGTATATTTCCCCGGACCTCCCTGCATCTTTGTTCTGGTTTGTTTTGTTAGTTTGCCCAGTTTAGGTTTTCTGTTACAGCTTCACCCGTGCCATTTCTGTTGTATTTTCTTTTGTAAATAAATACTCACCTGCACCAGAGCTGCCGCTTCCGGGTCCTAAATAATTACCACACGGCTTGCCCCCGGCAGACCGTGACAGACACCTTGACTTCCTTTGCAATTTCTCTGTAGAAAGACCTACATTTTTAAGTGTCATCAACCCTCTTTTATTGTTAATTGCCTTTTTTCTCGTCATTTTTGTTAACCCATTTTGTGTTCCCTTAAAAAGGACTTTTTGTATAATTCTGAAACATACATTATTTTTCATTATTTTACCTCTGGCTGTTCACCACTTGCCTTTGTACCATTTCAAGCTATTCATTGGACTTGAACGACCTGAATTGCAATAAATAACTGGAAAAATTGGGGCGCTCTAAAGCTTTAGAAATCGTTTTCTTATTAAAATGTCTTATGTTTGCCATGGTAAATGTGTAGGGCTTTTTTGATGAATGATTTTTATGTTTAGATGTAAACAAAATTCTGCAGTTAAACACAATCATGTTTTCTCTCCAGGAAAATCCATTCCGCAACAGGATCGTGGAGTCATTCTCAGAGGACGGGATGGGAAATCTTAGCTTCAATGAGTTTGTGGACATGTTTTCAGTCCTGAGTGAAATGGCTCCTAGAGAACTCAAGGCCATATATGCCTTTAAAATATACGGTAACATTTCAAAGCATCTGTACGTTATAGAACTTCATTAATTAAAATGTTCTAATTCTAACTTCTGTTGCTGATAGATTTCAATGTGGATAATTACCTGTGCAAAGAGGACCTGGAAAAGACTCTGAATAAGTTGACAAAGGAGGAGCTGACTCCTGAAGAAGTTGAGCTGGTGTGTGAGAAAACCATTGAGGAGTCAGATTTGGACGGAGACCACAAACTTTCTTTTGCTGACTTTGAAAATATGATATCCAGGGCCCCAGATTTTTTAAGGTAAATAAATTCATGTTATTGCAACAACATTTTAGGATTATGATAAATGAAAAACAGAATTGGACTCTGGATTCCTCCCACAGTCCAAAGACATGTTTGTTAGGTTAAAATAAAACAACTGGGTGGCATGTCATTACTTAAACCATGTCATGCAGACATGTCGTAAAAAGAAGAAGGCCTGGATTTCAATCAAAATTGAGGTCATTATAATTGGCCCTAGAAATCTCACAAACGTGCCTAATCAGGTACTTAATCTGGATGGCATTACTTTGGCCTCAAGTAACACTGTGAAGACTATTGGAGCCATTGTTTGACCAGGATTGTCATGATCTGCTGGCGCAGACTGCGCTTTGAACAGAGGACTGAACTGCAGACATTTATAGACAGGACTGGGCTTAACAAAAAGTGAGCCGTTAATTTAGGCTGGGTGAAAATCAAACAAAAACGCAAAACAAAAGGCAAAATGAGACTCAGACTAACAACAACCTAAACTGTGAAGTGCATGGAGCATGGAGCAAGGAGGGAGATGAAGTTGCGTTCCGGCAAGGGACAACAGGGAACTGACACAATGAATACACAGGTGATTAGAGAGCGGAGACAGCAAGGAAACATAGCTGAAACAAATAAGACACAGAAACAAGAAGCAAAACTAAACACAAGCACATGAGACAAGGGCCATCAAAATAAGACAGGAAACTTATTAAGGCGCAGGCTAAGCTACACAACTTGACGTGGGAAAACAATAGCACACACAGCAGACATACATGAAAGAGCTGAAAGACAGAGCGAGCCAGGGAGCTAGAGATGAGAGAGAGACAAAGAGAGAGAGAGACCGAGCGACGGAGGCAGAGAGGAACAGAGCGAAAACAAACATGACAGAGAGAGAAAATAAACAGAGACATAACCGGGGAAACGGATAAATAAACACAGGACAAGAGGGATGAGACGAAGACTAAAAGAACAGACAAGAAACCAAAACTACAAATAAACCTTAGAGGCAATAAAGGAACTAAACTCAAAACTAAACTGTACAAAACTTGAACTTAAAACAATCTTCATCATGCAAAAGAAAGAATCATGAATCCAAAATAAACTCAAAACGCTGGGTCAAAAACAGGACCAGGAAATGGATATGACTGCTTTCTTTTATTTGTGCAGTATCTCCAAAATTAGAACTATCCCTTTACAGAGAAATGATGAAAAACCAGTTCATGTATTCATTACTGCTGTAATTTAATCATGCTGCTCTAAAACCTCTGTAAAAAGCCTTCAGTTTATCCAAATTCTGCAGCAAATGTAGAAACAGGAACAAGAACCAGAGAGATCACATTTATTCCATATTGGCTTCTCTTCACTGGCTCTTTGTTAAATACAGAATTAAATTTGAAATCCTTCTCACTCCTAAACAGTTTTGAATAATCGGGCTCTATCATACCCCTCCCCAGCTGATCAAGCTGATTGCTGCCCCTTACTGAGCCTTATTCTGCTGGAGGTTTCTTCCCATTAAAAGGGAGTTTTTCCTTTCCACTGTCACCAAGTGCACGGTCACAGGAGATTGTTTGAATGTCGGGGCTTTCTCCAGAATACTTTAAGGTCTTTATCTTATTTGTTGTTGTGATTTGCTGCTAAAATAACTAAACCTGAATTGAATCGAATCTTATGTATATGCTTAAACTTATTTTGTGTATTTTACATTGTGTTTAATTATGTGTCTATTAATGTCTATGTCACCACTGTTGATTAAACTGTTATCTTGTCTGTCTTGGCCAGGACACTCTCGCAAATGACATTTTAAAAATGAAGAATCTTATTTCTCAGGTTGAGTAAAGGATAAAAATGTTTCATGCACAGTAATTGTTACTTTTCTAATAATCAACTTTATTATTTTTTCAGTACCTTTCATATAAGAATCTGAGAGGGTTGGATGGACAGTTTCTAAGTTGGCTGGACCTCAAGACTTTACCTGAGCCATGTCCTGATCACAGCACAGTAGTTGTCTGTCACTCTCCATCGTACCTCTCTGACCTTTACTGCAGTCGGAACTTGAGAAGATGGATTCTGATGATAGCAAATTTTCTAAACCCTGTAATTGTTTTGAAACCATGAAAAGGCAGCATATCAAATGTTTTAATTTGATGCTAAAAACAAGAAGAAGGGCTAAAAAAAAAAAGAAAAGCTGACTAAGACAAAAAAAAATAAAATAATCACAGCTACCAAGTATCATAGTTAAATAGTAATGTGACCGGGTATAATGAAAAAGAGCAACTCGGAGAAATGCATTAGCTATTAATTGTACTACATAATCTAATCAAAAGTTCAGAGAAGATGTTGTCTTCTCAAAGAGATGTCTCTCTATGCAAGAGCAAAACTAAAAACCGATACTGAATGGCACACTGTATTAAAACCAGACATATATCAGCAGTGAATATCATTGCTTGGTCTCAGGAACACTTTCAAAACCATTATCATTGAAACTACATTGCACATGATTCCCTGTGAAGTCTTTCTGCAGTGGCACCTCCAGAGACATCCAGTATTTATAGAGCTACAGATAAAACTTGAAGCACAGCAGCAGGATTAAGGGATATTTTATAGCTATGCAATAAATTAAGTATTTATGTTGTTATTGTGGTCGTACTTCGCTTAAATATAATGACAGTCATGTTGTACTGTTCTCCAGTTAGATGAAGGGCTTTGTCATCCAAACTCTTTCATCATCTGCCATTTACACAAGATGTCAGTTACTGCCATGTTTTGGATATGTATTTTATAGGACTTCATGTAATGTCTTGTATTTGTCTTCCTTTGAATAAATGTGGTTTTCCAGTGTGCTCTGACTTAATGCACTTGTAATTTACTAGTAACAAGATATGAAGATGTGTGCACATTAAAAATTAGGAAGCATGTGCTTCAGCTTAGCCTCTCATGTGAGCTATAATACATTTTTAGGGAGGATGTGATTAAGACAGAGCTGCCTCGCGTTCACCAGCCTGTGAACATCCTGCACATTCGGCTAATTTCAGCAGAAAGCTGGAGGAAATGGTTTTGGCTATGTTGGTTGATGATTAACATGTGGTGGTTTCTTGGCTGGAGGATACAGATTTGCATCAGTTACACATGGTGTATTGTGTTTTAGATTTCATGTTTAGCTCAGTAGTTCTTATGAGTCATACTGCAGAATTGGTTGATAGGTATAGCCATACATGCAGACCTTCACAGTCTCTAAGGAGTTTGGGTCGGCTGAGGCTTAATCTGATTTTTCCTTCTTTTTGGCAAGTGCAATGATTGCAAAATGGTCTTGACAAGTTGAAAGACGGCCTTGGCCAAGTGCTGAGGTGCTCAAATACAGAAAAGTCACACGTAGAGATACCGTTTGATGTTGTGTGTTTTGTGGAAAGCATTTTGGTATTGGTAACACAAACTCTAAAGTGTTGTGAGCTCCTATGCCACCACAGGCCCAGACAACAGGCAGAAAAGGTTGTGTGTGGTGCATCTGAGCAAACTCCATGTTTATGTGCAACACCTCATCTGGATAAAACACAAGTGCAGCAGTAAATGGAATGAATTCTCCTCAACTGTACTCTGAAAAATGAAGAGAGGGGATACTGAGGGCCTTATTTTAACTGACAGTTAAAATCTGTTCAGTTGTTGTGTTCAGTTTAATAAGCAATCACCAGAGCAGCTAGTTAATTCTTCAGTGCCTTATCTGAAGATTCATTTATGAGGACAGCATCAAATATTCAGGGCAGTAGAGAGCTGATTGCAGAGCTTCATTAATGACGGGTGTCACAGGGAACATCTGTTAGTTATGATCTCGGCAGAGCCACTTTCTGCTGCAGTGTGATTATGATGCTGTAAAACAGCCATTACTTTAAGCAACTGTTTCTGAGGGTGAGAGCGGCCCAACAGGGTGTGAAACCCACGCTGGTTTCGCTGCTTGAGAGCTCAATTTGATCTGATTTAAGCTCTCTCGTTTTGCTTCGACAGCATAGCAGTGAAGATTTCTCGCTTTTCTTTAAAAATGAAATAACTTGTGAACAATTTCAAACACTTCACTTGAGCCAAATATACATTCAAAAGTGTACATAAACCATAACAAATAATCAGTGACAGCGTTAAGTGAGTGAGCTGTGTGTTTGCGATTGTTTCGAATATTCTTTATGGCAACTGAGAAAACTTTATCGAGATAAAGACACTAATGGCATGTGGGTGAAAGCTCTCACACTAATAGGTAGACCTTAAATGCAATTTACATTTATTATACGATCAACAATAAACCTTCAAGCTTCAACAATTTCACAAATTTTACACACAATAACAATTTGTTTACACTGTGCTGTTAGTAACGGTGTAATATGCAATGCCTGTCAAACACATCAGTTACCCTTAAGTGTTTCTTAATGCTACATAGAGTAGTTATTTATATAATTGTAAGAATGTAATGCTTAATCGCTGTCAACCTTACACATTTTGTTATGTCAGTGTGCTTTCAGATGTGCAGAAATACAGTCAGGCAGTTATGACTCTTGTCTTTGATAAGTTTTTAAAATCATTACCCCATGTTTTCCAGTGACGCTTTATCATGTAGATCTCAATTGTGAAACAGAAGGCGACAGAAATGCCACAAAGTTAATGATCTGCCGAGCTGAATGTTTGATTATCAAGAGCTTTAGCATACCCTAGTCTGCACTGCCTGACTTAAACCAGGAACTGCTTATTTCCTAACATCTGTCACACTGTCCTACATGAAATGACACAGTAGCTCTACTTTTCTCCTCCTTTTTTTTTCTTTTTACTGCTTCAGAGGATAACCATGAAAGATATACACTAAGTATTCCCTTTATTGTACGTTTACTGGCCCCAGTAAAAGTATAATTAACAAAGTAAAAGCAAATGATAGAAGATAATAAACCTTTAACCCACTTCCCTGTTGGTGTCACAAACAGACGTTTGAAAACTGTATGCAAATAAAGTTTCCTGTGAATGTGCAAAACTGACGGAAGCAGCATGTAACATTTTTAAAGATCAACTGTAAACACGGTGCCATGAGATGAATTTCCACATATGGTAATTTTCTGTCACAACATGATTTAGTGTTTTCAGGGAATGCTCTTGGAGTGAGCGATGGAAAAACCATAATCAGAGTGCATTACATGGCCAGGGCACGCAAAAGGTGGTAGCATTTTCATAGCGGTGATAATAGTTGTACGTTGTTGTATCCTGATTTATTTTTATTTATTACTTGCATCTCGAGCTCCACATGTGGAAATGCTGTCATCGCTCCACAGCAGCTCTAAACCGCACATCCCCATTTCTTCACAGTTATCCTCTTCTCCGTTACCTACAGCCCGTAGACACATCTGCATACATATATGTATCTACAGGATACATGTTGACAGGAAAGTGTAGCATATACGCCCAGGTTTGTGTGCACTGATGAGAAGTAGATGAAAACAGTTCTCCTCAACATAAGCTGCAGTTCAAGGTGAATCACATGCTGTGGACTGAACAGCAGGTTTTTCCCCCTTTACAGTCATACTTTCATTGGGGCCCCTGAAACCTGCTGTACATTTTCCCCACCCTAATGATCACCCCGAAAGTAATTATTTAGTAATATTCTAATAACAGTAATGGCAGAGCCTCTTATACAGTAGATTGCTTTTAATATGACATACACGTAACACAGTTTTTACCACATGTAAAAACCTGTTCGTGGAAAGGAAACTACACACGTATCGTTATATTTTTAAATAAATACGTTAAAAAAAAACATACATAAATTCTCATTAAATCGTTAATACATGACAGTGGTTTTCCAGAGTGTATTATATACTAGTAGTGTGAAATCATCAAAACAAGTAAACGTTTTCCTCAGTACGCTGTAAAGTAGCCTCTTTACCATTTCTTCTTGTTCTCAGGGAAGAGCCACTTCCATTTGTCGTTCTGTAAGAGGTAAATAAATTCATTATAATACTCATAATAAGTATGACACACAAAAGAATTGTTTCTTTTAATTAAAGTGCTTTGAAAACATTACAAACCTTAAATCCCCAGGACGAGTTGGTCTGTTTGCGTCTCATGTCCTCCAGAGGCTCGTAAGTGTTGCTGCTGGCTTTAGGGTTGATTGGTTCCTTGTGGCTGCGAATCGGCTCATATGTGAAGTCAGCGGGGGCTTCGCCAGGGACCTCGGCATACACAGAATCTGTGCGCTCCTCTGGTATTGACAATCTAGTGTCAAAGGACGTAGTGTGTGGGCTCCCGGGCCTGCCAGCCAGGTGATAAACTGCATTATCACTCAAGTAGTCCAGGCTGTGACTGCTGCTTGGTCTGCTGCCCAAATCTGTCCTCTCTGACTGGGAGCTGCTGCCGTTCCCTTGTCTGACTGGCCTGGGGGAAAGTCTCGGAGGGGTGTCGGGAGGTGCGTTCAGTCTGTAAGACTGCTCCCCGTCAGAACTGCTGTCCAGGAGTGGCAGAGACCTGCTTTTGCTGTCTAGGATGCTGAGCTCCGAGTAAACGGTCTCTGGACGTGACGGAGGACTGCATCTGCCATTGATTTGATCCTTGGAAGTCGAACTCAAATTAGGTCTGGGTAAACTGTCCTGATGCACGTGTTGGTCTCTGGGTGTAACCCTTGGCGACTGCTTCCTGAGCTGGGCGTACAAAACCCCCTCATGCTCGTTGATGGTGGCACTATCGAGGTGCCTGCTCCTTCGAGGCAACGGCGGACCTTCCTGTTTTACAAAACAAGTTTCTAAAAGTCAGTGAGGTGAAATAAACAATGGAACTATTTTCAGCACATTAGTTTGGACAGCAGCTCTATAATTTATTGACTGTATTCACCTCGTGCGCCCTGTTGCCCTTGGGTGGCCGTTTAGGCTGCTCATCTAAACTCGAGTTTATCTGTTTTCGTTGCCTGTTCTTCACAGCGCTGACAGCGGCAACAGGTTTTTCTTTGGGGCTAATCTGGATAACATCATATAGGTCTTCATCCAGGGCCTGAAAGAACAAAACATCACTTGGACCTCTATCTTTCACCTTTGGCATTTAAAGAAAGAACTCAAAAGAAGAGTTTTGTCTCACCTCAAAACACGAATTTGTCAGGTACTCTCCATATGGTTCAATGGGGCTTGTTTTGTAGTAATCTACCAGACTGGGCACTGTGTCGTGTACCTCGGTGTCTCCATAGACTACAAACTGCCCCATTTCATTCTGGTTTATCACAAAGTGTCGACAACGATCCCTGCCTCTGCAACAACAACAACAACAACAAAAAAGTTTGTTAAGCATTGACACATTTTATAGTTGGAGCAAGCTAAAATAACATATATTCACACGACTTTCTGACTTTTGAAACATGAATATCCTCCAATAAAATAAGCCACCAAACAAAAGCTTAGAAGTGGGGTTAGAAAATAGATAGATTTGATGGATTTGACACACATTATCTTTAAGACACTTTATATATACATAAGTCATAATTTCTGGAAGCAAAGCAGTTTACCTTCAGCACAACAACACTACACAACTCCTACTTTAGTGTACTTTAGACTAAACCACCACTCACCTATAGGACAGGATGTACCCGATGGCCTTTTCACTAAGACGGATCAGGAAACAGCCGAGCTCCCTGTCTTTAAGAATTTCTTCAGCATCCCTGTAGACAGACCAACAACAGCTTTAAATTCTCCAAATCCTAACTTTAAAAAGTGTTTCAAAGACATTTGGAGAACATTTACAGGAACAGCCTGGTAGATTATGGGCATAGCGAGGTGGATTGTGTGCTGCACCGTGGAAATTCTATTTCGTTACAGTCCCTTTCCATAAACTTGCCACTGCCAATCACGTAAGTGTGCACTGAATGTGGGTGTGTGTGGGAGGAAAGGCCAGTAGGTGCCAGTGGGTGTGTTACAAAGTGGACACTTTCCATCAGAGGAAAGGTTTATTTTTATTTTTTTTTAATTTTTTGGATACATTTTCACAATATGACCAAAAATAAAAATAAACACATGAACAAAAAGCCTTGTGTCTTTTTACATTACTACATTATATGTTTTTAAATTATATGTAAAGAATTTTTTTTTTAATGTGGCTTTAGCAGCTTAGAGGATATGATTTGGTTTTAGAAAAAAAAAACTGGGTGTAAAAAATGATTATTTCTTAGTTTGCTATTTCCATTTTTTTCCTTTTATGAATCCTTACCGTCTTGTGATGAAGCCCAGGAACCAAGCTGGAAGGAGTCCGTTGCTGACCATGAGTGGCACTTGAGTCTCTATGAACCACTTTGATGTCAGCTCCCTGAGTCTGACTTCAGTCCCGTCTGCGTTAGGATCCCCTGTTGTGTCCCTTTGCTCCATCCTCGTCCGATCCTGATTAAAAACACACCGTCATCCGCTGAAGACAACCAGCATTTATTCCCCAATGTTTGCTGTGTGGCAGCATTTTAACAGTCTAATTTGCTTATTTTCCAGGAGGCGTCAACCACAGCCTGAAAGCAGCTCAATGTTCTCCTAGCTTTAAATGAAAGTCATTGGCTGCTGGAAAAGTACGGTTACACCTGTCTGTGTAAAGCGAGCTTCTAGTTTAGTACACAGCATTTATTTGCTGTTACATGATATCTGATGTTTTAGAGAAAAAATATTCAAAATCCACAATGTTCTTGTTTTACTCAAATAATACTTTGAGGTTTTATAATCTATCTCGAAGTCAAACATCACATAAAAGCAAGTTAGTCACTAAAACAGTCAGCGACTAGTTCGAAAAAGATTTGTAAGCAGTTCTTACCTTGAAGCAAAATTTTAAATAGGTCCTAATGCAGGGAGATTTTGTCTGTTTTTGATCCTTTGGTCTCGACTGTGAAACGCGGCACACCTTTTCAATTCTGGGATACTGTTGTCTGTAAAGTAAACAGCAATTCCTTTCAATCCCTGGAAAGAAAATATCAGAAAATTAATTTAATTATGAATAATTTAATTATAAAGTTCATACAATATTCCTATAAAGTATTTAACAATGGCGAGAGTACATACCTTTCCTTGAGATTGTCACTGTGTGGTTTGAACCCGGTGTCATTTCAGCAAACATTAAAATACTTCTCTTAACTTCTGAACCGTCTCTAATCTCCACCTGAAAGTGTCTTGAGGGAGTATGACACTACATGGGAGATATAGACAGATGACATTTACAATTACACATATTTTTCCACTGGTCTGGAAAGTAGAGGTACATGGCAACGGGCAAGGCGCAGTTCAAACAGTTCATTTGCATCAAAAAGACAGCTGAAGGCTGCTGAACAATGTGAGAGCTTCCTGAAGAGAAACGGAAAGTAAGCTTTACAGAAACTGTGGTTTGTGTGCACACGAGTGCATTGGTTTGCAAGAGGAGATGTTTAACCCACGGAGTGTCTGATTACCAGAGTAATGGGAGATAAGTTGCGTCAGCAGTTGATCTTTTGTGTTTTCTGATCTGGGTTTGAAGTAAGTTCAGATCATTGTTGCTAAAGCTGGACCAAATATGTGTAGGAATGGAAATGTTTGGAAAGACTGTGTATGTTTGAACAGATTTGGAGGGTAGAGGGCGGGGCAATAAACAAAGCCCCAGTAAGACGAGGTATTTCCAAGCTTGTTTTTCAGGTTCACGTACAGTAAATACCTGCTAACTCATTCCCCCCATTGGTTGGGACAGGCGTCATGAATCACCTCCAGCAGTTTTTGCTCTGTGGGGAGCAGTAGGAACTCCCACTGGGGGAGATGCAGTAACGAGAAAGAGTCTGTGTCATAGCGAGCAGGATGAGATGGGATTTCACAACTGGATTTTAACATCACTTACAATTTGGAAACATGTTTCCTGTTTATACACAACAGATCAAACACTTGGGTATTGTGTACAGAAATGTCATTTAGTGTAATTTAATTTAATTTAGACGGATGATCGCAGAGCCAATAACTGAACTGTTATGTTCCACAAATGAGTAAGAGCTGCTGTACAGTACCATGGCCTAGAATTTCAACACTCTCTTAAGGCGGCTCTTGTTGTTCTTTGTGAGTCATTGTGTGCTCCTCTGTGGGAGTAGTAAGGTTTGGGGTTAAATGTTATCACCGGTCCAATGAATCCAATGAACATTACATTCGACCGATCGCGCTGTGTGCTGCACGTAAAAGGATCGGCAGAAATTTATTTTATCTGCAGCACATATAAAAAAAAGGTGCCAGACAGGAGGATGTCTAGGCTGATATTTTTTTTAGCCTAACACATGTGGGTGTGGGTCTTATAAAAGGTCACAAGTCAGTTTAACAAATGCAAAATGTCATTGCAACGGAAGCACATCACCTTTGTTTACAGTGTCCTTTGAAACCTCAGGGCAAAACATGGATCCTAACATCACAAAGAGACTAATACTTCTAATTGTAAGAAAACTAGCAGGTTACTGTTATTACAGTATTACAGTATTGCATTTTGCTTTTTTAAGATGCAGTTTTATCTTTGACATCTCAAGTGGGGAAACATCAGGTGTATTTCCCAGCATAAGACAAATCATCCACTGTTTACCCACAGCACTGGGGCAAAACTAAATCATATTCACATCTGCAACCATTAGTCACCAAAACATCCTGAACATGTGAAACTTCTGCCAGCTCTGAATCCAGGAGACAAATTTCCTGTAATCACTTCAATATCTCCTCTTTCGCACTCTAGTTAAGCGAGCTATGGATTCGACTTAGTCACATATATGCTGTAGGTTTTATGAAAAGTGGAAAGGTACGTCATTTCAGGTGGTGATATTTTATTGGAACATTTCTTTACTTCTTTTTGACTTATCACTTAAAATGTAAATAATGCCACTATTTATGTATTTATTTTCATCCATTATTAGAACAGATTGAGAAAAGTGACAGTGAGATAGAAGAAAGTTAAAGTAGGCTCACTGTGGTTACATGCACTTTAGCACTAACCCAACACCCTGACACACTTTATGGCATCTGTGGCTTTATACTTGCTGCTTATTTTGGAGGTGAAAAAAAATCAACAAAGTATGGCGAGGGTTGTTTGTATCTCCAAAAATGTTCATTTTTAATGCTCTTCAGCTCAAAATCTCTGTGCATTTCTAACATTAGATCACTCTAAACACCTCTCTTAGCCTTAATAGGGCTTTGACTGTCATGTAAGCATGGAAATGCTAAAAACTGGAGGAAGATATATTGATATTATTTGTCATCTTTTTAACCGTCAGCTAGGCAATACAGGCAGCTACTCTGAGGTGACAAAAAGCTCCCAGTGGTTTGGATTTCCAGTAGATCTCTGACCTGCTCACTGTTTATAACTCAGTCACCTGTCAGTCCTTCAGGTGGAGATCTGGTAAATGTTTGTCATTGTCCTAAGGCATTGTAAAACCTGCTTAGATTTATGTTTTTATCTCATGTTTTAGCACACTGAATCTATGTATAATGAAATGTGCTATCTTAATAAAATTACCTGAGCTATTTATTACGTTTTTTAAAATTTACAGCTGCATCCTGACATATTCAGTGTCTGTTCGAGGTAATAGATACAAATTGTGAAACACACACCGCCATAAACAGTACAAAGCAGTTGAAATTAGCATAACAAGAACAAGAATTACAAGATCGGCTGCGTGTGACACGGGCGTGGGTGTGGGCACCGCAGATCATTTTGTGCCGAGGGCAGATAACAGAACACATTTTTATTTCTCTTTCCTATGTAGGCCTCATATCTTTTCTTCTATCTTTTGATTACAGTTTTTTCCTTTACAATTCGTTGGAGGATTGCTGCTCATTAGCCCTCAAAGCTGGCTGCTCATCTGATCACACACCGCCACCTAGCGGCCCACAGAGCCGCTATACTCCACCCCAACCAGCAAACCAACCACGTCATCCCCGGAGCTGAACTACATGTCCCATGCTCCTCTGTCAAAGAAACGGACAGTCATGTGGATGGAAACAGGAGTGGGCATCCGCTGTGCTGCAAGAAGAAGAAACTTCGAGGAAAGATGCACGAAGAGGAGGATGGCAGCGAGGCGCACTCCTGCACGGCTTCGCGATTCGTGAACTCCAGGTCCGTGGATGTGGCCGACATCGAGGGAGCGAAGGAGCAGGCCTCCAAACTGTGCGGCTACTTGAACAAACTATCCGGCAAGGGGCCCTTGAGGGGGTACAAGCCGAAGTGGTTTGTGTATGATCCGAGGAAATGCTATTTGTATTACTTCAAGTCTCCCCAGGATGCCCTGCCGCTCGGACACATCGAAATATGCGATGCGTGTTTCAGCTACGATTTGGACGGGGAAGAGGGTCAGTTTGAGATCCGCACGGCCGACAAAGAGTTTCTACTTAAGGTAGGAACTTTTCTTTCTTTCATTAAACGTGTGTTGACAGCATTGCAACGAGGTCTGCTTTTCGTGTCATTTGTCACTTCCTTTCTCGTTTGGAAAAGGCAGACACGCCCTTCTCTTCTTTCCTTTAAAGAAAACAGATTTAGACTCAGCTGTTTTTAGGCAATAAAGTACATATTTCTGCTCGGCAACAACGGGATCTGATGCGATTCTGACGCGACCAGAAGAAGAAAATCTGTTTGTTTGTTTGTTTGTTTGTTTTTTTAAAAGCCAAATCAATTTCTCGCACAAACCAAGCGCTTAATCAGCGCATTCTCCCAGCTGATTGCCTGAAAACACCGTCAGTCCTCTGTTTTGTGTTTAGACATTTTTACACAGGAGCTCATCTGCCTTCACGGGTCACAGCATCTCATGTGACGGTGTCCTGGTGCTGTCATATGACTGTGACGGGTTCAGCACCAAGACAGGTGCCTCTGGTTTCACTCAGTCAGTTCTAGTCTGTCTTATTTTTTTTAAGTGTCTATGCTTAATACCAAGAGAGAGAGAGAGAGACAGAGAGCTGGAACTGAGACTGAAACCAGTGTCTGTGCTCATTCACATGACAGATCCTAATAGTGTCAAGTTGTCCTCATTTTCCCTTTCCATTTGTCGCTGCCTTGATTTCCTCATGGAGATGCCTTTTAAAACGTCATCTCGCTCACTTTGCTGTGTTTAAAATGGCGTGCTTAAAGATTTCAAAGATCTAAAGTCTAATTGAGTGTGCGTTTGTGTCCTTCTAGGCTCCCAGTAAGCAGGTGATGCACTACTGGCTGCAGCAGTTGCAGCAGAAACGTTGGGAGTACAGTAACATGCGAGGCACTGGTCAGAGAGACAGCTGGAACTCCCCGACGCTGGCCTATCCTCACACCGGCCTTGTAGGCAAAGATAATGGTAGGCAGGTTCGCACGCACTCACACATACAGTGGATATGTTATCAGTCGGTCATTTCATCATATCCGGGCAACAACTGAAAGTTTACACAGGCGCTACAAATCACAAGAGTCTCGGTATTTTGTTACCAAGTTTCTGCAGGAAAGTGTTTGAGTGTTTCGAAAGGGTAAAAGTTCAGATTGACATCATTCGGCTTGTGTTTTGTTTTAAGCAGAAAGCTTTTTGAGCTGTGGCTGTGAAGCCAAGGCGCTGGTATCGTAACCTCACGTCTAAACAAATATAAAGTAGTCAGTCAAGTAATGGTCTGTGACAAAAATGATATGTTTATTTGTTTTCCAATTTTTTTAAAATCTAAATTGTTGAGAGGAGAACAACCAGACTCATTTGAACTGATGGGAAGGAAACAGTAACAGAAGAAAATCCAAAGGATGCAGACGATGGTCTTTCACTTCACAGCATGTCAGATTGACAGGGTCAGAATTTGTCATAAACACCATGAAAGCAGGGTGTCATCTTGCCTTATATCAGTACAGCCTGCTGCGGGTGGCGTTAATAAAAACTGAGTATTGTTTATACTCAGGAAGGCCTTCCTGAGCATTGTTCCTGAGCATTTCCATCCCTTTATTACCACAGCATTTCAGAACACAGTCACCGATGGTGGCTTCCAGTTTGATTGTGTGACATGTCTCAAAGCTCGCATCATGCAAAGCTGATGATTTAAGCGTTTGAATGGTCTTGAAGATCTCAGTGAGTGCTCAAACGTGCTCTCAATCCAACAGAGCACCTTTAGGATGCGCTGTAACGGGAGATTTGCATCATGTGTGCGCAGTAATTGTGTGATGCTGTCATGTCAGCATGGACCAAAATCTCTGAGGAATGTTTCTTGTTGTTATGTAGCTCTAGAAGCAACATGGTGGCCAGCGTGGCCTAGCAAGGTGTACCTAATAAAGTAGCCGATGACTGTATACGCCAGTGCTGATATGTTTGAATGAGTATCTGTTGGACTCTATATAAAATATGAATCTCATTTGTTATCCAGCAGAAGTGGAAAAGAAAATATGTACATTGTTGTTGGGCAATGGACACACGCATTTTTAAACCTGCTTACATTTGAAAACAGGGATTCTTCTGCATGCTTTGTGATTAGCTGAGTGAAACGACCTGTGAATCCTGTTTCCTTTTCCTGTCCATGTCTTTCTTTCCCAGAATGTTCTCGGTGCACATCTGTCTTCAAAAGCAACAAATGCCTTGGTTATCACCGCTTATCAGTGCTGTTGTCGCCGTGTTTCGTCTAACACTCCGCGACTTGTTGATTTCTCTGTCGATTCAGAATGAACACTCTTTTGTTTCTTGTTCTCGTATTTATTTGCGTTTCGCTTTTCGGTCTCGCCTTGAACCTGCTCGGTGCAGTGAAGTGCACGAGAGAGCTGTGAGATCAGCGATGTCTGGCGTCAGCTCAAACCATCCCTCGAGCTGTGTTTTTGTGTCGCACTTTTTATAGCAAAAGACTAACATGCCCGGACTTAGCAAGTCTAAGTAAGCGTCGACTTTTGAAGCTGTAAAAGGAAAGCGTGCTGCAACGTTCAAAAGTTAAAACTGGTTCAGAAGTAGACATAGTAACACATAATAAAGACATAATAAATTAGACATATAAAGGACGTTGGTTTTTATTTTCATTCTTGGAGATGCCACTTCAAAGACTTCAAAGATTTTATCAGAGCCGTGCGAGTCTGATCATAGGTGCGTGGCGCTGGCTGCACTACATGTTGTTGGCCATAGTCTGTGTGTGAAGTCTCACAGCATTATTAATGTCACTACCTCGATGATTTAAAGCCAGGTGTGGCATGGGTCGATGAGAAATGGAGGCCTGCCGCACACTCATATGGAAGTGATTTGTCACTCGCAAGGTAGGCCAGCACATCCGCTGCTTAGTCATCCTTTTTATTTTTTTAGTCTAACTGGAAGCATAATATATGAAAACGAAGCAGTATTCATTGAAGCTTAACAAATAGAGCCTGACATCATGAACTCATCAGGAAAGTGTTTACTGAAGTCACAGACAAAGGAAGCAGAAAGAGGTGTTTTCCCACAGACAGACTTCATTTTTCCAAGTATGACTCAGACACCCCCTGCTGGCAGTTTAAACCACTTCTGCAGTAGCATCACTTTTTATGACACATCTAACAAATAAAAAAGCTTCTTTTTACTAATTAATTTCATGTTAAGAAGGGGGTTGGTGGTCTCAGAAAGAAGCAATCGTTAGAAAGCAGGTATTGACTCTCATAGGTTTCACCCGGCTGTGCATCTTCTTTTTGGGAAGTCAGTCTTTGGTGTCATTTTGATTTGATTTTTGTTTAGTTAGAACAGATAATTAAGTTCTTTTGGTCTTTTTTTTTTCTCAGATGCTTTCAGCTTTGAGAAGCCATGTGAAACCATGGAGAAGGTCCGCAGTGATTTTTCCATGGACGACGAAACAGAGGGCGCTGGAATGGTGGGAGCCCAGACAGCCAGAGGGCCCTCCACGAACCCCCTCAATTTCTCCCTGAAAAACTTTGGCACGGAGCTCAGGTAAGTGTAACGAAAGCTTTCCAGGAAATAATCTGTACCCAGACGGGGTTTAAAACGCAAGTATACAGCTCTATAAAATCTTGTTCTTTTTCTCTTTTTTTTTAAGGTCGCCGCCAAACAGGCACGACTAGTTTGTCTGCTGTGTTGAGCAAAGAAAGCACTTCTTAGTTCATCCAGACACTGGTTGCAGTAGAGGAAATGGTTACATCCATGGTTCACTTGTTTTTCTAGTATGCAACCATCAGCAGTTCCCCTTTTTGAGATGTACAACACATCTATTGAAAAGAGGCAACATGCTGCAATCCTAAAAATGTGACATGTAGACTGGAGTTTGCTTTGTATGTGTCCCTTATTAAGGGAGTCATGGAGTCCCAGAGTTTCACTGCTCCTAAACCCACACCACGGTGCCTTTTATACACAGTAACAAAGGTATCAGTATAGTAGCTGCCTGATATGTGACTGAATCTGCGAGAATTGCAGCTCTCGGAGCTAGAAACCCCTCCCCCTGATTAGAAAAGAAGTGGCTTTAGAATACTTCAGTACTGTGATGTTAACTGCTTTTATCACATTTATACCCATAAAGTTTGAGAAAAGCACGAGTGCTCTTTAGTCACTTTGGTTTTGCCAGGTGGAAGTCAGAAACGTGTGGTTTAAACACATCCGATATCTATAAAAATATATAGAGAGAGCTGATGTGTGAGGCAGACTTGCGCTTCATTGTGTTGCATACAGCAGAAACAGTTGTTGACATGTTGCAAGGGTGAGGTGTGAAAAACAAGTTTGACACCATTAGCTTTACTTTTTCCTCCAAATGTTAGTTTCTTGCAAAAATGCCTTTGTGTTTATTATCTTTGTTTTTTCTCTGTTTGTCCGACGCTGCAATCTCGTCGGCCTTTCGCAGCAGCATCAGTTTTCCTC
The DNA here is from genome assembly GCF_056152115.1 of Neolamprologus brichardi. Lineage (NCBI taxonomy): Eukaryota > Metazoa > Chordata > Actinopteri > Cichliformes > Cichlidae > Neolamprologus > Neolamprologus brichardi. The sequence continues at coordinate 13,640,093 of NC_142110.1, forward strand.
TGTGGTTCATCGTAGATCTCTGTGGATTTGTCACTTTTCATACCGTGCTTTCTTTAATCTCTAAAGACCCTTTTTTTTGTTGCAATGAAATGTGTGAGAAACCTGTGAAATAAAAAAAATAAAATAAAAAAATAAATGATCTCCTTATTTCTGTCAGGAACTCCATGTCTCACCTGCGTGGGGGACGACGCAGCGTGTTTTACACTAGCAACAGTCCCTCGGAGGAATGGGAGCTCGTGGATCCGCCAAAGGACTTTACTGAACAGAAACATCATCCGGACACACACAGACGTACGTCCACTCCCACCCACCCTTCTGCCAGGGTTTAACACTCATCCTCAGCGTACATTTTTCCCAAGGGTCACAGATAACAGCTGATGGACTTGTGTTTTCCCTCAGATTCCTTTGGATCGGCGTTTACCTTTGATTTTGTGCGCAACCCCTCACGGCCTAAGAAGCTTTTGCTGGGCTCTGGAAAGTTAGGCCGCAGTGCCGAAAGCTCGCCGGTGGAATGTAACGGCAGCAAGTCTTTGGAAATGCAGCTTCGCCTCCAGAGCCAGCAGCAGCAGGAAGAACTGAGTCGCTTGCAGCAGGAAGAGGCTAAACTCAAGGAAGAGCTGGCCACCCAGAAGGTATAGTTGGATCTCTTCTACTACTGTTATTTATAACAGCATAACACATGTCTATGGATTGGATCGGATAAAAATGTAATATTCTGTTTCTACTGAAAGTGAATGATCCCTGTTTGTAGTGTCAGACACCACAAGCCTAGGTTTGTGGTGTCTGACCAAGTGCCTTGGTATAATACTGATACTCTCACTATTACGAGAAGTCAGCAAATGATTAGTCATGTTTTAGCAAGAAGCAAAGAAACAGCAGACAGCATTCACAGCTCTCGCACTCCTTCCCTTTATTTTCTGTTCTCTTTTTTTCCCTCTATTTTAAGGTTGGCTGATTGGTCAAAACCGCTGTGACTAGGCAGAAGAGTGAATACTTGCTTAGTGAATACCTTTTTTACCGCTGTGCTTTACTTCCTGGTCAAAAGATTGATAGTTGTTTTCCCATGAAGTCTGTACCAGGAGCATGATAACGAAAAAAAGTGTAACAAATTTATGTTTTCTGTAAATAATAGGGCTGCCACAAACGATTATTTTTGCGATTAGTCGACTAATCAGATCATGCATCCATTGGATGTAAAACGTACAGCTTATTGACCCTGTGCACGAGAAAATGCTAACTTCCTGGTTTGAGACCGGATGTGGGGTTGTACATTTACGGTAGCTTTACTTTGCGGTCAATCACTACTGCGAAGATATACTCCAAAATTGATGTCCAAAACTCGAAAACGGAAAGATCGCGATAAGTTACAAGAGCAGAAGGTGGGAACACTCACCACTGTTGTGTCATAAAAAAATCTAATGATCAATTTTGACGTTTAAAGAGTTTAGATCGATCAGTTGTTTACATCACTCAACACAAGCAGAACTGCATCACTGCAGCAGAAGACACATCGTCCACATTCAGAAGCACATCTCTGTATAGTGACTGGTCTTATGATTTAAACAGGCAAATGTTCAGCATTCAAACTACAGGTGAAGAATAGTCAAACCAGATGTTTCCCGTTATGTCGATATCATCTAGTCAAGTACACACCCGCACAGCATGTTAACAAACTGTGAAAAAAGCCACACAAAAAATGAAAGATTGCTGGTAAGGGTTTCTCTACATTAGTATTTACGAAGGGTATGTTGTGACTTACCTTCAAAATTACAGTGGTCACGTGGTTCACCTTTCACCTCGCTGTTTCGCGGATTTTTTTAGTGCAAGTTTGCATGCTTATTTTTGTTTTTACGTCACATTGTGTCCTGCGTCCCGATCGCTGCAGACAATCTCCTCCGTGACGTCTCTCCTGTACAGTACAGAATCGCTGCATCGATCGCTAGCAGTGTGACTCTGAAGTGCAGTACTGTATGTCCACGATGTCCACGAAACGTTTTGCACCGTCAAAAAATAAAATTGGCTACTTGATTTCACCTATCTCTGGTTATTTTTAGACTATAACACCCGCAATAAACAAGGGACAGCTGAGAAATATAACATTTGAATCCCTTTTCTCTTTTGCCCTGAGGCGTGGGGGAAAAATATGGACAAGTCGATGAACATCATTTACAGATATATTGGGTAAATGCCCGAGACATCTATAGAAATGTAAATCGCTGCTTGATTTATTCATTTGCTTAACTTGTTTTGGACCGTAAACAGGGCGCGAGTGGACACCGGAAACAAAGCTCCCCACAGGAGTTTTCGCACCGGAAGTAGCATATGCTAACGTGCACATAGTCAATTGCACCAGCATGCATCTGCTCTTATATAACTATCATTAGCTTACAGCTTTAAGTGTTTAAGGTATGTGCTAACTAAAATTAAAGATAAGATGATAGTTTATTAAATTTTAATGAAATTTGCAGATTGTTTTGGTAAAGTTTAATAAACTCCTTGCTATCTAAAATATAACGGGACACCGGAGTATATTCTCGAGCATCTCACACTTCTGATAATCAGTTGTCTGCTTGACGTTTATTCAGCTGTGTAAAAACTATAACTTTAATCTCAGCCAAACCGATTTACTCAGGAACAAATAAAATACTAAAAAAAGCCAAACAATAACATTTTTAAGTTATCTAAGTGACTTATATATGTTTAACCTGAGTAGCGTAAGACAGCGGTGGGTTTGAAAACGATTAGCCGGGAGTCCGGTGTTCTCACGGGCTCTAGTGAGCCTTGCCCCCGGCTAGCTATCGAGCTAGTGGGTAACAGACGTCTCTGAAAACGTCGGAGCACTTATGTGGTGTCTTGATAAACTGAGCAGATATTTGAGGTTTACACAGTTACATTCTCGTCTGAAAATATGTTAAACGTTTATTTTGTGACCCAGAAAGAATAATAAGAGTAATATTAAAACTAACTAGCTGCCGCCATTGTTGGAAACTGAGCTGGGCTGCGCTATGAATTCTGGGACAGAGCTACTTCTTCTTCTTCGGGGTTTAACGGCAGCTGGCATCCTTGTACATGCAGTGCTGCCATCTTCTGTTTTAGTCCGTTATTACACTCTTAAGTCCCACTACTTATTCCTGCGTCTTTTGTGATCTTACAAAGCTTCAAACGACGCGTCGACTATTAAATCAGTCGTTGACGATTTTGATAGTCGATGTAATCGTGGCAGCCCTAGTAAATAATATACAATGCTGAATTTACAGTAATGATGTGTTATCATCCAGGAGCTGGTAAGGCTACTGCAGCAGACTTTAAGGACCTCCCAGAGCGAAAGGCCCGCCGGGTGCCGTCCAGCTTCGTCTCCAGATTCGTCAGCAGTCTCAGACCAGACCCGAACTTCCGTACCAACTCAGGAAGAAGTTGCACAGCTGGAGGATCTGCTTAAGGAACGAGATGGTCAGATTCAGTCCATGTGCGGTCACATGGAGCGTCTCGCCCTGGAGAAGGAGAGTCTGCAAAAAGAGCTGAAGAGCCTGAAACTTAAGGTGGGGGAGATAAACGACCAGCTTGGAATGATGATGGAGACCATCCAGGCGAAGGATGAGATCATCATGAAGCTGTCACAGGAAAACTCCGAGCACAGCGGAAATGCAAACGACGCTGGATCACCACCACCTCACAAAGAGCTGCAGGAGCTGAGCATCCTCAAGGTAGAGATGGCAAAACTTTAAATAAGATTCAAGTTATCTTAATCTTAAACTGCCATCAACATTGATTTTCTTTTTTCTGTAGCTTTTGAAATTCTGCCTGAACATCTTGACACCCCGTCTGTCTTATTATTCACCTTCAGGACAGTCTTCAAGGCTACAAATCCCAGAACAAGTTCCTGAACAAAGAGATCCTGGAGCTGACGGTGTTGCGCAGAAATGCAGAGAGTCGAGAAAAGGCTTTAGAAGCAAAGGTACTCTCTTGTGTTTTATATTTAATGGTGCATTGTCCTCTTAATAGAAACAGGAAGTTTGAGTAGTTTTAGGGGAAGTCCAGTGTGATGCTCAGCTGGTGCTTCTAAAACTTAATTTAAATTTAAAGCTGAGACTTTATTTTGCCCTCTTTTCCACAGTGTACGGCGCTTGAGGCCAAGCTGTGTCAGGTGGAGAGTAAGTACTTGGTTCTGCTTCAAGAGGTGAAGAACCCGGTATGTTCGTCTTCAGAGCAGAGCCCAGCCCGGGAGGTCATCTCCAGATTGTTAGAAGATGCACTGCAGGGCGAGAACACAGACCAGCAGGAGCACACGATCTTCAAACCAAACACTGTCAGGTATGTGCCGAAAGCCTCGTTAACAGATGCTTTGGAGGTGATTTGAAAAGAAATTACTTAAAAAACGGCTACTAGATCAAAGTTTTAGGGATGGAAAAAGAGAAATCTTGAGTTTTGATAAGAGGTTGCGAGAGCCCACACGTCTGGTTTCCGGCATTTATAGCAGATGTGAAAATAAATGGCCAAATGTAGGTGTTGTTAGCACAACTACGTGTCATACTCAGTGCTGTGGCTTAGTAAAAAAAATTCCACTGTCAATCATATGAGGGTCAAAAGTAGCAGATCTTTATTAAATAATGTTGAGCAGTTCTAGCATTTCTACCAGAACCAGCACCATACCAATTCATCAGAGGACGCACTGCTTTTTTTTTGTTTTGGTTGTTGTTGTTTTTTTTACTGAAAGAGAAAATAAACTGTACTAAGAGTCCCTACGCATGTTTTTTGACTGTGAAAACGAGCTCTGCTAATCTGTATTTCTGTTTCTGAATTCTTTGCAAGCCCAGGCATGCCATTTTTGGCTCATCAAAAATGTATTTACACATTCTGGAAACCCCTCAGTGATGTAAACATGCAGAAGCCAGGATGTGAACATGTTACTGTTGCAGCTTTGAGCGGCTTTCGGAATTCACCTGCATCACTGATGGATTGTCTCTCTGTCTCGATGCAATCCTAGCGAGTATGACGTGTACGGCTTCAAGACTGTCCCCGAGGAGGAGGAAGAGGAGGAGAAGCTGATCGCAAAGGTGAGGGCCTTGGAGCTGAAGTCGCTGTCCATGACGGATCAGGAGGTTTCCGTCGGGGTCAAGTGGGAGAACTTTCTGTCCAGCACCATGAACAGAGACCTGGTTCACTCCCCTGAGCTAAAGGCCCTGATTCGTTGCGGCGTGCCACATGGGCACCGCTCCAAGTTGTGGCGCTGGTGTGTTTCTTTCCACGTGAAGAAGTTTCGTGACCACTTGCCCCCAGACTATTATGACACCTTATTAAACGTAGCAAGGGAGAAGCCCAACCCGGCCTCGAAGCAGATCGAGTTGGACTTGCTGCGTACTTTGCCCAACAACAAGCACTATGCCTCTCCGAGTGCAGGTGGCATCCAAAAACTCAGGAACGTCCTGCTGGCTTTCTCATGGAGGAATCCAGATATCGGCTACTGTCAAGGACTGAACAGGTACTAGAGCTGATCTACGTTCTTTCTGTCTCTCTTTTTCTGGCTTGTAACCATTAACCTTCTTCTTGCATGTTATTTCTTCAGGCTGGCAGCAATTGCCTTGCTCTATTTAGATCAAGAGGATGCTTTTTGGACCCTTATAGCTATTGTGGAGGTCTTCATGCCAAGAGACTATTACACCAAGACTCTCCTTGGCTCACAGGTAACAAAAAAACAGTTTAATTTTATTGTACCATGAGACAAGAAAGGACAAGGTACTGCTTATTTATTAGATTTGGCAAACCTCCCTGGTGTCAGTGATATCATATTCACGTGACTGCTGTTGATGACTTACAGAGCAGGAATGCAGACATCAGCAGTCTTTGTTTTTCTTTCCGTCTGCTAAATTTGACCACCTTAGAAAATAAAGCCCCCATAAAAACACAAGCCCTGGTTTGATTCGTACAGGTTGACCAGCGTGTGTTCAAGGATCTGATGAGCGAGAAGCTACCGCGGCTACACGCCCACTTTGAGCAGCACAAAGTCGATTTTTCCCTCATTACGTTTAACTGGTTCCTGGTGGTGTTTGTGGACAGCGTGGTGAGCGACATCCTCTTCAAGATCTGGGATGCGTTTCTGTTTGAAGGACCAAAGGTAAGAGGCTTGATTCTGCTCTCATAAAGCTGAATTCTAGCCTCAGCAGGAAACTGTTTTAAAGTTAATGACTAACCGGTGACGAGAGATCACTTATCAAGCTACGTGCCGGCACACAACCGTGCATGTTTGCCAGATGGATCCAATTGCACGCTATTAAACCAATTATTTATTGCCACCAAGGAACCAAAATTCTTTAGTTTAATAAATCGTTATTTTTTGTGTACGTAAGCTAAATTTTAATGGATTGTTAACACGACCCCACTCTACACCCCTACAAAGTTTTGTATTTTTTCAAAACTTTTCAGCTGAATGACATGCAAAAACATTACTTCCTTGGCCAAGGTAAAAAAAGAAAACACATGCAATAACCGATTTTGACATAGCATCCCCTTATAGAATTTTTAAGGGAAGCATTTTAGCAAACTTGTTAAAGCAAAAATGTGCCCTATTGTGTGTTGATTGAATGATACAAGTTAAAACACTAAAGCTGTGGAGCCTAACTCTTAACAGAAACCTGATATGAACCCAGTCAAACAAAACTGCCTCAGATTATGGCGGTATTGACTATATTTGGAGGACCTGCTTAGGGAACAGAAGAAAGGTCAGATGTTCCAGAGTAAATATTTTCATGCTACAGTCACACAGGACTTTACGCCATTTTTCTCCACAGATCATATTCCGCTTTGCTCTTGCGCTCTTCAAGTACAAAGAAGAGGAGTTTTTGAAGTTGCAGGACTCCACAGCCATCTTCAAATATCTCAGATACTTCACACGCACAATCCTGGATTCAAGGTACGGTAGCTGCACTGTTTTCATATTTCCAGTCCTGTGGAAGAATGAAGTTTCTGTGGGCAGAGTATCTGCATCACCTTGAAACAGCTTCCCGGATCTCCCTGAACTGTAGCTAAATTGTACGATCACATCACCCACAGTGTATCGGCTTTGTGCCTGTGCAAACTTCATTTCTCACACTGCAGGTGTTGCAGCAGCTCTGTGAGACGGTGCTTGAGCACAGCCATGGTTTGGACTAAATGCGGCATGCTGAGATGCAGTTGTTAAATAGATTGCTATAGGTAGCAGCCCTTACATTTAAAATTGCACTGTGCATGCTTGTTTTATACCATTTTATTGGTCATTGAGACTCTGTTTTGGAGCTAGCCTCAAGTGGCCATTTATGGAGCTGTAATAATAACCTACCTATTAATAAAGTTTTATGTATCAGCTCCAGTGGTGTATGCTTGATGCTGAGAGAAAGATGTGTGGGTTTACTAAATTTCACAGACATAAAAAAAAAAAAAAATCCAGGCTCACAGGATTATGCTGTTTTTCTTTCTTCTAAAAAAAATCTTCCAGGAAGCTGATGAGCGTTGCCTTTGTGGACATGAACCCATTCCCCATGAGGCAAATCCACAATCGGCGCGCCTTCCACCTGGAGAAAGTCCGTCTCGAGCTGACGGAGCTGGAAGCGATCCGACAGACCTTCCTCAGGGAGCGAGAGACGAGTCAGGATAGAAGGAGCTTTGTCAGCGACGACGAGGAGGAAAACTGACCTCGGGCTTGTCGCATTTCTAGGCCGAGTGGCTAAAGCACGGAGACAAAGAGATCATCTCCGCAGAGCGCCGCTGTTCTGCAGTGATGAACGGAGCGCTTTCCCCACACCTAATCGTTGGAGTTGGTCTCTGCATCAGAGCTGGAACTATCAACTTTATACGTTTTTAGCAACAACCACATCAAAAGAACAAAATGTCACAAGCCCGAAAGGGCCTATCAGTATTATCAGTATTCCTGCCATTTCTTTTTTTAATTAAATCTTGTAAATCCTCTGTTTTCTGTACGCTTACGTGTTCATGCAATGGCCAAAACAACCTGCAGCACAAATCAGTATTTTCAAACAAATGGCTGCGATCCATTTCCTTTTTATAGCTGACTTTTAAATGTGTTGAAGGAATTATTGTGTCATTCATTTGTGCTGTCATCTTCTACACTCACACAATTTTTTCCTCCACTAAATTGCCACTGAGACGTGCGTGCACACAAATCACTTATGCTGAAATGAAAACGTTGCTGAAACTTAAGTCTTAAGGCCTTCAAGCGTGTATGTAACATTTTCAGTTGAAGTTTCCTTCAAGGGATGCGTCAAAAGCCACATTTTCACGGTATTATCAGTTCTAGAAAGAGCATCTGGAACTTGCTGAGCAGCAGTGCACTTTCTATAAGCCATCAAACTAACGTGAGCCAGTATTGTCTGTTTTGTTTTTTTAAGCATTATTAGTTTATTTTTATCTGGGAGGTTTTTATTGGCTATCGATTTTGCCATTCGTGTTGTTGAAAGTAGTTTAGGAACTGTTCACGTTCTCACAAAGACATATCTAAAAAGTTGCACTGGATTTAATCAGTTGAGTATCTGGTATTGGCAGGATCGGTTAATCCAGTCACGCTGTTGTGGGTTACGCAGTTTTTGTATGCTCTTGGTTTGTCTGTGTTTGTGTTACATGTTTAAATGGTCCAGTTTCCTTGTGCGCAATTTGTTTTTATTTGAGATTTTTCTGAGCCCAAACCGCTGGTGGAAATGCTGATTGTAATTGCATTTGTTGTCCTCAGTGTGGCAGTGTGACATTGGTTTACCTGGTATTTACGCTTAGCTCACAGGTACCCTCCTCGCAGTTTGACTGCACTTGAAGTGGCTGTAAAGTCATGATGATTGTTGTATTAAAAGAAAAAAAAATGGAAATATGATGTTAAATATATGAGGGAAGCTTTTCACCGTATTGCCAAATATCTCTGCCATTTTCATTATCAGGTACTTTAAAGTTTCCTCTTCACTGGGATCTCCTGTTTCGTACAGCAGCGTGGAGGAAAGCTGATATTCCAAGCTTCAGACGCTGTTTATATTTGATCAATCAGCTGTTAAGTGAAACTTTTCAGTCTCCTTGAATGGGATTTTGTGCACTGATGTGTTGTTTACACCCTGCTCGAGTTTTACTTTTAGATTGCCTTGAGGTGTTTACAGAAACAAGAGATCTGCTGTCAGTTGCAGCTTTGTCAGCTGTTCCCATCCCCACTGATCACCTGATACAATGAACAAATGGCAACAACAACAAAAAATTTTTTTTTGATAATGGAAACAAATGAAAAAGAGGCATATAGTTGTATTTCTTCCTTTGTGAGAGCAGGTCTCTCACAAAGATCTTGATTGGTTTACAGTTAAACTTGCTTTTTTTAATATATAAATGTCCACACATCGTCAGAAGGCTCATACAGTAAGATTTTATGTTTACTCAGTTTCTCTTTTAAGGCTAGTGCCCCCCCCCCCTCCCCCCCTCACAGAATAAGCTACATTTAAAAGTCTTCTCTTTCTTCCCTTTACTCTGTTTCTTTTTCTGTGTGTTGCTTTTCCCAGAATGGTATTGCACAATTTTATTGGTAGTATGACTTCCGAATATCATATCAGCACTTCACCTTTTTGTATGCATATCTCTCATCTTGCTCATTGTTAACCTTTTTCACCTAATGATGCAAAAAAAAAAGTTTGTAATATTAGTTCAATAAACTATTTGCTGGCTGAATGTGTTGTCTGCAGGTTTTTTCTGAATTTCCTAATTCAAATGCTCATTCAGACACGTCTGTTAGGACGCACCGAGCAGTTATCCGAGCTATCTTTACTGACAGCCTGCCACGCTCGCGCTGCAGTTTCATAATAGAGCCATCAGAGGGAGGGACTTTACGCGCACACAAAAGCCTGATGGTGATACCACCGGTGACAGAAAACAGCAGCCATCCACCCCGGAGGAGCTGTTTTCTGACCCCAGCTGCAGCTATGAGACGAGGAGACCAACTGTAGGAGACGTGGACACTGATGCACCTTTATCACCGGCTCTGCAGCTGACTGAAGGTAAGACCCGGTGTTTTTAACTGCAGCCAGTTTTGTTGAGACACTTGCGAAAAACTCATGAAACTTGCCAGAGAGGAAGTTTGTGGTATTTCAGCTTGTGAACATCTTTTTTTTTTTTTCTCTGTCTCTCTTCACATTTGTGTATACATACGTGTTCACTCCCATGCTGCACAGTTACCATTTTATCTCTAAATCCTTATTCACAGTTGTCACAATGGCCATGTTCTGGTATTTATAAAGCCTGTGTAACTGCCATTCTCAACCTTTTTAACCAGATATAATGTTTCACAACAGATGCCCTGCCCTAATTAGCCAGAAATGTTCTTTTCATTTGTAATCCTCATTATACACTGTTATGCTGCCCAGACGCTGTTGTGCAAGTTGTAGTTTAAAGCCTGTAATACTAGTGAAGAACAAAGAGGACCCTTTTTTCTGTGCTGTGTTACGGTGTTAAGGCTTTCCCAAGAGCAAGGTGAAAGTAGCTCTAATTCAGTAAACGAATACCTTACAGCAAGCTGCAACTTGTAGTAAACATTTTCATCACTGCGCTCAGAAACCAACTCATCTTTGTGTCTGCAGGGTTGGACTTGTGGTGTGCAGGAAGAGTACTCCCGGGGAGGCACAACAACTGGCTTTACTGGAGCATTCCAAGGAGGCTCTTTTACATATCTGTTTTACATATTAAGGAGCTACATCAATGAGGACGCCCGGCATGGCGGTATTCAAGCAAGAGAACGTGGAGGATTTTTATGAAATTGGAGAAACACTGGGAAGGTGAGGATTTGTTCACGATTAGTTTTTACGAAGGATGTAAATGAGAGGTTATTTGATCCCCACCTCTTAGAAGATGATCCTTCACAGTTTGTGTGAGTCAGAGGGTGAGTCAGTTTCCCTTGCAAGTGCTTGATCCGGTGGTCCTCCTCCTGTGTATGTAGGCATGCAAACAGCTGGCCTGTCTAAGCTTGAACTGGGGAGTGTCGTTGGGTTAAAGTGGGCTGAATTCTACAGCAAGAGATAACGTTCCAAAGCTAAACGCACTCGAAGAAAAGAAAACAGCTGTGTTTGGGGGTCAGATTTGTCAGTCCAGGAACGCAAATGAATTGTGAGCGATTTGCTTTGCATGGTCTGACTGTGGGGCGGTGGATCAGGGTGTCGAAGTGCTGCGAATAAACCCGGTAAAGAGCAGACGTGAAGGAAACTGAGGAAATAAGTTACAGGAAGTTGGTAGATTACAATATGGATTGAGGAAGCTACGCCAATTTTGCACGGAAGGACAGCTTGGGCATGTGCACCACTCGATAACAGATTGAGCGAGTGTAAAAGCAAAGCATCTGACCTGTAGCCTTTCACCATTAATCCCAAATGCACTGTGTCCCAGTCTTTGTTGGGCACACCCTGATCCAGACCTGCTGTTGAAATGACTCCTTCAGATCTATAAAAAATAACCCAAACAAAAAACAGAAGAGGAAGACTTTTCAGCAAAGGCCTCGCGTAGCATGAAAAGTTCAAATGTATAAATATGAAATATTTTTTACAGTAATCAGGCTTTGCAGTAAAGCACTCACGTCTGATGGTTAAAAATAATGATTCACAGTTAGCTGATCAATAAAATGAATAAATTATCTAATACTTTACGTAGTTTGCAAAGTAAATAGATTGTAAGCACCGTTTGGAAAAGAAAAAGTACTGTCATTGATAATTGCACATGAAGTTGTAACATTGGAGGGATTTTCCACAGACAGGCAAAGAGCAAGAAGGCAAAACAAACACGGCTGTTTGCACAGAGGCAACTCAAAACCTGCTCATATCACCACAAACTAGTAGATGATTTATTAGGTTACATCAAGCCATACGTTGCAAGTTGGAAATTCCTTTAAAAGACTTTTAAAAACTTATATTAAAAAAAAAAGCTGAAATACCCTTTAAACCCCTGCAAGACATGGCACACGTGGGAATGTGTTGCTCAAAGCTGAGCTGGTTTTCATGAGAAAACCTGAAAAGCAAAGGGGACTCTGCTGTGGGCTGAGTGCATGTTTAACATCAGCATGTCGAAAATATGTGACCCTTTAAGCTACTGTGGTTAAAAGCCCTGGTTAGCTTTCTGAGTAACCAAACCTGTTACATTTTTATCTTTCTGCAAAAGACTTTTCACTCACAGTTTTGTGAGCCTCGGGGGACGTGTTTTAGCCCACCCACAGTTTTGACAGCCTCACTGGTTCAGAGCCCTCCACTCACATACCTCAGTGGAACTGTTACTCAATTGTCCTTTAAGAGGGTGGGGAAATTTGGCGGAGGGAGGCAAAAACTGTGTGACGTATTTGAGATGCCCTGTGCTGTGGTACTGTTGCACCATTTCTGGAAATTGAATTAATCATGTTGACAGGTTTTAATGTCTCACAGCTCCGAAGAGCAGTACTGAGTGGCTGTTTCCACTAATGACGCAGAGTTTTGGGTAAACCTGTCAGCCCTTTGACATGCGGGGCATGCTGTGACAAGTGTACCTTTCTTTCCATTCGACTGATGACACTTATGACATCATACAGTACAAAGTGTAAAAGTCTGAACCAAAAGATGCCTTTAACAGGAAGCGGTGAGCTGTAACTGAGCATCAAGGTAAGGCTGAGAAAAAGGTCTTCATCTGAGATGCTGGACCCTGTTTACAAGTGAGCTTGTGTCCTTGTTGGCTCATAACAACTGATAGCTTTTAGTAGATAAGTAGTGCGTAGTGAGTCAGTGTGAAGAAACTACCCCAAAATTTGAATGCTGAATTTACTTTACACCATGGTTTCACTCTGACTTCGTGAATGCTTTCATGTTGACTTCTAATGGTAATCCCTTGACTTTTCGTCTAGCACCACCGTGTCTTTATTGCTATGTATGAAAGGTACAGCGAGTGACGTGATCCCAGGGTGAACTGTATGACTCTGACGATGCCTTAAATTGAATCTGGTTTGTTAATGTGTGGCTTCTTACAAAATACCCGCAGAAACTCACAAGACACCTATACTCTGTCTTGACGGTGAGATGGATATTTAAACATTAGTTATACTGACAGGAAGGAAAGATTCCTGCAGCACAGCAGCATGTTTGTCACTGCTTAAGTTGACATCGAGGTGAAAACTCATCTGTCCATTGACACAGGTTCACAGAGTTTTTGCTCTCGAATCTGTAAACACTGCAGGAGCATCTTCCTGATATGCAAAATATTTTTCCAGTATCTATGTGGGTTCATTTAGGAGAAAATGATTCGGACTAACCATTTTACAAGTTTTCTTTATGGAATATCCAGAGGGCAGTGATGCAAATTTTAGGTTGCGGTGCTCGAACAATAAATGCGTTGAAGTGAAAAGAGCCCACAGGGCAGGCACACAGCTGTTTCAGATTACCAAAAAGTACTAGAATTACTCTCTATAGCTCTGAGACATCCCTGCTGTTGTGTAAGTTGGGGAAATAAAGAGAGAAGGGAGTTTATTTGCTGCAGCCTAACTGAAGGACCTCCATGTTGACCTTTTGGACATCCCCCAGAGTTCCAATACTGACAGAAATTGTCCCATTACAAACAACGCTAATGCCTCACAGATGCCAGTGTGTGCGTGTGCGTGTGTGGCTGGACTTAAATACCAGTGGGAATCTAGAGATTACTTTAGGGCTTAAATGCGGAAAGATTTCACTTACAGCATAAAAAGCAGAAAATGTGGCCGACAAATTGGGTTTTCAAGCACCGGTAGAATTTTAAAAGTTGGAGCTGCGTCCCTGCAGCCCTCAATGGCATTTGATTAGTCGCCTGGTTAGGAACAGCTTTCTGGGTCAACAGCGAAGCTGGCACTCTTCGTCATCCTGGTGGTTGCTCAGTTGAGAAACATGTTTAAATATTGGGTTGGCGCCACTTGTCCGAGCATTCCTTCAACCTTGGCTGTGGCTAATGACCTTCAGCTGTTGGAAGTGGAAATTCTGCGGAGAGATGGCACTTTCAGACCGCTGGTCGGCTTAGGGCTGAGACAGACGGCACGCCTGACCTTTTGTGGAATACCACCCCCCCAGCATCTCTTTCCGCTGTTACTCTGCACTTCGTAACAATGCTGGAGTAAAGCCCCTCTGCTGACATTTGTGTTGGGTGCTTTTTCACACGTGAACTACAACTATCATCTCAAGGGCTTTTTCTATTTGCCATTAGTTATCAGGCAAATCAAGGGGACTGCTCATGCCCCAGTGACGGATCAGTTCCTCCCCTTGGGGTAATTGATGGATGTTTTTGCAAGTGGAATTCACTGAGTGACTTCCCCACCTCTTCAGTTAACACATTATCATAACAGGGAGGACTCGAGGGTGGAGACGTCCTGTGAATAGATCAGGCAGAGGGAGGATTTGAGATTCCACGAAGCTGTGCTTCATCACTCCACCCGCTCTCTTTTTATTTTCCTTTTAAGGAATGTGCGTGGGATTCTTTGTGGATTATTGCCTTAACGTATGTTTCCCCACTCTCTCTTTTTTTCTCCCTGCAGTCTCTGCTGGGACATGTTCACACATGAATTAAATAATCTCAATAATAACTTCAAGGGCTTTAGGCTTTTAATGTGTCCAGAACCTGAAAGCTATAGGAAATACATCAAATCAATCTAAAGTTAAAGATTCCCTTGTCTTATTAGACGCACAGGTGAAACAACCACATGTAGTTCAGTGCAAATCCCCTTGCATCAAGCACTGCAGCACTTTAAAGAAACTCATACGCTTGTTTTTTTTCCCCCTTGTGTATCAGAGATGTTCAGTTTTTTTGTTGAAGTGCTGCTGTATCAGACTGCGTCATATTTGTTTAAAGGTTTTAGACTTAATCTCTTCATTGAGGTTGTAATTGAAATTCTGGGTTTATGTGGTCCCGCATTTAGTTAGTTATATAGTTTTATATCGTTATTTTTGAGCATGTTTCATAAGAGGCTTAGCATAGTCAATGTAACAGCTCCTAGGTGTGATCACAGAGCACCGGACAGGGTGTGCCACAAAAACGTGAAAACTGGCTCAACCATCTCGCACCGATGTATGGTTACAGAGTCAGTAGCTGGTTTAAAACCACAAAGATAGTATTTAATCCCTTAATTTGTTTCTGGGTGCACATTGTAAACACCCTGAAAATACAAGTGTGAACTGTAGTGTGTTGTGGGTGTACAGCTCTTCCTTGCACACCTCCTTTCTGCCCTTCTTTCTTTTCCACTCCTGCCGTTCAAGCGGGGGCTCTCACTCACCAACAGCAGAAGAAATGTGGCAGGTAAAGCAAGACTCTGTTTAAGTCTGGCTATTCTTAGCCCTCTAGACACAGATTGGACAGCCTCTCACAGCCACTCTGGAATTTCTGTGTGGACAGTTATGTGCAAAATTCATGAAATGCCTGCCAATTATTGTCTTTCCCCCTCTTTGGGAATTTTTCCCTCCACAGTGTCACAATGTGTCTGTGCTTCAAACATGAAAATTCTTCAGTCCTCAAGCTTTAATGTGTTTTACCCAACCATTCCCTCCTATTCAGTAAAACTCTTGCCAGCTCTGTCACCACATAAGCCCTTGTATGTCGTTGTGGCATCACGCAGAAGGATGAGAAGCTTGTGTTCACAATAGGGTGGGCAGGTCATCCCCCAGCACCAGGAAACAACAAAGCAGCAGTAGTATCACAGCAAGCTTACTCAAGTGCTGCTCTGATATTAAAGCCACAGAAATTCCCCTCATATGGAAAATGGTCTCATATTTCTTGTTCAATCTGTCAGTAGGCAAGTTATGAGTGTTATGATTTATGTTAGGGATGAGTGAAAACAAAGGAATATATTCCACCAGCTGGAGTCAGTACTGAAGCTCATTAATAATAAGATGCCATTAAAGATGTCGTAAGCTCATGTCTGACTATCCCGTCTATCTAACGTTCAAAACAAGAACGCAATGATTCACTGAACAATATTGTCAAAGACACACACCTCTATTGTGTTTGCTTTTCTTTCAGTGGAGTAAACACTTGAGCTTGCTCCACTAAACGTGGCAGGAAGTTAAAAGGAGTAGGAGGGCAGAGGCTCTCTCAGCACCACCAGATCATCTCATTGTCTCGCCAGGAAACAGGAAGTGATGGACCATACCACAATTTGTCAGTCATCTGTGTACCACAGCTTCCTCACCAATATCCTGTGGCTAAATGCAAAAAATGTTATTAGTTCTATTCATTTAAAAAAACAAAAAGATGGTAGATACTACAAATCCTGATGCACGTAAATCAGTTGTCACGTTGAATGATAATGGGTGTAACAAGAAGAGTGTTCAGAGATCACATCCTCCACCAAGATGCAGGATGTTACTGCTTTTCCCGTGCTCTGTATGCTCTCTTGGCACCTTTTGTGGTGATTGCTTCTCTTTTGTCTGCAGTGGGCAGTTTGCGATTGTCAAGCGATGCATAGAGAAGAGCACAGGCAATAAGTACGCGGCCAAGTTCATCAAGAAGCGCCTGAGCGGGGCCAGCAGACGGGGTGTGAAAAGAGAGGAGATTGCGAGGGAAGTGGACATCCTGCAGCAGCTCCAGCATCCCAACATTGTAGCGCTCCACGATGTTTACGAGAACCGCACAGATGTTGTGCTTATCCTCGAACTGTGAGTCACCGCAAGATTCTGCAATGCATTGCAATATCCACACACTCATAACAATAACGTTTTATCATGCTTTACTTCTTGAAAACTCCAAACATCTATGTACAATAGATAAGAGCCTGCATAACATAAAATGTGTTTTATTGGGATTGAAAAGTTATGTCAGTGCAGTCTTTTGAATGTTTGGCAGGAATACTGTAAAACTGCAAAAGTCCACTCATCTGTGAGGGTATTTCTGTTTGTTGAAGCTGTGTTTGCTGAAAACCATTTGCCCCTGATCACGTCTGCCAGAAAGTACCAAATGTCGCTTGCAAAGTCAATAATGCTTGTGCTGAAAAGAGGCCAAAAAGGGCCCCCGTCTGGGGTCACTGAGTGCCGAGAAACATGGCAGGCCTGATTAGGACTAATTGAAAAACTCAAACAAAAAAATATGACTGATGGCTGCAGAATGACGCACTGTCCTTCATTCTCATTTTTTCTGTATGAATGGTAGAGAACATTGTGCTTATGGGCCAAAGTTTCATACCATTTTTTCAGTTATGTTTATGGAAAAATACATTTGCCCATAAGTAGGGCAAATGGACTAAAAACAGATGCAAGTTGGCACCACAGACAAACATATCTCAGGCATCCAGGCTTGTGCATCCAATTTCCTGAGAACACACTTTAGATAAAAGTGCTAGCGAGGGCTTGCTCTAGATTGTCTGAGCCCACAGTCACCGAGTGTCAGTTTGTGTGTGTTTGTGCATGTTGCAGGGTTTCTGGAGGAGAGCTGTTTGACTTCTTAGCTCAAAAGGAGAGCCTCAGTGAGGAGGAGGCCACTCAGTTTATCAAGCAGGTCCTACATGGAGTGCAGTTCCTCCACTCCAAGAAGATTGCACATTTTGATCTAAAGGTAAACGTGCTTCTCCTGTGCTGCGCATCTTAAACTGCATTTGTTTTCTGTGAAACAGTTAAACTCTTTACCTCCATAGCAACTGTATTACTACGCACAAGCAATGCCATAAAGACCTTATGTATATGTATCTATCTATCTATCTATAGCAGGTGTTTAATGTACGTACTGCACAGTTCTGCTATTCTGATTGACACATCCTTCCTGTTTTATGTGGCCACCATCCAAACTCTCAGATGCCGACACCTCAAGGTTATCTCTTTAGTTTCAGAGCTGTATCGCCCACGTCTCTATCTGAAAGTCGCTATCCTGTCTGATTTTTTTTCTAGCTGTGCATCTACGTTCCCAAGGTCTATTTTCATCAGATCAGTCAGCTATAACACCCATTAACCCTCCTGTTTAACCCCATTTTGACTTGGAATTTTACTTGGGAAATTCTTATCCCCCTTTTTGATTAAAATAAAGCTTCAGAACAGCTAAATAAACACAACCCAACCCCAGCACCATAACCCTTCAAAGTCAATGTGAATGGTTCTTGATTTGCAGGCCTATTATATTGCACAGAGCCAAAGGGCAGCGCTGGGAAACAGGGAGCCCCTTTGACAAGTTTTCACAAGAGGCCACATCTTACTAATTGAATACAGAACTGGGTGATAGTGTTCCTTTGTTGTTGTTGTTCCCTTTATGCCCCATATGAATCTGGTGAGCATATAACAGTAGAAATGTAAGAATGGCTCGTTGTGAGTCCTCTTCACTGCTGATGTTTTTGCGTTGATAACTGAAGGTGGATTAGGTACGCAAAATAACAACGCACTAGGTGCTTGAGTCATTCATGCCTGAAGCCTTGATTTTCAGTTCACACTGACACACCTTTGCACTAATTGGCTGATTAATTGTTTTTCTCTAATGCTTCCACAAAAGGAGGATTTCTCCAGGTAACTAGCTGGTTTTGTCTGTATTACTGAGCCCTGCTATTAGTGGAAATCTGCTGACATACATGCTTTGTTTCTTTATTTGCATTGCTGCAGCCTGAAAACATAATGCTGCTGGACAGGGATGCCACCTTACCCCGCATCAAAATAATAGACTTTGGACTAGCACACAAAATACAAGATGGGACGGATTTCAAAAACATTTTTGGCACCCCTGAATTTGTTGGTAAGTTTTTCTTTCTTTTCTTTTTTCTTTTTTATTGAGCTCGACGATTTTAATGAGATGCTTGATGTTTGGCCAGACGCTGTTTGTGATGTTGAGTGTGTGTTGTCTATTTTCAGCTCCAGAGATAGTCAACTATGAGCAACTGGGCTTGGAAGCAGACATGTGGTAAGAGCTTTTAATTACCTCTGACTCTGCTGACATCTGCACAACAGGTTGCAGCGCATAACTTTGGATTAATCTTGCGCCTTTTTTCGCAGGAGCATCGGAGTCATCACATATATACTGTAAGTTGAGATTCACAACGTCCGGGAATTTTAACGTATCTACGATTATCGACTGAGTCACGCATGCAAACGTTTGTGCTGTTGTTTCAGTTTGAGCGGCGCGTCACCTTTCCTCGGTGACACAAAGCAGGAAACTTTAGCAAACATCTCAGCGGTGAACTACGAATTTGATGAAGAGTTCTTCAGCAGTACCAGTGAGCTGGCCAAGAACTTTATCAGAGGGCTCCTGGAAAAGGAAAAGAGGTAAAAGAGAAAAAAGAAGAAGAAAGAAATTAGGTTACTAACAAATAGGTCAAGGCCAAAGGTCAGGTTTGAAATTTCATTACAAAGCCCAGTACCAGGCGGGGCTATGCTTTAATAAATCCTGATGAAGTGCACTCCTGACCCACATGAGAATAAACAGCCAGCCAGTAAGGATTTATTTCTGCTACACGGTGTGATATATAAAACCAGAAAAGAAAACTATTACAAAATGTTGCAAAAACACTTTCTTTGTAAAATGTGATCCTCTTCTTACTTTCTGACATGTGTTTCCATTTAAGTGTTTACGTGCACCTTCGGGAAACTCAATATTCCTGTGGAAGTTTGGTCTCGCTGTAATCCTTAGAGAGTCACCGTCTGCTGCATGACTGACCTACGTGCCCTGTCTGATGGAGTTGTTCTGGCATATTTACACAGCTGCATTTTCTCTTTTAGAAAACGGATGACAATAGAAGATGCACTGAATCATCCTTGGATTAAGGTATGGACATGATTTATGCAGTAGTGTTGCATGGTTTGTATAATCTGTGACTGTTGTCAGCACTTCATTCCCCCCTGACCCCCCTTCTATGAGGAGTAAAACCTATTGCAGCTAATGTCAAAGGTAACACACGGGGTAGCAGGATCTTTTTTTTTTCCAGTGTTCACTCCCACTAACTGTGTACTTGTCCTGGATAGATGTTTCCATACTGTCCCACAGTTAAAGTATGTATATTGTTCCTGTTTGGGAATTTTTGTTTTTCCCTTCACATCTCACACTCATCTCATCCATCTTCATGCCATCTGCAATATTCCTTTTGTCTACAAAGTCAGTGGTCTGACTCTTGCAATATCTCGCTAATTGTATTTTAATGGAATGGAAACTTAACATTGTGCTGTGGTGAAGCCGTCTACCTCCCACTCACGCTGATGAAATGCATGTGAGTGGTGTTTTGCTGTTAAGTCCTCATCCTGTTTTGATGCAAGCATGGATCCAGGAAACCTTACACGCTCACCAGGAATGTTTGCTGTTTTTTGGCACCCCTTATCAGCCGTGGCTTGCGCTCTGGGGTCACACACTAATCATCCAATGCCACGTCTGCTGGGATTTTTCATTGCTATACATGTTTTCGAGATGCAACAATAAGACATCCTCTCACTCAGTCTCCCTCCCCCACCCTTCTGTCTGAAGTCCTGCGGCCACATGGAGGAGGACAGCGCTGCCTCTGAGAAGAAAGCAAAGCAGTTGAAGACAAAACTGCTTAAAGAGTACACTATCCAGTCGCACTCCAGCATGTCCCAAAACAACACATATGCCAACTTTGAGCGTTTTGCCCATGTGGTGGAAGACATCGGATTAATGGAGACGGGATTGTCCGAGGTGGCGGAAGCTTACCGCACCCTGCAGGGTGACATAGAAGCACTGCTCTCCATTTACAATGACAAGGAAGCTTGGTACAAGGAGGAGCGGGATACCGCAAAGAAACAGCTCTCGCAAGCCTGCCACGAGTTTCGCAAAGTGGAGGCCACCAGGAAGCTGGTGCAAGAAGACATGAAGGCAGTAGATGTTTGTCTGGAGAGCATCAGCAAGAGGTACAACCACAGGCAGGGCCAACTGGATGCTCTGAGGCAGGAGCTGAACTCTGAGCTCCAGTGGCTCCAGGATCTGATGGGCTCTTTGCATCCTGAGGGAACCAATGGTAGCATCCATAACAGAAGTCTGAGCACACATGTAAAGAAAGCACTGGAGGACCTGCTGCATCTGACTTGTGACGGAGAAGTCTGCTCTGAGGCTGAAAAGCCCCTCACTGAGTCTGGCTGACATAAACCATTGAAAAATCTTCTAAGAGTCAACAATTTTTCTTTTTGTTTTTTTTTTTTGTTTTTTTTTTTAAAAATTGCACTCTTTAAATTTTATTTATTTGTAGATTTTCTTTATTGTTTAAACAAAAAAGATAAAGGAGAAGACGGTTATATCAGGTTATATCAGTTAACATGTCTGCATGATTAATCGTTAGCTAAGCTTAGCAGAAACACTGAAAACAGCGATAAAGCTAGCCTGGCTTTGTCCGAAGGTTAAACAAACATAAACACACATTATAAACACTATTTTCTGCATGTTCTTCCTCTCCCTCCCTTGGTTCGTCCCACAGTCCAAATACATGCACATGTACATGTAATTCTAAACTGGCTGAAGGTGCCACTGTGAGCGTTAATAGTTGACTCTCTCTAAGTGTTAGCCTTACGACGGGCTGATGACCTGTCCAGAGTGTACCCGGCTTCAGCTGGGATAGATTCCAGTCCCCTGAACTGGATGAAGAAAATGGATAGACATGATCAATTATAGAAATCTTAGTGCATTAGGTTTTGCCATTATTTTAAACAATTATCTACATTCTGGGAGGAGACCGTAAGGCAGACCTAAAACATTCCGGAGAGATTATATCTCTTAGGTAGTTTGTAATGCCTCAGGTTCCTACAGAAACCCCCATTGAACCCTAACCCCCAGGTGACTAGAGAGAGGGAGGTTTTGCCTCTGCTCATGGACTGCTGCCCCGAGCGTTGACATCTCTTTTGTTGACTTTTGACAGAGTCAGCCTGCCTTTTTTTCTTTAGTAGGCCAAAGATAAGCGAGCTTAAATTTCTTACCGGCTCTGGAATGCTTTTTAAATGACAGACAAGTATTGATCTTAACAGCAGGTACAGCAGCAAACATGATTAGTCCTTTAACTGGGATAAGTGGCACAATATTTTATTTTATTTATTTATTTATTTTTATGACACATGGATTTATTAAACTACGTTTATTTATTAATTTGGTATTTTCTGCCCTAGCATTTAGCAGTTTATTTTAGCTGATTTAGTAAAACTAAACGAAACAAATGTACTGTGCAATGGTTCTCACAGTGGAGTGAATGATAAGTTTAAATGTTTTTTTTTATTGACTGATCTAAGTTTTTTTTAATTGCAATTTTCTTTTTTATTGAAATGATAATTAATCCTATTTAATACTCCATGTGTAAATGATAGTGTTTTAAAAGAAAGGATCTTTTTTATGGATTTAAATGTGCTCCATTGCTGAAGGTTGAGTTATTTATTTCGAAAACATTTTCTATTTCTTTCTTTGAGATGTTTTTGCGCTAACCATAAAAACAACATCTATGATAAGATCTTATCTGTTTAAAAATTTCTCACTTCCTTTGCCAGTATTAGCGTCTCAACACTCAGCACTCTTTTGTCTTTGTGCGCTGACATTTTACACTGTTGTCAACCATAAAATAAATGTTAATTAAAGATTATGACTTTTTTTTTTTTTTTTTTTTTTTAATTTCTGTCATTCATGATCTGAAATGTCTTCATGGTATAGCTGATTATATTAGACAAGCACATGCGCACAGCTGACGTGAGGGACAGTTCTGCTTTCTGACATCTCACTGTGTTTCTGCAGCCTCTGAACCCCAGACAGGCCTTGGTGAAGAGACTATCAGTGGTCAACTTGGAGAACTTCAAGAGACAGTACGCTCGACGCAGGTGGAAGGTAAAATGCAGCCCTAGTACCAACTTGGACTATTACTTAAAGGGAGATTGCATTAAAAAAAATTGCACGTCTTGCTTTGTAACCCATTTCTTTTTACTTTTGTCGGTTTCAACAGCTGTCATTCAGAATTGTGGCTTTGTGCAACCACCTAACACGAATCATGAAGAACCATAAAAATGAGAAGCTGCCTGAGGAGGACGGGGTAGGTTGCCGTGCAATGGTTTACATTAAACTGACACACATTGAGCTGCTCTCATTTAGATTGCTTCAACCAACAGCTGATTAGTTTAACTTTGCAAATACATTCCCCAGATACTTTATTGGGTACATCTTGTTAGTGCCAGATTGAACCCTTTTGACTTCTGGACTGCCTTAATTCTTGATGGCAGAGATTCAGAAAGGTTTTGGTCCATGTCGACGTGATTGCATCACACACTTGCTGCAGATCCATGATGTGAATCTCCCGTTCCACTACATTCCAAAGGTGCTCTATTGGACTGAGATCTGGTGATTGTGGAGGGCATTTGAGAACAATGAAGTCATTGTTATGTTCATAAAGGTAGTTTAGGATGATTTGACCTTTGTGACATGGCAGCCATGAGGAGATGGGTACTCTGTGGAGATGGACATGATCAGCAACAATAATAAAGCGGGCTGTGGTTTTTTTTTGGGTTTGTTTTTTTTGTTTGTTTTTTTTTTTAAACGATGCACATTTGAAACTAAATTATGCAAAAAAGTTATCCCTACATCATTAAACTACCAGCCTAAACTGATAAATCCGTGCATGCATGGACCTGTGCTTTCATGTTCTTTACTCTAAATTCTGATTCTACTATCTGAATGTCACTGCAGAAATCTGGACTTAACAATGGGCAATGATTTTTCAATCTTCTGTTGTACAATTTTGGCGAGTCTGTGTTTCCTGGTCAATAGGAAACATTTTTTTTCTGGCCATTCTCTGTAATTCCTAGAGATGGTTGTGCAGGAATAATCTCAGCAGTTTCTGAAATACTCAGACTAGTTTGTCTGGTAACAACAATCATACTACATTCAACATCACTTAAATGACCTTTCTTCCCCGTTCTGATGCTCCTGTTGAACTTCAGCAGGTCGTCTTGAGCATGTCTACATGCCAAAATGTATTTGTTACGTTCTTAGTCTAGGCAAGTATTGAACGCAACAAGAAGTTGGCCCACTCACACACCACCTAAGCAAGAACACAAACCACAATATCTTTTTAAAGTGCTAAGCAGACATTTATTTTCTTCAGCAGTGAGCAGTGCCAAAAAGAACAAACAAAACTTCCTAATGGTCCCTACGTTTTCCTACACAAAATGAAAATGAAAACAAAAGACAATTCACTTACCTAACTTCCTAAATAAAAAACAGGAGAAAACGTAATCAACAAAAATGGCTTCTCACGCCTACTAGGCTGCTGCAGTGAAGGATATATACAAGGTGAACAAAATACACGATTGCTACTTGACAAATCTATTTACAGCTATTTACAAAATTGAGGTACTAACGCCAGACACACACACGAGGTTATACTTGCAAATCACTTTGTCAAAGAAACTCTACACAGCAACCAATCAAAACACAGGTTCTTTGTTGGATGGTGGAGGTTAGGAGAGAGGGGGCCAGCTGGCTGTCATCTGGTAGTTAAATACTGGAGGTGATTAGCCAATTATCCAATCCAAGGACAGGAAGAGACTCCACCCAGCTACTCAGCAGGCACGCCCAGGTGTCCACCTCCTAAGAGAGAGGGGAAAAAACCCACAGCCATCCTCTGGTGGGAGGAGTCACACATAAAACAAACACTGCCAACATTAGATCATAACACATTGCACCACACTGCCATGTGGCTGGCTGATTAGATATTTACTTAATAAGCAGGTGCACTTACTAAAGTGGTGATGAGTTTCTATTTATTGTACACTATTTCCACAGCATTTACAGATGTAGATGTCTAACTATTTCTCTGGGAGTATCTTTACAACAGACATTGTGTTCCACAGTGTTGCAGTGTAGCAAGCACAGTTTTATCCTGCTATATGCTGCTGGAGCTAAAAAACAAAACAAAAAAACAACAACATATATATAGATATGTAAAAGAATGCTTAGATTCTTTGAGCTGTCGCCAGCTGTGGAGACTCACAATTGTCACAATCACCACAAACAGTAACTATGTTACAACTGTTTCCTAACTGGGATGTGTTGGTCTTGTCAGAGGAATTGTGAAAGCGACCAAGAAGAAGAAACTATGAAGAGGAGACCAAGGACCAGAAAGAGAAGCAGCACTTCCTGAGAGCAACCCTCAGAGTGTCCGTCAGACATGCATAACAGTGACTTTGCACCTTTATTTAGGGCATGCTCTGCAACTGTCATACGCCACTAAGCATAGTTACAATATATTTTGACATGACAGCTGTAAAAGTAGATTTTTTTTTTTTTAAGAGTTTAAGGCAACTTCTTCATTCTGAATCTGCACAACTTCTGCTGTATGTCGGACATCGTTCCGGCATGTTTAAACATGTGCTAATCTTGCACTAGCAGCTATAGCTTGATTGCTGTTGCTGTTGACAGGAACTGTTGTGTATGTTAGCATATATGTGAGCATATATATATATATGTATGCTATAGACAGCTTCTGTCTAAAAAGTTCTCAAGCTGTTGTTTGGCACAGTATTGATACAGATTGATTGATATATATTTTAACAGATGTTAGCATCCAGAGTGTTAAATTAAAGGGTTTAGCGCTGCAGGATAACAACATGACAGCAGATCTTCAAATGTTTACGTGTTGTGCTTAACGATGTTTTATCATTTACTGTTAACCTCAAGATATAAGCCCCTAAAGCATCTGTATACTATATGTTTACATAAGATATTTTAATTTGTGCAAATTTTTCTGAGACTGTAACTGTGTTTCATTGACGAGTTCACTGACTGCATGTATCTACGGTATGCCTAATATGTGAATCTAATTCTGCAGTTTTAAATGGAATTGATAGGTCTTGCAATACTTTCATGTATTTATAAATAGATATACATCATGTCTTAAGTTCACTTTTGCCTGCATCTTAGCCTTCAGTGTTTTCAAGAAGCATTTTACTTTCTTTATATGTGTATAAAGTGTAAATTGAGAATGTGTTAAATAAATTAATGAACATTGTTACTTTGACCGTTTTTATGAAACCAAAACTTGTTGATTTGATCTATTTTCTTAACGCTGTGGAAGGGACTGGTGCCTGTCTGGGCTGGTGCTTTGCATAAGGCAGGTTACACCCTGCACAGGTCACCAGCCTACAGGGCTTACACAGAGAGACACACAAGCCTTCATGATCACATCCATACCTACAGCCAATTAACACAACATGCATCCCTTTAGACTGTGTGCACAGAGACAACATGAAGTTCAAACCCACATCCTCCTTGCTGTGAGGCATCAGTGATAACTACACCCTGAGTCCTGGATATTAAACTCTCACCATCTCCTTTCTTTTAAGGCCAAGCAAAGTGTAAAATGATTTTCCCACACAGTGAAAGTGTGATTGTGTCTAGATGACCCAGAAATCCCAACCATAAATATGCCAAACACACTAAAGTAAAAAAAAAAAAAAAAAAATACAAAGCAGCTCTTGACGAGGAATAATAATCTCAATATCAGTGTGTTATCCACCTACTTTGTTGGCTGCTGCCATTTCTTCTGGCCACTGCTTGGTTATTTAGCCTCCCAACAGTGGCGCCGTTTGGACTCAGCTTAGCTGAAAGAGATTGAAGGGATAATTTGGCCTGACCTACACAATTTGGGCCAGCTCAACACAAAGACTGAGAAAGGTGTCACAATCAACAAGTGGGTCAGTCTGAAAACAGTGTGCCTTTTTGTCCTTCTCTATAGCAGCACAAAATATTTAGATTCACATTTAATTCGCTATGTCAGACAAAACTCCTGTAGTCTGTTTCCATGTTAGCACATCTCCCGTTATTGTTTAATGACAGCCTGTGAGTTACTGGCCTTTGATGAGACAAGAGAAAACATTTAGTGCGCGTTTGGGTCACTCGGTCTATTTGCCCTGAAGGGCTAAGCTGGTGACTGTAAATATTCCTGCCATGTCTCACTGAAATAAGAGCCGAGTCCTTTGTAGACAGTGATATGACATGCTTTCCAGTCAGCCGTTACAGTGAGGTCTGCATCTCATGTAAGAGAGCCACAGCTGGTATGGTGGGATCAGTTCTGTGGGATCATGGAATTCCAGCCGACTCACGTTGGTATGATCCGGTTGATGATCCATTCACACAGACAAATAAGGTGGGCTGTCAGCTCAAAGTGTGTCCTTCAGGGTGTCTTTGGAACAGTGCTTGACTCAGAGATGTGTCAGTGTTAGCACACGATGAGCATAATAGGCCCTTTTCAGCTACCCAGCCATTCTGACATGGAAACACAGGTGTAATTATTTACATCATGACCCTGTTCCACTTAAATGAGTCAGGCCCCTGGTGCTACTGTGGCCCATTATTAGTATTCTTCTTATTATTTTTAATGGAACATGAATGCTGCTGTTAGTGAGCTGTAGATAAATAATTTACCATAAAAAAAACAGTGTGTCTGCGATGTTGAGGCCATTGCAGCAAAAAAGTGATATGCTGTGCTTTTCTTTTACTGTGGTGCCATCTAGTGGGCATAACAAAAACTACAGCCATATACCCTGAAATAAATAGTTACAAGAAATTATTTTAGGGAAAAGTAAAAAGACCTGGTTTTTCACACGCTATCATTCGTGGATTGGCCTCCCCAGAACCAGGAACTCAGCATTACCGAAACAGTGTGAGATCATCTCAACAGACGATTGAACAAAAAGCTGCCAACATCAAAAGAAACACTCTTTAAGAAGCCTGGAAAACTATTCCTGAAGACTACTTAAGATATTCATGCATCAGGAATTTTAAAAAAAATAAGTTTATTTTGTAAATTAGACATCAAAAAAGTACACAGGCATTTAAACAAGCTACATAAAAATCATATCAAGTGATAGGTTGGTGCCTAAAAAGCATTTACATATCAGATAAAACAAAATACTACAGCTTTATTGAAATTAACGTGTTTTCTTATTCTTTATATCTGCTCTATGATATATTACAGCTAGTTTCGTTATAGGAACAAAGCACTGTGCTGACTCCAGTAAATTATGGTGTATCTTATTTTCCTTGATACACCTGATGCTTTGTGGTCAGTGCGCATCAGAAGATCTGATGGCAGAGGCCGTGTAGCTGTGGAGACAGACCTGAGGGCATTAATCATGAATGCCAGCCTCTCACTTTATCTGTGTGATCATTAGGCCGTACTTTACTGATGATCACTCTCTGGAAATGAGCTCCTGGAGGCTGCTTTCATTATTCATACCTACAAGAGCACAGTCTGCCCCCTATTCTTGGAAATGAGACTTAATGGGTGGGTGAGTGTGTGGGTGGTTGTGCTCTTGATATGTCACTGAGTGGCGTGTCTTTGTCAGTGATCTCATCTCTCTCACTGCTTCATCTTTAGCGATGTGCATCACAGGTACATTTGCAATTAGACCACAAGGAGGTGACAAGTGTTGCTCATTGTGATACCGAGAATGACAAGTCTTCCCCTTTAAGGAAATTTGATTGGCTGACCTTTTCATCAAAGCTAGTATGCTTTGCACCTGGACAAACAACTGTGGCTCACACAAATATCTAGCATCGTGTTGCTTTTTTTGTTTTTGCCAAAGGCATGTTATTATGTTCTTAATACAAATTACACGTTCCACCTTTCTACATATCCACATAACCCACTTTAACAAGTCGATTCAAGCCTCCCATGAACTTAAAATAGACGTCTGATTGTGTGAAGTGGTTGTTGAAAGTGTTGTGAACCTTTATATATGAAAGTATTCCCAAAGGCACGCTGCTATAAGGAACACTTTGCCTCCTGTCACGTGTAGATATCTGGAAACAGACCAGAATATGAAACTAAAGGACTTGCCAGATTATATTTCACATATTTCAGGTAAGTCTATACAGGAATCAGTTCTTCTCCTCAGCTACAAGACTAAGTGCAAACAATTAGCTGGCAATATGTGGATGATGGTGGAGGTGTCAGGGCGCGATGATGTTTTGCTCACATAATTAGTCTCTGAGGCCTTGTGTTGAAAAAACAACAGACTTGTCACCATAGCTATCATTCCTGCATCAAATGTTTAAGTATCACATGTATGAGCCCAATCATTTCTGCTGCGAGCATGCATAGCGTCCTTGACAACTACTTACAGTTTTTGTGATGAAGCTTTCACATTATGTTCAGTCTTTTAAACGTTTTGTTTTCTGAAGATGTATTTCAGCATTTTGCTGCTGATGTTTGAAATATTAAAAAAAAAGGTGCTGCTGGTAAAACCCACGGCGGTGGTGCTGTTTGAACATTGTTTATTTTTTTCTGAAAGGGCTAAGGATAACCTTCTGGAGACAGGAAAATCAATAGCGCTGTATTGAATTGCAGAGACCCCTGGTGTCTGCATTGATGTACTTGGTGGTCATTTGGCTCTGGAGACCAGAATGTTCCCAGTGCAATATCAGTAAAAAAAAAAAAAAAGAAGCAAAAACAGCATCATAACAACAGCAGTTAGACTCTATAACTCCTCAATCACGATGTCATAAGTCACTGGACACTGTGAACATCCATCCGTATATATGTATGTATATCTATACATATGTATATTTAGTGTGTACATGTGTGTGTGTACATGTCTATAAACAGGAATAGTAGTGGTACAATAGCTATATCAAGCTATATAGTTTATGTCCAACCATATCCATAATCACATACTGTGTATGCTACCATTGTATATAGTGTATTATCTTACTTTTTTTCATTGATTGTACTTATTGTATTTTTGTATTTCCTTCTGATATCTCTACCTGAGCAGAGGTGACGCAAAAATGTCCCCGTTGTGGGATCAATAAAGTCTTATCTTATCTTATCTTATCTTATCTTATCTTATCTTATCTTATCTTATCTTATCTTATCTTATCTTATCTTATCTTATCTTATCTTATCTTATCTTATCTTATCTTATCTTGTCACAACAAACCATACACCAAATTCAATTTCAGGTTGTGTAGTGGAAGATGAGACAAGAAGTTCACATGGAGGGTTGATAAGCAAACCGAGGACTGCGGAGGAGCAGCCATGGATTGTCGCAGCTCTTTCACGATTTGTATAACCTGCTCTTCTAATAATTGGACGGGGGATATTTTGGGTTCACAGGTCTCTTAATTAAAAGCGCTCAGCCCTCTGACAGATGAGACCATTATTTCTGTGGAGTGTGAATGAATCAGCCGCAGTTCATAATAACATAATGAGTCAATTTGTTGCTTTGCACAGCCCAAATCAAAATCCGTGACAGTCACACGCAGTCACACGCTGCTCACCCGCCGGTGCAAGATTTGTGCACATTTTTTAGAAAATCAATCATTTATTTATAGATTTTGCACTTATATGATCCCGTGAGCGACAAACGTGTACGGCTGTATTTCTCTGTTTAGGTCTGACATGCTGCTAGGTCACAATATGCTGATGGCAGTTCAGAACATGTAATTATGTAATATCTGTGATAATGGTGTGATTGGGTCTTTTAACACTACAGTCTAAAAGAGCAGAGCCACGGTGAGCATCAGCACAAAAGGAATGATTACATTACAGAAGGTTTGAATGCTTAACAATTTCATGAAGCTTTTTAAACGATTACCGCCATCAGCGGCAGTCCTGCAAATATCTGCGCTTTATTCACTACCTGTACTGCTGCCGTTGGCCTTTCTTTTGATATCATGAATTGACTGGATTGTTAGTGATTTCACACTCACCACATCTGGCTCTTTCTGGATGGGAGGATTATAAATACAGTAGGTGTATAAATAACCACTGCTGGGGGAAGCTCTGCCACCTTAGCTGTGATTCAGTCTCACCCCCTTTGTCATTTTAAACCCAGCTGGAGCTCAAATCAGGGCCTTTTTACAATAAAAGAGCAGCTAGAGAAAATGAAGCCCTATTTATTATTCCTTGTGGCTTTTTGTGACTGGAACCACAGACCCCTTGTCCACCCTCTTTCTTCTCTCCCACTCGCCTTTGAATGCTTCTGATAAAAGGCTCCAATGTCTGCTGCTGCAGTAATGATTAGGTCTTTGTAGTTCTGCCCATACATACAAAAGAAAACAGAAAAACACTCAGACATCAATCAGTTTTGTGCAGCATAACCTCTGTGGACCTTTAAAAAGGAAAGCAATGAGATTTCTTGTCCATGGTAGAATTGGTCTATAATGTTATCTGGTAACTCTGGTACCGCTTTGTTGAACATAATTGAATTAAGGATCTAATTTGCCATCACTTTGATGTATTCTGGTACTTCGTTATTTTTTGTGCACTTACAACTTACCTTTTCTTAAACTCTCTAGTAGAGTAGGCAGTTCTTGATCTTTCACAGTTATTAAAATGATTTTAAATGAGAAATTCTAGTCTTACTTTTTGAGCATGTTCTCGTAGTACTTTTAAACTCACCCATCTCAGTCTGCAGAATCTTGCATCTACTTACTTTTATATTCATAGCACTTTGCGCTCCATGCACTTTCCCGGCACATTACATCACATCGCAAGTTCATTATTGGCAGGGTGTTTATATTGAGAGTTCTGTCGTTTGTTGATGCAGCTCTTCCTATCATTCATAACAACTTCCGTTTTCTGGGCGATCTGTGCCAGCTGTCGATGGACACGGACGCTGTCAGGTCATCCGTGCACGTGAGTCCAGACCATTAGCCTTTTCCCGAGAGATGAGATCTGGGGCAGCAACGCTGAAACAAAGCAGTGCGGCTAATCGACCAAATCAACCCTTTCAGCTCGGAAAAACAGACACGTGCTTCGCTGATGTGTAATTTAGTGAAGCACAAATGTAAATGGGGTATATCGCTACCATTTTTTTTTTTATCTCCTTAACTTCCTGAACGGTTGTTTTCGAGGCTGTAGAACTCCCACATGCTTCTATTTTCAGACCTCGTGGACATGACATGTTCTTACTGACAGAAACAAAATTCGACATGAGCTGAGTGAAAGTGAATCCACAGTCAGTGGTATCAGTGGTTTCACAAAATGTTCAGAAGTAAAAATTGGGCCTAACAAATAAACTAAAAAAAGCATCTTAAATACATTTTTTGTTTCTTTTTGTCAAACATGAGGCATTTGCCTGCTGGATAGCAAATATTGCAAATATGTTCTAAATACATTTAGAAGTGGAGCTAACTGCTTATATCGTGGCCACACACGAGAGTATAAAAGACTTGCTTCTTGCCTTTTTCATGAACTAATCTGCAAATCAAATCTGAAATCTGGCACAGGCAGAGCCATTCTCCCTCTTTCTTGCAGGTTGTGAAAAACTGTGCGCTTGGAATTCCTCTTTGTCTACACAGGCATGTAAAAACACAGCGTGGCAACACTTTCTGAGAAATGTGAAGTGATACTGAGCCGTGCAAGCAGTAATTTCACTTTGCCTGTACAGCACAACTGAGGTAAAGAAGATGAAACCCTGCCCTGCAAACAATAAATCTTTTTATTCCCTCAGGAAGTAGGCTCGCTTTGAGTGACTCACCCTATAATTGGCCCAACTACGACATTAATCAGAAAGCACTCTTTTCTTCTTTCTTTGGGGGTCTTTGATGCATAATTGAGCGGGTTTAGCTCTTGGTTGAGCATTATTTTCAGGCCATTGTGTATATTCTTTTTGCTTATACGTCACCCTTTGAAAAAGCCTTTGGTGAAAACCGAGTGTGTCATATTGAATACCTGGATTTTTATCAGGTTTTGAGACCTCTACATCATCAGTGATTGTTTTTCCCTGAATAAGTTGTAGTATGCAACAAAAATCTATAAATTAATACTCATATATACAGTTTGTTGTTTAAATTCTTCTAATAAAGATTTGTCAGAAGGTTCAATAAACACACTATTTTTTTTTAAAATGTGAATTTTCTTGCAATTATTTCATGCTTTAGGCTTTACAGTGTTAAGAAATTTCACAACAGAAGAATCTGTAGCCATTTGTTTTGCATCAAACAAATATAACCACATTTATTTTGAAAGTATAAAATTTCACACTGTAAAGGCCACTTTTCAGGGTAAATTGACAACCTTCCTGTAAGATTTACACAGACAAAAAAAGCTTGTCCATCTCTCCGCTGGTCCAACATACTGTCCAGTTCTGTGGCAAAAAAAAAAGAAAAAGAAAAAAAAAAAAGCTATTGTTCTGCTTCACCACAGAAAATAGTTGGCGAGATCTGAATAACTTACTCAAAACAGGAAAACGGCAGGAGAGTGAGAATTCCTGATTTGTACATCCCACAGAGGACAGAGGAGCAAGGTTTCCAAACGGTTCTCTCTCTTTCTCTTTATTAAACCAGCTTACAGGCACAGCTTGACGTTACAGGCACTGTTTGCCTTCTACTGGGAGACTCGAAAAAGAAATCTGCAGTTGACATTCTTTACACTGGCACCAGTCAGGCCACGAGAGCATCCCCACTGAGACAGCATCCTCCATTTGTAGAAGCGGGGAGACTTTGCGCTGCAGACCTTGTCGTCAGAGGCCATTTGGTGGCTCACCGTAGCTCTGTCGAGGTGTCCTTACTTTGAGCATAGTGTTCACATTCTTACTCACTAACCGTGACGTGGTGCTCGCTGAGGTAGAACAGTTGTACCAAAAGAGTTATTTATAAAGAATACAAATGAGTAACAGTCACATCAATAAACTTAAGAGTGGAGTCATGGGAGGGGAGGGGAACAACATCACATTTCACCCACATTTTCAGCACAACAATATGTAGATCACTGACATATCTTCCTTCCTTTCAGCACAAACCTTTCCTTCAGTTCTTTCCCTTTCACTCGTAATGGCAGCTTCACAGATACTCAGACTGTATTTTTTTTTTTGTTTTGTTTTTTTACATCTACAAGCCAGTGCGAACAAATTCAGTTGTGAAAATACTTTCTCCGGTATCACGGCATGTGAAATCTATCCTTCCAACTCTCACACACGCTGTTGAAGAGTGCAAAAATAAAAAGAGAGAAGAGGGGGGGAAAAAGGAGAGATAAGTCAACAAAAAGGGAAATAAAGCAGATAGTTGTCATGTTAGAGAGGGTACACCGCCGTACAGAAAAGTCACATTGTTCATCGACACCGCTTCCATATTAAAAGAGGAATCGGTAACATCCCTTTTGAAGGCTCTCATCTCTCCTGAAGGCTGGAATGAGCTAAGTGAGCTGATTGGCTCCCTGCAGGGTGGGCAAGGCGGGGCTCCTCTGCGCGCTGCTTACGGCCGGACACCGAGCCCTCTGTGTGGACTAGGACCAGCTGCTGTCCGTCAAACGCCCTGTTCCCTTACGTGTGATGATGCTGTCCGTCGATTTTAGAAGCCTCTCTAGACAGGGCGCGTTGATTTTGCCCGGCGGCGGGCCTCTGGGCACCAAGTTTGTCTTAGTTTGGCTGTCTGTGCTGGAGGACACGGCGCTGTCCTGCGTTAGGTCTCTGTCACTGGGGGTCAGCAGGGGCCTGGGACCAGCCTGGGCCTGCTCTGCTGTGGGAGAGCAAATGGGTGACGTGTGGAGCCACTTCAGATTATTGGCAGAGTAAGCTCCAGGAGGAGTGAGATCTGTGACTCTCAGGGCTTTGGCGGTGGCTGGAGGATCGCTAGTGGTGATGGCGCTCGCTGCTGCAGATGTGGTCACTGGAGACAGCTGTTGAATATGACAAAAAAAGTTTTACTATTCAGCGATGATTCTAATTGATTACCAAGACCTAATTTTCATTTGCTGTCCATCTAGTTATTATAAGGACCCTGAAATATAAATAATATATTCATCTTGCAGAAATCTGAGTGAGGCCCAGATAATGGAAGGGCTGAAAGCAACACTAAAACGGGAAATGGTTAGTTCTTTTATAGCGCTTTCCTACTCAAGCACTCAAAGCACTTTATACCACAAGCACTTTTCTCCTCTAAGTGCTTTCCATCGAACGTTCACACTCTGATCAAGCCACCAACCTTCCGATTAGCAGATGACTTGGTTTACCTCCTGAGCTACAGCCACCCCTAAACACACTGCAGGAGCCATAAAAATGGCCCGAGAGCAAATAAGCTCCAAAATCTGGGTGGGGCGCTGCAACAGTGTATTAGCGCCTCAAAATGATTTAATTTCCTCTGTTTAATATCTAACATTAGGGGTAAACACTGGCATTCATTTTGAGTTTTGTTTCCATGTTTCTAAAATATTCTATCTGAACCGTAATTTGGCCTCCACTAGTACTTGAGGATCTTATTGTTTAGTTACTAGAAGCCCCAGCTTGTTGAAAAGCTACTTATTTTGTCTGCCATCTGGTGCCGGACACTAAGTGTCCGATGAGATGTTTTTATCCAGAAAGTAAATAACACGCTGAAGAGCGTGGCAGAAAATTATGAGCACGGTTCTGAGGGGGATAATTCTCTGTGTATTTGTTTAAACACACGATTTTTAGATAATCCGTGAGAATTCCCCCAGTTTTCTTTTCTCACACGTAGCACAGAGCAAGACATAGTCCGCGTTCAGCCACGCTCGCGCTACTAGAAATACTTGAATTGGGAACCTGCTCCGATTGAGCTGCACCACCTGCATAATTTACACACTGTAGCAATCGGACTTTGTAGTAGGGATCTGGTATGAGCAGTATCGATCATAGTGGGTGTAGTCAGTTATAAAGAATAAAAAAAACCTAATGTAGATCATAAAATCCTGTTCATGACAGGGTGTGTCAAGACTAATTCCTCACCAATTAAATGAAAAGGAATGTTCTAAAGTATCCTGACCTTTCTTATCC
Source organism: Neolamprologus brichardi (assembly GCF_056152115.1). NCBI lineage: Eukaryota > Metazoa > Chordata > Actinopteri > Cichliformes > Cichlidae > Neolamprologus > Neolamprologus brichardi. The sequence continues at coordinate 13,675,732 of NC_142110.1, forward strand.
CCTTAGGGACACTCCTCCAAAATTACCTTTTCTCCTCTGTCATTGTTCTTAGTGAACCTGAGACTGCAGTAATACCTCAGTAAAAATAGCTTTTAATCCTCCTGTCCCTGTTCCAGACCTGTGATTAAATAATAATAGATATTTTAGTCGCTCTTTCGCTGCGTCGTCACCATATGTTCTTGGCAGCGGGATTTATCTAGGCGAAGGGCTCTTACACAACAGCTTCTTTTTTTTTAACTTTACCTTCAGTTTCTTGGTGGGAGCAGCTTCCTCTGTTTGGGTGACAGTGAGTGGGTGTTCTTGAAGCTTTACATTAGGGAACCAGCTCTTCAGCATTTCTTCCATTTTAAGAATGATATTAATGTACTTCTCCCTGGAAGCAGAGGTGGAAAAAAGAAAAGAAACAGCGAGTGAGAGAGAGCTATTTACTCAAGCTATTGCGCGCGAATCTGAGTAATCGAGCAAAAATCTTGGTAACCTCTTCTCTGAAATCTACCTCCCCATCACGCTCGCACAGGAAATATGCACTCTTGAAAAGCAAGCGAACACATTCACTCGCTCAACAAAGCCTGCTCTCCGTGTGTGGGGAGGGGAACATTGTCTTAAGTACATTTCTCACATGCTTTGAGCTCACACGTGGACTGGCGTATAATACTCCCGCTCGCCTCTAAATATAAACGCCAAAGCCACAACGTTCTCCCACAGCGTCAGTGTAAAAATAAAACAGTTGACGCAGTTCACGTCGGAGGTGGGCGCAGTCAGAATCCCCCTTAACTGCTGCCCGTCAGAACCAGATGGCGAGCGGGGATTAGCCTGGGCCGTACGATCGGGACCTTCCTGCTATATTCAGTCCAACCCATGTTAAATTCATGTGAAAGATTATCCGCCACAGTGGCTGCTAAAAAAAAAGTCACTTTGATCCTATCTACCATTGTGTTGCTCCAGGGGCTGCCAGCTGGCAACACAGAGCAGACACCAGGAGAGACACGAGGGAGGGGTTTAGTCCACCTTCCAGCCTCTGCCCTGGCTGTCTGCAGGGAGGCTGCCACACCCACTCTTTGTTTCCCTTATGGAGGCAGCAGCTGGTAGGTGAGGGCTCCAATTAGTCTGCGCTAGGCTCAGGAGCACTTTGTCTAATATCAGTATACCTTGATGCAAAGCCTCGTGCTAACTGCACTCCAAAGATTCCTATTCAGTTTCACAGCTAAACTGTACACGATGCCGGGATTTCGTTTCAGTGTAATCAAATAGTATTGATACGATCGCTGAGTGCAATCGCTCTGTGAAATTATGCTCTAAAGTGATTACTCAAATCAAAAACTCAAAACTTTCCAGCTTCTCAAATGTGACAGTTTCCTGTTTCCAGATAATTGAAACATATATTACACGAGTTTGTGGAATTTTTTGATAGCAACGTTCATCAGATATGGAAGTTTTCTATTCAGCGGTTAAGAAAATGCACAAATGAATGGACAGATATTCTTTTTTATATGTGTGGGAAAAGACTTGCACTAAAAATCAGATCATAAGGACTTGAGAATTGGTATTTTTTTTTCCATTTAACAACGTGAAATATCAAAACATTTTAAATTTGACTGGGAAACAGGGACTATAAGAGTTTCCCCTTGAAAGGGGTGATAGCATATTCCATTATGCTGTCTGGCCGGTGGAGAGCTAATCACACAGACACAAGTGGGCCGCTCTCACCGTGAAGCCTGATACATTTTTAACAAGATGCCCAGCTTTAGTGAGAGGCAGACATCTCTGCAGTAAATTTATCCTGAATGTGTGGGGGTAGCAGCAACCTGCTGTGAGCCATGTGTCAGAAAGATAACGGAGACCACTTCGACCCACAGATAGCAAGCAGTATTGGGTAGTCCTTGTATATGTATGCTGGGGGATGCACTGTGGTTCTCACACGGGTTTGACACCACAAGTGAAAAGAGCACACAGATTTTCTACGCTGACACATTTATGTCAAAGTACCGATTATCATTGTTTCATGTAGGGCAGAATGTGGGTCACCTACCCCATGTAGGGGTTCTGCAGAACACCCATGATCCTCTGAATCCGGTCCATGGCGACACTCTCCTGGAAACTGCTGAGTCCTGGCAAGAAGAAAGTTGTAGCATGAGCCACATGAACTGTGTTGACAGCAGGGCTGAGTCTGTTCAGCAGATGGGTAGTGTGAAATGTGTGTGTGAAGGAACAGACTCCCTGCTTCTGTGGCCAGGAAGTGCTGGGTCACACGAGGTTCGGGTTTGACTAAGATCCCAAACTAAGCAGTTTTTGCGCCCGCCTGAACACGGTGCTCTCTTTCAGAGATCCTCATAATGCCTATCTGACTCAAGAACTGCATCGCTTTACGCACACATGCGCACATATACAAGGAATGCTTGTGGTTAGATGACAGTCCTACGACAACACATGTTTCAGACGTCTCACGCTCATATCTCAAGGACGCCTATTCCACAAAGACTTGCGTAGTCTATGCGCTCTATTGTTTTTTTCTTTCTGAGACAAAAGAGACCGTGAAAAACAGACTCAACTAAGACATTTTGTGTTCAATCGGGTCAATATCTTGTGTGTGAAGCAGAAGACATATTAAATGCTGACTTACTTTCTTTGTATCTCCCTGAACGAAGGCCATTCAAGATTGATGACAGTGGATGAATGTAGCATTGTAGCTCCATGCACTGAAAATAATAACAGATTTATTAGTGTTAGTGGGTAATAAAACAAGTTAAAAACTTTTTCTGTTAAGCTCATAATAAATCAGTCTCCCCCCAGTTCATTTTGTTATATTAATTGACAACAACTTTCCATGACTAACTAGCTTTGTTTGACTTAAGACAGAAAAAGTCTAGTTCTTTAGAAACGGATAGCAAATAGGGGAAGGTCATTTTTACTGGAAATGTCATGCAGGAAGCACTCTGTAAAACCACTACGGGAGTCAGTCTGGGTGACAGGGTACGTACTAGTTTTGCTGACACTGTCAACCACTGTCTGTGGAAAGCACACATGAACCACAGAGGCGCTCACCTTGCTGCTAAAAATTCTCTCTTTCTCTGACATGTTGGCAATGAGCTGCCGTTCTTTGCATTCGTCCTCTGTAGAGCCGCGAGGTCTCTTCAGTGCCTGCTGAGTGTTGTTGCCGTTCATTCTTTCTCCTTGCTGTGTTTTACACAGTCCAGTGGCGGTGTCTCTGTCCCATTTTTCCATGCAGCCGGGAGATCCCCGGCTGGAGACCTCCCTGACCTCGCTCCAGTTACCGTCGCCCTCCTTCAAGTCGCTGCTCCAGCGGCAGCTGCTGTCAGTCGGGCCCAGGTGCGAAGCGGCACAGGGGGATAAAGGAGCTTCTGTCTGGCTGTGCTTTCTGGTACAGTCAGGCTCCTGCTCGTTCTCATTATCCTCATTGTCGCTAGCCAGCCAGTCAATGGAGTTGTCCGAATCTGTAGCAGACATCCTCAGCTGCAGGGTCTAAATAGCACTGACCATCACCGACCTGACAAAGAGAAAGTCGGCGTTATTACATTGCAACAGCACGAAACATATTAAAGGGAGCAGCGATAACAGACGCGGAGACGAGAAACGGTAAATTAAAAATTAACTACATCAAGGCCTTTAGCCTTATATAATCAAATGTAGTGTTCTCGAGCAAAAAGTCAAGAAAGAACAAAAAACTCCAGCCAAGCAGAAATAACAATAAAGACAGAGGAGGGACAGCAGTGTACTCTGAGCAGATGGTGGCAGTGAGATAACAGTTGTTGGGACCACAATGACCTGTTTGTTTTGCAGATGCAACACCTGAGCCAGTAAACACAGGCCAGCCACCATCAAAAGCAAACAGCAAACGGTCCCGTGCCCCATCCAATACTCGGAGGGTGGTGGGTGGAAGGCTCACATCATTTGTCCCTCCAAATTTATTTCACTGCAACCCTCAAACGTCTTCACATCACAAACAAACAGATTTCCAAATTTCACAATTGCTACCCTGACTATCCCCCCCACCACCCTCACTCCGCTTCTGTCAGCTGGCCTGCCAGCTGCTACCACCACATTCATTCATACACTTCGTTCGCTTGCTTATTCAAAGGGCCAGAGGTCTGCCACCATGACAACTAGTAGTTCGACGAACCGCAGACCTCCCATCAACACAAGTGACACTTGTGGGGTGAAAAAAGAGATTTAAGAAAATGGGACGCGTTCTTCAGCAATGAACGCCTTCTGAATAAAAATAAATAAATCCAACTAAAGGCTCTTCACGGAGGCTTAATTGCAGTATATTCCCTCTGTGTTTATTACAAGAGGGGAAGTGAGCACAGCGTTTTCAGCACAGAGATCATTTTAGGATTTCCAGAGTTAAGGACTGCCATGTCTCCTGCCTCCTGTAAAATTTGAGGGTAGAGGGGTTAATTGCTCCCTGATTCTTTGTCGCCTTCTGATCTTATTGTTACAGAGGAGGGGTGGAGCGGATATTTACTGATATACTGAATAAAATGCAAAACATATGCATCATCATTGCTCTAAATCAAAGCAATGATTTACAGGAACACGTGAGTATTGAGCGCCATAGAAGAGATTCAGCAAAGTCCCAAAGAATCTTGAATCTAATTCCAAGCTACTGCAATGTCAGTCTGTTTTGTGTTGTGTAATACTGTATTACACAACACAAAACATGCACAGACACTGCAGTAGCAAAAAGAAAATCGAATTTCTCTCTATAATTGTATAAAAGTCGCCCTTCTTATTAATATACTAACTCTAAATGAATCCAATAGCACTGAGAAAATATATCAACATATATGTGCCATGACTAGCTCCACGGTACTACTAATTTCTTTCTGTGATAAAAACAGCATACACATGGCAAGCTTACTAAATATTCACTTGCCCCGGGCCTTTGCATGCGCATATAGGCCTACAGTTATATTCTGATAACACTTTAAATAGCAGTAGGTACTGATAACAGCTAACACCGTGGATTTCTGAATCAAGGGAAAGGTGGTCCCATAAAGCAATTTAAAAAATATATACACCAGTTAGCTTCCGCGACCTCGACGTCTACATCTACCTGTGTAGGTGGGGCACCTGAATAGAGATGCCCACCGCTTAACACGTACGCCGATATGCTGGAAATATAAGAGAATATTTCAGATATTCATACGTCGTTATCTCTCGCCAGAGAAAACGAGCATAGGAAGATAAGGTTGCAGGTCTGATCTGTCCGCCTAAATGCGGGTTTCACATCAGTTGGGTAACAGACACAATAGACTTCCTCATCAGTCACAGTACATTTGGCAGCATGCTGGATTAGTAAAATATAAATATATATATTTAAACAATAAAGAAAGAAAGGAAACAGGAATACCAGTCCCTGTCACAGGAAGGCTACCATATCGCAGCATTAAACACAACCGCGAACTCTTTGTTTTTCTGACCAGGTTGTCTGTGTGAAATGCCTCTGGATGATTTAAAATAATAATATTACTAGGATATCGCTTAGTCCCCTCAGAAACACAAAGTAAGTTATATTTATCGGGAGGCTCTGGGCATTAAAAGGAGATGCGGATGGGTGCCTACCTTCCCAGGATGGAGCGGCTGGTCGTTCTTCCTTTGTTTAGCGGTAAATCCAGTAGGACTGTCGGCAGAGAGCAGCTGATGTGCTGGACGTGCGGCGTGAGAGAGAGGAGGCAGAATATCCAGTGATCGGCCCGTGTTGCTTCTCCCAAGGCAACGTGTCTGGGAGGGCGGGACTAGCTTGAGCATGCGCTCCCATTTGCTCCTCGAGCGGCTCCGACTGTCCAATCGGCTCCTCCGTTCAGTGCAGCCGCGGAGCAATAGGCGAGGCCGGTTTACATATGCAAATGACATGGAAATGACACAAACACGTGGACACGCGGATCGGTTTCATTTCAGCAGCTGGGTGAAAAGTCAAGCCAGGACTGGCTGTGGTCATTCTACAGGCATTCTTGGGCATTATATCATCTGGATGATGATGCTTGACTTGAGGCATGTCAGTAAGCTGAGCGGCACTGCTAAAGGCGCAGTCAGCAATTTCAGGAACAAGTGTGAGAGTTAATGAGTTTGCCCAAGGACACTTCGGTAGAGTGTAGCAGGCACTTATTTTTGCAAAAAATAAAATAAAATATGTTTTAAAATATGTTTGCTAATGGTGGTGGTGTGGTGTGGTGTGGTGAATTTGGGGGGGGGAGACAAAGTAATTAAAGGGCAACTGGTAAGATCGATTCACATGTATTTATTATAAGGAAGATTCTGTCCATGTAATAGATATTATTAGGTCATTTCTGACATTTAAATCTGTAATATAAGGCTACTTTGTTATCGTTTAACTTTATAAAATGATAACGCGCTTAATTTGAATGACCTGCAAAGTAACTAGCTTTTAGAAAATGGAGGAGGAATAGACGAGAGAAAGTACCTGCTGCGATACATCTATACAGTACTTGTGTAAGTACATGAATGCTTTCTGCAGACCACAAGACATTACATAAGATGTCTCCAAGTTGTGAGTGACTAAGTAAATAATGCATTAAGATGAATCATAGTGGAATTAGTCATTAATTGTTTCATTTTGCTTTTCTTGAGAAGGTAAATACACGAAACCAGAACCACTTTTCCACACGCAAAGCTGCTTCTTCTTGACCATAGCTCTGTATTTTTTTTTAAATTTATAATTTATTTTTTTCTAGGCACAATGATGGTAAAACTGATGACTCATAGGACCTCTGTTTGACTGCATGAGAGAGTAGGATTAGGTGCCCTCTGTCAGAGGCCAGACAAGAATCCTGAGCTTGGAGCCAGTGAGTCACGAACCCTTTCACAGCAAACAGTGGTGGGGGGCGGGGAGAGAGATCACGTGCGCCTGGGAGACGCCCACCCAAAAAGCACAAACGGCCTGGTCTCCTCATCTCCCTCAGTTCACAATGCGGATAGACAGGATTTGAAACAAAACATTTCCCCCCCTTCTCTCTCCAGAGTAAACAGGTCACATGCGAAAAGGCTCCGCGAGATGTTTACAGAGCCGTGGACGCTGCCCAGACAGTTTTAACAACCGGGTGCAAATCTGTCTGAGATATAATGCAGAAGGACTTCTTGGACTGTCATCTTTGCTTTCTATAATGAGCTTGTACCATTGTAATTAGATTGAAAAGGCAATTTGTGGTCAAGTGATCATAGAGTAGCATATGTGGCTACTTTTGCTTTATGTGCTGCCGTCACAATGAAGAGCAGGCAGGATGAGGGCACCAGCAAACACTAGCTTTGCTCTCTACAGATGAGCCTGTAATCACATCCTGCTGTGAAGAATGCATTCTAAAACCAGTCAAGGTGACACACCTACTGGCACGGTTAGACATTTATTTTGAATTTTAATTGTCCTCTAAATCACAGCGGTCTCTCACACATCCCACAAACAGCTTGCTGTTGTTCTGCTCCCCAGGCTCTGATCCCCCGGTGACCCCAGACTTTGTGACGACAGAGAGCTTCCTACAGCTTTCCAGCAAACTCTCATTTCCCTTATTTGTCTTAGAGGCTGTCACTGTGAAATATATATCACATTCACCTCAAAGCACAGGAAACAGACATATCTACATGCATTTGATGTTCAAAGAGCTTTTATTGGGCTCATACATTCAGCATTCTGAACCACGCACACATGGCATCGTACATATAGAAACCTTAGCCACAGATTGTCGTGAATGTTTCAGTAAATCTTTTGTGCAGTCGCCAATGTTTAAGTGTTTAACAACAATCCAATTCTACGGAGCCGTTCTCCAATTTTCACAATCTGTCATTCGCATAAAGAACAACAGCAGCAATTTGCAGTCTGTTCACAAAAGGGAACTCTTTTTATCTGTGCGTTTTCCTGTCAGGATCCAAGATGAGTCACACGACACAAACTGGCACTGCGATTTTCAATTTGTCAGAGAGGCAGGCTGAAAACATATCCCACAGAGACTGGATTTCTCCCGCTCTCATTCATAAAAAATAAAAGACCAATCAGAGACTCACACCCACTTTATTATAGGGCATACGCTGAACATCTGTCCCTGTCTAACCCTGTCTTCTCGAAAAAAGAAAAAATAAAGACGCAGCACGTGTGCGTGGGGAGCATCAACCGCACCTCACCCTATGGACTAAAGGCAACTCTGAACTCAAGTACATGTGTGCACGATTTACTGTATTGTAAAATCTGTTTCTCATTTTCAGGCAGCGTCACATGTCTAATGCAATGACTCGCCATCAAAAGCACTAGCCAGTAACCTAAACGGACCCGTGTTACACTTGCATAAAGTGAGGGAATGTGAGAGACTTTGGCCTTACTGGTAAATATGCTGCAAGTGGACGCAGGCATACATGTGAGAGTGTTTGGGTGCCATTTGCACGGGAGCATATTTGCATTTGTGTCTGTTTTATCAACATCTGTCGTGTGAACTGTGTATATGACTCAGCTGGGTGTACCCTGGCTTTGCTCCATATGCTTTGCCAAACTCAAAACCTGACCTATGGTGACACACACATGCATGGTTTCTTTAAATTGGGATAGCAAACAACAGACTTCCCACACCATTGTCCACGTTATGCCTGCTCACCACTAATAGCAGGAGTGCGACTCAGGGACAGGTTTTGGTTTGGAGCTCAGATGGAGGAGAAAACCGACAGGAATGTCCATAACTGTGTTAACGACAACTAAAGCTGCTGCAGGGAACACAAATGTAAACACAAAGGTGCACCAGACATTAAAAACGTCCTCTGGCTGGACATAATTGACATCGGTACAAAATATTGGGTCCTTGCAGTGATTCATAGACTTGTAATAACAGGATTACATAACTTTTTTTTCCTGTAATGTTTGCAAAGCCTTGGACTACCTCCCTCAAGTCTCAGCCACCAATTGAGCATGTCAGCTTTGAGCAATAAAACCTAATTTTCCCATCAATCTAGCTGAAGATGAACTTTGTGACTTGGATCCCGTTCTCTGCTTATGTGTTTCACAGTGATCTTCACAGATGTTCCACGTGACAATAACAGAATGCCTGAAATTGCTTTAGACTTTAATCTGAATCTGGGCAATCCTTCACCATGTCTGGACCCTGTTTAGCTTTAATCTTGGTTAGAAAACATGTCTTCCACTTCTCCCTAGTGTAGCATATTACTCCTCCAGATATGTCATCCTGTTACAGTAAATGCTACTTCTACAAATAAACCCCACCCACACACTAGAAGTGTAACTGCATGTACTGTGGGCACGCTGCAGCGGCGGGGTGGGGTGTCAGTTGTATGCGCAGCCAATCGCATTCAGATTTGATATTAGAGGTTATGCAGTCAGAGTCAGACTCATTGCATTTTTGTTGCTTTAAAGGGTTGGACTTCCGGCGCCCCGTCATACACCCTCCCTCTTCCTTTTGCACCTTCTCCCTCTTCCAACTTCAGTCACATGTGCTTCATCCAGAGAAAAAGCTCCCTGACCATTTTCCACACAGACAGTTCACATGCAGGCAGTTGAGAATGTCTGGCAGCAAACCACTGACAAATATTTTATGGCTCTGTGTATGTGTGTGTGTGTGTGCGTGCATGTTTATACTCTCTCTAGTGTCTGAACGGCTGCCAGAGCAGCTCAAGCGACAGTGGGATATCTATCTGCAGGGCTGAATGTTACATGTGACTGGGGTATATTTTAACTAGGTTATGTAAGTGCTCCAGCCTGCGTTCTCCAAGCACAGATGAGGAGGGCTACACATGATGCAGAGCACTGTGAGCTCACCACAAGCATTGAATAATTCCTGCACTAGGCTGGAACTTTGGCCAGGTTACACCTCAGAGAAACGATCTTTAATGTCACGTCAAAAAAAGACCTAAAAATATTAGCCTCCTGTGATTCATTGTTACTAGAGCTTTTCTTTGCCATGCAGCCATATTGATTCCAGATGATGTAACATTGTGAGTTAGTAGCAGCAGCGTAATAGCCTATAATCTTAATGTGAAGGTTAGGGTTATGTAAGGGGATTTTTGAGAGATTAAAAAAAAAGCACGAGTCCAAAAAAAGTTACCCGGCAAAAGCTTTGACAACTCTGTTCACACTCGTCTACTGTTGTTAAAAGATGTATCTGTGAGTTGTGATGACAAAACAAAACAAATAAAGCACATAATTGGACTTCCATTACATAGGTTGACCAATTCTGTATTTGAGGCTCCCTGTGGAGAGCTGATGAGACGAGTGACAACAGGCTAGCCGCCAAATTTATGTCCAACGTAGAACTGCCCACGCTCCCGCTGCTGCCACTTTTATGGAATCATCATGTGGGCGTTTTAGTGCAAGATCCTAACTAGAAGTGATGCGATATGGGCTGATAATTTCTTTGTAGCCAAGTATCTAACCTCACTTAGAGGATCATAGCTCTTTCATAGCAATGAGTTTCGACCCCAAACCTCCTCACAGGCCTCTTCTGACAGCAGCATGTGTCTTTTCAGAGATGTGAAATATCAGTTTAAATGATAAAAACAATTACTGCTGGATTATTAAGCAATCTGACTCAAGTGTAGTTCCTCAGGATTTGCTCTGGTGGCGTGTTTATTAAAGCTTTCAATGTCCCCAAGTCCTCTAGGGTTCGAGTGACTTTTGTCATCAGACGATGAGCTCTTGGGAGCTCCACATACATTTTTTGTGACTTTAGAATTTAAATTACAATTGTAATGCAATGCAATGCAAAGTCTTATTGGCCATTGTTATGTAAATTCCCATTCAGGTCACAAACAAAACAGCCACGCATGTGAATGCTGATTACGAAAGCAGACCCTAGTGGGCCCTAATGGCCTTGCAGATGCAGGAAGTATAATCAAGGGTTAATCTAGGCTTAAGTATTTTGGTACACAGTGGGCTTACCAGCCAAGAGAGTGCGTCTTGAAGGTTAGCCAACACAGGACTAGCTACTACAAGAATACTATCTATACAGGAGATAAGAAGGGGATGTCCAACAGAAAACAGTGGGTTTTATCATTTAAATACAGAGAATAAAAGGTTCTGATAAAGGGGATCATGGGGTGTCAGAATGAAAGAATAAGACAACAGTGACAAAAGATAAAGGGTCAAAGGTAAACGTACAGCTCTGTTATCACTTCCAACATAAATGAAGACAGAAAACTAAACAGCAGTGACGTCTGTAGGGTTACTGAAGTTTGGCTAGCTGGTATATAATGATGTGCTACGTGACCGCTAGCGACACAGCTATGTTAGCATAATATAAACAAGCTAACTTTTTTTCCACTCGATAAAAGTTAACGTGAGTGTTCTCGGTGGTCAGGAACAAATGTAATTGCATGGCAGGATGCTGTAAAAGGACCAAACTTCAGCCAGGAGAACAACTGTGATAATCTATCCACAATACGAGGTTAGTCATTCATATACTGCTGCATGGGCGGGCTGTAGTTACATCCTAAGGTTTTAAAAACTGAGCTTAAATAAATGATTAGCGGTAATAAAAGCAGAGGGAGGTCAACAGTGATCACTGACTGTTTTAGGAGCTTTTTGAGATTAAATAGAAGAAAATACAAAACATTAAACATGTTCACAACACAAAAGCCATATTAAACGCAGACTACTTTAGGCCCGGAAGTAGGATTCGTCACGTCATCACTTAACGACCGGGAATGTCCTAAGGGGGCTCTTTGTGTTTAGCGACTCCATGTTAACATGAGCACCATGTTAACATTAACTGTGTGACTGTGTGTCCTGGCCTTGGGTGCATCCCTCCTTTTACCCTTTGTCAGATCATCCTGTTGTTGTCAACCTCTTGTTTCTTACACTTCAGTTCTGAATTCCTAGCTTGTGTCACTCCTTTGTTGGACTTTGTGAACTTTGCCTTAATCAGTCAAGGTTTAGCTTTTTTATTCTATTTTAGTCTCTGTGCCCCATATAATTATTTTTGAACATCCTACAGTTAATTATAAATAATTAACATGAACTTTTTGGTCAATATTTAACTATCGAGGAAACATAAACACAATACTGCTTGTATTTGTCTTAATGAATTAAAGATATAGTCATTTAAACAGGGGATATAGAACAGCCATGTCAGTTGTCAAATGCCGTTATAGGAATATCAGGTAATTAAAGAATCAATTACAGCTTCCTCCATTACTTTATGACACTTAGAAATTAGCCATTATGAATGTGTTAAAGTCTACGCGCTGGCTGTTAAACAGCAAAGCAAAGATTTTATTACATTTCTCATTATGCGAATGATTAGTGAGAAGGCTTTTTAAATATGTAGCTTTGGAAGCATACTTCAGGGGTTACTTTGGACAATGCCATGGTGGATTCGAGCATTTAATTCCTTGAACGGTCTTCTTCAACCATTAAGCCAGTGTGATTTAGTTACGTTTAATGTCGGTAATATATTGCTCGTATGAGCTGAAATGGAGTCACGGGAAGCAGGATCTCATTGTCACAACTCCCTGGTGTAGCAGAGTAGCACACATGCATTAGTCACCCATTCAGAGTGCTCTACAGTGTGGTTGAAGAGTCAGGCTGAAATTTCCACACAGAACAAACCTTTAATAGCAGGGGTTGTTTGTGGCTAACACGTGTCCTTGGCCATGCCCCAGAAGTGAGGTTTGTGTTTTGCTCACCAATGGGGAACAGAAAAGCTTCAACTTTCCTTATGTATATTTTTTTATTATGCTGCTGCTGCAGTAATATACTTGCATAACATTGTGAGGCCCACATTAGGACTTGTGCTCTTTTGTTTGGATGTCATCCCAACCTTTTAAAGTGGGAAAAAAAAGTACCTGGCATCTCTCCAGCCTTCTTCTTCTGAGGAGGAGTAGTGCTGAGACTCAGAGGGCTACAGAGGGGTGTTACACTCCTACTCTCCTCCATCAGCTTCTTTGTAACAGAAACAACAAGATGGCACATTTAAGCAGTGACTGCACCCTATACTTAGCCAAGGGGCACTTGCTGGACCTGCTCTAATGCATGGTCATAAAAGAGTTTGTGTAATGGCTTTCAAATGCCAACAACATAACAGTAAAGTTAGTCTGCATCAAGCTCATGTGCACTCAGAATGTGGAGTATATATGTACAGTACTGTGCAGAAGTCTTGAGTCACCTCCTCATTTGCTTATATTTTGGTTCTGAGGAGCAAGACTTAATTTTTAAAAGCGGCTTTGAGCAATAGCTCTCTCTATCTGTCAAAGTTTTTCTTTGTACATTTTCTTCTTTTCAACTCATTTTCAGTCCAGTCCTTGTACCTGATCATTTTTAGTAGAATGTATTTTTTAACCCCTTAACATTGATCTATGAATCATTGAAGCATGAAAACGTCACCTAACTAAAGGGATGAACCTGTGTTGAGTCTTCCCACAACAGACAATTTAGCAAAGAACCCATTTTAAATTGAATCTTGGGCATTTATTTTTACTAGCAACCAGTCACAAAACTTTTTTTTTTTTCTCATTTTTTAGTTGACTCTACAAATACCAAAGATAACAGAGTCTGATGGGCATAAAATAGTATTTTTGCACCATCAATATGATTTCCAAAGATTGATTAGGTGAGTGTCTTTAAAACAACTGAGGACAAAAGAAGAAGTGACAGGCTCAAAAAACCCCCAAAACTATATACAGTAGATAACCAGTATCTGAAAGTCATTTACTAAACAAACAGGGAATAAAACAAGCAAATTTAGCTGACACAAGACCAGAGAAATGCATCTGGCCACTCAGTTAATCCATCTACTGTTCACTGAAGTCTCATCAGAAATGGTCTCAATATGGCTGACAAAAAGCCAATATTAGGAAATGGAAACAGGGAAAAAAGGCTGAGTTATGCCAAATTACACAAGAACTAGACTGAAGCCAGTGGCAGCAGTTCTTATGGAGATACAGTTTTGGTTCAAAACATCAATATGTGTGGAGGAGGTCAGGAGAGAGGTACAATAATGAGCATTTACAGTCAATTGTAAAACACGGTGGAGGCTCTGTCATGATTTGTGGTTGCATTTCAGTCAGGGGTCCAGAGCTATACTTAGCCAAGAGGTACCCACTGGACCAGTAATGTTGAGTTCCAGAGTCTGGACCTCAACATTATCGAAGCACTGTGGGATCATCTAGACAGAGAACTGAATGAAAGGCAGCCAACATCCAAAGAAGAGCTTTGAATCTCATTCAAGAAGTCTGGACAGCTAAATATAAAGAAATTAGGGATGACTCCAAACTTTTGCATGGTACTGTAGAATATGTATACATGCAAAGTTGAAGTCATTCAAATTTTTGTAGCGTCATAGACAAAAATTTATCAGTGGAGTGGAAATAAGCCTGAGTTACAGCAACAAAATGCTTCTGATTCGTGTTAGCAGTTTACACGAGGCAGGAAATTGTCAAGAGACAGCTAGAGCGCAATTCTCAAAGAGGACAAGGCTGCCTTATCTAACAAGGTTAGATAAGGCAAGCAAGAGGTGACGAAAGTGTGGACGCTACGAAAACTACATAACAATAATGGATTGCATTTATATAGTGCTTTACAATTCCACTATTCATTCACTCTCACATTCATACACGGGTGGAGGCAAGCTACAGTTGTAGCCACAGCTGCCCTGGGGTAGACTGACAGAAGCGAGGCTGCCATATCGCGTCATCGGCCCCTCTGGCCATTATCAGTAGGCGGTAGGTGAAGTGTCTTGCCCAAGGACACAACGACTGAGACTGTCCGAGCCGGGGCTCGAATCGGCAACCTTCCGGTTACAAGACGAACTGCCAACTCTTTGAGCCACGATCGCCCATACATGTGGAAGGAGCATGAGGAACCTGAGGGACTGAGGACCTGACTTGCTGCCGCTGTGTCCAGAGATTGCAGCACTCTATGCTTATTCTGGCATACACGTGACACTCTTGCAGTCTCCTGTCCTCAGCTTTCTCTCTCACTCACACATACCTCCTATCGTTCTGTATACAATTCGTGAATCTTGTTCCAGCCCCCTCACTGCCATTTCTGACACTTTCACACCCCTGTTGTAATTCCTTCAGTGATCTTCCAGCCAGACTTCATCTCAGAGCCCATTTCCTCATCCTGTTTACCCCACAATAGCACACATGCACAGTAGCATCCTTGTTCCATGTGAAGTTTAACATTGTAGTGCCACACAAACAGTGATGTGTGGCATCTTTCAATTTGTTAACTGCAAATGCAAAAATGCAGAAGTTTGTGAATCTTCTTAAAAATAGACAGCACATGGCTTATTACCAGAAGCGATGATGTAAGCTGCAGTGTGCCACTGTTTCTTTTTTTTTTTCTGTTAACACATTATGTGCTTCAGAAAGCAGTAACACTCAAGAAATATACTCAAGAGTGTGCTGAATGAGCCAGATGGCAATTTTTAGCTGCCAGTTGCAGCAGATAGCGAACAGGGTGACATTTTTCTTTAGACTAAATCTCCAGGCCCGTGACTCAGTGTTTGCTTTAAAAAGTTCTTATGACCCCCAGAAACTTAATTTATCCACATAAGAGTTTGCACTGTATCCATTTGTCAGTCTTTCCTGTCTTCTGTGCCCATACAATGGATTTTAGTTGAAGACTCTACAGTCTACAGATAATTATTTCTAAATTAAGAGACGCAGTGATGCATTATAACAGAACACAAAAACAGTCGTTGCAGGTAAAGCACAGGTTAAATCAGATCAAATCAGGCATCTACATTAGTAATGACAGATAGAGAGAGGCAGCGTACACAAGCACATAAGCACAGAGTCTAAATTTTACAGCTTATAAATTTTTCATCTTGTTATTTGATGCACATAAAATCTCAACTCAGTGCTACTGAATACCAGTATGTATATATTAAAGTGTTTTGTAAGTGTGTATGTTAGATTGTTTTACATTTCACATAAGAAAGTTATTGCTGTGCATCAGTTTTAGTGTCCCAGTATTGTTTATGCCGGCTCACTGTGACACCATTATGACTTACTGAGCTATTTGTGTTTTTCCTGCTATTGTATTTAACAATAATAACAACAGCTCAGAACTAGTATAAAAGTAAGCGCTGACATTGTAGCGCTGAGATTAGGACTAGTCACACCAAATCTTGGGCTTTTATTTTATGGGGTGTCTGTTGCCCATTAGGTAGAGCAGATCATCTATTAATCGGAAGGCTAGTAGTTTAATCCTTGGCTGCTCCCATCTGCATGCCAAAGTATTGTTGTGCAAAATACTGAGCCTTAAATTGCGTTCCCATGAGTTTAGCAGAGTGGGAATGTTAGATAGAAAGCACTCGGGCAAAGAAAAATTGCTTGGATGAATGAGGCATGTGATCAACTAGAAATGCGCTATAAAAGAATCAGTCCATTTTAACCCAACACTTAATAAACACTAATTTTCTGACACCGTAGTTGACAGATTTGTGGGAGATAATAAGCCCCTTGGTCCCTTTACATTGCAGCTCTTTACTCAGTACACATGTATAGAAGTGCACACAACTTTGAACTACAGTTTGATCTCTGCAACGCAATCTATTTCAAATGTACAGATGCAAAACTATTGTGCTGTTGCAGTGAATATCGTTGAGGTGTCCCTACTGCAGTGGGTGTTACCAGAACCAGATTTGGCCATGAGGACACACAGACTCATATTGCCAGCCACGTTATTGGAGTTGCTAAACATTTGAATTTCCCATAATTCCATGGGCATATCAAAGAGAAAAATGGGCAATTATCTGGGCGGAACAATTAAACAGCGCTTACTTGATACCGACACGAAAATATAACCCCATCAGACCAGTTTTCATGAAAATGCAAATATTGGGCAGATGTTGGGTGTCATATTTATTTACAGCCAGACCTGCCATCTGCAGGATACTTTTCGGTGAATAGAAATGATGGCAGTAAACAAAAGAAAACAACTGAAGAAAAGCTGGGATGGCTTTTGCTCTCATTTCATTAGTCATTGTTAATTTGATCAAATTGTTTTACCAGGGAAATCTACTCTCCAGTGATATTGCACATATTGTACACGCGCTACTTATTTTACCTTGAGTTTTTTTTTAAAGAGTTCCCACTAGAGGCACACTCAAATGAAATCTAGCATGTCTGAAGAATAATATGAACCTCAGTTTCACTCTACCGTAGTTTAAAATAATTGAAACCTTAAACATTTTCAAGAGACAATCAAGTAAATATGAAATGCATTTTGGAGGTAATTCAGAAGATGACCTCACTACTACAGGTGACCTCACTACTAGGCTTGGTGTTGTCAATATGTTATCAGGCTATTACGTACAAAATGTTCCTTCCGTGGTCTGGCTTGTGGACTGGGAGTGGAAGAATGGAAAATTCCAGGTTTTCTGGAGTGGAGCATTTGCGTGTGTGTGTTTACTCCTCCATCTCTCCAGCGACATTAACTAGGTCAAGCGCAAATGAATCTGCCAACAGCCTAAAGAGTAGTGGTGACAGGGAGGAGGGAGGCAGCGGTGAGGTGTTGTGTGGACTTTGGGCAGAAAGCTCATTGTCAGGATAAAACACCGTTACAGTAACTAATTTTAGCCTGAGCCCTCTCCTGGTCCATTACCTTTCAAAGGGCGAAATCCACTCAGTATTGTTTGGAGCCGAGCTCAGCAGATCTCAGTTTAACAGTTTGAAGGCCACGCGGGTAATTATGTATAGCCACAAACTAAGCCAGTCAGGGATATTCAGCATTACAGCAATTTATCCTGCAATTAATCTTCTTTCCTCTAGGTCTCTGGGATTTTGAATGATATATTTTCGTTTCACTGAAAGCACTAAATTTCCCCTGTTATAGCTGTTAAATGAGCCTCTGCTTATGATTTCAAACTGTGTTGGGCGGCCAGAGTTAAGCCCATCCTCTCTGTGGTATTTTCATATAGTCAGTGAAACGTGATGCAGTTAGACTGTGTGTTATTTTTCCAGATACACCTTCTCAACTTCCCCTGTGATAAATATCTTTATATGCACTCCTCTGATTATGCTTCCCTTTTGCAAAGATCAACACCTGGAAACAGCGAAGCACATTTGCAAAGGGCAACAGCACTATGGCATGCATAATGAACATACTGTACAGACCTGGAAGGGAAAGTCATATATTTATCCAATGAGGATAAATAACGATCTGTGGAGCGTTTCTCTCAGATGCACGTGTACGGCGGTAAAGGGATTTGAATGG
Source organism: Neolamprologus brichardi (assembly GCF_056152115.1). Taxonomy (NCBI): domain Eukaryota; kingdom Metazoa; phylum Chordata; class Actinopteri; order Cichliformes; family Cichlidae; genus Neolamprologus; species Neolamprologus brichardi. The sequence continues at coordinate 13,693,922 of NC_142110.1, forward strand.
AGGGGAAGTGGCGCCAAAACACAGCTAAGCACAGTGAGTCTGATAACTGATCCTCAGGAGGAAAAGGTTCAGCCAAATGCATTAGTATAATTCAAGGATCTGCTTTTCCGCAAGGTCAGTAGGTTCAGAGAGTCACAGATGGCTGAGCCTGGTAGTTGGTATTTCTGAGCAAAGAGAAACAGCAACCGGGGGATGGGCTTCCAGCGGGTCACCGAGTTTGTGTACATTTCTGCATACTGGTGAATGTATGTGAAGCCAACTCACAAGTTATTTTAGAGCTACCAATTAGCGAAGTAGCTTGTATTTATGAATGGAAATGTGGATGAAAGCCTTCTCATTTCCACTGACGTGATCTCAAAAACAGATGTACGTCAGCGTGGAGGTTTATAGCAACAGAGACGAGTAATGAGCTTCAGCACCTCAGAGGGAAACCTATTAAAAGCCCTGCCAGCAATCAGCAGCTCTACCTGCAATGACGGCACTGCGTATCTTAACAACTCTCTCACAGCAGATCCGGAAACACTTGAGAAATAACACGGCTGTGCAGTGGCTGGTCCTTAACACATGATGACCTTTCATTGTTCCTGGTCTCAGTGGAGCTTTGCTGCTCATCTCTTAAGAAAACATTAATTCTGGTCCGAGCTGCAGGTGGACTGACTGGCATTTCGTCTTTCTGCTCTTTATAAACTCTCAGTCTGCATGGCCTCCTATAAAACTTTGGGTCGTTTTTAATCACTGAGTCAACACGACCTATTGTATAATCTTTGAAAAAAAAAAAAAAGGCACTCAAAATATTAATATATTTTGCATAAATGGACTTGGACTTGGTGAAGCCTCTATTGCCTATGAAACTATTTATTCCCCTCTGCTTCTGCAGGAAGGTAGTGACGAGAAAAGAAAATTGAGCTATTCATACACTCACACACCTGACTTGACGGGTGGCATTGGCTTTTTAGCAGAATGCAACTGGAAACCAGTGTTCTTGTCTGACCTGTCAGAGTTCATTTTCTAAAATGTTCACAGCCAAAATGTCACAGCTCATTGAGAGAGTCACAAAAATTAGGTCAGAGGTCCCAGGATTCCCTATGAAAAGCATCACACTGTTTAACCATGCAGAAGACAGGCTGGTAGCAGTAGTGTGTGTCGCATCTGTTTTTATACATGCCAGATTATTAGCTTTTAATGCATTATTTAGCAAAGCACGATTATCCTCTACACAGATTATAGACAGTAACTGGCTTCTTAAAGAGATTTAAAATAGTTTTTATTTAAAATGATTACGTGATACAGTTTTTTACAGATTGCTCTGATTAGCTGATTTGAAAGAAAACTGAAATATTCTTACTGCTCTGTCTGTTTTAATTTTAGATCTCAACTTTCAGCTTATTCCCACTTACTAAAGGTCAGTCGGACCACTCACATTTGAAATTCTTTATTACTAAAGTAGAATAGAGTTAGAGTTTGGTGTATAGACTCTGAGCTCATCACATTACGTATAGAAGGTTGGGAGTGATGCGCAAACATCATCATGGTGGTGGGAAGACCAAAGATCAGCCAGCGATGCTGGGCAGCAGCAATGAGCTGTCAAAGGGAGAAATGGGAGAATAATGCAGACCACTAAAGAGAAGGGGGGAGTGCAGGGTGTTAGGTGGGGAGTGTTTTGGCATATAATGTGAGGAGAGTGAGCATGAAAGTGCAGCTTGCCTGAACAAGCTTGCAGGCTGTGCTCCATTAGTTTAAATGAACTCTACCTTGACCAGCTCCAGAATTAGCAGTCCCATTTCAATGCATTAGTGATAATAACGTTTAAATCCACAGAAAACGGCATTCGGCATATCAAAAAAAAGGGTTTGTACAATTTGTACTCCGTCTGCGATGGAATATCCTGAAAGTGAATCGAAGTTTTCTTGCAGTCTTATCCAAAGCTTTTTGTCCAATAAAGATTTCTCATGAAAGCGGTTTGGATGTTAATGATCTGACAGACAGGTTTATGGCACTCTCATGTTCCATCGCATAGTTTTGGTCGGATCACCCAGAAGAACAGACGTTATTGAGGACATGCTCACAGATGAATTCATGCCACAGGCTGCAGCGAGTGTGTGTCTGTGTATCAGAATATTTTTTATTCTTCAGGTGGAGGTAATTGACCTTGGCTACTAAACCCAAGGAACTGCGAGCTCAAGAGGCTGTTGCCGCGTTTCTTTTGTTCTCCAAGGTTAGGAAGCCATTATGGCTCTCTGTGTTTTCAATCCTCTCCATCTATGTTTCCCCTGCAATTTTAGAGCTGACATCAAAAGAGTGAGCACATTATGAACTCAAGTTGAAAGCCTGCAATTATAAGTAGCTCCCTCATGTGTGCACGCTGTGACTCACATGCAAGCTTCATTCAGCCGCCCACTCCTATTTGCACATGTCATCTGCTGCTCTGTCCTCTAACGTCAGAGGCGGCTGGCTGTCCTCCTACATTCCCCGTAGAGTGCGACCAGTTGGAGAGGCAGCCTGGTCTGAGGATGAAACCTCTTTGTAGAGTCTGTGATCGACAGCAGACACAGAGAGCCCTTCATACTGCCTGTCTAATTATCAGGCCACATGGGGGGGGGGACAAGGAAACAGCATGCGGTGTGCGATATCGGCTCAGTGTACAGCTTCACATCCTGCGCTGCTTTTAATTCTGTCCTGGCCTCACGCCTGGCCAAAGACCATCATCACCATCTTCACTGTCTTCCCCTTTAGTGCTCCAGTTCCTGCCTCACATGTGCTCCGGCCAGAGCTCGTCAGCCTGTGTAGATGCTCTGACAGACAGAAAGAGAAATAGCTCCTCAAATAGACCCATCGTTTGGCTCACTGGGGAGCACTAGCCCCACTTCTGTGTGCTCTTGCCTCCTATTTCTTTTGTGCCTCAGGCCACAACAAGTTAGAAAGGAACCACAGGGAAATCAAATTTGGAATTATTAGATCACACTGAAAGTATGGAGGGACGAAGAAAAATGTGTGCATAAATACATATTGTTATGAAAATGGGTTGATTTCTGGAGCTTTCATCTCTCTGTCAATAACAGGGTGAAATCTGGAGCAGCTTAGTGGGAAATAACACTACCTGCATTTACCTCACGTCACCTTTTAAAATGGATCTGCAGTAACCTGCAGGTCTCTTGAAAACTGCAAAGTTATAACGTAAGAGTAGAAACTAAATTCAGAGTATTACAGAGAACGAGCAGTTATTGACCTCCTGGATGCTGTGCGTGTGGTGATTAGATTAAGCAGGACCTCCTTTTTTAGTGAGACGTTTTACAGTTGGCGCTACGTGTAATGAGAACAAAGGAGAGCTCACGGAAAGAACATCTGGAGACTGAGTGTGCAAAATGCCTGCCCAATGTAGAAACTGAATTTAATTTAGAGTTATTATCCTGCGTTCATCAGTGAAGGTTTGAAATGTAATATCAGAACTGTGCATTCAGTAAAAACTCGCTCCGAGGAAGGAAGATTGAGTTTTCGCAGCAAAGTCTGCCTATAAAACCGGGATAAAATCTTGATGAGGTTTCACAGCGTGTGAAAGTGGGAGGCGAGAGACTGCCAATGACTGAGTCAAACCTCCATCTGTGTTGCGACTCCCGTTTCTTTTGGTTTTTCTCTTTTTCTTTTTTCTCTTGCTGTCATGTTGTGACAGACGCAAAACCTGTCTCTTGCCCGGACTTCACGTGTCCTTGAGCTGGCTTCCTTTTGCAAAGCTGCTCCACTGCATATCCTCTATTTCACTGTATTTCCCTCTCTGCTATCTCATGTACACAACACCTCCCAGCGTCAGTGCAGGAGCGGAGTGAAGAAGCTATTTCTCAGGTAAGAACTGAATGTGAAACTGGAAGCAGAAAGGTACAACATGGTGGAGAGCAATACCTAGAAATATACACACATAGCTACAGTACCACAGCTACCTAAATAATTTAGAACTGTGGCCTGTGCTGCTGGGTAGACATGAGAGAGCTACCTCAGGACTGAGACCTCAGGCATGGAGTGTTTGAGTTCCTTCAGGAAATGTGGAGAATAAAGTATCCCAGGACAAGAGAGGGGCTTCAAAGCTTTGCTATATTATTAATATGCGCTCTCCATCTGCACAGTGGGGCCTGAGGACAGACTCACACCTACTGCCAGATGCAACATAAAAGCGCTGAAATACACTCATGCAACTTGCACTAAAATGCCATTCAAAATTAGACTTATGAGGCAGTAAATTTAATTAAACTCTTAACAGGGAATTCAGACATCTCATTCTCACAGATATATTTGTCTCATGTGTCTCTAACCCTGCTAGTACGTCCAAACACCTGTCTACACAAACTGAAACCAACTATAGCGTCCAAAATTGAAAAAACAAATATGTGTCTGACTGGAAATGCAAGTTCGTCTTTTAAATAAGAGTAGCAATTACCCAGTGTATACATCATCTATAAGAAATTAAAGTCCTGCACTTGAAACAATAAAAAAGTATGGGAGAAATATAAGGAAATTGTTCTTGCCCCATGTTTGACCAGCATTTTAATATTAGTGCTGCAGTTTAGGCTAACTGTATGTGCTACTTTTTAAATTGCTGTGTGAGAAAATGCCCTACTTTAGTAACTGTATATATTTCCTACACAGTGTTTTCCCCAAAATGTGTTGAATTAAACAACACCAGTTCCTAAAAAGCAAATAAAAACAGAATTCAGTAATTTTCCAACTCCTATTCAATTTTCAATAGAGCAAATTAAAGATAATGTCCGGACCGGGCCGTGTTTACCACTGTTTCCGCTTTCTTGATAGCAGTCGGTAAACATCTGGGAATTGGGGAGAGCAGTTGCTGGACTTTTAGGAGAGGAATGATGTCCAATTCTTGTCTCACAAAGGATTTTAGCTGCTCAACAGTCCACGGATGCCTTTTAAAAAATTTTTCCATCTTTTAATGTGACAAATGCTCAGCACCTGGGCTCTTCGATTATGAAGCCATGCTATTGTAACAGCTGCATTATGTGGTTTAAGATTGTCTTACTGAAATATGGAAGGCCTTTCCTGTAAAGGATGTTGATGTGCGAGCCTATGTTCCTCTGAAATGTGTAGTTACCTTTCAGCTTTGATAGTGCCCGTCCAGATGTGTGACCAATTCCATATAGGCACCGCTGAGTGTTAATAACAAGCTGATTTACACAGCATCTGTGTTGTGTAAATCAGAAAGAATTTCAAAATTCGATCACACAACAATCTTCCACTTTGTTTCAGTCCATTTTAAATGAGCTTTGGCCCAGAAAAGATGACAGCGTTTCTCCATCATCTTCCTACATTTGTGGATGACTCAGGGAATTGTGTTCACAATGATTTCTGGAAGTGTTCCTGTTTTTAACACTGTGTCTCCTGAGGGCCAAAAGATCATCCAGAAATCATCCAATATTCAGTCTTGTGCTTTGCGTACAGAAACTTTCTGAATATTTTGATAACACTATATTGATGATATTATGTAGACGGTGAGCTACTCAAAGTCTTTGTAATTTTATATTGAAGAACATTTTTCTTAAATTCTGTCACAATTTGTAGACGCATTTTATTGCAGATTGGTAAGTCTCTGCCATTTTTCCTTCTGAAAAACTCTAAGGTCTTCTTTTATGACCACTGATGTTACTGACTAGTTGTTAATAAACATAATTAGTTGCAAAATGTTCTTCAGCTATTTTTGTGCCCTTCTCAACTTTCTTGAGACGTGTTGCTGCCATCAAATTCAAAATGTTTAATATTTTTTGTGAAATACATAAATGGCTCTTTAAACACTTTATATATTTTCTAGGGGTTTTTTTTTGTGAATACAACATGAGTTAATTAGATTTGTAAATTTGAACCATTGGATTCTGTTTGTATTCACACTTGCAGACCCTTGGCTAAATGTAACTGATCTAAAACCTATTTACACCTTGTCTCACACAGTAAAAGGCTTTATTTCCACTGTCCACATTGCATTACTGATCTCTAAACCAGGGATGGGGAGTTAATTATCCAAGGTGCTGCATGAGAAACTGGGACTGTTGTGAAGGGCTCTACCAATAAGCTGAAATCACTCAATATTAATTTGATATCTTTATGAGCTGATTGGTGTGGCCCTCCTCAACAGTCCCAGTTTCTTATGAAGACAATTAAATATTGCCCATCTTTGCTCTGTAAACTGCATAGAGGAGAGGAGAGGGGAGGAGCCAGCTCATATGTTATACCACTGATTCTTATACAAAGAGCTTTGGACTGTTTAAATGGCAGTACATATATTGATTTGAGTTGTTGCCTCTAATATAACACAGCAGTCCAGGAGCCAATCGTTAAAATAGCATGCACTGGATTTAAAATGGTTTTTTTTCTATACTGAAAGAGTGAAAAATCCCCAGAGCCCCTCCTTGAGTCAACTCAGGACAAGCGCTCAGCCACCGACTCCCAAACACACAAAGTGGGAAGCTCAGAAACATCAAAAACATGAGTCCTCTCTGGTTTCTTAGTCCGCCCCCTCCCAATCCCAAAGTAATCTTGGTGGGTACTGGAAATGCCTCCCATGGCTGACCTTATATGGCAGCCAGGAAACTGCTGATTTGGGGATTTAGGGCTGCCTTTCACCTCAATTGCTCCAGCCCTCCCCACCCACTATTACGGTCAGCATCCTGTCTCTGTGAGCTCATATTTCACACAGGGTAAAGGCCCACTCTACTGGCTCCACAAAGGCCTTTTCCAAGCATGACTTCTTAAGATAACATCATAGATTCTTCTTTTTTTAATTTTTTTTTTCTTTGCCAGCTGTCATCCTGAGTGCTGTTATAGACAGGGAGTGTCCTCTGCTAATGGCAGGATACAAATTGAGATGCTGAGATGAGTTGCACTTTTCCCTATAAAAGAATTTCTGTGTATAGTGTTCATATATGTTCGCAAGAAGGCACAGCCAGAAAGACAAAATAAATGTAAACCCCCAAGAGGCAGCATGGTTTAGAATATTTTGGGTTATTTGTGAAAGTGGATAAAAGGGTGATATAGTTCAAATGTTGAATCTAACAGTATTGGGTGGTGTTTAAACACACTTTTAAAAAGCCGCTTCTCAAATTTACAGTTACTGTGGAAGGAAACAGGATGAATGGAGTGAAATTTTACTTTGACAGCTAATGTATGTATATTCATTAAATCTGATCTCTCTCCTGAGCTACAATCACCCCAGTATCATGTATATTCATATGTAAGGTTGTACAGTTGGTTTGCTATTCATAAGCAAAGAAAGAGTTTGTGCAAGATTGGATTATTCAAACACTCTGCTGCCATTTGTGTTTAGGGCGTTAGCCGTGTATGACTGAATACTTAGACTCAGATAAACTAAATGTATATAAAAATGATTCTAGTTCTAAAAAGTGACGCCAACGTGCAGTTACTTTAGAAATGAATTCTTTGTAATTGCAGGAGGGGATAGAGCCTCTGATCTCAAACACGAGTTAAATGGAACAGAAGAAAATTAGCCTACTGCTCACATCATCTATAAGCTCAGTGAACGGTTTTCTGAGAAGTTTATGGCCTCAGTTGCAGGTTTTCCATTGTGTTTGGAACAGCGTGGGGTTCCTTTTGTAAATAATTTTCCCCATTATAATCAAGGAGGCTAAAGGAATGTATGCTTTATGGTGTACCTCACTTTGTGATTGACACGTCACTGCAGTATGAGGATGCAGCTTTCCAGGGTTCTCAGTCAGATCCAACCCTGACTGAGGTCTGTTGTTTCAGAAAAAATTAAGACAGCAACTGCTGAAATGCTCAGCTCAAGGATGAACCAGTGAGTCACATCACTCACTGGTCACAAAAGATGTCCCTCCATCTTTTATATAACACATATTATGTATCCAAAGCAGACAAACACAAACTAGGCAAAGAAATGCTCGAAAAGAAAAATCCTATTGAAACTTCACAGTTTTCTAGTGTTTCACGCAGGATCTCTTTTGTTGCAATAATGAATCCCATTATGCATTTTCCTATTTATTTCAATATTTCCAGTTTTTAAATCATTATATTTCCTTTTTTTTTTCCTTTTTTTTCTTTTTTTAATTTTTGGTGAATATATTCAAACCATTCCTTTTACAGGTGGACACAGAGACCTGCTCGAACTCTTTGCATCATTACATTTTAGAGGTTTGTGAGAGCTTCCCATCAGAGGCAAAGCAATTTGAAAAATATGCTCGACTAGAAACTGGACAAGTCACTGCTGGTCCATTTAACACCAGTGCAAACTTTTGCCAAGACCGTCAACAGTTGTTATTACAATGAAACAGCTGATCAGAGCAGACGAAAAAAGCAAGTCGTCTCCTTTCCTAGCCTCCCAAGTGAGTGCAATCCTAAATCACCAAGTAAGGGCTAGGTTGAAAAAAAAGTGAATTTCTTTTGCTTAAAAGAACACAATCTCTGTTCAGGATCTTTGCTTTAACTTTCCCTTTTTGTCAGTTTTAGAGGTCATTAAGTAAAAGCTGGGGGACTAAAATAAACAGAATAATTTCATGGCAAAGGAGCACGAAGAGCAAACTTTGCAAGAACGTGTTTCTGGAAGCGTGCGCCTCGGTGTTATTCACATGTTGATTTTCAACTGTTGTTTTTAATCTGCTATTGTTACCTCATCTGTCAGGGACCAGCAGCATCATGCTGTATATTTTAAACACAAATTATACTAACAAATTAACTATTGGAATTGAAAATGACCTTTTTCTCTTTTGATGGACATTAAAATGTAAGAGACTGCCTAACGAAACACGAGAAAATGCCACATCATTAACATCACGGTCTTTCATCTCTCCACGTGACGCCACAAGAGCAGCTAATTAAAATGATTAGCTGGGTCCCTCGGCAGAGGATTTTTAATGAAATTTGTTATTCTAATGGAGCAACATTAACAAATTCAATCAATCCCTTGCAATTTGCTTTTTATATGATATTCCGACAGGATCACAGAGTTGAAATCTTGCTGTGCCTTTCGTTCGGTGAGGCCTCAGAGTACACCGAGTTCCAGCTCCCTTCTTAAATGTGCAGGTTTTGGCAGGTAAGAACATAAGCCTGCAGAAAGTGAGGCTGATGCCATACTGTTGTTATGAGCTTCCTCTTGGGGGGAAGGAATAAAATGGTAAATAAAATAAAGTTTTTCAAGCACTTAACATACACATTTTGGGGTGCTTGTGCTTTTCATGCTATTTTACCAACAAATATTTTACTTCACACACAGCTGCCTTACATTGATGCATCAGTTATAATAATAGCCCAGTAATATGATTATATAATCATACAGGAGGTCAGTGTGTTGCATAATGAGTATGTTCTGCTGTTAATGTTTGCCTATTTTCATTTGAGTGACATTCATGCCTTATACCTTTGCTGAGATCCTTTTGCAGATGGGCAACCTGTTGAGTGGATTATGTGACCAAAGGCCTTTCAGTTCAGTCTTAAAATTGCACAACATTCAGCTTGAGACACTGGAACATGAAAGTTGTATCTGGCTGTTCTCATAAAATGGGGATATAATTGCAAAGCGTGGTCTGTTTGAAGATGTAGTTATCCACAACACCCAAAATCCACTGTGTTCTCTCCCAGGACTGCTTAAACAAGTGCAGACATATGCTTGTGGGCAATGTTCCCTCTAATTTTTCACGTGTCTGAGCGAATACACAAACTCCCTGAGCGGTCCCTTGTACCACTGTGAGCGACATCAGACATGTGCACTGTGGTCACACCGGCATCTAATCCATCCAAGTTACATGGTTTATTAAAATAATCAAATTACAGCATTTACATTTATGTTAGACTACTTTTAAGTAACTGCTTTAGCCCACTTACAATGAAATTTTTTTTAAAAAATTCTAGTCATTGACCTGTGCAGTATGTTAACACTATTGGAAGTAAAAATAACTTGAACTCCAATTTCGAAAACACAACTTACTTTTTTCTTCTTCTTCTTCTTTTTTATAAAGCTCTGACTTGTATCATGAGTATGAGTCTGTGGTCTGGGAGAGAGTCCGTAACTCTCTGTCTGCAAAATATAGTATATAATGACCAATGCTGGGCAATTAATTATATAGTTACTTCTTCAAAAAAGTAACTCGGTTTGGCAAACAACAAAGTTTTTTGCAGCTATTTTTTTTTAAATGCAGCCAATGTATTTTAAAATAAACATTTCAAACTATTTACAGAACAATCAGCTGTTCTGCATCAAATTTGATGCCACACAAATTATTTGTGCAGCTCCAAAAAATAATTTCTGTCCACTATGAGATAAAGGAGAACAACAGCCTGATACCTGCAGGCCTGACAACAGCAGATGTATCACTCCTGCAACACCTGTAACATTCAGCAGTCGCCTCATTGTTCTGACACACACAACAAAACTACACTACACACTAACTACACAAGATTTGCGCTAAACGTCTCAAATCTCTCACATCTCAATGCACCGCAGTCACTCCTAAAACTTCCCCCCGTTTCTTAACAACTAAAGGCCATGTTGCCATATCATTTTTTGATTGGTCGACATGGTACTTTTTTGGACGAATAGGAAAGGGAGAGGGGGGTGGAGTTTGTTTTTGCTCACAGAAGGAGAGCGCTTTCGAGCCTTTTTTCTTATAAATTTTTACCGTTTCTTCCAGCAGTAAATATAAACAACGATAGTATTCAGCAAGGAAACCAAACATTGCAGATATTTTTATTATAACTCTGGTTTTACGTGGCCTATCAACACAATTTAAAAACTGCTATAAAGTCCACACTTTTTCTGTCAATTGTTCCGTCGGTCCTGCTCACATAAGGACGCTGTCATAGCCTGTCAACAACGTTGATTAGCTGCTTATATAGGAATGTGAATCGCATCATTGGCTGGACTATGGGATAAGGTGGCATCGTTCTAATCCCATACGCCAGCAGCCAGTCACTCACTGACTAACACTGCAAAACAGAATTGTTAAAGTATTAATTTTAATTTCAATTCAGGTTAGATTTTTTTTGTGCGCAACGCAGATTTTCTGTGCGCAGAGACCGTGCCAGCAGTGCGCAATTGCTTAGATAGCTTAGAGGGAACATTGCTTGTGGGGATTCACATTTGATCTCGGGGGATTTTTATTTATTTCACCAGCACTCTCATGAACAGTCCTCTCATGAAGCGAGAAAACTACAACTCCAGTGGATATATGGGTTTATACATGAAAAAAACACAGAAAGTGGTTGCTCAGTTTAGACTGTAGCTTCCTCTAAAGATATCTAAAACAGAAAGCATAAACGGTCTTTTTTTGCTAATTACTTTTCCCAGAATCCACAAGTGTAAAAGCTGGACCTGAATACCTTATTCATAGTCCAGATAGACTGAAGGGACTGCATACACTCATATGAAAAAGCAAGCTGTTCACAGGACTTTCTGTGCTTGAGGTCCAGACTTTAACTGGGCTATTCTTTCCTGTCTTTTCTTTTTCAGACATTCTGTTGTAACCTCACCTTTGGCACTGGACCTGGTTTAATTTCGTCGATCAATAATTTTCGTCATAGTTTTGGTCAACTACTTTTTGTTTCCCAATAACTAAATAAAAACTGATGTAAAAGGACAAAATATGATGAAATGTATTGACATTATGAAAATAATTTGGGGAGATAATTAGGTAGGAGGTAGGAGGTAATCTCCTTGTGCAGTCAGGTAATACACCCACATTTAATGGGAAATGGTGCAGCTAGCCCCATGCTCCCCAAAATGTCAACCCTTTGGAGGAAGAGAAGAGTAGACATATGGAGACATTTCACATTGGACGTCAAGGAAAGTAAGGCCCTTGTTGAACCACATTGAGGAACTCTCAACGGTAATAACATTAAAAACTTTCACACACAAAGTTTTGTGATAATTAGTGGACTAAAACTAAAGGTATTTAGATGCCTGAATTATGACTTAAACAATATGATTTGAGTTCAAATGTGTCTAAAACTAAATCAAAGGTTGCTGCAAAAACTAACACTGCCCTAAACGACTTTGTTATACAGAGGAGTTCAAGGATGACTGCAACTATGTGACCAGGTCCTGTGGCTGCAAAACAACTCCAAATCACCACCCTTCCACCGCTGTGTCTGACAGTTGACATGATGTGTTTGTTGTGTTTGGTTTTCTCCAAACACGGTGCTGGGCATTATGGCTAAATATCTCTCCTTTGGTGTTGTCTGCCCAAAGGAGATTACCCCTGAGGTTTTGTGGTTTACTCAGATACAGCATAAGCCATGCTGCCATGTTCTTTTAAGTGAGAAAAGGCTTTCTCCTGGCAACCCTTCCAATAGTTTTCCTGCCATGAACTTTAACATTTAACACACTAACTGAGGCCTGTAGTGTAATTTTGCATCCACATCCACTTTTGGGAAGGAGTGTTAACAAGCACCTGAATGCTCCAGACCAGCAAACTGCCAGAACTTCTGTTTTTATAGATATGCCCACACTTGCTGATGATCAGTTCATCAAGTGGATTTGACTAGCAGCACCTGGCTGCTGCTTATCCTCTTAATTTTTAGGGAAGCTGTAAGGGTTTACTTAGTTTTTCACACAGGACTGCAAAGAGTCCTGTGAAAACCTTTTATTTTTTTCACATGTAAAGGAAAAATCACATTACATCAGCTGTAGCTGCTAAAACACATGGACACGTGTTCAGGTCTTTCTTCATTATCTTCCCTCGCAATCATCTAACCATAAAAACACTGCCCCTGGTAGAAACAAGTAGAGCAGTGATGCTTTGATACAGTCGTGTTTTTACATGTCTGGCACTCAGTGCTGTTTGTGTGCATGACTGCTGCAGGCAGCCGGATGTGCTTTAGGACCTTTTCTCCCTACTTAGCTCCTAACAGCTTCAGCCAGTATTTGATGGTAAATAATACACTTTTTGTTGTCTGGCCTCCAAACAGTACACCTGTGTTTCAGTCCAGAACGATAATTATAGTTGGCTTGGGGCTTGCTTTGTTGGAAACCAAGATGAAAACAGTACATGCTAGACTATCCTCTCCCACATGTAGATGAAAATAAAACTTGACTTGTCGATTTTTAGGTACGCACAGTTACAGCTAATGAAGTCTAACAGTTATGCAATGATTTCCAACCCTACCAGGTTTACGTTCAGTTTTTGTTGAACTGGTTTTAGAGATGTTTTGATTTCACTCTGTGGTCATTCTGGAGTTTGTGGTATTACTGACATGTGCTGCATTGTACTTGGAGGAATAGTCTTATTAGTTTCACTCTGTATTTTCCACCTGGTCGTCCAAGGTCCCAGCTGCACTGAGTCCAGGATTCTGTGGTCTGAGAGCCACTGTTGTAGTCCAAACCACATGGACCACATTACACTGCTTAATCAGTTTTGCATGGCCAAACAAAAAGAAAATAGGAATCATTAGATAAGGACAACTCTAGTGGGTTGTGTGCTTTTCAGATGTTCTTGTCAAACTCATATACTATATACACAAATATACATATACACTCTTTAATTTAGCATAATCCCCCATAATCTGTGTGTCTCATAAATAACATTCAATATTTGCACTCACTCAGCCTTATGACTATGGAAATAAAACACTACGTGGAAAGTTTTTTCTTCCCCCTCAAAACTGTTGCAGAGGTTCCCACAAGTGTTTTTCTTTCACTCTTCTGCCCATTCAGTTAATCCCAAACCAGCCTGATAGGGTTTAAGTTCAGGTCTTTCCCCTGTTGGAGCTTACCATCTAGTTCTTTTCTTTCTGTGTTTTAAGTCACAGTCTTTCTGTAACATGAAACTCTCGATCAACCAGTCTGTCTTCCTTTTGTTGCCTGCCTTTTTCTCACCATTTTCTGCTTTCCTACAGTACAGTATTATGGTAATAATGCATCAATTAGTATAATAACAGTTTGTTACCAAACCACCTAGGTGTAGACTGATGGCTTGCAAGAAATCAGACAATTTGGGGTGCCTGCATCGCCTTTCAAGGTTAATTTTCAGTACAAAAGCTGTATGTTTAACAAGTTCCTAATCTCCAAAAAAGCCAGTTTTCTGTGAAGTTCACATGATTTTAGATGATGACGTTTAATTGCTTAAGCTTTGGAGGTTTACATCTTATCTTTGTATCATATCAAATTCACTCGACTTGAACTGCTTCGGTTAATTAAAAACTGGAAAACTGGGTGTCGGAAACTAGCGATTAAGGAGTACCCTGCTGCCGCAGTCACCTGTCATAAATCTGTCACATGGTATTTACAGACACGCCTGTTCAGCCTAATTTTGTCACTATTACGTAAGATGACAACTCAGGCTTAAGGCATTTTTCCTTGGGAGAATCCTTCCTCTCTGGATGGAGATCACGACCACACACGTGTTTGAGGGTTTTTAATGTATTTTACTTTTTAATGCTGGAGTGGTTGTAAAAAATGTAATCAAACCATCAAATGCTATTAAAGGAATAGTTTGACATTTAGGGAAAATGACTATTCAATCATTTGGAGATACACAGAGATGATTGATTACACTCCTATGCCTGTGCTGGAAATAAGACAAGGCAAAAGAAGATCTGTCATTCAGTGTGACAGCAGCTACTTTGCTGGAAGAAGAAACTTCCTGAAGTTTCCATTTGTTGCCTGTCAACTAGTCCTGGCCAAGAGACAGGTCACGTGACCCCCTATGCAAACTCAAATTTTGTCATTTTGTCATTATTTGACACATGGGAACTCTGGACAATGTCAGGAAAACAACTTGGGACATAGCTTGAGATTGCCTCAGACACTACTGTGTTCGGTTTAGCGTGTTTGGCAGGTGAACTATCTGGATAGAGAGAGCAGAGTGCAGAGAGCAGAGCAAAGGCCATGGATACACGGGACTGATACCTGCAGCTGCTCTCACACGGGCACAGACTGACCCAATCGAACGTTGCACAGACTTTGTACAAGCGAGCTGGCAGGTCAAAGATTGTTTTGTGTCTAGTCCAGCTATGTCTATCCATTTGTGTTGTCACATTCTCAAAATCAACAAAAGTTCAGGGCTGCGGTGTGAAAACAGTTTGTGTTTCTGCAGTTGCTAAATGTCTTTTTTTTAACCTTTTGATAGAATCGATCTGCTCCTTCCTGTTTCTAGTTTGTGTAGCTCTTGGTGGCATCTTCATCTTTACTACACGTTTTTCCAAAAATGTCAAACTATTTCTTCAAGATTTAAAAGAAATTTATAGAAAATTTAAAGTGAAATTAAATACAAATCATACAAAACATCACAGTAGAGTCATTACACAGTAAGTTACAGGAATGCTCCTTTATGGTCCCGGTTAGTGTGGAGGTGAGCCGCTACCATCAGGAATGCTGCAGGACCTTCTGCAGTGTCCTCCTGATTGGTACCCTCTCCTCAGGCTTGCTGTCGGGGATCAAGTCAGCGCTCCTCTCAGCAGTCAGTTGAAGGGCTGGCTTCATCTCCTTACAGTGCTGCAGCCCTGCCTGAGTGATATTCCTACAAAAGTCCACCTTCACCTCCTCCAGATTGTCTCCGTGAGCCACCACGCCCTCCAGGCTGCAGTCAGTAATGCGGACGCAGTTCTCTAGGCGGAGGTAGCGTAGCTTCCTACAGCACTGCAGCACAGAAATCACATCCCGGTCAGTGATGTGTCCACAGCCAGACATGGTTAGCGACAGCAAGTTGGGGCACCTGTGGTAGAGACATCCGTAAGACATGTCGGTTAACTGAGGCAGGTTTTCACTTTTCACACATAGAGTACAAAACCTGTACTGTGTCATCTTTACTCATAATGCCTTGGGATATATATATATAGTGCGAGATGGACACATGATGTGTTTAATGACAGAGCTGTTAAATACCTAGACCGTCTGTGTACACCGAGTCCCACTGGGCCATGTGTTCTTCCTTTCTTTAAAAAGCTTTTATGAGTAAGTGAAGAAAAAAGAGGCGACAACAATTTTAATTAGAAAACCGCTTCTGAAAACAAAATGTCAAGTGTTTCTGTGAAATGCATGCACTGCTGGATTGTCATTCAGTGCACTGCAACCTAGCGGCAGGCCAGAGCTGGTAGACAGGCACCGGGATGGCAAGGGATAGTGAGTGTCATTCATGTTGACAGATGCAGATTACATAAAGACTTACATAATCTTACCACTTCACCACATGTGAGCCCGACATATTCCAGCTGCCTGCGAGTGTTGAGGGCAGTGCCCCAGTAACCTCGGAGCATGCAGTCGATCCATGTGCCCTGCTGCATTGTTGCATGGGCTCAGAGTGAGACTTTAACAGAGCATGTGATCGGACGCTATTGACATGAACAAAATATTGAGGAAGTCGAGCAGTGCACTAAAAAGAAACAGTTCCATTTAGAGACTCGTTTGTCTTTTTTAATGACATAGGATAGGAAGTGGATAGAAGCAAGAGATAAGAGGAGTAGTATTTTTTTTAAACCCATTACATAATCCGCCCTCTCATGGAACTTCCACTGTGCGCAGACTCTTTTGTGTGTTGTTCCAATATTTACACACCCACTTATCTGAATGTGTCTTGCACACACACATAGAATATGTGCACTTACATACATACAGGCATTTAGTTGTTGGTGCATTAAAGCACCGCCTCATAGCACCTTGTTTTTTTTAAGTGGAAAAAAATCTCTTTTTAATGGCTTTCTTTGTTTGTTCCGTCTGGAAGCTAGTTTTCAAATTCATTCCCATAATATTTCATATGTTCGCCAACTGTAGGAACGTAGCAGCTGAATGAAAAAAAGAAAAGAAATGCAAAAACCTTGATCTTTTCAAAGTAGCGAGGGCAAATATAAGTGCTTCCACCTAGCAGTGTGTGCCTAAAATGTTCAGAATTTTTTTTTTATGCCTTTAATTTATGTTTGAGACATGATGTAGTTCCCATTAAAAGAAACAGCAGCAAGAGCAGACTGGTCAATGTTGAGCACAAGCAGAGCACCACACCACCAACCCGTAATCATGCCTGTAATGAGCCGTTTGGTTTCCTAACGGTTAATTTGTCTGGTCAAATTATCCAGTGAGCTCTAAAAGGAACTGAGACGTAGTGTACATTTACTGTTCGTGTCCTTCAGTCGTTTGAGGGGAAAGGTTTGCGTCAAAAAAAGCCTAAAACATTGCTGGAACCTTCCATTTTCTAGATTTAGTAGTAAATATTTTCCAAAGCAGCTATCAGATAAATCTCTTAAGCACTTCATAAGCAAAAGTCACGCATGCTCTCGTTATATAAGAGAAAGCATCGGTTTATCCAAATGGTGCGCAGTAAAGATCGGAGTAAAACTACTCAGAAATGTTTAACCAGTCTCATGCCAAAGCTTCTTGTGCCACCCACTGCGCAGCCCACACTATACTGCAAATCAGGCATGTTAATTAATCTTGTATAATTCTAATACTGTGACCTTAAGAAAATTAATTTACTGTAGTTTTCTGGCTCTGCAGAGTATTACACTGAAAGTACACTCCAAAAGAGGCCTGAAGACATGCTATGTTTTATAGTTTTTTCCATGTAGATAAAAAAAAAAGAAGAGAATATAGACACGAGGTTGGCGTCAGAGTTTGCGTGGAGTCTTATCCAGGAAGAGGCAGGCACAGACAGAGCACATGTTCATTCCTCTGACGGCAACAAAGAGCCAATTGTAGGCTCCACCTGCCTGCATAAATCTCCACTATGCAGCTGACTGGGAGGGTCTGGAGCCAAGTCACTCTTTATCACCCCCACAGCCTCTGTGTTCCCTCCCACTTTGTCACGTGCGCTTCCTTTCCTCTGACAATTTGGGAGGGTTTATCAGTATGCAGAGAGTGTGCCTTAAGGACACAGAGATGCAAGCCTCAGACGAAGTGGGTGGTTCTAAACTCTGACTCATCTCACAGCTCTCACATCACAAATCTCAAATTTCACAATACAGGAAGTCCTCACAGGGTTGTACACACGCCACTGAGACTGCCCCTTTTCCCTTCCTCTTGTCCCGGCCAGCTGTGGTGGCCAAGCTCCCTCGCATCGACTGTTATTACTGGCTGCCTTGAAGAAATTATCCAGAGACCTCATTACGCCTCTCCGGGACGATTCATGCCTGGACCCGGCCACGCACACAAGGCCAAAAGCCAAAACGGCTACTTTTCAGCGACCTATCAAGTCCAACTGTCACGTCATTCATTAAATATAATTTGATATGTGACCACAGTTATGTTAGTTAATAGAATCAGTCTTGTGTCCCACAGATGTGTCATTTTTCTGTCTCCACAGCCAGTTGCGGATACGCCATCTGTTTCTAATGATCATGTTCCATGCTGCCTGCAGCTAAACATGGCAGTTAGACTGAGCGACGTGCCTTTAAATGAAAACCATTTGGTTCCCTGATGTGGGTGTAAATGACCCTGAAAGCAACATCCCCTCCCCCAAATTGTGTGAGCATCCTCAAGACACATAAAGAGAGACGCAATTTGTTCTCGTGCCAGTGTCAAGATGAACACAAGCTGCACAGGCTGTGCCAATGTCATGTTAATTCTACTCTACTTTTAAGGTGTTTAAAAGTCAGTGCTTGAGGTATTATTACAGGATATTACAGTGTCCTCTCTCCTCTTCTGTCAGTTTTCATTCTGATCACACAACACAGCAGGGGAGAGCCACACACAAACACTCACATATAGCAGACATGTGCCAGGAACGTGCTGACCAGGCTTTCGTGTTTACTGCAGATGTTCTTCTGAAACGAGCTCTTCAACCAGTCCTCGATGTTGCACACTTTCAGGACCATGCTGGAGTACCAACTAATAGTTAAGTAACGCAACGAGGGTCCCAGCACAAAGTTGTCCTTCCTGAGCTGACAAGGGGAGCTGAAGTGGAGTAGATTCCAGAGACAGGGGTCCAGGAAGACCTCACGCAGCTGATGACAGGTGAGGGACAAACTCTTCCGACTGTCCTTGTCCAGGAAGGAGAAAAGGTGAAGGAGACACTCACGGTTGAGCTGAATGAGATGCATGGTGTGTTGTCCTGAGACATAGAGATAGGCTTCGTCCCTGGGGCAGTGGTAGGCCTGCTGGTAAGCAGCAACAATGAGCCCACAGCCCGTATTGTGTGGCCTAGATACATGATGCCCCCTCAGGCACACCACACAGGCCTGCACATATAAGGCCGTAGAGCACGGGCTATTTTGGGAAGACAACTGCTGTGCAGTCAAAGATGGAAGTGTTTGAGCCATACGCTCCCTTTCCATCTGTCATGGCTCTCAACAGGCAGCAAGTGCTGGATTCAGCCAGATGTTTACACTGTCCTGGCCTAGTTCTCAGATACACACTAAGAGACATAAAAAAAGAGAAACACCTTCACTGGGTAGTGCAGAAACACCCGTGCAACAACTACGGTTAGGGGTCAAGTTGAAGGGAAAAAACAAACCTAAAACACCTTAAGAATTATGAAAAAATTCTGTGATACTTTTAAAAACAGAGGTAGTGAAAAAATAATGGGATGATATATCAGTCTCAAATTTTTACATTAAATGATTCTTTGCAAAATGTACCAATGTTTAAAAAAACCTGTATTTAATGTACTTAAAGGGATCTGCATTCCCTGCATTGTGATCAAGACCATCAGAGAGCCACATAACGTGGAAAACGCTTCATGTGAGTGAAAGTCACGAGCCGTGTTACACAGGACTTTGCCTCAAGGAACAGACAGTACTACAACTCAGAGTGTGTTTGTTCAGTTGGCTCGCAGAGGACGTACCGAGTTGGCGAAATGCAAAATACCATTCAGCTCATGTCATCACTCCACACTTCCTTGCCAGCTTTTCCTACGTCACTCCTTATCGGCGATCTCTATAAAAAAGCAGGACACTGGGAAATTCCACTGCTGGAAGGCGGATCACATTCTGTACTCTGCGTCACCGTGTCACGATGCCCCTTACAAGATCTCCAACGTTGTTTTTTCCACGTTTGTGATATAACCAAAAAAATGTGAAAAAACAAAACAGGGGGGGCACTTGTATCACTGATGGGGACAGAATAACAAACCACAGCCACCTGTGTGCAGGCGATGAAGAGCAGCTGCTCCTCAGCATACAGGAGTGCCTGTTCCTGCCAGAGTGAGACGGCTCACTGGGTGGCACGTGTGCCGGGGGGAGGGTGACTCTGCGAGTGTGTGTGTGTGTGTTTGTGTGGGAAGACAACAGAAAGGCTCTCATTTTAGAAGTCCTACTTGGGTCATATCAAAGCCAGCTAACCATTACAAGGCATAATAAGGGTGTTGAGACAGTTGTATACTGGAAATACACATGAAATATATTTTAGTATGCATGTGTCTACTGTACACACACACACAAAAGGAAAAAAACAGTTCCTAACATATGCATCAATAGTTTGGTGACGTTTAATTTGCATAAAGTACATGAACCTGTTTAGAAAATAGATTTCCAGTATAAGCTTAAAAATAGAGGCTTTTGTAGAAACATTAGTGATGCAGTTCTTTAATTCCTCCAGAGCTGCTCGCTAGGTTAATATCCCTACTCCTGACTAATGAACAGATTTCTATACATGTTTTTCTTCAATATTCAATCCTGTAAAATCTTAACTTGGAACCACACTTTATTAGTTTTGGTCTTACCGTCTTTCCTTGTGACAGTGCAGTAACCACCACCTAACGTGATCCATGGCGTCTTGTTTGCCTTTTACTGCAGCGGGTCGGCCGGTTGCCGTCGATGATAAAAACAGCCCAACACAAACATCTTAATAAAATGTTCTCCATTGTATTCTGTCATGTTCATGTTGCCTGGTACACATTTGAAGAGAATTTCACTTCAGGTCCCCATGTATGGCCATTTCAAATCAACATAAAATGTTACATGATACTCCAGCATCAGTACAGGCAAACTTTGAGAATGATCACTTTTTTTTTTTTTTTTTTTTTTTGACATTGGTTCTGGTCAAGAAGTTAAAACAACTTTCTAAAGCCCTAATGAGCACCAGTCAGTCATTGCATTCTAAATCTTAAAATATCCTCTAATGACTGGAAAACAGAACTACTGGGCTCTTAAGGTGAAAAATATGACATCTGAAACTTTAAAAACAATAGAAATGCCAAATATTACACAGTGTTCTTGACAATGAATCTCTTCAGTCTAGGCTAAACATTGGACCAACTGAGGTTTTCCAAGGCTAAAGCTTCATTACGTTAAACTTTAAACGATCACCTTTGGAATCTATTGGATATGGAGAAGTCTACCTCGGTATGAGGGCACATCATCGAGAGAATACATGCAAAAAGTCCCACTAAACAAATTAAGCAGCAAGTTAAAACATGACGCTTTCAAACAAATCATAACACAAGAGTGAAAATGTGAATGTTATGTGAAAATTATAATCAAGCACGGTGACAAATGTGATTGAGGTGAAGTCGAAACAAAAGTCACGAGCTGGTCTGAGGCAGTGAAATCTCAAAGAATTATTTATTGTGCAACAGTTTGTAGAGCTTGGTGAGATTCTTCTGTTGCAGCCTTGTCTGAGGTATCTGCATCTGCTGCAGCTTTCACTGATACTGTGTCACCCTCAGCCAGTGTAGCCATGTCTTTGTTCACATCTACCTCCTCTTTCTTGCCCGCGACGTCCCCGTGCGACGATGCTGCGTCTGCAAAATCCATATCTGTAGCTACCGTATCGGCTACGACTGTGTCCTGAGAAACGATTTCTGGAGAAACATTGTCCACAGCTGCAGCGTCCACGGCAGGCTTATTCGTGCCTGTGCTGTTTGATGCGCTTGTGTCAGAGGGCACCTGACCAGTCCTCTCTACGTAGAAGAGGATGTAGGCTTTGGCCTTCCTCACTGTATCCTCATTGGTCAGAGTCACTGTGCTGTCGTTGAAGTGGTACCAGTGACCCTCATGGCTGCCGTACGCTGTATAATGCCCCGACCCAACCCTGTGAACACAAACACACGTCATATTCTGCTGCCTGCTTTCATGTAAGACTTCATCTATCGTTGCTGAAGCAAGAGGGGAGAATTCAGCTTGACAATATAGCAGCAGTGCAACACTGCCACCTAGCGGCCAAAGACAAAAGCACTTTGATTCTGTTTGAATCTAAATGTGTTTTCAAGGACTTGCAGCCTAATGCCTTTTAGCAGCTACATGAATTTTTAAACTGCAGCTTTCACAAAGCGGATGTGATCCGGCTATACAGTCACTCAAAGCTGGCAGATAATAATGCACAGATCCATAACCCAGTCTTGATTGCATGCTAGGATTCAGTACCTTATTCTTCTACAACACAAAAAATACACTTGTACAAAAAAAAAAAAAAAAAAAAAAAAACATGGATCAAGCTGGCCCTTTTAACCAGAGGAAATAATTAGTTATATTATATAACTATAATTAGTTATATAATTATATGTAGTTATAATAAGTTAAATCAGTTATTAATTATAGCTTTGATTCATGACCTCTAAACATGGACGATTCTTGACTAAGAAAGCTGTGTAATTACCGCATTTTACGCCATCTAACAAATCAGGAAAGCCAGACTCAACAATGTTAAACTACTCACCCAGATCCATGATGCACCACGACAGCAACAAGGTCATACAGGCAGCTCCCTGGTAATGACTTCTCTGGCTGCAAACACAACAGAGCAAAAGGAAAATGCTGTGGAAATGCCCTTAACACCTGGAAGTGGATACAAGCCACAAACTGGCAGACAGACAATAATCAAAACAGTTTACACTCCTTCAGTTATGAGTAGAGATGTACGCGATTAATGGACTACATGTTTAAACGCTGCTGCACTATCTAGTCAGTACCAGAATTACGAGTCAGTTAAGCCTGTTTTTCTTATTTTATTCATGTACAACAGCAGTTACTGGTTGAGCTGGGATACAGGGACACTGACCACTTCCCGTTCACCACACTTCTGATGGCAGTTGAACAGATTAAAGCAAGTAACAACCATGGTAACAAGGCTGTTTTGCAGTATTTTGATGTTTTAAAAAACAAACAAAAAATAAAACAAAGTAGTTGTATATCAGCTTCGCCGGAATAAACTGGATTAGAGCCAAGCAGCCGAGGCCAGGTGTGACCACATTCTTCATGTGGAAGCTCCCAGAAAAGAAGGTCACCGCTGCTAGCACTGCTGAACTCACAGAGCCAAAACAATCTCACTCAGTGTGTGTTTGCAATGGTTTAAGATGTGTCACACTTTTAGTGAGGATTAAAACATGATTTTATTAACAAGGAAAATTATTGTTTTCATAGACAAAATTATTTCTATGAAAAATGCTAAAATTTCTCCATTTAAATTCTGTTCACTTTTTAATGTTTTCCGAGGATTTTCTGTCGTTTTGACTAGACCAGTTTTTCCTGTTATTTAGCAAATTAGCTGCCAACATCCCGAGCTCCCACTCATTACTTGCATTTGTGTACATGTGTTGCTTGACCTTCTGTGTGAAGAACAATGTACAAGACTATTTTTATCTGTTGACAGAGCAAAAGGAGCAGATCTGCAACTGACCTCTTGGACTGAAAAAAAAAGTCACACAAACATTAAAAATTTATGTTTGCTAATAATTTTAAAGTACAAACCCAATTCCAAAATAATGTAAAAACAAAAAAAAGAAAGTTTTACTACTGTTTACGTTCAACTCCATCTTGGATTGCTAACTCAGGGTTGGTGGGCTCTGCCGACTTTCCTAATGAGAAATAAAAGCTGAGTGGGCATTCCACATCAAATTCCATATGGGAACTCGGAAATCCTGAATCCTGGCTGGAACTTGAAATAGGGCCTTGGAAAGACACCATCAACACTGAAAGGTACATATGGGTTTTAGAGCATCCAGATGACATCTTTTTCAAGGTTGGCCTTGCATATTTCAGCAAAACAATGCTAAACTTTATATGTAACCCTGTCACTGCTCCTTTGAGAAGTGTTGCTGTATATAAAATATATACAATTAGCTTATATATTGCTTAAAAAGGTACATTTTCTCAGTTTAAACACTGGATGTGTTTTCTATGTTCAATTATGAATCAAATATAGATTTATGAGACATTGGCATTTTACAGTGTCCCAACTACTTAGGAATTGTGGTTGTATGTTAGGAGAAGCTCTCGTATTATAACAAAAAACTGACATACTTATTGCACAGCGGTCAGAAAAGCGATTTGCTGTAGAATAGCACCCCCTGAAGCTCTGGAGCATTCAGACAAACAAGATTAACACTTGTCACAAGTACTCTGAATTCCAGACCTTACATAAAGATCTAATCAAAAGCAGTTTATGCCCAGTATAAAACTGTTTGCACTCTGAAATGAAATGAAATAGACACTCCATGTCCCCGAATCAGACATAGGTGTGAATCAGCCATCACAGCATCTTGCAAAGTTGTGAACACAAGCACGGACCTCCTACGTAACCAGCTGGAGATCTATCAGAAAGTCACAAATGCAGGTGGTAACCACTGATCCAATAATGAAAAATGCATTCGCTACAGATGGTAGTTTAACAACCCAGGTCTGTGCAAGTAACAAAAGTAACAAAACTATAATGCTTCATTACAAAAAATTCAAACTAGCACAAGTAAACTACGTTCCTGTTGTGATCTTTCCTACCACACTGACTTGAATACCAACAAATCTCCACAATGGTAATTTCTGTGAACTTGTTTTTCTGTCGTAAGAGCAGAAAAATGGAAAAAGAAGATCATCACTGGCTGTACAAGTGTTTACTGATACAGCACTGTGAGCTTTTAGGAGCCAACAAAATTGTAGCAAATTTCATTTACTGCAGTTTTTATGAATTTTAGCTGGTGTGTTTTTCTCACCAACCTACTCTGGCCTTTGTATTATCTGCCATTAAAAGCATATCTTACCCTCTCCTGATTAAACTGCAGATCAACATTTGATCTGACTCTTAAATGTAGCTGTTGTGGAAAAACAAAGAAAATAAAAAGTCTGTCAGTGTTGGGCTCACCTCAAGTAAGTAGCCTCTCATGTCCAGACCTTTCAGTGGAAATTCTACATAGGTATCCACCTTGTTTCTCAAAAAGGCAGTCCAGTGGAACCGTTTTAGATGCAGGCACAAAACCTATGAGTAGAAACAAAAGTGCAATTTATTTAAGAAGTAAAAGCAAACATATGTTTTTATAGTTTCATAGTAGATACAGTGAAGTGTATATTAAAATATATATTAAAAAAAAACCTTTGGCAGCTTCTGGATCCAAAATTTCTTGGTTGATTTCTGTCTC
The DNA here is from genome assembly GCF_056152115.1 of Neolamprologus brichardi. Classification (NCBI taxonomy): domain Eukaryota; kingdom Metazoa; phylum Chordata; class Actinopteri; order Cichliformes; family Cichlidae; genus Neolamprologus; species Neolamprologus brichardi. The sequence continues at coordinate 13,719,151 of NC_142110.1, forward strand.
TTTTTACACTTATGGCAGTAGTACAGCTCTGTGTCATCGAGTTCTTCCAGGTCGGTGAAGCTATGTAAGCAGTCTTAAAGAAAAACAAAAACGAATACACACAAAAAAGATTGAAAAGCTCTAAAGAATTTTAGTGTCACAAACTTTGAAACTAGGTCTATAAAAGATCATTTTTGACTACAAGAAACTTACCACGTAGAGTGCATGTTGGCACTGGCTCTTGGTCCTTATTTCTCTTTTGTCTGAACTGACTGGGAATGTCCAAAGACAGATCTGAGTAACAAACACACAAGGGGAAAAACATGACATGTCATGCACCATCAGGCTATATCAAATTTAACTCTATAACTCTATAATAAATGGGTTTCCATTCATTTATTTGCTTTATTATGTAGAGCAACAATAAAAAGATTTGCTACAGAAACCCAAATTTATTTTTGTGTTATCTTGTCAAACACTGACACATAAACTTTGCTGTATGGGACAACAAAAGCAGCTCAGTGTGTGGTTTCACTGACAAAGGTTTATGTCTTACCAAGAAATGGATCAAACTTTCGAGATTCTGTCCCACAAATTAGGCAGTTGACTTCATTCTGAAGTATACCACCAAAAATGGATGTCACAACACTGGCGGTCCCATTTCTGTAAAGAATAAAAAAAACCAAACAAACCATGCAGTAGCTTTTACATTCAAGTTATAGTGACTTACTGCTAAATATGGTCATGCCGATAGTATATTGTTACAACTAGTCTGTTTTAACTGGAAAAAAGTAGGAAATATTAACTATATGCAAAAAAATTCAGGATCCCGCTGAGACAACAAAAGCAAAATCAGTGTATGGTTAGAAGGACTCACGTGCAGCATTTGCCATCTGTACTAGAGAGTCTGACTCCATCCTGAGGTGAGACTGGATGAGACGCCCCGTTACGGCTGTACTGTAGCTCCCTGTGGAGGTGGTCCAGTAAGTAACGCATGAATTCATGGGCATCCTGCTGCTGATAACCTCTGCACACACAAACACAGCTTTAAATTGCATCCATGCAATGACTCACAATGGTTTATTGCAGTTTTTTGATACACAATGCACCTTTGTTAGTAGTGTGACTAAAAACGGTAACACTTCGGAACAACAACAGAAGTGAAACGGAAACAGTTTCCTGCTCTGCATTAGCAGCTTAACTTATAGAAAACAGTTTTTACAATGTGGGTGTACCTGAAACTTGGCATGATTTTCCATATGGCATAAAACAAGGAGTCTGGACTGAAGGCGGTCTGGTTCCCTTGCCATAGGGAACAGAGAGTTTTCCTGAATTCCTCCACCAAAGATCTGTTCAACATAAAGCAACTTTAATTTAGACTTAACCGAAATAATTTTCTGGATTTTTAAATTATACCTGATTTTTTCTTCTTCATTTGCCTACCTATCTTTTCCTTTTCAGCAAAAACATTAGAACTGGATGCCTTACAGAACCACTCACAACTAACAATGTTGCCAATTTTACTTGCTGAAATTAACGTTAATTATTGCCCATAATTCGTCCCTCCTTCAGAAGAGGACCTTACACACTGTTGTCCCCTTGGCTGCGGGTGTGGTACATCCTTCTTCCTGCCGTCTTACCACTGCGTAGAGCCACAGCAGGCAACTCCTTGAAATAGCAGCTGAACTGCTCGATGTTGCTGTCAAAGAAACAAATTTTGCCATCAGTCGTCTCAAACGTAACATCAGCAGACAGCCGACAGGTCACGAATTAAAGGAAAGAGCAGGAGAGTGTCAAAATAAAATGCTGGACGATTAAACGCTGGGAGAACAGGTTCAAAGCACCTTCGCATTGATTCTAAAAGTCTCTAAACCTTTAGTTGAAATAGCAATGTCCCAGTATGCCCCATGAACTGAAGCAGCGTTATCCTGAAAATATGGAAATGCTTCACTGTAGGATAAAAAGGCAATCACTCACAATGTCTATCGATTGATCTGCAGTCACATTTTCCTCAGAGGAGACAAATGGGCCCAAAACATGCTAGTAAAAATACCCCAGTATAACACACCTACCAGATCACCTCACTATAGGGATCGAGGATCCAAGTTCCAAATACACTATGTGCACAATCGTATTGGGTGACAACATCTGCAGGAGCTTCTGTATCTATTTGCAGATACAGTATAAGAGGCTTTTAACAATTTTGCCCGTTCATCCAGAAGAGCCTTTGTGAGGTTAGACACTAATGTTTAACAAGAGGGCCTGGCTCGCAATCTAAACTCTAATTCATCCCAAAGTTATTCAATAGGGTGGAGGTCGGGCTCTGCGAGACAGTCGAGCTCCCTTCTCTAAAGGTTCCCACACAGTTGGATACGATTTTCACAAATGTTGGTAAATGAAGAGTGCATGGATAGGTGCTTGATTTTATACAGCTATGTTAAAGGGTCTGAATTCACTGATTAAGAGGTGTGGCTCAAAGTTACATACAATGTATGTACATGCTTTCAAACAAAGATAACTTCATATTTGAAGGGATGATGCTGGAACCTAACATACATCCAAACTTTGGACTTTTAAAGCAAGAGTAAGTGTGGAAAACCTGAAAAACACATGCTGTGGTCCACACAAGGTTTTAACCTTTGCTTTCATGTTTGTTGGCAACCATGAATGAAAAAAAACTACAGCTGAAACTGTCTTAATACATCTAATTATTTATTCACTGACTTTAAAGAGGCAGCAGAAGTTGCCAGGTGATGACAACCTGACAAAATAAAATTCAAAGCAACAAATTTGCTTATTCGTGACATTTTTTAGATGTTCAAATTACTAATCAATATATTGAAAACGGAAAAAAAAAGATATTTTGCAAGAATACTAGCTTTGTTGTCTGTAAATGTGGAACCCCATTGCTCTAATCCTTTAGCATTGTGACTAAATGTGTATTATCTGGGAAACCTGGCCTTTGACTGTGTCTTGTTTCCAAGCAGCCTCTGTAATCCCCCTAACTGTGCCCCAGACTATATTAATAAAGGATGACTGCTCGTGGGGCCCTGGCTCTACAGGGGCAGAGCCACTGAATCGTGCCACAGACTCGGTTCACCACCCACATACCTCGTCCTCAGTGCACTTACCTGAGGGACTGCAGAATGGCATTCATGAAGCATGTGTTTCCAAGGTTGCGCAGGCCTGTAGCACCTAGAGCCACGCCATCCTGAGAGAGAAGAGTATATGTGCATGTTTAAAGCCACATGGAAAAATTCTGCTTTAAACTGACATTTAAAGTCAGTTGGCGTACAGCTCTATAAAGACGCTGTGACTCATTTAATTGAAGCCCTGCACCACAGTGTAAAAAAATAGTCTTGTAAAAGTTTTAAGGAGTGGTGCAGTCTTTTGTGCTGGGAGTGGGATTCTAAAGTAGCTGCTATCTTTACTTCTTTTTTCAAGGCAGCAAACATTTGCCTTGAACTATTACTTACACTGTCTTTTAACAGCTTGCCATCTCCTGCTGGGCTATCCTGAAGTTTCCTTTTCCTCTGTCGCTCACCCATTAGTGCTGAACTGTAGGCAGAAAAGATTACTTGCGTCACCCGGATAAAGCAGATTACTTTGGTGCATGTCTTAACTTGCCTAGCATACTCTTAGAGTAGGGCTACAGGTATCAATTATTTTAGTAATCAAGTAATCTATCGATACTGAAATATTTTTAAGTTGAACTGTTTTACAAAATCTCTAATGAAAAAAACAAACTAAACTCTCTGATTGTACAAACATGCCACATTGAATTACATTTTTAACTAAACATTTTCTTTAATGCAGAACTATAGAAATAATCTCAAGTAGAGTCAAAGGTCAAACTTGAATAAAACAAGATGTATATGCAAACTTGTCCAAAATAAAGACAATGTTGGATAATACCTCCCACTCACTGCATGACATGCTGGTCAGTCACAGGAGCACGTTCAGTGAAAGACAGAGTACCAAAAAGCACCACTGAACGACACAGGAAATCATTCCTGCCTGTGGCCATCTCCCCGTACTACACATCCACTTAACACACTGTATAATGCAATAGCTACACCCTTTTTGCACATGCTCTCCTCTTATTCAGCTATTTATTAATAGTGACTTATATGTATATAAGTCATGTATATATTGTGTCTATTTCTTACTTAGTGTATTGTCTTTGTTACCGTTTATACTGGAGCACTGTAACCAAAATAATTTCCCCTAGGGATCAATAAAGTATTCTGATTCTGAAACTAAACTAAAGCATAAAAACTTACCTTTACTATATTCTTGGAAGGTTCTTCCTATGTTGATGTTTTAGTGTTGTTGAAACAGACGTTTTGTAGACATTAATTAATACTGATAATAATTCAGTGTCCAGCTTAACAACCACCAGGACAATGACTCAGAATGTACTGGCCCGTGTACAATTTTCATTGTATTGTTTAAAAAAAGCTGTTTAATTAATACAATTTTTTATATTACTTCAATTTCAATCTGAACAGTGTTACAAAAGCCTTGAAATTATTATAGTTTACTACACTCCCCCCCTCCCCCCCCCCCCCCCTTTAGACTCATCCCTGTTTGCTGCAGGTTTCACTTCAATGTAAAATAGGACAGCTGCCAGCCTTCAGTAAGCTGTATAATTTAAACATGGTGTTAGACTAAGTTAACAGTTCATCTGCAGATTTTAATACGACTTCTGGAGATTTACTGCAGGTTTTTGCGCGGTGTAGAACAAATGGCGGTGGATGGAGCAGCTACAAAGTTTGTCTGAGTTTGTTGATCGGGTGCTTTGATGACGACCTCCTGCTAGCTGTTTCCCAGTAAGGATTTTATTGGTGATCACTGTTCCTATGATCATTCCTATGTTTTTTTCACTCAGTCTAAGCTCAGCGTGGCTCCACCTCTGTATACAAACTCCGGCTACGCGTTTAATTATGTCAGCATCATCATCGCTGCTGCTGTTGTGTTTTTGTTCAAAACTGGGAGCTGTGTGGGCTTAATGTTGTCAAACTTTCTATTCATATGCTGGTCCTTAATATGTTTGAATTTCTGTTTTTTGTGACAAATGCAGGTGAAAAACTCGCATTTACATCATTTAACACAACGGTGTGTGTGTGTTAAATGAACCATTGAAGCAAAGAATTTGCATTGACAATTTTTTATAATCGAACTACTCGATGAATCATTGCAGCCCTACTCTTGAGATATCAAAACAAATTGACCTTTTTAAACAGTAAAAGGCAACCATGACAGTAAAATGAGGAACATATTGTTCAATACTTACTTTTCTAAACTCTGAAGATGTTCCCGCAACTTCTGCACTTGCCCAAGTTTGGTGTCGTTCACAACAAATTCATCACATCTGTAACTATTAAATACACATTAACAACAACATATTATTATTACAAATATACTAATATTGTTACATCTTAGCATAGAAATGTGGAAGAAATGATTACAATCGATACAGATTTAAATCAAGTTGGATCATTTTATTTATTTATTTTTTTTAAATGACAACACAATCCTCTGACTGGTAAGAGATGAGTCAGACTGTAGTCAGAGAGAACACTTACCAAAACACACTGTAGCTGCTGCAGTCCATGCAAACAGAATGATGGATTTTCTCTTTTTCATGTTTCTCACCCTTCCTTTGACTAACACAAAGGACTTGATTCTCTTCAAAGTGTTTCTTTGCATGCCCATTGACATATCTGTGAGGAAAGAGACAGCTTTATAAACACACATCTGGAATTTTCTTGAAATGACTCAATAGTTATGCTCAAAAATGTATTTACTTTTGGTTAAAAGGTTTTACGCAATTACGCAAGGGGAATGTTTTAAAATCAGAAGTGTTTTTTCCCCTCCCAGAAGTTTAACAAATGTTTGTTGTGTTATAAAGCTTACAAGTGTGAATTGAATTCTGGAAACACATTTTTTGTTTAAAAAAAAAAAAGGTTTGGCAGAATATTTTTTTACGTTTTATTAAACAGAATAAGCACAGGCTAGGGCCAGTAGGATCGATCATATTAAAATCACAACTGAGGGTTTTTCACAGTCATCTCAGTGACCACCGGCTGCAGTCTACACCGCTTTATTTAGTGTGTCCTTAAGTGACTGAATGATTGAAGCTGTTTGTCCCAAAGTCAATAGCTTCCTTAATAAAATTACTAAGAGGGCGGTTTAGCGAACAAAACAAAACCCAAACTCACCGTCCACAATGAACCATCAGACAAGTAAGGCAAATCCATGGACTTTTATTAGACCTGCAAACTAAACATAAAAGATGATTCCGTTTAATGAACTCGCATATGTAAATAAATAATTCTCTCAACAGTCATAAAGATATGGCGAATTGTGATTTGCCCTTGCGATATCTGCTGTTGACTCGTGGCTAGTGCTTACCTAGCAGACAGAAATATGGCAGTCTGCTCACAAGTTGGCATCCAAAAATACTGCGCACCGAGCTACGCTTATGTACAACGAAATTAATTTTACTGAAGTAAAATGAAAGACAGAAAAACGCTCCTCTTACCGTTACAACACCAGGAGGACGGAGTACCGTTAGGGAACCTGGAAGAATCAAAGGCACCGCTTATGTTTGAGCTCAGATGAGGGCACTCCATCAGCTCACGATTGTGAGTGAACCGACGTTATAACCAGCACTAACACACCAACGGTACCGGGACCCTGGAAGCTAACAATAGTTAGCCAATTAACCTAAAACTAGCTAGCTAACGTTAGCAGATCTACTACTTCTGGTGGCGAACGCACGTTTTCCTGCTTTTGCTTACGCCGACGCGTTATGCAGCTATTGTATAGCTTCCATAATTTCACATTAAAACTGTTTACATAAATAAAAAGAGCCGCTGCTTCCACCCGCACATACTGTAAGATGAAATCGTAACCTTATCTTTGGTGTTAAGAGGTACCAGATAACTGCTGGCGCTTTCCACAAACAAATGAAAATGGAAATAACTTGAGGAAGTGACGTACTGTCTGCCGGCTCACACACACGCAGACAAAGATTAAAAACTTAACCAGATAATTTTTCCCACCACTTCCGTTTTCGTCCCCCCACCCTTTAACTGCTGCTTAAAGCTGGCCAAAGCCACGTTGTAAATCGACCTTACTCTGGGACAGCAGCTCTTTCGGTCATGTTTACTGATATTTTGATGCTCCAGTTTTTAACAAAACAGCAGCTATTTTCATTTTGAAATTGCAGGTAAACGCATAAGTAGCTTATAACACTAGTAAAGGTTATGTTCTTAGTAGTTACACAAATATTAACAACCATTTTTGCCACGTCCTCTATAACGTTTTGTTTTGTTATGTTTTTCGTCGCAGGTCATTAGTAAGTTTCCCTTGTTTAAACCTCGGTCGCCAACACGCATGCGAGCTTATGATAACGTCTGTTTTCGTGTTTCGGCATCGTGTGCTGTCCTGTAGGTGACAAAGGGACTTTAACATTTAAAAACTTTAACAGTGTCACCACGTATCTGCAATTAATCGCTGGGATTATAGTTGTAGTAAATCTGAGGATAGAGATTGTTTGCCAAATTATTAGGGAAATGTAATAATTTGTCTCTTGGGCATCACGACCACTTTACATCAATTTTGTAAAACGCAACGATGCAAGATTATCAATATTTAAGATTTTTTTTTTTATGTGGATATCATTCTGGTCAACTGGGATGTTGATGAAAAATTACTATTATTCAATCATACCTAAAAATTTACTTAATGATTTTGTTACCATTTAATAACCGAGTAAACGTGGACAGATGCTACTTCTAGCTGTTAAGCTTCATGGTCTGTTAAAATTAAATATCACTGATTAAGTAACCTATGAAAAAAGTGAACTTTTACTATTAACAATTAACAGATGAACCTATTACACAGTGTCTTTAAATGTAGAAAGTAGTCAATAACTAGGGACTTTATCCGCTGACCACATTAGCTGAAACTGCAATATGTGCCTTTTGAATATTGGAGAATAGTTTCTAATATAATCTGCACATAGCTAAAATACTTTTTCTTTAAGGCCTGTTAATTCACTAACACACATTTAAACAATTTTGCACTTAATTTTGGTCCTTCTGAAAGAGGAGGATTAAACTGATTCAAACTACGTTTTTTCTATATCATCAGCAGAGATGTACTACAAGAGTTTTATGCACATAGACATACTCCTATGAGCCAGGGTCAGCCACATGGCCAGCATAACTTGAGGTTCCTGGATAAAGGTTTGTGAGCCACCATCTGCTTATAATTTCTAAATAAGTCCTCAGATCACACCTTCAACGCTGAAACAGCACTTACTTTAGCACTTCCATTAAGCACAACCTTATTTAGGACTATGCTCCACATGAATACATTATAAAGTGAAATAACAAAGAAAAACTAGATCTTGACACTGGTCCCCTTTGCAGAAGGTGTCAAGTAATAAGCAGTAATGCAGGGTTCATCTTTCTTCACCTTTAAAGGTCCCAACGCATTCACCCCATTATTAAAAGTTATTATGCACTCACTTCTACATTATTAGTTACACATTTCTAGTACCAGGTTGGACCCCGTTTTGGCTTCAGTGCTTCCTTAATCCCTTTTTGGCATAGATTGAACATTCATCACAGATTCTGGTCCATGGACAGATCCATGCTTTGGGGTTGTCTACCCCAAATTCTAACTCTGCCCTCCAAATTTTACAGCAGAAGTTTCATCAAACAAAGCAACATTTTTCCAACTTTCGGTTGTCCCAGTTTTTAATGAACCCGTTCCAGTCTCTCTTTCCCACCTTTAGCTGTCAGCAGTGGCACTTGATGTCGTCTGCAGCCGTAGTACATCTGCTTCATGTTCAACATGTTGTACATTCAGAGATGCGCTTGTAGATATCTCAGTTGTAACGACTAAGATCTGAGTCACTGCTGCTTTCCTATCCGCTCGAAGCAGCCTGACCATTTTCCTCTGACCTCTGACATCAGCAAGGCATTTTCACTCTGAGAACTGCCACTGTATAAATTTTCTTTTTCAGGCCATCCTCTGTAAACCCTAAAGATGGTCTGTGGGAAAATTCCAGTAGATCAGTAGTTTCTGAAATACTCAGAGCAGTCTGTCTTGCACCAACAACCATGCCACATTCAAAGTAGCTTAAATCACATTGTTTCCCCTTCTGACACTCGGTTTGAACTTCAGCAGGACATCTTGACCATGCATGTGATTCTCTTATTAGAGGTTTTCTTTAAGAAGCAGATTTCATTTATTTATTTATAAAGCACATTTAATGACAACACAGAGTTGACCAAAGTGCTGTAAAAAGTAATAATTAAGCAGTGACATTAACATCAACAACAGGTAAGAAAATTAAAAGAAAATTAGGATCAAAAGAATTGGTAATTCTCATGTAGTATCGAAAGCCAAAGTGAAAAAATATGTTTTAAGATGGGATTTTTAAAAAGTGACAGTTGGGGCCTTTCTAATGTGGAGAGGTAGATTGTTCCACATTTTTGGTGCCACAACCACAAGTGCCCGATCCCCTCTATGAACCATCCTAGACTTGTGTAAGGTAAGATGCAAATGATCACTTGATTGAAGGGCTCTAGAGGGCGTACAAAGCTCTAAAAGGTCAGACAAATAGTTTGGTGCATGGCCATTTAGTGCTTTATAAGTCAAAAGTAAGATTTTACATTTAATTCTAAAAGTCACTGAAAGCCAATGAAGGGAAGCAATCACCGGAGTAATATGTTGGTGTCTCTTCACACGAGTCAAAAGGCGGGCGGTCAGATGAATAGTAATTTTCACCCTTATTCTCACCCTAATAAAGTAGTGGTCTCGCATGTTGTTTACCGACTTTTAAAAAAAATGAGCTCTTGCTCCCCACATAGCTTTCTGAAAGTGTGCTGTATTTTTTCTACCATAGTCATGGAAATGAAGCAAAATAATGTTGATTATCTACCCTAACCCCTGATTCTGTGAGTATAGTGTCGCTCTCTCCTAGATGGTAAGAAAACACCAAAGTCCATCTGTACACATTACAGCCAGCATCAGGCCCAGAGCAGATACTGTATGTGTGTACTTGCATAATTCCCACATGGAAGTCAGGAAATACCAATGAATGAAAAATATTTAAGATTGCACTGCAACACAAATATTAATATGAAAACACAATAACTCACACGCAACTCACATGCAACTCTTGCATATTGGAAACTGACATTAATATTTTAATTTATATATATATATATATATATATATATATGTATAATTCTGGTAGTTCGATCCCCTCAGTTCTGACTACCTTCCCTCTTTTTGTTACCATCCGACTACACTTATCCAGTCCGAACGACATTCCAGTGTCATTGCTGTATAGCCTGGTAGTGTGGATCAGTGAATCGATGTCTCGTTCACTCTTGGCATACAGCTTGATGTCATCCATGTACAGGAGGTGGCTGACAACTGCTCCGTTCCGTAGCCGGTATCCGTAGCCGGTCTTGTTAATGATCTCACTGAGGGGGTTCAGGCCTATGCAGAACAGCAGTGGGGACAGAGCATCTCCTTGGTAGATCCTACACTTGATGGTGACTTGTGCTATGGGCTTGGAGTTGGCCTCTAGTGTTGTATGCCACATCCCCATTGAGTTCCTGATGAAGGCTCTTAGGGTCCCGTTGATCTTGTACAATTCTAGGCATTCCAGTATCCAGCTGTGGGGCATTGAGTCATAGGCCTTCTTGTAATCAATCCAGGCAGTGCACAGGTTGGTCAGTCTGGTCTTGCAGTCTCGGCTGACTGCTCTGTCTATCAGTAGCTGGTGTTTTGCGCCTCTGGTATTCTTGCCAATTCCTTTCTGTGTCCTGCTCATGTATTGACCCATGTGCCTGTTCATCTTAGCCGCTATGATGCCTGACAGGAGCTTTCATGTAGTACTGAGGCAGGTTATTGGTCGGTAGTTGGAGGGGACCGGTCCCTTCTTAGGGTCCTCGGGGATCAGGACGGTCCGACCTTCGGTTAGCCATTCTGGGTGTCCCTCGTTAACTAGCAGCTGGTTCATTTGTGCTGCCAGACGCTCGTGGAGTGCAGTCAGCTTCTTTAGCCAGTAGGCGTGAACCATGTCGAGCCCTGGTGCTGTCCAACTCTTCATACTGGAGACCCTTTCTTGGATATCTGCCACTGTGATGGTTACTGGACCCTGTTCAGGGAGGTCGCTATGGTCTGTCCTCAGATCCACTAGCCACTGAGCATTGCCGTTATGGGTTGCATCCTTCTCCCATATGCTCTTCCAGTATTGCTCCGTCTCCAGCCTTGGTGGTGCTGTTCTCTTATTATTGTTCCCTTGCCACTGAGAGTACACCTTTGCTGGTTCTGTGGAGAACAGCTGGTTTATTCACCTGCCTTCTATCTCTCTGGTGTACCTCCTCAAGCGGCTGGCCAAGGCTGTGAGTCTTTGCTTGGCAGTTTCCAAGGCCTCAGGTATGGACAGCTTGCTGTATTTCTTATGCACCTTCTTTGTCACACCTTTCTGCAACTCCGTTAGTTGGCTAACCTCCCTCCGTGCTACTTTGATCTTGCCCTCTAGCCTCCTTCTCCATGGAGAACCAGAAGGCAACATTGCAGACATAGAGGACAGTTACAAGTACCTGGGGATCCCGCAGGCGAATGGGAACCATGAAGAGGCCGCTAGAAAAGCTGCAACCACCAAGTACCTGCAGAGGGTCAGGCAAGTCCTGAGGAGTCAGCTGAACGGTAAGAACAAGATCCGGGCCATCAACACGTACGCCCTGCCCGTGATCAGGTACCCTGCTCGGGTAATAGGCTGGCCAAAGGAGGAGATAGAAGCCACTGAAATAAAGACAAGAAAGCTCCTTACCATGCATGGAGGGTTTCACCCCAAGTCCAGCACCCTGAGGCTGTACGCTAAGCGGAAGGAAGGGGGCCGGGGACTGGTGAGTGTCAGCACCACAGTCCAGGATGAGACAACGAACATCCAAGAATACATTGGGAAGATGGCCCCAACTGACCGAGTGCTCAGTGAATACCTCAGGCAGCAGAAACCCAAGAAAGAGGAGGGAGACAAGGAACCATCATGGAAGGACAGACCCCTGCACGGTATGTACCACCGGCAGATAGAATAGGTGGCTGATATCCAGAAATCCTACCAGTGGCTGGACAAAGCTGGACTGAAAGACAGCACAGAGGCACTAATCATGGCAGCACAAGAACAAGCTCTGAGTACAAGATCCATAGAGGCTGAGGTCTATCACACCAGGCAAGACCCCAGGTGCAGGCTGTGTAAAGATGCCCCAGAGACAATCCAGCACATAACAGCAGGGTGCAAGATGCTAGCAGGCAAGGCATACATGGAACGCCATAACCAAGTGGCCGGCATAGTGTACAGGAACATCTGTGCCGAGTATAACCTGGAAGTCCCGAGGTCAAAATGGGAGATGCCCCCAAGGGTGGTGGAGAATGACCGAGCTAAGATCCTGTGGGACTTCCAGATACAGACGGACAAAATGGTGGTGGCTAACCAACTGGACATAGTGGTGGTAGACAAACAGAAGAAGACGGCCGTAGTGATCAATATAGCGGTTCCGAATGACAGCAACATCAGGAAGAAGGAACATGAGAAGCTGGAGAAATACCAAGGGCTCAGTGAAGAGCTCGAGAGGATGTGGAGGGTGAAGGTAACGAAGGTCCCTGTGGTAATCGGAGCACTAGGTGCGGTGACTCCCAAGCTAGGCGAGTGGCTCCAGCAGATCCCGGGAATAACATCGGAGATCTCTGTCCAGAATAGCGCAGTCCTGGGAACAGCTAAGATACTGCGCAGGACCCTCAAGCTCCCAGGCCTCTGGTAGAGGACCCGAGCTTGAAGGATAAACCGCCCGCAGGGGCGTGCTGGGTGTTTTATATATATATATATATATATATATATATATATATATATATATATATATATATATATATATATATATATGTATATATATATATATATATAGCAAAATATGTGATTACCTCTCTGCAGATTACAAATAGTTCTATCCTGTTTGCCCAAAGCTAATTGTAAAATTAGCCATATGGAGGTGACAAGATTGGACAAGGACCCATGTTTTTTTATTTTTAAAGAAAAGTCACTTTCTGCAGCATGGGACATTCTAGCCAATAATGCAGCTGCATATATCCCAGCTGTATTTCTGGAATTAACAATGACAAAAAATTAACATCCAAATAAAAGAAACAGCATCTTTTATTGAACCAGTCAGACAATGTTACAGTTGAATTTGATCACTTTTCAACTTTGCTCCAACTCAAACAGTACAAAAGCACCTTAAAAAGAACACCCTGTAATGTAAAACAACGCTCAGGATATTTCCAATCTTTTATGAACATTTATCCCTCCTCACTAACAAAAAATAGAAAAAGATATTAAGATCAACTTGTACCAGCACATTTATTAAAATCAAACATTGCATGTTCTGTGAATACTTTTTATACCCTGAATACAATACAAAATAAAGCAATACTAAATGAAGAATATGAAGATGTGAGAAGATAGGAAGGAATGCGTTTTTTTTTTAATATTTAGATCATTACTGCCTGTGCAAGAGTTACAAATGCTGAGTAAGAAAACATAATCACAGAGAGTGCATAAGACATCATTGTACAAAAAACAGTTCTAAATATACGTGCTGGGCTTCGAATTGGCACGTGCATTCCGACTTCAGACGTTTTTTCATCAAATCCCCAGGTGTCGATGCAGTTTTGGAAACAGTGAAATATTATGAGCTCAAACTACTAACAGCCTTTCAAGCAACAAACGAACGTGAACTTGTTTCCTGTCTCCTGCCTTTGTTTGAATGCTTGTGTAAAACACTGCCTGGGTTCTAATGACCCCAAATTATTGATGCAAGTCTTTTAGGTTGTTTTTTTTTTTTGATTATTTAACTATTGCTACTATTACAACAATCTATTTTCTATTCATTTAACAATGACTAATTCTATTGATCAAAGCTTTAAAAATAATTAAGAGATAGAAATGAAATAAAACACAATATTTCAATAATGTAATGACTATTATAAGGAAATCAAAACTAGTGGACGGATTATTGCCCAAAACCAAGCTGGTAAAATCTAAATGTTGCTCTTTGAAGTTTTCTATGACATTTCAATGTCTCTCTCTGCCTGAAGAGGCGCATCAGCCTGGGGCTCTTTACTTTTCCCAGCACCCTTCTTCTTTTTCCTAGAGGAAGTAAAACGAGTATTAAAGTAATTATAGAAAAATTGCCATTACCAGTGGGGAATGATCTTTCTTTTCGTTTAAGGCAAACAAAATTGTTCTTACTTTGACTTAAGCGTTAGGAAAACCACTGTTCCAATGATAGCAACAACGATGAGTCCAAGCAAAACTCCACAGATGATCGCTATTAAAGAGGATGGCAGTTTAACAATAAGGTTTGTGTAAATGGATACGGTGCTAAATAAAAAGCTAGTGAGAAGTTGACTCATAATAGTTAAAACAATCTGTTTTTCTCACATTATGTCCTTTAAGGTTAAAGTGTGTCTACTGACCGATTGGAGTGTCTGGCTCATCCTCCTCTGCCTCATCACCATCATCTTCAAACAAAAAACACATTATCGTACTGCATGTTTTTTTAATTAACACGGACTCATTAGTTAATATTCAATAACATATTGATATATTAACATGTAACAGTGACAGTAAAAGAGAGATGTGTGTGCTTACTATGGATGCCAGCACAGGTGGAGTTGCAGCTGATAAAGTCAAAAAATCTGTTTCCATTTCCAAGGCATCCAGTCCAAAGGAATCTTTTGCATTTGTCATAAAAAGAGTCATAGTAGTATCTCAGATATTTTCCATTGCATGTACCTTCAATCTTTTTGAAGTGGCAAGCTTTCCTAGCTGTGGGGAGAAAACATCATCGTCACTGATCACTGAGAGTATCCATAACAATGGCTGCTAATAAATTGATTGATTAATTATAACTGTAAGGCAAATCACCCGAGTGATTTACTTATTTTTAGGAAGATGTGCTCTTTCACCACTTGGTGGCGCATTGCAAATACTCAATAGCCCCTGTCCTTCCTACAGCTGCTGGACTTAAAGAAATTGCATGTGGACAAAACTGTGACAATATGCGACACAATGATCATTTTTCTTTTTTCTTCTGTCAGTTTCTCTCTCTGTCAGTTACACTGAAGGAGTTGTCTGGCCTAGGCCAGGGCTAGTTTATGTTCCCAAGTTCTTCAGAAAGTCAGGAAGAAAGATGTTTTGTGTGTGTTTGGATTGGATTTTGCATATTAACTAGTAAGTGGTTAGAAAACGATTTATTCAAAATGATTCTTACCATCCATAGGGTAGACATTTTCTGCATTGAGTGAACAGTTTCTCAAGCACTCTCTTTCATTTTGGAAACGGTTAGCATTTCCTCCTTCACCGTTGTACAGGAAAGGACTGCACTGATCTTTGCTGACATCATAATACACAGCAAAGTTGAAGCTTGTTCCCTGACCCGCATCAGCAGGCAGTCGACAGAATTCTGTTGGATGAGAAAGAACATAATGTAAGAAACATTTTATATGCAAAACAAAAATTGAGTGGATGTTTTGGTTTTCAAATAATACACATAATATAGTATAATCTAAAATATAATGCTCAAACAGAAATGTAGCTAATGTTTAACTAACCTCATCAGCAGAGACCAACTCCCTGTTTTTATGATGGCAATAAAAAGTATCATTTATGGCACATTTTCAGCTCTCCCGCCCTTCATAGGTTTCACAGTAAGGAAATGGTTTCAAACTTTTTATAAACAGTTAAACTTTAATTCAATTAAATATCCAATAATTTAACCTGTTATTACCTTCTGGGTGCTGAAAAGCTGCACCCTTTCCTATTCTATTACTCTGTGGTGCAGTGAAGTTGTGAGTTAATGTCGTTTTAGCTCAGCATGTCCATAACGGTCAGGCTCAGACAAACATGATCTCAGTGCTTTGTGCAGTCGTGAAGAATATGTAAATAACATTTACAGTATGGTAAACAGCCAGAGTGAAAACAGTCATTGTTGGCGTCAGTTGGAAGTCGCTACATGACTTATGTCTCGTTAGACTTGCAAAATAAATATAAATTTTTTTTTCCTATTGAACTGATTAAAATAGGTATAAGCAACACTCTATGTGATTCCACACAGTGCACCACACACAGGCTGTGGTGCAGTTCATCCGCTCATCTCAGAAAAACTGATAACAGAATCGCCATGTTGGTCTGAAAGGACTGAAGGTGAAGCTTATCTATTTGATTCAGTTTTAGTCACCAATCATGGAGATATTAAAAAACTAAACAAAAAAACAGCAACACAAGTCTCCAGTCTTTGTGATTTTTCACTAAAGATGAGCTCAGTGAGCTGAAAGCCTGGTTGATAATGAAAAGTAAACCTCACGTATAAAAAAGCGCTCGGCTATTCTTTTTGTTTAGCAACTTAAAGAAGAAAAAAAAGTTTTATATACCTGGAATGTTGGAATAGCCGATTTGGAAAGCTGAGAACACAATCCCCAACACCAGAAGGCCCGTCATCTTGCTGCTTGCCTTTGTGCTGTCTTTCATGGAGTGAGAGAAGGTTATAAACTACAGTGGGAGTGGGTGGTCATAACTGACCTTTGGACCAGAGTTTCTCTAATGGGGACACCTTTAATCGAAACAAAGGGTGGTGCTAGTGCTTTATTACCTTTACTGTATAGAAGAAGTTAAAAACAGTTATTGCCACTCCTATTTTGTGTTATTGTGATCGCGTACAACACAGCAGAAACATACACATATACACTCACCAACCCTTTTTCAGGTACAGCTGTTCAACTGCTTGCTAACAGAAGTATCGCATTGCTGTAACTTCATGGATTTGGATATGAAGATATGGTTAAGATGACCTTCTGAATTTCAAACTGAGCATCCAAAAGTATAAGAAAGGCTAAAAGCTTCAAGAAACCAGTTTTTATTATATATATTGTTACAACCTGACTCAAAGGCAACATAAATATGGAGACCAACACCAGAGTTTCATAAATAAGAGGTTTTATTTTAAATTACATAATAAATAAATTATCTAAAATAGTTGCCTGAGCTCTCCAAAGTCAGCCAGAGTCAGTTTATCCTAACCTCACTATGTGCGGTCTATTAGCAATTCATCCCAAGCAACACCGGAAGGCTCCTGCACTGCCACTGCAAAGAGATTAGAGATTGCAGAGGGGTGAAAGCATATCTATAAAAACTGGTTTTAAAATACAAAATATGAGTATAATAGATACAAAATATGTATTCCGTTACAGTTACTGTTTAAAAAGGTGGTATTCAGAATACAGTTACTTTGTTGAAATTAATCGATTACACAGCAGTATTTTTCTGTTTCATAAGGCTATGCCCTTTGTATTTTTAACAAAACACGCATTAAGAGGCTCTAATACCTGTGTCTCAATCTCACGGGCCATGTCACCCCTACTTGCGGCCCGCATAATGACGTGAAGAAATATTTTTAAAAATTATTCACAAAAATGATTTAATATGAAGGCAATAGGCAGAGTGTTACAGGCATAGCCCTAAAGAATGTAGCGTCATGGGCAGTGTAGCCCGTGGTCCAGGGAGAATGGACTGTCATACCTGTTATGTGTCTGTAAACGTGAGGGAAGGAGAAAAATAGTCGAAAAGTACGAGTTGTCACCGAGCAGAAACGGGAGCTGGAAGCATGTAAATACAATAATAACCACTGCAGCCAAAAAGAGGGCCTGACGAGCCAAGTTGTAAATACGCTATTAAGACTCGACCGTGTTCGTGTTTTCCTCCGAAACAATAAGTTCCGTTGGAGCAGCCTTTCAACGCCTCTCTTTGTCTCTCGCTAGCAAAGTTGACCCAGACAACAAAGTAAAGCTAGTTTTCGCCTACAAGCCCGACACGGAACCCGACGTATTAGCCAGACGTCCCTTTACGGATTTATGCCTTTACGGTTTGGAGCCGCAGACCTGTTTCATATATGCGCGGAATAGTTTTCTATACGAGATCGCTGCAAAAAGTGCCTTACCTAATGTCCACCCTACTGTTACTTATTTTATATTAAGATTTAAAAATCTAGTTGGTATTCCTATGGTTAATAACCTTCACTAAAAGTAATAAAACACACATCAATAGTACACTCACGTAGTTGTAAAAAGCATAATAATATATTAAGTAATCCAAAGTATTCAGAATACGTTACTCTCATTGAGTAATGTAACGGAATACATTACAAAATACATTTTTGGGCATGTATTCTGTAATCTGTAGAGGAATACATTTTAAAAGTAACGTTCACTGCAGATGGACAGCCGAGTTTTGTGACACTTCAAGGAAAGAGAATCAAGGAAACAGAAGACAGATAGTTTGAAAGAGGAGTGAAAGAAGCCATCTATGTCCACCTTGAACGACCATCTTTGAACAGAGGCGGTGGCTTACGACACCAACTGTCTGCCATCTATAATCCAGTTTTGAGATCCCTTCCCAGACGCTTTAACGCCCACTCACATCCTGGGCCTTCTGACCTCAGGAAATCACGTGATAGGGTGGGGCTAGGTTTCACAATGAGTTCACCTGAAACCTTGGCTAATTATGATCTACACCCGTTGTTACACCGTGGCTCGTGTGATTAGTTAGAGGATCATTAGGGGGTCAATTGTTCCTCTGGAGGGGACACTCCTATAGGGCATAAATCTGGGACTCTCCACCATTTGACCTTAGAACTGAAGAAGCTTCTCAGACGAGAGGTGGGACGTAAAAAAGTCCAGACGCTTTTCTTTCCAAACTACTTAGACTATGATGACCTGGATGACTGAGAACCTTCACAGACATATGTAAATACCATTTCCAAGGGATTAAATGTGCAGTAAATACCAATGGTCAAAATGGAAGACAGCCATTATTCACTTACAAGTCATAATATGAACATGAAGTCAGTAAAAACCAATTATAACCAAAATAACAATTTCAGGAGTTTAGACGCAAACTTAAACATAACCCTGACAGAAAACAACGAGAAGACATCAATCTATGTGCTAATAACCTGGCTCGTTATGAAAAGTAAACTTAGATTTTGAAACAGGTTTTTTTGTAATGATTTTAAATGAAGGCTAATTTAAGACAAAAACATTTTTATGTACCTAGAATGTCTTAATGTCAGATTTTGAAAGCCAAAAAGACAAACCTCCAAAACAGAAGGTGCTTCATCTTGCTGCTTGTCTTTGTGATATCTATCTATCTATCTATCTATCTATCTATCTATCTATCTATCTATCTATATGTATATGTATATATATATATATATATATATATATATATATATATATATATATATATATATATATATATGTAAGTGAGAAAATATTGTAAACTTCAGTGTGAGTGGGTGATCAGTATTGACCTTCTATGGCAGAGCTATGGCTTTATTACCTTTATTGTATAAAGTGGGTGTTTATATGTGATAATCTTTGATGTAAGGTGTGATGGGGCGTGGTCTGCGGTGCTACTGCAGGAGCGATGGACCCACCTGCATGGCATCTGCAATCATGCCTCGCCGGCTAGAAAATCTTCTCTGGGTCCTGAGGGTTGCGTTGTTATTGATGTGAGTCGGGCTGTGAGCTGGAAGGCTGCAGCCGACTGAGTGTGTTTGTAGCAGCCACTGGAGTTAATAAAAGATGCTGTAAAACATGTTCGTGTCTGCTGTGGTATGTTTACCGAAGGCTTTAAAAAGAAAGTCATCCAACTATTTTCCTCTTCTTATGCAATTCAGGGTCCTGAGGGGAGCTAGAGGCTATGCTATCTGTCATAGGGTGAGAGAAAGGCAACACCCTGAGTAGGTCGCCAGTCCATGGCAGTGCTAACACATAGAGACAAATTCCATTCATTTTTACATTTGCACCTAGAGTCAATTTAGAATGACCAGTTAACCTAAAACCCATGCATATCTTTGAAATGGGGGAGGAATTCAGAGTAGCCAGAGAGAGCTCACACAGACATGGGGAGAACATGCAAACATCATACAGAAGGGCACCAGACGGGATTCAAATCCAGGACCTTCTTTCTTTGAGGTAACCACTGCATTAACCAAAAGAAAATCATATCTGGAATATCTTGAAACAGCAATTTATAGAGATAGATATTCTTTAATCAGGAAATAAGAATGACGCTGGTGATAGCAGACAGGAGGTGGTTGAGAGCAGGCACTGTAAGCGTCATGGCAACCTTTGTACTGCCCTCTCATTTAAGCCAGATTGCATTTTGATGCTGTCACATTACTCACACCTGTTTAAAGAAAACAAATACATGATGATGAGTATGAATACCCGATATCTAGCATTTGTAATAACTTAGAAAATCTCCTGCCTCAGGTGATGCTGAAAAACTAGTTCATGCATTTATTGCTTCTAGGCTAGACTCCTAAAAACTTAAAAGGCCTTTAGCTGACCTGAAATGCTGCAACAAGACTAAAGGCTGGAAATAGAGAGCACATATTTCTCCTATATTGGCTTCTTTTCATTACCTCCCTGTCAAATCCAGAATCCTTCTCACCACTTACAAGGTCTTAAATAATCAGGCTCCATCTTCTCTTAAAAACCTCATAGTAACATTCCAAAAAGAGTACTGCAGATTTACTTTTGGTTTCTGGGATATTTAAAAGTAGAATGGGAGTTCAGAGCCTTTGGCTTTGAGGCCCTTCTTCTGTGGATCCAGTTTGGATTCAGGACAGACATTAAGGGCAGACATTTTAAGATTAGGCTCAAAATTTCAGTTTTGATAGCGCACATAATTAGAGCTGGATTGGGTGACCCTGAATCCTCCCTTATTTATGCTGCAGTTGGTATAGGCTGCTGGGGTGGCCTTCCCATAATGCCCTGAGTGTTTCTTCTTCACTCACTATGTGTTTACACACCAATCTGCATTTAATCATTAGTTATTATGAATCTCTGGCTCGTTTCCAAAGTGTGCCTTTGTTCTGTCTTGTCTTTAAGTAAAAAAGCACCTTAAAAAGAAGGCTTGGTAATACACGGAGAACAACACTGAGAACATTTCCTGCAGTGGTTAATAAACAGTAGATGGTAATTAACATATTTTGTGAATCTTTAGGACTGTTAAAAAGGCACTTAATACTGAGAATGCATTTTATGCAGCTAGTACAATACTCAAGCAACATAACATAATATTGTAAGATTTATGAATATCTAGCAAGAAAACAGAGAGTCAAAAGGCATCACAGTGCAAAAACAGGTTTAAACATATGTGGTGTTTTTTAATTGGCACATGCATTCAGATTTAGTTCAGTTTTCAAGAAAACACAAGCTGATAATGCTGTTATATTTAAATAATTATGAGACCACAATACTAAAAGACCTTCAGGCAATTGTGCACAAGTGAATAAGTATGAGAACCTAAAATTACACTTTTAGGTTCTCATACTAAGAAAACCTAAAAGTTTACTGTTGTTGTTGAGTGTTTTTCCCTCTTTTTCTGCTTCTGAGTGACAGGTGTCCAGAATTGCTGAAACACAACTCATAACACGTGAAATTACTTTCTGTATCTGACCAACACTTTAAAAAAGACAAAATTTTAAGTTTGTTATAACATAAGGCAAGAAAAAAAATTGTCAATATGAAAAGTAGTTATTAAAAAGTGCTCAGAAAAATAATAGAATGAAAAAATCATTACTTTACATTTGTAATGTTGATTAAGTAAAACGTAAAATTGAGGATCACGTAAGACTTTTACATACACGAGGAAGAAAAATCAAAAGTTGAACATTGAATCAGTGACCACCATGATATTGTTTGATAGAGTTAAATGTTGTCCTGAATTATCCAGTCAAGTAAGGGCCTAAAGAAAAGAAAACAAAAGTTATATATAAAAAATAAATAAATAAATAAAAATCATTATATAAAAATAAAAATTATATAAAAACTGCTTAAAAGTGGCCATTAACTGTTGAGTACAATCAAAACTCCACATAATATGGCAATTTAAAAAAGACCTGTTTAAAGATTAAAGATATTAAAGACAAAAGGTTGTTTCACCGCTCAGAATCTTCAAAATCTGTTAAACAGTATGTTGGCAACCAGGTTGGACTAAAGCAAACGTATCCTACATTGTCTCTTTTTAAATAAGAGTGTGATCTACTGACCAGTTGGAGTATCCACCTCATCCTCCTCAAGACCATCTAAAATCCAAAACAGTTCATGTCAGTCTTGATGCATGCTCCATCATCTACATAAGGACATCGAAAAAACATTGATTCTGTTTATTTGGACGTAGCATTTTCGAAATGTTTCTCCCACTGAAAACGTTACTTCCAGATGAACAGAATCAACTTTTTGCGAGTTCAGGTCAGTATGTATAAACACATATCACTGTGTTGTTTTGGATAGAATTATCACTGACTAATTCGTTTTTACAACATGTAATGATTTATTGATATATGAACACGTGTTAATATCTGAAACTGTATAGAAAAAAGGAGAGCACATCGTTCTTACACTTGACACCTGAGCAGGAGGAGTTGCAGCTGTTGTAGTCGTGAAATCGGTTTCCATTTCCAGAGCAACCAGTCCAAATGAATTCTTTGCATTTTTTATCACTGGAATCATAGTAGTACTTCACACAGTTGCCATTGCATCCACCTTCAGCTCTTTTTAGGAGGCAAGCTTTAGATGCTGTTCAGAGAAAATGTGCTTGTCATCGTCATCATCATCATCATCATCATCAAAATAGGCATAACATTTGTTTTGGTTGTTTTAGCATTTTTAATTGTCATTATATTAAAGCTTTTTATCAGAGGTAAAATTTAAACACAAATATTTTAAATACTAACACAACATGTTTGAAGGCATTCGACTTTCAGACATGTAGACATCTTAAGCCTCAGTAAACATTTACCAAAGCCTCAGGCATGCTGCCAGTAGATTTTACCAAACTTACAAACACTAAAAATTGATTCTCTGAGAACTTGAGAAGTTCATTTTTAGAACTTGGTGACATCTGACTGGTGCTTAGTGTGAACACTTTGTTCCTACAGCCTCTCGTGAAGTAATTATATGTAGAAATAGTTCGTATAAAAGTCTGAAAATCTTAACAAACCACAAATGTTCCTCTCTCTCTCTATATAAGATTCTGCCTTGTCAGACAATTCATCCTCCGAAGTCCTCAGAAAATGAGGAAGTAGGACAATCACATATTTTTCATCTTGTCACATCTGCTTTTGGTGGTCATTAAAGATACATGACATACATTTGCCATCTGAAGGTTATCGGTTAAACACAATAAATTATTCAGTTATTCTTTTGTCCTTATAAATCTTACCATCCATTGGGTAGATATTCTCTGCATTGGATGAACAGTTTCTCATGCACTCTGCTTCATTTACAAAGCGGTTTGCATTTCCCCCTTCACCTTTATATATGAAAGGACTGCACTGATCTTTGGTGGAATCATAATACACAGCAAAGTTGAAGCTTGAACCATGACCTTCATCAGGAAATAAATAACACTTATCTGATGGAATAGAAAAAAATAATCTGTGAAACACATTTTATTAAGAAAATGTAAGACAGTCAATGCACAATACACTGTCTGTTTCAGCTAAAATCAGTAGATGCATTGCAGAAAACAGACTTTATAAAAGAAAGTCTTTAAATAATCTTCAACAGGCAGACAAATAGATACTGCAGGTAAGAAATCCAAAACTCTGTTTTCATTTAAAAATGATGCATTTCTATTTCAATAATACAGAATGCAATGATTTGTTTGATTTTTTTATAAAAAGTTTCTAAATTGCACATTTAAGAGGATTGGTCCTCAGTGTTAAGTAACAAAGAATGAGTGAATTAATCATCTATTTTAAAGATTTATTATTAACAAAGTCTAGAGAAAACACATGTAACTGTCCTGAATTTTGGATAGAAGTATCACTGACTAATGATTTTAGAACATGTAATGAGTTATTGATATATGAACATGTGTAAATATCTGAAACTATGTGTAGACGCAACAGAGCACACTGTTCTTACCTTTGACACCTGAACAGGTGGAGTTGCAGCTGTTGTAGTCGTGAAATCTGTTTCCATTTCCAACGCATCCGGTCCAAATGAATTCTTTGCATTTTTCCTCCCTGGAATCATAGTAGTACTTCACACAGTTGCCATTGCATCCACCTTCCGTTTGTTTTAGGAGGCAAGCTTTAGATGCTGTTCAGAGAAAATTTTGTTATCATTATCAAAATAGGTATGACTGTTGTTTTTAATCTTTTGGTTTTCCATTTTGTTAACAGATTTCACCAAACTGACAAAGTCAAAGGACATTTTATCTATATTTCTTACATTTTACATAGTTTTATAAGTAAATATAATTGTTATTGTTTTCTCTCTTTCTTTCTTTCGTTTTTTAAATACTATAGTTAGTTCCTATACAGGCATTACCCAAAGTGGGGGAGAAAGAGCAAAACCACAAACCAAAACCACTGTAAGCCTACTAAGACCATTACACTGAGTTATAATATTACCAACAACCAAAGAGAAATCAGTGTACTGCTCACCTGTCAATGGGGTCATGAAAAGAGAAGAAGAAAGACCTTTTTAGATACATACAGTGGGGCAAAAAAGTATTTAGTCAGCCACCGATTGTGCAAGTTCCCCCACTTAAAATGATGACAGAGGTCAGTAATTTGCACCAGAGGTACACTTCAACTGTGAGAGACAGAATGTGAAAAAAAAATCCATGAATTCACATGGTAGGATTTGTAAAGAATTTATTCGTAAATCAGGGTGGAAAATAAGTATTTGGTCACCTCAAACAAGGAAAATCCCTGGCTCTCACAGACCTGTAACGTCTTCTGTAAGAAGCTTTTCTGTCCCCCACTCGTTACCTGTATGAATGGCACCTGTTTGACCTCATCATCTGTATAAAAGACACCTGTCCACAGCCTCAACCAGTCAGACTCCAAACTCCGCCATGGCCAAGACCAAAGAGCTTTCGAAGGACACCAGGAAAAGAATTGTAGACCTGCACCAGACTGGGAAGAGTGAATCTACAATAGGCAAGCAGCTTGGTGTGAAAAAATCAACTGTGGGAGCAATCATCAGAAAATGGAAGACATACAAGACCACTGATAATCTCCCTCGATCTGGGGCTCCATGCAAGATCTCATCCCGTGGGGTCAAAATGATCATGAGAACGGTGAGCAAAGATTCCAGAACCACACGGGGGCACCTGGTGAATAACCTGCAGAGAGCTGGGACCAAAGTAACAAAGGTTACCATCAGTAACACACTACAACGGCAGGGAATCAAATCCCGCAGTGCCAGACGTGTTCCACTGCTGAAGCCAGTGCATGTCCAGGCCCGTCTGAAGTTTGCCAGAGAGCACATGGATGATACAGCAGAGGATTGGGAGAATGTCATGTGGTCAGATGAAACCAAAGTAGAACTTTTTGGTATAAACTCAACTCGTCGTGTTTGGAGGAAGAAGAATACTGAGTTGCATCCCAAGAACACCATACCTACTGTGAAGCATGGGGGTGGAAACATCATGCTATGGGGCTGTTTTTCTGCCAAGGGGACAGGACGACTGATCCGTGTTAAGGACAGAATGAATGGGGCCAAGTATCGTGAGATTTTGAGCCAAAACCTCCTTCCATCAGTGAGAACTTTGAAGATGAAACGAGGCTGGGTCTTCCAACATGACAATGATCCAAAACACACCGCCCGGGCAACAAAGGAGTGGCTCCGTAAGAAGCATTTGAAAGTCCTGGAGTGGCCTAGCCAGTCTCCAGACCTCAACCCCATAGAAAATCTGTGGCGGGAGTTGAAAGTCCGTGTTGCTCGGCGACAGCCCCAAAACATCACTGCTCTTGAGAAGATCTGCATGGAGGAATGGGCCAAAATACCAGCTACTGTGTGTGCAAACCTGGTAAAGACCTATAGTAAACGTTTGACCTCTGTTATTGCCAACAAAGGTTATGTTACAAAGTATTGAGTTGTATTTTTGTTATTGACCAAATACTTATTTTCCACCCTGATTTACGAATAAATTCTTTACAAATCCTACCATGTGAATTCATGGATTTTTTTTTCACATTCTGTCTCTCACAGTTGAAGTGTACCTCTGGTGCAAATTACTGACCTCTGTCATCATTTTAAGTGGGGGAACTTGCACAATCGGTGGCTGACTAAATACTTTTTTGCCCCACTGTATACTGATTGTCCATTAAAATAAATAATCTAGATACAAACAACCTTTATTTGTAAATGGTAAATAGCCTGCATTTGTATAGCGCTTTACTTGGTCCTAAGGACCCCAAAGCGCTTTACACATACATTGTAGCCACAGCCGCCCTGGGGCGCACTGACAGAGGCGAGGCTGCCGGACACTGGCGCCACCGGGCCCTCTGACCACCACCAGTAGGCAACGGGTGAAGTGTCTTGCCCAAGGACACAACGACCGAGACTGTCAGAGCCGGGGCTCGAACCGGCAACCTTCCGATTACAAGACAAACGCCCAACTCTTGAGCCACGATCGCCCTATCTGTCACATACACAATCATACAGAGGACGATATGTAGTGAAATGCTTGTGTCAAGCTGAGGACATAGCTGTGCCATTCCAGGGCTTGGTTTTAGCATGGGCGGTCTGCAACTCCTGCTCCGAAGGTGTGTAGTTTTATCACTGTACTATCCAGATGCTGATACACTTCACTATAGAAGAAATTGTCAGAATTTAAATTCTAGCAGTTTCACTAGCAATCTTAATTTGCACTGTCACAGGACTACGCACAAAGATATACACTGACATATTTGTGGAAAAAGTCTCTGACCCTTTGGGCTATTATGGCTAAAGAAGATTGACATCTCTGTGACTGATGATGGATTCAAAGATGCTTAATCCCAAAGTGTACCATGTAAAATCATCACCGTTTTGTATAAAATTTGAGTTCATGTTAACTGTAGTGTAAAGCATAATAATCTTGCAGGTTATCTACAATGTTTCCCTGCATGTTTGATCAGTTTGGGACAATTTGTCTGCAGTGCCAAGAAAGTTAGAAATGTTTTGAGAAGTATGCTGAAGGAATTGTAAAATCATAATTAGTAGTCCTGCTGCTCTTTGAGCACTTGGTGGCATATGGCTATTGCACAACGTGAACTTTGTACATGGTGTACATGACATTATAGTTTGCATCTTACCATCTAAGGGTTATCAGTCAAACATAATAAATTATTCAGTTATTCTTTTGTCCTCTTACCATCCATTGGGTAGATATTCTCTGCATTGGGTGAACAGTTTCTCATGCACTCTGCTTCATTTTCAAAGCGGTTGGCATTTCCACCTTCACCTTTATATATGAAAGGACTGCACTGATCTTTGGTGGAATCATAATACACAGCAAAGTTGAAGCTTGAGCCATGACCTTCATTAGGAGTTAAATGACATTTATCTGATGGAATAGAAAATATAAGACAGTCACTGCACAATACACTGTGTTTCACTTAAAATCAGTGGATGCATTGCAGAAAACAGACTAAAAGAAAATCTATCAGACTAATACTGAACTGAAGAAGCTTCTCGGATGAGAGGTGAAATGTCTTCAAGCAACTTAAAGAAGTCCAGACGCTTTTCTTTGCAAGCTCCTTTGACTATCAGACTAATAGATACTGATAGATTGCAGGTAAGAAATCCAAAATTCTTTTTATTTTAAATGGTGGATTTCATTTCCAGTAACTTGTATCTAATCATTTGTTGTCCATATTGGAGAAAACATGTATAGATGTCCCGTGCTTTGGATAGAATTAGCACTGACCTATTAAACGTACAGTGATTTATTGACATATGAACACAGTATCTGGAAGTGTGTGTAGAAGAAAGAGAGCCCACTGTCCTCACCCTGGACAACAGCACAGGTGGAATTGCAGCTGTTGTAGTCACAAAATCTGTTTCCATTTCCGAGGCATCCTGTCCAAAGGAATCTTTTGCATTTTTTATCAATGGAATCATAGTAGTATCTCAAATATTTGCCATTACATTCACCTTCAGCCTTTTCTAAGGTGCAACCTTTAGATGCTGTGTAGAGAAAACATCACCATAATTATCATCATCATCATCATCATAGTAATTAAAATAGTCAAAGCAGTTGTTTTTAATGTTTCCAGTTATTTTATCTACTAAAAATCTCAGGTGAGTTTGAATCTCAGTAACATTGACCTGAAAATTAGATTAGTTTTGTTATCATTAGCTTCTGTAATTTTAGCCTTTTTAATTGATTGAATGGTTTTTGTCAGAGCCAAGATTTAAGAAATTCACCACAGATATGAAGTTTTCTCATTTCCTTATTGTTAAAAACTTAGTAGTAACTTAGCTAGTGATCTCTCCACCTGGGTCAAAAATAGGTCTTAGTTACAGTTCCTCCAAGTGAAGTGTAACCATGGCACACTTGGGGAATCTGTAACAGACTGTATTCTTTTGGTATTTTGGTATTTTTAGTGAAATGTTATCGCTCTATAAAAAGCATCTAATTCACAAGCATGACCTGCAGACCTGAAGTCTACAGTTTTCCTGGTCGCCATGTGAACAATGTCACGATTTTAACACTGATAAAAGTAGTAACACAGAAGGCCAAAGCAAGACAAAATGAACCTTAAGTAAAGATGTCAGGACAGAAACTAGAGCTTCACCTCACAAACACAAAAAAGCTGTTGTGGTTGGGCATGAAAATCAATAGATCCTCTCAGTGGATGGGGAACATTGGGTTTCACAGGCTGTGACCTCAGGTCTGTTATGTAAATATGGACAAGTATGGTATTCACAGAAACACTGGAATCTCAGCTAAAAGCTCATACAAACCATTTCTATGACCAGCGAACACAGCTAAAACAAAAAAGAAATAAAAGAGCAGGTAAACAAATTCTGCAATCGCTCATTCACCTCACACCACATAAGCAGACGAGTAACAGCTCTACTGAAAACCGACATCTGACAGCTTCATCACGCTCTGACCCAAATTCAGCAGAACCAGCAGAAAAACAGTAAAAACAGTAGTATGTAGCATTAATCTTTATCTTACCTGTGCTGTCTTGCTTAACAGTGTTTTGTACATATAATGTACATGTAAATGTCATTTTTGAGCAGGAACATCAGAAATTAAACTTGGCGTCAATTTAAAGCCATGTAATGAACATTTGGATGAACAAAAGCTGTTCAGTAAAAAGGGAAGTTAAGTTTTCTAAGAGAATATACTGATATTCCATTAAAATAAATAAACTAAATGCATTTCACTGTAGTAAGGAAGAAATTGCCAGAATGGAAATGTGTTTTGGTCCTTGCTATTTGCTCTTCTAGCCCTAATTTACACTGCCACAGACAGAGCGAAGCACACTGACACATCTCTTTGATGGGCAGGTATTTTGGAGAAGATGTTCTTTTAGTGCAAATCATAACTATCTTGCAGGTTATCTGCATTATTTCCCAGCATGTTTGAGCTGTTTGGGGCAATTTGTCTGCAGTGCCAAAAAGTGTAACAGTCCTGCTCTATAAACAGTTGATAGCATTAGTGCTTCGATCCTATAGTCTTTTGTGCGAGGTAAATACATGCTAAAATGATCCAAGAAAAAGGTCAACCTTCACATCTCAAGAAAGTCTCTCCCTCTCTTTCTTTCTCGATGTGAGATTTATCTTATTAGTCAATTCATGCTCCAAAGTCCTCAGAAAACAAGGAAGTAGGAGAAATCTTTAGTTTACATCCACTCTTGGCATTCTTTGAAGATTACATTACATTTTGCATTTTAAGATCTTAAGGTCAGACGTTAAACATAGAAAATTATTCAGTTGTTCTTTTGTCCTTATAAATCTTACCATCCATAGGGTAGATATTCTCTGCATTGGGTGAACAGTTTCTCATGCACTCTCTTTCATTTTCAAAACGGTTAGCATTTCCTCCTTCACCGTTGTATAGGAAAGGAGTGCACTGATCTTTGTTAACATCATAATACACAGCAAAGTTGAAGCTTGTTCCCTGGCCCACATCAGGAGGTAATAGACAGAAATCTGTTGAAAAAGAAATAATGTACTGTAAGATTTCTTGTATAGGCGACATTTGATTTAGGTGTTTTGGTTTTAATCAAGTTCTGCACTTCATAATGATCATAAGTAGCATTGGGCCACAATATGTTGTTTTAGTAGAAAACACAAACACATTTTTTCACATACATTTTCAGACCTCTTGCTTTTGAATGATTTCAAAAGTTCTTTCATCTAAAAATTCACTGGACATTGTTGGAAAATGATCCTATTATTACCTCTTGGGTGCTAAAATTAATCTCATCATGCTCACAACTGATGGGCTCGGACAGAAATTATCTCATTAGTTAAACGTTTGGCATTATAGAGGAAGAAATCATCCAGTCAGCTTTGAAAGGCTGTCAAGAGTATATAAATACCATTTCCAGGGGATTAAATGTGCAGTAAACACCATTGGTAAAAGTAGAAGACAGTCATTATTCACTTGCAAGTCACAATATGAACATGAAGTCAGTAAAGACCTAAAATACAATTTTAGGATTTTAGATGTAAGCTTAAACATAACCCTGACAGAGAACGACCAGAGGATCAATAAACTTTGTTTTAAATAGTGCCTTCTTTAAATGAAATGTAAATTACCTCTAATTTAAGACAAAAACATTTTTATGTACCTGGAATGTTTGAATGGCTGATTTTGAAAGCTGAAAGGACAAACCCCCAAAACAGAAGGTGCTTCATCTTGCTGCTTGTCTTCAGGATATCTTTCACAAGTGAGAGAAGGTTGTAAACTGCAGTCTGACCTTTGGAGTTTCTCTGCATGGTGACACCTTCCAAATGTAAGGTAGTCCTATGGCTTTATTACCGCTACTGTATAGAGTTTATAGCCAGATATAAATGATCTATAGATCACAAAAAAAACCCCCCAGAAACATGTATTTTGACCACCTGCACTACAGCAGAAATCTACACAGACGGAGTGAGGCATAGTCTATGTCTACAAAAGCCAGGAAATTTTTGTAAACTAACTTGCCCTGTCCTAGCGTTACAAGAGAGAGTTACTCTGTCCTATTATTTGGCTGTTATTTCTACAATACTTACATCAGCTTTCCACTCTTAGATTTTTAGCATTAATGTATGATCATGTTTGATGTGAGGCTTTCTGTTAAAAAGAAAGTCATCCATCCATTTTCCTCTGCTTATCCAGTTCAAGGTCGTGGAGCTCAGCAAAGCTGGAGGGTATGCTAGCTGTATGTCATAGGGATGTTAGGCAACACCATGACTAGGTCACCAGTCTGTTGCAGGGCTAATACAGACAGACAGATACCACTGGCATTCACGTTCACTTCTGGAGTCAATTTAAAATCACAAATTAACCTGAACCCTGTGCACAACTTTGGAATGCAGGAGAAAGCCAGAGTACCCAGAGAGAACCTGCACAGAGATGCTTCCAAAAATGTTTTTTGGGGGGAAGCACCACACAGAAGGGGCTCAGACTGGATTCAATACCAGGATCTTATTTCTGTGAGGTAACCACCGCACTAACCAAAAGAAAATTACATTTGTCATATCTTCAAACAGCAAGTTACAGAGACAGATTGATATCCTTTAATCAGGAAATAAAAGTGGCGCTGGCAATGGTAATCAGGTTCCGCTGTGCTGGAGTGGCTGAGAGTAGTCGCTGTAACCATCATCACAACCTCAGGTCATTTAAAGACATATTTTTTTAATCTGGGCATGCATTTCTACCCAGATTGCATTTTGATGCTGTCCCCTTAGTTACACCTGTTCAACGATGATCTCATGTATTTAAATATGTGAGTATGAATGTACCTACCATTTGTAATATTTAAAAAAACACACTCCAGTTGAATGGATGTGTGTTTTGTGAGACCCCTTATGTTGGTAAATTGGCTATACAGTTTACAGTTTCTCCCAGAGTTTAAACACATTTCCAGAAACTCCTGTGCCTCAATTTCTCAGAATGAGTAGTTGCAAAGTAGTTAACTTCTCTGACAAGAAGTTAACTACTTTGCAACAATTTGGCATATCTCTGAAAAGGAAACAGAGCACTCAAGGCTGTATTCTTAAAACACATTCTTTCCTCCCAAATAATAGACACAGTTGTTTTACACTTTTGGCTTACAGACGATCAAACACTGATGTGATTAAATGATCAAAACGCTATCAAAAGTGTTCATGTATACTTTGGTTTCATGAAGCCATGTTACATATTTAAATGTATAAAGTGTGTGTGGAAAGGCCTTTTCTTTTGTAGGGTACTACATGTTACACCTATGCAGTGTAAGGACAATGAGAAGCATTGCAAAGAAAGGAGTGGTATCAGATACAAAAAATAACAAAATTAATATTTATTCCTTACTGAGCTGACAAGCTTCAAGGAAAGAGGAAAATACTTTTCATAGCCCTATAAACTGATAATCAGTGAAAATAAATAAATTGAATACATTTGATTTCACTAGATTTTTGTTCTCTTAGCTCCAATTTTCACTGACACAGGCAGACACAGTGTCAAATGGATGGCCAAAAATAAACTGTGAGATACATTTTATTGTTGAGAATAGCTTCTGACTTGATGGGCAAGTATGTCTAAAAAAGATTGTCAACACTGACACGTTACTTGATCATGTCTGTCACTTTGAATTCAACAAAACATTGCATTTAAAATGATCAGATTTTTGGATGCAACTTTAACTTCGGGTTAACTACAGTGCAAACTATAATTTGGTGCAGGAAGTTTAGAAATGTGACCATGCAGCTAACAAAAAAATGGTCCCACGGTTCTTTAACCATTTGGTGGCATATGTCTGGTGCTCAGTATGAACAGCCTACAGCCTCTTACATGAAGTAAGTTCACCTAGAAAGGATTCATGAAAAGTAAATATTAACAATGCATAAACATAGATAGATTTTAGGGTAGTTATAAACCAGTTTCCCTCTATGACTAACACAGTAATCCTTTACAAAGTTGGGTCTCTCTCTTGCTATCAGACCACGTCATCAGCCAGTTCAAGGTCCAAATTAAGTAGGACTCTTTTTAAAAGTGTATCAGTAATATCAGTCATATAACATTACATTTTGCATGTCAACGACCAAAGGTTCATGGTTATACACAATGCATTGTTCAATTGTCATCCATTAGGTAGATACAGAAAATGTCTGACATTGCATACTTTACCTTTGTAATATGACTGCACTGATCTTTGCCTGAATAACACAGCGAGGTTTAAGTGTGAGCCATGGCCTTCACCAGGAGCTAATAGACACATTTTATTTTTTGTATTGTATATAAACTGGTTCTTGGATTTACCTTTAAATCAACAATCACTCACTTTCTTTAAGTGATAGAGTCATAAACAACAGTGCGACTTTTGGACAAGACAAATTTTAAAAAGACAATGGCAGTGCTAGACATTTATCAGAATCAGAATACTTTATTATTCCTCGTTTACAGCGAACACTTTTATTGTATAGGCAAGATATGTATATGTGTACGTATATTGCTGACCTACACCTACGATCGTGGCTCAAGAGTTGGGAGTTTCTTGTAATCGGAAGGTTGCTGGTTCAAGCCCCGGCTCGGACAGTCTCGGTCGTTGTGTCTTTGGGCGAAACACTTCACCTGTTGCCTACTGGTGGTGGTCAGAGGGCCCGGTGGCGCCAGTGTCCGGCAGTCTCGCCTCTGTCAGTGCGCCCCAGGGTGGCTGTGGCTACAATGTAGCTTGCCATCACCAGTGTGTGAATGGGTGGATGACTGGATGTGTAAAGCGCTTTGGGGTCGATCCAATACAGTAACAGTAACAGAAACAGACTAGACTATTTAACAATACAATAAGTTACAGATTTACAGATTTAAGAAATAGAACAAATATATACAAATCACTCAATAATATATATCAAGGATTGACAGAGATGATTATAAATAAATATCAAGAATATTGACAGCAACATTACTGAGTAGAAAACAGCGTGTGCTATTGCAGTGTTTACAGTGTATACTGTGTATAAATGGAGGAGCTGTACAGGAAGATGGTTTCCTGTGTCGTTCAGTGGTGCTTTTTGGTACTCTGTCTCTCATTGAACGTGCTTCTGTGGCTAGCCAGCACGTCATGGAGCGGGTGGGAGGTATTATCCAACATTGGCTTTATTTTGGACACCACCTTAAGGGAGTCCAGCTCCATCCCCACAACATTACTGCCCTTGCAGAACAGTTTATTTAGTCTGTTGGCATCTGTGACCCTGAACCTGCTCCCCCAGCATGCAACAGCATAGAGGATAGCACTGGCCACAACAGACTCATAGAAAATCCTGAGCATTGTCTGACAGATGTTGAAGGAGTTCAGCCGCCTCAGAAAATAGAGACGACCCTGGCCTCTCCTGTAAAGTGCAGTGGTGTTTTTAACCCAGTCTTGTTTATTGTCTATGTGTACTCCAAGGTATTTATAGTCCTCCACAATGTCCACATCGACCCCCTGGATTGAAACAGGAGTCAAGGGTTTCCTGGTCTTAAAGTCCACGAGCAATTCCTTGGTCTTTGCCACATTGAGCTGCAGATTATTCTGCTTGCACCATGTGACAAAGGAGTCACCCACAGCCCAGTACTCTGACTCATCACCCTTGCTGATGCATCCGACCACCGCAGAGTCATCAGAAAACTTCTGAAGACTGCAGGTCTGTGTATAAAAGTGTCTGTAGCTAAGAAGGTAGAGCAGGTCATATACCAAGCTGAAGGTTTAAGCGGGACAGTGCGTTGAGGTTATTTTATATATTTTTCTAAAAACAAATGTCCTCTATGCACCTGTCATTGATTCAGGTGTGCAGTATTTTTTTATTATTTCCATCACAAAATGATTGTGTCTGCCTTTGGTGAATATAGTGGTTCTTATATACTGTTTTTCTACTGTACTTGTGCGCTCAAAGCACTTTATACAATGTGCCTCATTCACCTAAGTTGAATGCTTCCTATTCACACTCCAACAGATACATCGGAGAGCAATTTGGGGTTCAGCATCTTGCCTGAGGATAATTTTTGCATGCAGACTAGAGCAACCAGGAATTGAACCACTAAACCTTCGGCTTAGTGGCTGACCAGCTCTACCTCCTGAACTACAGCCACATTTTGATGGTGTGTGTCAACAACAGCATGCCTAGGGTCACGAGGCCCACTAATGGTGTAGTGAGTAAAGGAAGGCCTAGTGACCTTAAAGCATTTTTGACATATATTGTGTAATTCATTTAGTACAAAATGACACAACAATGGTCAGTGGAACCAGAATTATAAACCTTTTCAGGCAAGGGTTAAAGTGGGATTTGGCAGGTGGACGAACCTTAAGTTCTCACCTAATAGGGGAATGAAAAAGAATGTTACATAAACCTTATCTGTTTAAATTCAATCTGATTACTGCTTCTGGAAACAAGTCCTGTTAATCAGCAGCCATAGTGAAATGTACATGGGCACCGACTTTAAAGTATTTTCTTTTATTTTCATTCTAATGGTCAATGAGACATAAACATGCATGCACAGA
Organism: Neolamprologus brichardi; assembly: GCF_056152115.1. Lineage (NCBI taxonomy): Eukaryota > Metazoa > Chordata > Actinopteri > Cichliformes > Cichlidae > Neolamprologus > Neolamprologus brichardi. Next base: position 13,754,760 of record NC_142110.1, read on the forward strand.
AAATTATAAATGTTTGTGAAAAACAATAACCTAAGAACATTAGCTTACTTGCCCCACAAATAAAAGCCTTCCCCCTAGATTTTGTCTTTCTATCGCTACATTTGCTCTTGCAAAATTCTTAAATTCATACATAGCTGTTTCTCTTATAATGGTGATACCGAGGACCTAAATTAATAATGTCCATGTAAACTCTACCAAAATACTGCAAAACCAGTTTTGCATTTAATGTCCATCATAACCTTTGAATAATATCAAATTCTTATCATGTAATTTGTTAAACACATTACCTAATATGAAATATCATAACTTCTGCAAAACATCAAATACAGATCCTCTATTTGATTAAGAAAAATCTAACATGAGCTCGGTCATTACATGTAAGGTCAAAATTTCCAGTTTATCGAATGTCGAATGTCACTTGCTAAGCAGGTCTTATCTTTGAAGATTGTTTTTAGTCTTCAGTAGTCTTCAATTTGAGAATATCTTTGACAAGCTCATCTTCCTCTTGAGTCCTCTCTGTCTTACATTTTTCTTCATATATGATAGTGAACTCCTTGCAAATGCAACTACAGTAACTGTGGACATCTGGAAGATGCAATGTGTGGCTAATAGCACACAGAGCAATATGTGTGGTTGATGATATTTGTTGAGCTTTTTCAAGTGTTGCAAATTAGCTGCCACTTCACTTCTGTTGTGCCTGCAGCTCGTGGTGAAGTGAAACCTCATCTTGATATTAGTGGCTTAATGAGCTGCCTATCAGATTTAACTGCTGAAGTCATTTCCACATGTCAACACCGACAGCTGAAATATTTTCTCATGCAGTGTCTTGAACTGCTCTCCTAAAAGCCAAACTACCAAACTTATATAAAGAAACAGAAAGTTTAATATGCATTTGATAAAACAAACAAACAAAGCAAACAAAGAACATTGCACTTTTAGATACAAAGTATAGTACAATTTCAACGTAAGAATGAGCAGAATGATAATGCAGAAAGCTGTAGGAATGACTTGTATAATAAAATGTAATACTTAAAGCTTTAAACTTGGAGTATAGCTTTAAAATTTATGTTACAAAGAGATGACTAATTTAAAAAAAATAGAGTTGGGAAAATACCAAAAGCAAACTCAGATACTTTAAATATTTTGATCCTGGCATCGTGACTTAAAAACAAAAAAGATCTAAAATGAAGAATCTTAAATAAATGGTCAGCACTCACAACATATAGTGTGACTTTTGGTTTTCAACTGCTCCACCAACACAGATATTGATCGCAATAAGTGTGAGTGCTGACTCAGCACTAAGATATCGGTCTTAATTTTTTTTTTTCCATCCCACATTTCAAAAAAATTCTAGAGGTTAGATTAATTGGTGATTCCAAATAGCATACCAACCGTTGTATTATTTTTTATTTTTTTGCCTGTCCCGTTCAGTACTTTAGAAATCAGAACTGAAGGCCAGGAAAGAGCCCAACAGATTTATTTGTTCAAGTGGAGAAAATATGCCAATGCCATATTGTTCCACTTGATTAGTCTATATTATCATTGTTTATTTATTTTATTTTTTAGACCCAAGAGAAGTTACTCTTTTCACTGCGGTGGGGGCAAGCAGACCACCACCAGCCCAGCAGTCGCAGGGAGGCCCAGCGTCACACAGACCCCAACCAGACTGCCAACTCCTCCCAGCCCCCCAGCCTCTATGGAGTGCAACGAGGGTGTGAAGACCCCATACCTCACTCCACCCACTCATATGTCGTTTTGCTGCATGCTGTTTTAAAGTGCATTTAAAACATGGGAGGGGCATGGTGCTTCCTGCCAGAAAGCAGTAGGTGTCAGCACGGCCCGTACCGAGAACACTCAATGTCTATATGCTTTTAAAATTAAGAGGTAGACACCGGCCCCAGAGGCTGGGTTGGATATACAAACCGTACTCTTGACGCCGTATATCACGCTCTCTCTCCCTCTTATTAAATAACTGTGGCGAACCCCGACAGGTCATTCTCGCAGTTGTGACCTCCCAGGTGTGTCAGGTTAATGATCAGGAGGGGCGGTGGAATGGGCATCCCCCTGGAACAAATCACATATCAAAACAAAAAGCATGCAATAACCCCACAAAAATAAAACACTACACGCTAGTAAAAGATCAAAAAATAAAACACAGCACTACATGCAAGGAGATAAAAACACCAAGTTAAACTTGTCCATTCCACCCTGTGACACAGCCACCAGGAAAACACCACCTAAGAGTTACCAGAGCCTCCACCAGAATATGACCACAGGCCCTAGGCGGTGCTCTCCAGGGAAAACGTCCCTAGGGAATCTCCAGACGCCCCAAGCCTGCACCTACCGCCGCACCAATGATACTAGGAAAGGTAGGACAAAACCACGACCCCCCCACCCCCGCTGGAGCAGATTACACTTAGTGGTTTTTGCAATTCAACGTGACTGGGTTTAAATTTCTTTTTGGTAGTGGAGGAGGTGCGTCGACAGGAGGAAACAGCCAGATATGCCAGAGCCGTAGCGCTGGCCAAGCAGGGTCGCTGGATGAATTGGGAGGGTGTTGAAAAGAGGAAACTCTCATGGAGTGAAATCTGGGAAATGGAGTCTTATAGACTAAGTGTCATCATCCGAGCGACATATGCTACCTTCTCCAATAAATCTGCAGCTGTGGTTTGGAAAGGACCCAGCCTGCCCCATGTGTACAGTCCCAGCCACACTCAAGTACATCTTGGTTGGTTGTAGGCCTAGCCTTACTCAGGGCAGATACACATGGAGACACAACCAGGTCCTCAGGTGTCTAGCCGAGAAAGTTGAGCGCAAAAGAAAATCCATCAACGCTCAACCTTTTACAAACCAAGAGGAGCGTCAGTTTTCATCAGCTTTTGTCCGGGAGGTAGACAAACCGAGGATAAGCCCCTCAACCCTGGACCTGGGCCCACTGAAGGTTGCCAGGGATTGGCAGATGCAAGTGAACTTGGATCAGAGGCTAATTTTTCCAACAGAGATCGTAACAACTACTCTGCAACCAGACGTTGTCCTATGGTCTAACACCCAAAAACTTTCGTACGTCATTGAGCTGACGGTACCATGGGAGGAAGCAATTGAGGAAGCATTTGAGCGTAAGAAGCTGCGGTATGCCAACTCGACAGCTGAGGCAGAGGACAGAGGCTGGAAGATCAAGGTGGAAGTGGGGTGCAGGGGCTTTGCTACCAGTACAACAGCAAAGCTGCTTGAGAGATTGGGATCAGAGGACAATCAACAGCAGACTATAAGAGAATTAGCTAACACTGCTGAGAGGACCAGTCACTGGCTATGGCTAAAAAGGGCTGACATCATTTGGGCAGCTAAGGCAGTCAGCTAACCGCGAGACACACGCCCAGGATTGATCGACCCGTGGTGGTCCTGCCTCAACAGTGGGCGTCAAAAGGGTAAAACATAACATTAGAAGTTTTGCTGGTTGACTGATACAGCTGTCTCAGGTCCTCCTGGGGACTGTGCAGTTAACCTCATGGTAGTGAAACCAAAAGGAGGAATGAAAGAATAGGAAAGAAAAATGTTTCCGTTCTTCTCCCCTCTGCTCTTCTTCCCTTTTCTGGGAGGCAGTGGGGAGGAAGAGCGAACAGCCCAATCCGGCGGGGAGGTGTGGGATGCCAGATCAGGCGCCCCCCTTCCGGCTCTCTTCTCTGCTCTCTCCTATCTTGTCCCTCTTGTCTTACTTCTCTCTATCACCTTTTCTATCCCTTTGAAGAAATGAGGCTCCAAAAATGTTAAAGAGGTAAGTATTATTTCTCAGTTGCAGTGAATAGATAGATGAAAATAAACTGTAGAAAATTAAATAGCAGAAAGAAGAAGAGAAATAACAATTCTAACATAAACCAGTCACACACTCCAGGGTCTGATCAACCCTGGCAGGGTCTCCTTGGATGAGGGTTTCTAGTGATAATGGATGAAACCGGATGAATCCAAGGTGCATTACTGACGATGTGTCCCAAATTTTAGTATGATAATGTAGATGACATAATCCCTAAACCTGGTAAAGTTTCTGGGCTGCCTTTCCTCATAACAGCCATCCCTCAAGATTTTCTCCATTTAAAGCAATGCATTATCAGGGATTGTAACATCTAGTCCTTTTACTGAATCTGGATGTAATTTGTTGATATTCTGAAAATCTTTTCTTGTTGATCCCTTATTGTATAACTACTTTGTCAAACGAAATAAAATCTGTTCCTTCTGATATATGTTCCAAGTATTTAATTCCTTTGCAACTCCAATCTGGGAAGTTAATCATATTATTGTTTTGTAATATGTCAGGGTTGTTCCAGATAGGTGTACGTTTGCATGGAATTAATGAAGACTCCTTCATTTTTAGAAACTCCCACCATGCTGTCAGAGAAGAGCTGATGTTGATGCTTTTAAAGCATTCATGTCGTTTGATGTTTGAACTGAAAAATGGTAGGTCTGATATCGCTAGATATCCACAGCGATGACAGCACAAGAGCCCTTCTGGATGAAGTCGAGTCTGATTGGGAACGGGACCTTCGGTGAACTGGTCGTTCATGCTGAAGTGTGTTCCTTTCAGCTCCCTCCCGCGACTTTTCACCTGCTCCTTCTGTTTGAAGTGGCCGAATTTGGCCACAATAGAATGTGGTCCCCGTAGGCCCGATGCGATGGACTCGATCGAGTGATGTTCTTCACGGTGTCCTCTGGCATCTTCAGGTGGGTTTTAACCCTTTAAGACCGGTTGGATCGAGCACGCTCTGTTTTGCATAACTATTTTTAAAGCCCTGTAGAACTGCAACCACATAAGCTAGGGCAATAATTTTTTTTTGCATATTGTAGAAATGTTTAGCTTATTTTAGAGTTTAGAAATGTGTTAACATAGAATGTAGAATTATTGTAGAGACATTGACACTGCCCTCAATGTAATAAAGGCCTGATGGTGTCCTGAATTTAGGAGCAGAGTATAGGAGACCCTCCCCAGTTGAACTGTGAAAGTAAAACAGAGAGGAGTTAATCCTGAGAGGAAATTCCCCAGAGAATGTTTGGGTGGGGGTCTCAACATTTGACCTGGATAACTGTGGTCTGGAAGGGAAATGGGTTTTTTATGACCTCTAGGGAGTCACCTACACCCACAGTGTTTTAACTGTCACGCACACTCACTTACGTGCACACACACATACACACAGGTATGCTACACAGTCACACACGAGCACTCACATAGACACAGAGTTTGCAGCACACCGTAGGGGGTTTTATGATGGGGACACCTCTATAAAGCTGGCTGTAACTAACAAAGGGGTGAAGATTTTGCAGAGGGACACACCGGCCTCGTCTTCCCTTCTAGAAGTGCATGCTTAAATGAAGATGAATAAAGATAAATAAAAGTTTTGTGAAAATGACTACTGAGTTCTGGTGCCGTCTCTGGAAGTTTCGACGAATAAAAGAACAGGGGTAAAACTGATTTCGTAACAGTTTTGGTGCCGAAACCCGGGATTCGCTCGAGGCCCAGAGAGGATGAATTGGCAGAGCTGAGATCGTGAAACGAGGTGAACAGAGAGCTAGCTCACGTGATTAAAAGGTAAGCACGACCTGTTTATTTTCGAACCGTGCATATTGTTTAAAGCCTAAATTATCTGTTCGCTAAGTTGAACGTATCTCAGTGTAAAATCACTCAGTATGTTAAAGAAACGGTGTGTGATCCGTCTTAGTTAGTAATTAATAGAATCGGTGTTTCATCCGTGGCGGTGTGTGATCCGTCTTTAGTTATTAGGAAAAAAGTGGCGGTGTGTGATCCGTCCTCCGTGCGTTAAAGCAGGAAACGTGTGTTACTATTAGTTAGAAAGCGGGGTTTAAGGCCTCGTCGCCGGCTGAGGGCCGTGTGTGCTCCGAGTTTGGCAACTCCACCCTCCTTCGGACGCGTCGTTGGGACCTGTGGGACAGGAGCCGGGGTGGTGACCTGGGCACCGGAGGCGCCTTAAATAACTAAAGCTAGGTGTTGGATCCTAGTCACGGTTGATAACCTGCATGAGAGTGGGGGCAAGTTGCTTCGTTAGTGAGAGAACGACTGCTTGGCTCAGCCCACCGACTGCAGTGTGTGTAGACTGTGTAGGTGTGTGAAAGCGCCGTTAGAGTCGGCGTCTCGTCTGAAGTACGGGAGTCAATTAAAGTAACAAAAAGAATTTGTGTCTAAAAGTGTGTGTTTGTGGTGTGCAGAAATTGCGGCAGGAGGCCGTGTCGCGAATTGTTGCAAGCTGTGAAGTCAATTGGGGGGTTTAATTTGGTTTTATTTTTTATGGGGAAGAGAAACTGCGGTATCCAGTCCGTGGCGCAGTTTGAATAATTCGTGAGGCAAATGTGGCGCGATCTGAAGATCGTGAGCCTAATTGTCCTAGTTAGGTTGAGGTGTATAAGAGCGGACGGCACCCGCTCTTTGTTCTGATTAGGGCGTTGTCCTGAATCAGCAGAAGTGTCTCGCAGAAAGTTTGTATGGGACTGCAAGAAGTATGAAGTGTGTGTGAGCCAGCCTCGAGGGGCGGGTTCACAGGTGGAACGAACGAAGAGTAAAATGTGCGTGTGAGAGAGAAAGAAAAGGTGGGGATGAGTGACCAGCCTGTGAGTGTGTGTGAATTCCTTGATGACAAATAGGGAGACAAAGTAGATTAGTTGATTTTCTGTGAAATAGTAATAGTCAAGGAGTCGTAGTTATCAAATAGGAGAAAATGAACTAAAGTAAATAAAGCAAATTAAAAGTGGATTAGCGTTAAAGTAATGATAAATAAATTGATAAAATTAATAGTGACATTTAAAGGTGATCAAGTATTCAAGGATGAATGGAGAATTTGATTGTGGACTGTATGAGAGCTGTTGGGGTGAAAGGAAAATGAGGTTGGAGGAGTGAGTTAACAGGTTAATGTGTGGGTGTAAAACAATGAGGTAAAAAAGAAAATGATGAAAACACAGAAAATAAAAAGTGTGGAAGTGTGAGTGGGAAATTGTCTCCAACTGGGGGAAGCAGTGACACTACAGGTCACCTTCTTCCCCTGCTGGACACAAAAGAAAACATAATTTGGAGTGTTGCGGATGAAAAGAATTAACAACAACATCAAGAAGATTTTTTGTGTTTGCGGTTAAGATCAAATAAAAATTTCATTTTTGGGGTTTAAAGTCAGTAGAGTTCAAAACAAAATAAGTAGACATGTGTTGCTTTAGGAGTGATTAAAACATCTGCAGTCACACTGAATAATGAAAGTCTCTCAGTCTGTCGATTACAGGTGGGGAACAGACCTGGATCAATTCTCCACGGGCAGCAGTCGGAAGAAAATTATAGGTTAAAATCATTAGAAAAATAAAATAAAATAGAAAAACCCAGCCAGAATTTTTGGCTGAATTGTTTTGCAGCTTCCAGTCCTCATCCTGAACAAGCAAGCTCCAAGGAGGCTAATCTCTCCCTGAAGACACCGAGTGCAGTTCCAGAAAGCACGAGCATGAACATCAACAGTGGACAGCAGTCCAAGAGACAATACCACGGCTCTGAGCAGAGAGGTCCAGCAGCACTGTGGACAAAACGGCATCAGAAAGAGAAGATCCACCATCTAGATTGGATGGATGGAGATGCGTTTCCAGCAGGCTGCAACCTCACTGTGTGTGAAGGACTTTTGAGAAGACTGTCTGAGTTTGACATTTGCCATGTTTGGAGCGAGATGGCAATGAAAGAGACAGTGGGACAAAGAGATACACGGGACAAAGCTGAAAAGAACTGACTGCCATTGGACGGAAAAGTGGGAGAGAAGAACGGAGAGAAAGGAGCAGAAGAGGACTGAGGCTGCTGTTTTAGTTTGGGGAATCAAATTGGGTTAAGGAATCCGGGGAGACAAACGACTGCCTGGAAGTGGAGGATTGACACAGTGTCCAGACCACCACAAAAGGGGGAGGAAGACAAGCACTGACGTATGCAAGTGAACTGTTAGAAAAAATGGAAAGGTTACACCACACATGCACATGATATGCACTAGAGATAACACAAAATCATACACAAAGTCGCACACATCCAAAGAGGGTATTTTTAGAAGGGGTTAACAACACACAGCGTGGTTGCCGATGGTAACCTGCAAGCATTTGGGGTTTTGCTGTGCCTGACTATGACAGAGTTTTTCATTTAGATGTTTCTGAAACAAAATTTGGAGTGAACAGAGTTTTTGTTTCAGAAAAAAGGGGGAAGGTATATAAAAGAATACATAGAAATAGAAAATGTATTAACCCGACTAACACACACACACACACACACACACACACACACACACACACACACACACACACGTAATGAAGCTCATTAGGATCAAACACAATTTTAAGTAGGCAATACTGTAACCATCATCCTGTCTGGTTTATTGAGTGGGTTGAGAAGTGATACATAGATGACTGAATTAGTATTATTTTGGGGAACATGATAGCAGGGGTGAACAGAATCCTGCAGCCAGAGTTTAAATGAGTGAAACTAGCAGATTTTTTGTTTTGTTCTGTTTTGTTTTGTTTCTGAAGTATGGGGAAAGTTTTACCATGGCACCAAGTTTTAGATTTGGTGTTTTTTCACCTATAAGAAAGAATATTCTGTGACAAGTCCTAAGACCGGGCTTTTGTATTTTTATTTACTATTGTTTTTCAGTTTTATCTTTTATTTTTCATTTTATTTTTATTTTTTGAACAGTGCACTGATTTCTGTTTGTGAATTTCTTTTCTTTAAGCAGATCTGCACGTCGGGAATTAAAAGTGGTACACGTCGTCGAGAAAATTGTTGCAAGTGAGTTTCTCCACATTAAAATGGGCTCTGGAGAAAGCCACTTATTTGGGACAATTAGAAAATGAGAGTCCCTGCCTAAAAAGGATTCAGCGAGGTAATCCGACCTAAAGTTCTTCTTTTTTCTTTTTGAAATGACGTCATTTTGCTGAGGGTGGAAATCAAATGCGGCGATAGTTTCCACTATCAGCAAAGAAAGAATGGATGAATGAATGAATGAATGGAAATAAAAACAAACTGACTGACTGGTAAAAGCTGACAAGACTTGACCACGACTCAAAGTTAACCTCCACCTAGACAGGACAAAAGGGTGGATGAATTTATGTGTTTCTTTTTACAGGAGCAGAAAGATGACAGCAACATCTGAGGTTGCGTGAGCTTTGGCTGTACCGTTTTAACTTGTAAATGGCACTTTCTGTGTTTGTGAATCTACCAGGGGTGTGTTATTCATGGGCTTGTGTTGCTCACAGAGATTACTGTGAGAAAGTGTGTATACATCTGCGCGGCGCTAACATTTACATTCTCTTTTCTACAGCATTACAGTTCTTCATGTGATTTGATGATGTGATTTATAACAGAACAATTGGTTGATGTTTGTTTCTCTACTACAGGATTGATGATGCTGTTACACTGTGTTGTTGGGAAAATGTTGAAGGTTACTTTGACGATGTGAATAACGTGAGAAATTTCCTGTGTTGAAACCAGTGTCATTCCTTTTACAGCAGGCTTAATTTTATGGCCTTTTACGGCACCTCTGGAACCTATCGACCTGCGCCTGACCACCAGGATTGTCTATGTGTACTCCTAATGTTGGTTTTTTCTAAGAGTGGATGTAGAGCATTCAGCAGAAAACAGACAAGTGACATGAGGAAACAAATAAGAGATGCAGTGTTTATGGAATAGTTGAATATGAGCTCATTAGCTGGCCACTACTGAGCTCATAGTGATAAAATGGGTGGAGTGACATTGTTTAAGGGAAGTCACAGATTAAATTGTGGAATAAATTGGGATGATTCATGATTTGGGACAAATTATGGTAATAATAGTGATTTAATGATTGGAGAAAACCTGCACATGATACTTGTCTTTTATGCTGAATACTTTATCATTCTTATGATCTACAGTTGGTTGCAAATGTGAAGTTTGATTTAACAGATTTGTCTTCCAGGATACAGGCTTCAGGTGGAGCTGGGAGTTAAATAAGCTGAACATGTAACTGCTGATTAATGTTTTTACACAGGGTTACAGGTTGGAGTATGGCTGCTCCAAGTGGGAAACCCTGGAGATTGTTTTAGAGAGAATGTGCAACATTCTTGTACATGTCTCATTGGGGAGTTGACACATGGTGGAAGCCATGTGGGGAGAGGAGTGTTATTTTTTAATCTGTAGATGTCGCGAGGTGCCATGATGAGGAGTGGCTGAGAGGATCGTCCACAAGATGGGAGCTGAGGCCAGGAGAGAGGCTTCAGGAGAATCAGAGATCATCTTCAGCACAGCAGACATCACACAGAGAGCTGTGCTACTGAGCTTCCAGGAGATCAAGAGGAGACTTCCCACAGCAAGATTTTAAATAAAATGAGAGATTCATCGTTGACATTGAGGAAGACAACTAAGGTGTACGACGTGCTCTGCCTTAAATCTTCAGCAGCGTTGGACGTGACAACTCGAGGGATGGAGAGAGCGTGCCAAGCTCCAAAAGTGACAGCGCAGAGGAAGTCCAGTGATGGAATTGTGTTTCTGTGTGAAGCACAAATACTAGGAGACTGGGAAATAGTTGACACCACTTTTCCCAAGGATGAAGATCACCTAAAGTGTGCCACTTTGCCATGCAGATTTGATGCTCTGCAGAGAAGCCTTCTGTGAGGGAGAGATGTAAACAGACGAGCCTTTTATCTACATTTAATTCATGTCAACTTCTTTAGGCTGGTTGAGGGGGAATTGGAGAGAAAACGGTAGTGTTAGGTGTGACTGTTGTAATTGTAACTGTGATTTTTCAAAAGTGAATTGCCCAGAGACAGATCTGAGTCCACTCTGGGGATACCACCATCACAGGCCACGGTGAAGTGAACCAAACGTAGTGAAACAGGTAAATCAGATGAGTGTTTTGATTATTATGGCGGTATAGAGTTGGACTACGTTAAAGGGTCCACAATCTCGTATACATTTGATCTTTGTGCTGTCATTAAATGCAAGGGCTTGCTGAACAGTTGGGTCCAACATCTTTAATGGCAGTACAAAATCGGATGGCGTTAGATATGTTGTTGGGAGAAAAAGGGGGCGTTTGCACGATATTTGGGGATATGTATTGTACTTTTATTTCAAATAACACAGTCCCCCGACGGCTCTGTGACCCGAATTCTGGAAGGCCTAAAGACGTTGTCCACCACAATGTATGAGCATTCGGGATTGGATAACCCGTTGGAAGCGTGGATGACCTCTGTCTTTGGGCAATGGAAAGGTTTTATTATGTCAATTATGGTTTCTTTGTCTGTTTTATTGCAGTATCAGTGACATGTGGGTGTTGTTGTGTGCCTTGTATCAGAGCCTTGTTCATAAGACTCATCATGATGCCACTTTTGGGAAATGGGGAGTCACAGTATGAAAACATTATGGTGAAAGATTTAGTGTAGTTTTATCTGCCATAAGGCAGATAAAAAGGGGGACTTGTAGAAATGTTTAGCTTATTTTAGAGTTTAGAAATGTGTTAACATAGAATGTAGAATTATTGTAGAGACATTGACACTGCCCTCAATGTAATAAAGGCCTGATGGTGTCCTGAATTTAGGAGCAGAGTATAGGAGACCCTCCCCAGTTGAACTGTGAAAGTAAAACAGAGAGGAGTTAATCCTGAGAGGAAATTCCCCAGAGAATGTTTGGGTGGGGGTCTCAACATTTGACCTGGATAACTGTGGTCTGGAAGGGAAATGGGTTTTTTATGACCTCTAGGGAGTCACCTACACCCACAGTGTTTTAACTGTCACGCACACTCACTTACGTGCACACACACATACACACAGGTATGCTACACAGTCACACACGAGCACTCACATAGACACAGAGTTTGCAGCACACCGTAGGGGGTTTTATGATGGGGACACCTCTATAAAGCTGGCTGTAACTAACAAAGGGGTGAAGATTTTGCAGAGGGACACACCGGCCTCGTCTTCCCTTCTAGAAGTGCATGCTTAAATGAAGATGAATAAAGATAAATAAAAGTTTTGTGAAAATGACTACTGAGTTCTGGTGCCGTCTCTGGAAGTTTCGACGAATAAAAGAACAGGGGTAAAACTGATTTCGTAACAATATGAAACCGGAGGCAAAAAAATAAAAAAATAATACAACGGTTGCTATTTTATGCCGTCAGCTTGTCCTAAGTCACGTTTCCTTCCACAAATAGCTTTGCAAATATTTCGTAAAAAGCATTTGCAGCAACGAAAACAAAATATTCCAGAAACATGCTTTGCCGATCAGATCAGCTGTTCATTACACTTCCTACATTCAATAGACGTCAGCGTGAACTATTGCATATCCAACACGTTCTCACTCCCACAGCGTAACATTTTACGCTAGGTGACAAATCGTCAACATATTACGTTTTCGGCTACCCACCACGTTCCTAAATGACGACCTCGAAAAAATGAGGAAATATGAGAACCGTATGGACTCAATCTACACATGTTCGCTCTTTTTCTTCAAATCGCTTAGAAACACGCTATTTAACATCATTAAAGTCCTGGTTAAGATCAGGAAAAAGGTTATGGTTAGGGCTAGGGATAAGGTTAGGTTTAGGGCTGCAATACAGGGCTGGAACGTCTATTACCGCGGAGCGTCATTGCACTGGATTTCAGCCATAACCCGCCGCGTACCATAAGAACGCCGAAGGTCTCCTTTTGCGCTCATCAGGAACGCCGCGGGACGTGACAAAACGTCGCCATGTTACGTCTCGGGAGTGAGAACGGGCTGGCATATCCGCCATTACCTGCCCGAAACCGGAAGTGATGTCATTTTCATGGAAAATGTAGTTTGTTTGTTTTTTATCTTCAGGGCCTTTTTTTTTTGCAAATTTGCATCATAATATTTATTTTCGGTTTTCCTGCAGTATATAAAAATTGGTGTATCTCAAAAATAAAACTATGAAGTGGTGGCAAACTATTTTGTGCTACTTTTTTTTATTTACAGTTTTGAGGGATAAACCTCTTAAATTTCTTAATAAAAAAAGACTACAACGATTTTCAATTTTTTTGTAGTTTATTGCACTTTTTGCAATTTATGTAGTTACTATGGACTTAATGCATACATACGATTAAAATTTGGGATATAACGTTTGTATCGATGTATAGGAACTTGTAATGCTCCCAAAAATGGCACTACAGCATGTAAAAATATAAAGATAAGCTCTGGCGGACTTGGCTCTATTAAAGGGTTAATGAAACCTCTCACCTTTTCTTCCGTGTCCTCGTCGGCAGATTCTGTGATACCAGAAAACACAAACCTATCTCTCATGCTACAGGCTTCCTGTCTCACTTACCTCTCCCTGTCTCACCTACCTGTCTCACTTACCCCTCCCTGTCTCACTTACCTCTCCTGTCTCACATACCTCTCCCTTCTCACTTACCTCTACTAGGTTAATACCATTGTATTAACCTATTAGTTTTTAACGATCAACCTTAATCAACGTAGTATTTAAACATCATACAAATGTTGTGTGAAAATCTGTGACGTGTTTTTAAGTGTGTTGAGTTTTAGTTTATTAAGATACCCATTATTGCAGCAGTGCAGCTGCTATTACTGAGGTCACAGATCTTTATACTTTGACAGTGCTCTATAACAGCAAAAAACACATAAATACCATAACAAGAACAGATGAAGCCATGCAGATGCAACAACAAAACGAATCTTTACAGCACAAATCGGGGTCCATAGGGTTAAGCATTAATAATATAACAATTTTCAAACATAGCATTTAAATTAAACACCATTACTTTTAAGTTTAAACAGGAATTAAATTTATATTAACAACCTTCGTACATGTGGTCAGAAGTCATGGTTTGTTTTGCTGGTTTCTTGTGTTAACTGCAATTCCTTCCTAGGCTGATATAAAACTCATTTTAATTGAAATGTGTCACTCAAACTTTGGTCTCTGGCCTGAAGGTCACCAAAGCTTACTCCTCTACATAACTGGTAGTAGTTGTATTTTGTTTTTAACTGTTAGCAAATACAGATGTTGGGAATGTGTTTGGAGTGTGTAGGTCTGTATGTTTTGTGAGGGAGCGCATCGCCGCTTCTGCTGAACCCTCCGTCTGCTGGTACATCGGACTCGGAAACCTAAATGACTGACTGTACTTATATGCGGTCGCTGTTGTCACAATCCGGACCGTGACCAAATGACTGTGGAGGCTGGTTATGTTGTTGCTCTGACGTCAGCGCAAGCTACAGAGAAGCTGACGGCATGAGTATAAAAAGCCGGCCGGTTTGAAGGCTGGGGCTTCGGTGCTTCAAGCTCTTGCTCCGCACCGGGTTGACAGCAGACTGCGAGGGAGGGCTGAGGCGATCAAGATGCAGTTTCTGACTCGCACTGTCATCGTTTCCCTTCAGCTGACTTTATTCAGCGCAGTGCATGGTAAGCGCTCCTACAGTAAAGAAATAAATACATAGAAATCTTACCATGCATTGCTAAGATTTTCTCTCTGTGTGTGTAGAAAATGATGCTTTAAAGCAGGTGTCTCAATCCAGCTGCATGCTTAGTGACGGAGACCAAGAAGTTTTTCTTTTTTTACTTTTTCTTTTGTGTGTAGTTTGATTCGTGATCGTTTTTAATTTATCAAAAGTTGGCTATGCAATTTTACTATTTGTATGTACCGTAAACTCTTGTTCTACAAGTGCTTTTTTTCTGTCTTGTTTAGGTGCCAAATGGACATATGATGGTAAGTGTGACAATATTTTACACACAATTTGTAATATATATATGGTAAATAAAATATAAAAAGTTTATATGATATAATAAAGTTGTTTTTGATGGGGTTTTTTTGTTTTCTTGGCTTTGCGCTATCCAGTAAGAACTGACATAGAGAAAGTATTATTTTCTTTTTGTCTCTTCATCAGTGTCTTAAGTCAGAGTGTCAAACGGGAAGACAAAAGCGATGACAGTGTGGTAAACACCATGCACAGTCACCACTTTTGTCTGTGGTGAACAAAGTCGGACTCTACAATTATAATATTTCATAAGTGGCTGGCTGCCTTTGTCTGGTGCCTTAAGCTTCATGGAGAGGGACTTCTTGAATCATGTCTATCTCTTACATAAACTACTCTTACTAAAACCTCTCGTCATTATATTACAGCAAAAAATGTCTGAATGTTAAAGCAAAACCTTTGCAGGTGAAGCAATGGAAATGTATATAATTTGTCTTGACAGTTTTTTGTTTTTGTTTTCTGGAAAAATCTTAAGCAATCTTTGGGGGGGAAATCATTGATCAAGTCCTCTATTATCTTTAAAAGTTAACCAAACGGTGGAGGGATTCTTTACCTCTGGTTCCTTTGGGCTGAATAAGAAAATACCCACTTCTCTGGTCAGTAATTTGTAGTCATGATTAATATAGTTAGATTAGAATATATCTGTTCTTAATTAGGATAATGACTGACCTTATATGTCAGTACGGTGTAATGTGACAGTGCTTCTTGGTGCTTCATCCTGAAATATGCACAATATATAAATATACAAAAATAGATAACATAGAATAACATAGATTAAATACTAAATGCCACATTATAGTAGTCAGCAGTCTGTCTACTGGTAGCACTTTCTGTTGGTGGTGGTGCTACAGCTGAGTCATATAAATTATCTCCACCTCAACACTCCACCCTCTGGCAAAGGACATACAATGAGTCTTTGCACGAGAATAAAATAAATGAGATTAACAATGTCTGTTGTATTCCTCTCGCCCTGCTCTGCTACCAGTGTGATGTTTAGAGGATTGCTTAGAAAAGTTTGTTAAAATCTTCTATTTTAAGATTTCTTTTACGTAGAAATTACCCACAGTCATCTATGTTCTACCAAGTACTGCCTAGGGACCACCAAGGGCCACTAAACATCCTATATTAAAGGGCACCCAGCATCAAAGTAAAACACAAATGTTATGAATAGTGAATAACAGAAAAAGTAAAATAAGAACAATTTTCTTCTTAGTTAGAGACGGTTTGCCTAGATTGAACTTGGAGCTTTTCATCAAACAAGTATTCAGTGATTTTGCTACTTTGCTTGACGACTTCTGGCATGTCTTATACAGTCAATCCACATTTGTCTGAGAGGGAGGTTGGGGGCAATCTTTTATATTTAACCATGGTCAGCTGGCATATGGTGAATGGTGAATCTTTTGATGAATGCTAAACAGATAATGAATTAGCAGCAATTGCGCTGCCAAGATGAGAGCATACGCACAGCTTCTTCCATTTTGTCACAAATGTGACATTTCAAATTTGATGAAGTCCATTCATTGCAAACTATTAGCCTGACTTTCATGTTTGAAAAGCTCAGTGCATAGATGCTTACACTTAAAACATCACGCAATGAAAATGCACATTCAACAGCTTCCTGCTTTTCTTCTCAGTCCATTTTTTAAAAAATAATTGTTTCCCAATTTCTGTATTATTTTAAAGCACACTGTGCCTCGTGGCCTTGGAAGAAACATTTTTGAGAGTTACCCCCCTGACAAAAAAAACTGAGGTCGCTTTGTAAACCGTATGACTCAATTGTAAATGTGGCCATTTTCAGTGTCTTGCACTTTATAGAAACCTCTCATTTGGAGAGAGACGGCATTCTCACTGCGTGGCGCTGCCTGCAAGCAGCAGGCTGGTTTTCTTTTCTCACTGCTTCAAAAAAAGCCCATGAGCAGAGCCGTAGGCTCCCTCCCACCATCTTGTTTATAGATAATAATAAGTCATTTGGACCAAAGATAAAACATTTATTACACACTAAAACAAACTCTAGCCCTCTTTGGAGCCACCCACTGTTTAGCCTCACACTGTGAGATGTTTGCCTGATAACATTAAACAGTTTAGTTTTTGAAAAATGTCCATGCTAATGTTTTCTGGTGAATCCACACTTTTAAAATTGAAATCTAGGTATTAGTACAAATTCAGATTCAAAAATCGCATAATGTAATAATGTTAATGTTGTTGCAGGACCCCAAGGACAGGACCACTGGCCCGAGCGTTATCCGTATTGTGGTGGAGCGCTACAGTCACCAATAGACTTGGAGTCAGATCTGCTAAGGTTCGATCCCACTTTACGTCCAATTGAGGTTCAGAACTACAACCTGTCTCCAAATGAGCAGCTCACTCTTGGAAACAATGGACACTCTGGTGAGTATACATCAACAGTGTTATCCAAAGAATATGTAAGACATGCAATACGATGTAAGATGTAATGTGTACTTACACTCATCACAAGTAAGACAGTGTGTATCAAACTAAGCAAATATTTAATTATGCCATGCTTTGTTTGGCCTGAAATCTAAAAGTTTTTCCAAATCAAAGTGATGCGCTTGTCTATGCATTCATTAAAATGTCCACACATAAATGTGGAGACCTATTTTCTGGGCCAAACTTAGGAAAATGATAGGCAGATCTTTTTTCTTCATCTGCCACAGCAATTTTCTATAATCAACCTCTTATTATCTTAACTGCCTGGGAAAATATGACCAAAGACTACTCATCTGATCCGCCTCTGCTTGGACTGACGCATCTTAATGAAGGAAACCAGCTTAAATTTAATGTGCAATATTTATTTAGAACACAGCGAAGTGAAGTGAAACTATGCAATAAACTGTGCGCTGCAAAACTAGTTTGATACATTTCTGTCATGTTCCCTTAAACATCATGTAAAAACTGCTCCATTAGGAATTTTTGTGACAATCATGTATAGCTGAGGATGCATGTCATGCCTTCCGAATGTTGGCAAGGATGCATTGCTGTTATATCTGCATAACAAAACTGCTTTCCGCACACAGAATGCAAATAACACAGAAATGCTTATGTGTGCAACACCACAAACTGAGTGGCATCATCAGTGTGATGTGTATTCCAAATGGGCTGACAAAGCATTTTCATGTGCAAGCGTTCGTCATGCACTGACGATCATGCGAAATGCACTTTGCGTCACCCGGCTATAAATGGTCTTAAAAGCAGCTACACCACTATGACAGAACAAGACAGTGGGGATAGGGAAGGGTGGGGGGTTGGGGATTTGGCATGCTGACTTCCTCAGTTTAGATAAAGCTCATGTTTTGTGATGCCCCAGTGTTTACTGGTGCAGTCATGACTCTTTATGTTGATGTGTGCTTTCATTGGCTTTGATTCACAGTGCAGCTTTCATTGTCCCCCATGATGTCCATCTCCAGCCTACATAACCGATACACTGCGGCTCAACTCCATTTCCACTGGGGCTCCTCCAGTCGGCCTGCAGGTTCTGAGCATACGGTGAACAGTAAGCAGTATGCTGCAGAGGTAAACAATGCAAACTGCACTTCTCAGAGATAGTAGTGCACTACAGTACTACACTTAAGTACAAATTCAAGGTAGTTGTCCTAAAGTATTTCAATATCTTTGCAACTTTCTACATGCACATGTCAGATATTCGTTCTGTTTTGTTCATCAACTCATTCATTTCCTGTTAGGATGAATGGTGTTAGGCAATAAGCTGTACCATCTTGATATCAACTGCAAGTGATATGACTAAGATGCAGCTTTCTCATCAGTCATGACCAAGCAGTAGCCTATCTCACTTTCTCCTTGACTCTACCAACTCTTAGCTACTGATTCATTTCTGCCTTTTCTTTGCTACTGGTCTTCCTGCCAGCTCAACACTCTCAGTTGAGAGGTAGCTTCTCACCTCACCTCACCTCACCTCACTTCATCCCTCTGGCATGCATGAATAAACAGTATGTTTTTCTTTGTAGGTGGGTCTGGGTTAGTTGTAACATATCCTGGGGTGAAATGTAACACAATGAAATAAGGGTACTAACAAAACATTAACATGTAATCTTTGTTTATTCAACATATGAATGCACTTAGAGCAATTTATGTAGCTATGTGTACTTTTGAACATATTCCAACCCCCCAAAAAAGACAAATTATGGAATTTTCTGCAACTGAATAATTCATTAATTTTGGTTGGTCTTCCTTGAGTTTGGCCTCATTGGCTCATTGGGCATTATAACCTACAACTCTTGCACCAATTTTGAGCATAACAATGAAGCTGAAAAAATGTAGTTGTTCACCAGCATCGCAATTCCATTACTTTTTATCATGGCTTACCTTGGTGTGGTTTGCAAAGTGCTTCAGAAAGATGAGGAAATCTGTTTCTTGCACCCTCCTGATTTATTTCCACTACCAATACTTCCTACTGGTCCATCTCTGACACAGTGGCCTGCATAACGTATGCGTGGGAACACAAACATTGGAGGAATTGTGTTGCCAATGGCATTAACCGCATATACAAAAGCGACCAGTGAACCTCTCTCTGCTGATGTCGTTGTCCCAACTTGTTTAATATAAGTTAAAGTAATAGTTTGGTAAGTTGTAACATCTGCATTATTGTTACAACTAACCCAGACTGTTGCTGTTACAACTGACCCAGACTCCTATAGCCATGAACTAGCTAACATTACAGCCAATGGCTAAAACATTAGCACTAAAGACCTACACAGAATATATCCCCATAGACATACAAATAACATAATTTAAGTTTGATGAGTTTAACTGCAAAGCAGATAATGCTATTAGAAATTTAAATAAAGTAGAAAAACTTACTTTTTGCCATACAAATTACTTTTTTTCGTGTTAAATTGTCTGTGTTTGACAAAATGTGCTGATTTTTCACATGTGATAGCAGAACTGAATTGGGCATGTACAGGATGAGTCACATCATTTGAAACTTAGCTCTGATTGGAGAAATTGGAAGTGTTACAACTGATCCACGTTACAACTATCCCCGGTCTCCCCTACTTTGTGACTGAAACGTGTGACATTTGACTGGCAGGGGAATCGAAGCCACTGACACCCTTCAAAGATGATGTTGCTAAATATGAAATATGAAAAGCATTCGCATGTCACTGTTGTGGTTTGTTGAGACTGCTGCAAATATGTAGCTCACGCCCATCTGTCAAATGTGTTGTTTCTATGTGCTGCCTATTTTGATGTGCAATCAAGTGTAAATTGAAATTATATGCATAAAAACTTTAACTCTAAACCCTCACTGCTAATATTACAGAGAACATAGAGAATTATTTTACCAAAATAAATCATTAGTTTACAATCATCAAATCAGCATATTTGGCATTTAGTTGCATATACTAAAAGTCAGAAAAAGACATCATCAGTATCAGAATGTTCATTGCTAGATGGTATGTAGTCTCTTACTCAAAAGGGTTTTAGGGGATTGTATGTACCAGGCTATTATATACTGTGGTTTTAAACCACTTCGCTAAATGAGCGGCTGTCTGTGCTATTTAACGTGTGAAGCCCCGTAAACAGGTTTCACACAATAGTTTCATGTATTTACTTTGGCACTTCAGGTAAAGAAGATGATTTGAAAGTCAAGTTTAAAGTAAAGTAGGTGAAAATGGGATACTGTTGTATATAATTTGGAATTATTTGGATTACAGTGGGCAGACTGGAACGACTGCTGAAACGACTGCAACCTGTGTTCATTTTATGTGACCACGCTCCAGCTGCTGTGCAGCCACATTTAAGGTGCTGTGGTTTGACCTGAGTTTCTGTGTGGACACGTCGAAAACATGCATCTTTTCAAGTCTCTCCAGACTCCAGAACCACAGTTCCTTGATGACATGTTGTTTTGGAGGCATGGCATGATGGGAAATTGAACATTTTCCTGAAATGGTGAAAAGGCCTTCCTTAATTCTCAAGACAGAGCAAAGTCTGTAAATAAAACTATTTGGTCAGAAGGGCTAAGAAGCCTTTGGGTTGTACAGAATATAGAATAACGTTCTGCTATAAGAAAGCTGGTGTAAAATATTTTGGTATTTTCTTCCACAGAAGATTGCATTCAATGCTCTCTGAATACCTCCACTTATGTTCAATCCAACTAACATCTACTCTCTGCATTGAACAGCTATTATAAGTGTACACTAATAACAGTTGTCATTTAAATAAAAAGGAGATAACATGGAGAGCAGAGACGTTATAATGACATGATATACCAACCTCCATGCTCGCCCAAAACTAAGTAATAGTCTGAACACAGGGTAGTGTTCTTAAGGTACTTTAAGGTTTATCACAGGGCTGTTGCAGTGATGCAGTGGTGTACATAACAATCTGGCAGTGTACGTGTCACTTTTTCCATGACCCCACCAAATCGCTGCTATTAGTACTATGTCACAGATGGCTTGAGTTATAAAAATGAGAGTGATTTACATAAAATACCTTCTTGTTTTGTGTTTTTCTCCACAGGATCTTGACATATTGTTCTTTTTGTTCACAGTTGCATGTAGTGCATTACAATTCAGATAAGTATCCCAATATTTCCACCGCCGTGGACAAATCTGATGGCCTGGCTGTGCTGGGTGTGCTGGTTGAGGTGAGACCTTTTGGATAATGTTCTGTAATTTTGTTTTCTTCTGTAAAGTAGACCTAACTATTTGATTATCTGTGTTTCTATAAAGGTTGGGATGTTCAATCCAGCTTTTGAACACATTCTGAAGTTCGTAAATGGTATTAAATACAGAGGTAAGACCTGAGTAATAGTTTTTTCTACGTACTAATGTGGAGTAAACATAAGCCTATGCAAAACATAAGCTGTGGCTTTAGTTTGTGATCCTTTATCTAGGTTTGAGGTCTGAATCATTCATATGACAGTCATGGATTTTACACTAATGTCACCCTGGGTGGGTGGCTGTAGCTCAGGAGGCAGAGCAGGTCAGCCACTAATCAGAAGGTCGGTGGTTCGATCCCAGGCTGCCTCCTGGCTGCATGCCAAATATCCTTGGGCAAGATACTAACCCCATGTTTGCCTACTGGTGGTGGTCAGAGGGCCCGGTGGCGCCAGTGTCTGGCAGCCTCGCCTCTGTCAGTGCGCCCCAGGGCAGCTGTGGCTACAACGTAGCTTGCCATCACCAATGTGTGTGTGTGAATGACTGAATGTAGTGTGAAGCGCTTTGGGGTCCTTAAGGACTAGAAAAGCGCTATACAAATGCAGGCCATTTACCCAACAGCTGATTTCTGTTTTATCATTCCGACTGTCAGATCAGAAAGTGAAGGTGCCTGCTTTCAACATCAGAGCTTTGCTGCCTACGCGTTTGGATGAGTATTATCGCTACGACGGCTCACTGACGACTCCTCCGTGCTATCCGAGTGTCCTGTGGACGGTGTTCAGGAATCCTATAACAGTTTCTCGCAAACAGGTGCTTCAGCAACTGAAGTGACTTTTAACCAGGTTTAATATTAGAATAAGAAAGCAGTTGCAAAAAATCTTTAAGATGTGCCAGTGTGGCGTCTTTCTCTCATTTAAACTTTATTGGTGTGGAAAAGCCTTTGTGCTAAACTTGCTTTTGTTTTGCTGTGCTTTATTTAGTTTCTGACCCTAGCAACAGCGCTCTACTCCACAAATGCCCAGGACTCAGCCTCTATGTCGCTGAATAACAACTACAGGAAAACACAGCCTGTTGACAATCGGCTCGTCTTGGCATCTTTCAAAGAACGTAAGTATGGTCTACAAACATGGCTTGCTTTATTACCTGAGCATGGGTGAAAATGTCACATAAGCGACATGGCTGCTGCGCTGCTTTAAAAAAAAGGCTGAAAGACACATTTGAATGAATTGAGGGCTTTTATTCTGCTGCAGAGATTACAGCTGTCACGCTGGCTTTGGCTTGTATGGTGTAACCTGCTTGTGGCTTAGATTTGATGCTGATCATTTTTAAATTTGATTGAGCTTGATGAACTTGTCTGGAAGTACGCCATCTTTTAAGACATGTTGATTTAACCACTCCTCTGACATGCTGAAAACATCTGCAGCCCTTAAATTTGTCCCTAAAGTCTGACTTTTATGTGGTTGCCTGGTGTACCGCAATGTATGGTATTTAGGTCCATATTGTGTGGTATGAATGTGCATGGTTTCCTCAAAGCTTTCCACACAGAGCTATGCTTTCCTAATGAGACGTGCTGTGACATGGCAGTGTGAAATCCCATGCTATGAGCTTCTCAGAAGCGCTAGCTAGCAGACAGTAGCTTGAGCTTTTACTGTATCGCTATGAGCAGCGCTGTTGCATGGTGGGCTTGAAGATCCATCATCGTCCAAATGAGTATCCAGCTTGCGGGGATGTTTAACAACATTGGCTCTGTGTCTGATGCAGGCAGAGGACTGCATGGTACTCTTACAGTTACATCTCCATTAACAAGAAAGCAAATCATACAGCAGCTACTGGTTGGCGACTTAGGAGACCTGGCTGATGAAGACCTGTACAAGCTCCTACCAAGTGGTTCAGAGAAACACCATGCTGGCAAAAAGAAAGACCTCAAAACCCAGCAGAGTGAGAGACTGGCCAAATCCAAACAACAAACGCTGAATCCATCCCTTGGGAAGAAAAGCCAGGCCAACCGCCATGTGGGAAAACTCAGGCTAGCAGAAAACACACTGAGCTACGTCTCACTGGAGCAGAGAGTTTCCCGCCAGCTCAAACAATCCCATGCTGAGAATCAGATGGTTCAGGCTCTTAGAGATGCAGTTTTCCCTGAGCTTAACCTAAAAAGCTACCTAGAGTGCAGATCAGACTTAGCTCTCCCTACCATCAGGTATATCCTCCAGGGACGGCCAACAGATGAGGCTACTGAGTTAAATCATTCCCTGACTAAAGCCATGATGAATCAAAGGAAGACTTCCACAGCATTGGAGAAAGACGTGCCAATGACACAATATAATGGTCATTCCACTGCTACTGTTTCCAGGAAACCACAAAGCCAGGGTTATCCACATCCTTGGCTTTTGCCTATGGAGTGGGAAGACTAGAAAGATGCCTGGCATTGTTGAAACTCAGTGTGACTTTCTGTAGCAGACATCAGTTGTGTGTCCCACAATGACAGCCAAATTTCCAAGCCACGCCCTGCATTCTTTTAACCAGTTTATGCTTTATGTACGTCATATTACAATTTTACTTTCCTGTGTGTGCACATATTTGTAGTTTTCAGAAACGTTAACAGTTTTTCTTTGTCACAGATTTTGTTTGTTTGTTTTTTGCACAAAATCAATCGGACGCAAAACCAGTGCCCAACAGTGACTGTCCTCAGTATAATGATAGGACTATCTCAGTGTGTATATTTTTGCTCTGAAAATATATATATTATTTTATTTTAAATTTGTTAGTACTTTTGGTATCTTTGCCCACATTTGCCTGGCTAAGCAATGCTTTTCAATAAATTATAAAAAATGACAAGTTTCCTGTGTGAAAATCTTTACGTGTCAACTTGTACGAGTGGGAGATGTCAAGGACCATTTAAAGTGTTTTACTGGATGCCAAGCTCAGTCCTATAGTATGGTAATTCTGGAGCCATGCTTGTAATTATTGTCGTACACAATGTAGAAATGTGGCTAAACCAAAAGAATTTCTTTTGAGCTAACATGATTTTTAGATCTTTGCAGGGTAACGGAAGTTTTTTACATTTCACTTCTATATTTATATAAAATAATAAAGAATTAAAGGTTTTCAGTTGCACATCTATGAACAGAATTTAATGCTTAAATAGGAGAAATGACAGCAAGTTATTAGACTACATTATGTTTATTTTGCATGCCACGAAAAAGAAGTGTGTACTTTGTAGATTCTGCACCTTAACTATCTAGAGGAGGATTGAACAAGTAGTCAAATTAAAAATGTTGAGGGTTAACTAGTTAAGATAAAGTTTTAGACTGAGCTTGTGTATTTAAAATTCTGACTTGATCCACGTCACAGCACAGAGGATTTCTTCTTTTTCCTTCATCTGGTCCCAAAAGGGAACCACTACACACCCTCTAAATGTCCTCCTCCACCACATCCATGAATATTCTCTATGGTTGTTCTCCTTTCCTCCTGTCTGGCATCTTCAGCATCCATTGTCAAATATATCCCCTATCCCTCCTCTGCACATGTCCAAGCCATCTCAGCTGTCTCTCTCTGACTTTGTCTCCAAACCACTCAACCTGAGCTGTCCCTCTGATGTAATTATTTGTAATCCTACCCACCCTGGTCACTCCTAGCGAATTTTACCGTCTTCAACTTAGCCATGTCCAGCTCTGCCCTCTGTCTTTTTAAGGATACCACTGTTTCCATACAATACATCATGGATCTCACTACTATTTTTGTAAAGCTTCCCTCTCAATCTTGCATCTTTGTGTCACAAATCATCTCAGACACTTGTCTCCACCCACTCCACCACCCTGCCTGCACTCTGTTCTCCACCTTTTGTAGACCACCCATTGCTTTTTGTATGGCTGACCCCAGGTATTTATATTCATCCACCTTCTCTATTCCTTGCATCTTCACCATTACATCTGTCTCATCGTCATTCACAGATAATTCATTTATTCATTATATACATTTTTTCAGATGGGTCAATGGGCTGCGGGAGAAATTTGAGAGGAACAAAAATTCCAATGTTTGTGTCATATGAGTGTCTGTTTCTCCTATGAAAACTACTGAAATGTAATTATTTCCCCTCTATTATCAGTCATGGGTCGCCCTTTCACTATTTTCCTTATCTGAGTTAAAATCTGTTAAAATGCATTTTCATTATTTCTCTCTCTCTCTCTGTTACTCAGACGACCTCTCTTGGATAAACACTGGTATGTTGCTTTAGGCTCAGTAAACATTTTTTAAACAGACATGTATAATCATGTTAAGCCACAATACATAACATGAAGGTTTTATAATAATAATTTATAAATTATTTAAGTATTTCTTAGATCACTAAACACATCTAAGTCTAAAAGCCTTATTATTAAGACTTACTAAGTATTGATTTCTGTTCATTTATGATATGTCGCATGAAAATTCAAGTTTATATTTAGGTCTCTGAAATATGAACATACCCCATTAGAAATTGTTATTTAACAATAATTGCCACTTATGACAAAATATATATTTATGCTGCTCTGCAGGTTTACTGGTTCCCATACTGGTGAGCTGTACACTGGGACTTGTTTTCATTGTCACCTTGATGTGCTGCATATTAAGACAAAAAAGGTAGGTAAAGGGCAAAATCACAGAAAACATCCCTTGCTGAACAATAACTTATTGTATGCATTTTGTTTTTTAACTAAACCACATCTGCTCTGCTTGATTATTTCCATTCCTCGAACAATGTTGTCAAGGCGCTCAAACCTGGTTTGCCCCACACTTTTTAAGGAAGTCTAAATATCTAACAAGAATTTGACTGGCTTGTTATATGACTGGATATGGAGCCTGGAATACAAAGTACACAACACTATGTAAATTTGACACATTGAGACAGATTGCTTTAACTGACAATCAAATATAGAGTTTAAAAGTCCAGGAGTTGATGATAGTGGTTGTGCCCTCGTTAAATGGATTTTATAGGTGGGAAACGTGTGTGCATTCACTTGTGCCACTCTTAGTCACTCCTTGGCAGTGTGACAACACATGAATCATAAACCCATTTTTGTGCAGTTATGGTTTTCTATAAACAACTAGTAGGACACTAGACAATTTTTATGGGGTTACTTTGTAACTTATTATGTAATTTTTGTGATACATAGTTACAAATACATGAAAATGATTGACCTAGAAAAACAAGCATGTAGAATTTTATGGCTAGAGGAAGTAATGTTATAGCTGTTTTTAAATTCTGATAACTTCCACACTGATGAGGAGTGATATGTGAGTATACTACTGCATTCATACTTTTAGATATGGAAAACAATATTAGTTTAAATATGTAACGATAGGTTAGTAATGACCAGAGGGGAGAAATGGACCGACGTATCTACAGCACTTTTCTTGCTGACCACTCAAAGCAGTTAAAGTGAAACTTAAATATGTTCATACAGCACTTTATTCTTTGTGTTTTTAATCACTTTCTATACCTCAAATCACCAATTAATCTAAGGTGCATATCTTTGGACTGTGAAGGTAATACCAAAGTATCTTGGGAAAATCTATCCACACACAGGAACAGCATGCAAACGCCACACAGGCTGCAACTATCCAGGATGTTCAAACTGAGCTCCTTATTGTTGTGAGGCTCAGCCGTGCTGACAATGCCTTCCAAAACACATAAATGCAGTCTTTTGGAGACGAAAGGCTATGTCACAGTCTCATTCCAAATTGCATCCTGGAAGGGATTGAAAGGTGTTTAACGTTACATCTTTGTCTAAATGCTCCCCCCATCATTTCTTACACCTCACTGGTAACTATAACTGTTTCTTTAAAGCACAGTATCACCTGTTGTTGTTTTTAGAGCTGCTGCTGAACGAGACAAAGGCATGCATGTTGGATACAATACTGGAGACAAGGACGAGTATGGCTCAAGAGTATAACTCCTTGTTCTGATTCACACTTCAAAGGAGCTCAGAAACTTCAACATCCTTGAGACTTTTGTCCCTTTGCATCACTCACTTTATTTATTTTTTGCCCCATGGGTCACTTTGGAGATTTATAAAGGCATGCAAGGTTTAATCACATCACATAATAAAGTTTGCATGTGGCTCTAGGGTTTTGGGAAGTACTTTTTTCTCTCAAGCCACAATCTGGAGTCCTTTTGCTGTGTTGTGGCAGGCAGAAGATGGTAGGCCTTCATGCTGGATGTTTTAAACTGCATGCAAGAGGAACAACTGTCCTCTTTAATTCCACTTTATTTATCTGACGTGATGTGGTGTGTTTCCTAAGGAGAGCTTCACACAGAGTCTACCAGGCAAGAGCCAAGAGCTGAACTGGTGAAAATCTCAGTTCAAGTCAGATCATGGCACCCATTCCCTAGGGCTTGGTGAAAAGCCCAACCACAGTTCAAACAATAGGGGGATAGGATTTGACAGACATCTCTGATGATAGGATGGCCCTAGAGGGATGGGCTATACCACAATTCCAACAACCCTGTACTTACAGTTGCTTTATGGATTTCATAATAAAAGGGTGCTTAGCTTCATTCAAACACAGCTTCTTCATTGTGAAAAATGTTGAGGAAAAAAAGGCTTTTGTGTTTTCAGCCACTCGTGGGCTGACCCCTAACCCTCTGTCCGGCAGTCGGATCACAAGACTAACTCCCCAGCAGTCCTGATAGCTTCTTAGTTGGCCTGTAGGCTGTACAGTTAACCACAGGACTGCTGGAAAGTTAAAATGTTATCCTCATCAGGTTTCCCTTAGCCTTTCTTCATGCCATTCTTTTGTATAATTTGAGATGAGTTATTGCTTTGTGTATTTTACGGACGTAGTCAGTTCCATCTTCCTGCAGTAGTAATGACCATGTGGAGCTGTTAATGCCTGGTTAAAGCGTGTTTGTCTGGTGAAAGCTGTAATGTGTGGAGGTGATGGATGAACTGGAAATCATATCAGAATAATGGACTGGACCAAGCCTTTGTGTGAAAACTGTGGTCCCCAAAATCAAGCTATGACATGAGCATTCTGGAGAATTGCTACAACCCCCTGTGCATTAACATACTTATTGCATAGAAGGTGACACATACTATAAAGCAAATAAGTACATTTTAGAATGTTTAGACTGATTAAAAAACCCGTGTAAATGAGAAGTACAATATTAAAGCAAAATAAGCATGAGGTGATTCGTTTTGTCACAATAAAATGCTCCCTCAGTGTGTCAGGTCTTTAACACATTAACATATTTTTTCTTGTAATTGTTACTCATTTATTTATTTTGTCTGCTCATCACATTTTATTCTTGTTATACTGTTTTGTTTTGTTTGGGATTTAAAAAAAATAAATAAATGCACCATTACATGTGTCAAGATGCATTGGCAGATGGTATGTCTGTCATAGTGAGCTATACAATTTTTTGTGTACAACAAATGCAGACAAAACTCATCATTAAAAATGTTCAAATACAATCTGTCTTACATTTTTGAGTCAATCTGCCTTTCGTGATTTCTTAAAGAATAAAACGTGTTCGTTGTTGCCAGGGTTTTTCTTTTTGGACAATAGTGACATCTAGCGGATAATTCCTTCAAGTGCAATAATAAAACCTTATTACTTCCGGGGTCTCGTGTGAAGAATGAGCTAATTTTTCACATCAAGTCCAGCTCTTCTCGGTGCTGCAGCTGCAAGTCTGCGAGCGTTTGGTTGCTTTTGTCATCATGTATCACCTGCCTGTGCTGAAGAACAGGCGCACTCTCCTCGAGAGAGCAGAGAAATTCATCTCGGATATTTACTTCACTGACTGCAATCTGAGAGGACGGTAAGGTTTCTTTCATTCAGCTGGAGAATCCGAATTTAACGATGTAGTACAGCGGAGATAAAGTTGTTGCTTTCTGTTACCTTATACGTCAGCGTGAGTCTCCGTGACTGCAAAATACTGCGAGGGGAAAATGCAATTTATTTAGCCCATTGCATTTATACAGAGAGTTGTTTTCTTAATAACTGTGAAAAGCATGTATGCAATACATATTGCAGGCAACATTGCGTTAAGTGTCCCAGTAGTTATGATGCATTAGAGTACAACCTCCTTTAAGTTTAATGCACTTTTTTCACTTTTCTCTATTATAAAAATTCAAAATGTGACTTTACCACAAAAAAGGCTGCTGTAGTTTAACTGATATTTTCATCAGTCACACAGCCAGTATGAAAGGACTTTCTGATTTTAGAGTCTCAGTATGAAGGTATTTTAAAGCTTCAACGTGGAAATGGAGATTATGATTTATGATTATGGATTTCTATGAATTTTAAATGGTTTGGTCTTCCCAGGCTTTATGGAGACTCTTGCCCCCTGGTATCACTTGCCTGTTTCCTCACCCCTAAGCGGATCACGTTCGCAGAAGCTTCCAAACAGATCTTTGACCCATGTAAAGTTGGCGATACTTTTGGACCAACGTAAGCAAGATTAACAGATTTTTATCACTCATTTATTATTCCCTCTGATCTTGGCACTAATTCAAGTATGATGATTGTTGAAGGTGGTGGACTTGCTGGTTTAAAGTCACTCTGAAAATCCCAGAGTCCTGGAGAGGAAAAGCGGTTCATCTTCTGTGGGAAAGTGATGGAGAAGCAATGGTTTGGAGAGACGAGCAGCCTGTTCAGGTAACGCAGCGGCAGATTTATTTAAAGGCAAAAGTGCAGAAATATTCTGCTTAACCTCCATCTTATCCATGCTGTTTGTATTTGTAGGGCCTGACTAAAGAGGGTGAAAAGACGAGCTACATCATCTCGGAGTGTCTGCAGGATGAGGAGCCGCACAGGTGAGTTGATCTGATCTTATTTTTGCTGAATCAGCAGCAACCACATCTTTTAGACAGCTTTAACCCCAAATTTACGCATGTCTGCGTCTCTGTTTAGTCTCACCCTGTATGTGGAAATGGCCTGCAACGGGCTTTTTGGAGCTGGTCAGGGCTCTCAGATTGCACCTCCAGATCCAAACCGGAAGTTTTCTGTACAGAGAGCTGACCTAGTTGTATTCAACGGGGATGTAAGAGAGCTGCTGACAGACTTTGAGATGCTTGTTGACATTGTAAAGGTACTATCAACCAAAAATAGTGCATGATGATACATGATGATACATTACTAAAAACATTGTAAGCCAAACATGACATTCTGTACTCTTCTTCACAGGAGCTTGGAGAGGAAGAGCAGCGAGGCTACCAGGCGCTCTTCACTGTCAATGAGATGGTGAACCTCTGTGACCCCTCTGACCCCAGTTCTTTTGCTAAAGTACATAGTCTGGCAGGCACCTTCTTCAACCAGCGGAATGGAGAAAGCCAGCATACTGTCCATGCAATGGGTCACTGCCACATAGACTCGGGTAATGTTTTTATTTTAGGTTTGATTAAGTCCTGGTTGAGTCCACCTGGCCAGACAAAGTGTTGCTCTTTTCCCAAAGATGACCAGTTCCACCGCAGTCCAAAATGCAATGAAAATTGTAGGGTGAGCTTTGCCAAAGTAACAAACAAAACAATCCAGACTATGAGAAGAAAGAATTCAGGGGGGGTTGCAGCAATTCAGAAACTAGGGCTCTATCCACAAAGCAGGTTTAACTAACAACTCGACGTAAGATGAGGGAAACTCAGGTTTTCTTTTCCAGAAAGAGAGGTCATTTCAACAATGAGTCAGTTACCAAGATAACAGACTCAGAACCAGCTGACCCGGCTGGCTGACACTGATTCATTTCGTCATTCATGGTGCCAAACTGTGTAGCGGAGTGAATTAAACTGCAGAAGTTTACATTTTTACAAACACCTAAATGCTATTTCGTATACTTAACCATAGTGATTTTAAAGTCATTCAGTCTTCAGTATATGAGGTCGGATAGCTAATTATGTCACAGATTTATAATCAGCTCAGAATAAAATCTGTGTGTCTATGAGTCTAACTCTGTGGACATTAATGGTGTCAGATTGTCAGTCTCCTTGTACCGCAGACATTTACTGTATGTTACTGTAGCAGTCACAGTTTAACAATGATGTGCATAAAGCTTTAGAGGCACAACACACTGGTCAGTGATCAGTCATTTGTCGTGTTTGTAATCTGTTGCACTGACTGAAAATATGTATGACCGCTGGAATTTTAGAGATGATGTGAACATTTGATTGAAGATGAGCAATGCAGCCTGCAGAGAGTTTGATTGCACTCTGATGATTTCATGTTGAAATTTGCTCACATGTTGAGATTCAGACATTAAACGGTGTTAACATTTTGAAAGGTATGGTGTCTGAAATTTAAGCCTTCAGGTGATTCCCAGGATTCATCTGAAGGTATCATTGGCTCTGTAACGGCTCTGGATCAGGCCTAGATCCACTTCGGCTCCGGTCATTTCCCAGCTCATCCTGCCTGGAAATGTTATGGCTTTATTTTTCCCCAACATGATCTGTGATTTTTATTTAAAACGACTCATCCTCACAAAACAAATTAATATCTATAACAGCTGAGACATTTCGTATAACATGTTTGCCTTTACTGATAAAACTTTTAACATTTATTAAAGACTTGGAAAGAGTTCATCCTCTCAGAGTTCATTCTTAAACTCAGAGCTTGTTCTACTGCCTTCCTGGAATAGAGCCCAGGACTATTCACAGCAGATATTTTCAATATATACGACAGATCTCAAGTCGGCACTGCTCTCCTCACCTTAAGTAATAATCACTATACTTTAACGTGGATGGAAAATGTCAATGCCACTTACAATATGCTGCTTAAAATGTGATGGTGATGGTGGACCTGCTGTAATAAAACTACAACTCTAGTTCCAAAACAGTCAAAATACTGTTTAAATGTAGATAAAAACAGAATTCAATGGTTCGCAAATCTTGTAAACCTGTATTTTATTAATGAACTTTATAGTAGCAGCATGTCTCGAATAAATTAGGACTGGGGCCAGGAAAAGGCTGGAAAAGGAAGCGGTACTAAAAAGAAACGGCACGGTCTTGTTAGGAGCAAGTAAATATGGAAGAGGAAATTATTGTTTATCTGCTGATCTGGCTGCTTGTGAATAAGGAAGCAGCTGAAAAAATCTATGTAATCAGTTTTTTTGGCCAGCCATCAGTTGTCCTCTGAAACTCAGCACACTGGGGAAACTCACAAAGACAGGGTGAACAGCACCACCTTCGGGTAGAGATGGAGAATACCCACAGTCTGACCACATTTACAAATTATAATCCAGGTGGATAACAAGCATTTATACAACATCAGTAACAGTACTGTGAAATCGATGAAAAAAATGTAAGAAATAGATTTCCATAGGTAATATAGATTTTGTATTATTTTTCAATATACAAAATGTGGAAATCGAATAGTCAGTTAAGTTCAAATACTAACAATAATTATGATTCTTTACCCATAGCCTGGTTGTGGCCCTATGAGGAGACCATTAGAAAATGTGGCCGAAGTTGGGTGACAGTGATTCGTTTAATGGAGAAGAACCCAGAGTTCGTCTTTACCTGCTCTCAGGTAATTTCACACTAACATAGCTTCACATGTCTCGTAAGGCTTCTGAATATCTGAGCAGTCCCCTCCAGTTTTGACTGTTTTGTTTTTGTGCAGGCCCAGCAGTTCCAGTGGGTAAAGAGCTGGTACCCTGGACTCTTCTCCTCAATTCAGCACTATGTGAAGAAAGGACAGTTCATTCCAGTTGGAGGCACGTGGGTGGAAATGGTAAACTTCATCTTAAAAGTAAAGGCAATACTATATATCATGTAAACTGCCTTGATATATTTGACATATTTGCCTGTTAGGATGGAAATCTGCCTTCGGGTGAGTCCATGGTCCGGCAGTTCCTGGAGGGCCAGCGTTTCTTTAACAAAGAGTTTGGGAGGTATTGCAAAGAGGTATGAACTCATAAGAGTTAACCTTTCTGGCAGTTATCAGCTACATTTCTTGAGGCTTTTTGATTTTGTTTTGATTTGATTTAATGTGAATTTTTTTAATGTCCCACAGTTCTGGCTTCCTGATACGTTTGGCTACTCTGCTCAGCTTCCGCAAATAATGCAGGGCTGTGGCATTTCCAACTTTTTGACCCAGAAGCTAAGCTGGAATTTGGTCAACACCTTTCCTGTAAGTGCACGTCTCCCACAGTGCACGTCTGTAAAAACAGTTGAAGGTTTTCGTTTTTCAGTCTTTATTTCTCTTTCTCAAAGCACAACACGTTTTTCTGGGAAGGCCTGGATGGCTCGACAGTTTTAACTCACTTCCCACCTGGAAATTCCTACGAAATGAAAGGCAAGGTCGAAGATGTAAGTTAGATTAAAGTATCCAAAACACGGTGAATGCTGAGTCTGTTCTCATAAAAGATTTAATTCAGTGGGAACTTTCTCTGCCCACAGCTGGTAAAAACTCTGAAAAATAACAAAGACAAGGGCAGAGCCAATCACAGCGCAGCACTCTTTGGTTTTGGCGACGGTGGTGGCGGACCCACACAGCTCATGCTAGACAGACTGCGCCTTGTTCAGGACACAAATGGACTTCCTAAGTCAGTTCCTGTCTCTTACATTAACGTGTAATTCATTAATAACAATGACCAAGGCCCAGAAATGATCCAGAAACACTTCTCTTGATTGATTTAGTCATGACTCTTCTTTTGTCATTTCCAGGAGTTTTTAAAGGGAAGGGTGTGTAAATCAGACTGATTCAAGCTTGTTTAAGTAAAAAAAAAAGGATGAGTTATGTCTAGCTATGTCATTGTGTTATTTTTACAAAATAGTACAGTAGATTAAATTTCAATAGAGTCATTGAGTCATTCAGTATTTGCGTCATAATAACTAACAAAGGTTTAACCAGAGATGTCATAGCTCGTGCTCATCTCTCCAGAGTCCAGATGTCCACTCCTGATGAGCTTTTCACTCGGCTGCAGGCTGACTCAGCTCTGCTGTGCACGTGGGCGGGGGAGCTCTTTCTGGAGCTACACAATGGAACATACACCACACAGGCACAGGTAGAATAATAGTTATAGTCGTCATTATATTGTCCACAACTTGTTCATCTGTGTGGAAAAGAAAACAGATGGAAAACAGAGTGACCACAGTAATACTATTTGTAATAAAAAAAATTATATGTATATATATTTTCTTACAGTAGGTTTACATATGATAGCGGCTTTGACAATTAGGTAGACTGTGTGGGAAGCTGCTTAGATCACTATACAGTCATGATTGTTTAATATATTTATAAGGAATAGTTAATTATTATGATAGAGAAGCTAGATAAGATACACAAGAGTATATAAAGGGATTTAAGAACTATTACCTGTAGAACAGAACATAATCCTGCTTAGTACAGTGATTCATGCAAAGTTTATACCTTACATCTATAAAATTATACTTCAATTCAAAAATATTTCATGTGTTTGATTGCTGTATGTCATTTTAATTGCCTGCCTTTTTTTTTTTTTTAAGATAAAAAGAGGAAACCGCCAGTGTGAGACGCTGCTTCATGATATTGAGATAGCCAGCAGCTTGGCGCTGTACCGCAACAACACGTTTCCATACCCTGCTGAGAAACTGCAAAAGCTCTGGAGGTTCAAACACAATCTTTATCGGACTAAACACTGTGGGTCTTTGTGTCTGCAGGTTGAAAATGTGTTGGTAATTTCGCCTTTGCAGGCTGCTTCTACTGAACCAGTTTCACGACGTGATTCCTGGCAGCTGTATAGAGATGGTGGTGGAGGATGCTCTGAAATATTATGAAGGTGAGTTTTTACAGCTTTTAATTGCAGCTTAAATCAGCGCAGTGCTTATTTACCGTTTCCAGAAAGTTTTCAATGTTAACTATTTAATTAGCATAATATGTTGGGAAATTTCTAATTTGAGCTATTTGTATTTATTAGAGCTTTTGTAACTTTGTAACATATTGTAATATTTAATTTCGTTTAGATGGTTACTGTTCTTACTGACCTGGAGCGCTGTGCCCCCATCATTTCCTCTGGGATTAATAAAGTATTCACATTCTGATTCACACATCCTGTCTCAGATATCCGCAGTGGGGGTGCTGCACTTCTGCGTGACGCATGTGAAGCCCTGGTGGCAAAAGGCAGCTCCATGGCCGTGTTCAATTCTCTGCCTTGGGAACGTCTTGAAGTTGTCCAGATTCAAGAGGGAGCTGAAAAAAGTGGTCTAGGTTTGTTGTGCATTTCCAGTATATCTATATTGTGCTCCTCACACAATAAACTTCATATCTGACGTTCACTGTTATGTGTGGCACTATAGCTCTGGTGAGAGCTTCCAGCATCGGTGTGTCTCCCGTGAAAGACACACCGCCAGTGACTCCGGTTTCTGTCACCGTTCAGGTGTGTGCTACATATAGAAAGATGATTGCATAAATTTCATCTATTTTGCCATTTGATTTAGTTAACTGTGTGAAATTGTAGGCTGATGGCACAGTCGTCATGGAGAATGGTCTTTTAAAGACAGCCGTAAACAGAGATGGCACTTTGGCATCGCTGTGTTTGATCAGCGCAAACAGGTAAGATGTGTAAAAGGTGCATATTGTCTACTACTGCACTTGCAACAGTGAGTTTCTCACCACTGTGTTGATTTCAGGGAAAGCATTTCTGATGGTTGCCTTGGGAACCAGTTTGTCATGTTTGACGATGTCCCTCTGTACTGGGACGCATGGGATGTAATGGACTACCATCTCCAGACAAGGTTTCAGCCATTGCTGTCAAATGCATTTAAGTTCAAATATTTCAGTACTGTTCAGTATATCAGTATCATAAAACTAACAGAAAAAACAAACTCAATAGGAAACCAGTGGCAGAGGTGGTGCAGCCAGTTCATGTGGTGTCACCAGGCGGACTGCGGGGCAGTGTCAGCTTCACCCTGAGGATCAGTGATAAGAGCACAATCACACAGGAGATTATCATGGATGCCATGTGTCCTTACATCAAGTTCAGCACAGAAGTAGGCTGTAATGTTTCGGAAATGTGGCATTAAGGCATGTAAGATTTATTTTTCAGCATACCAAAAAACATGACGCGTATTCCAATTTCAGGTTCAGTGGACAGAATCTCACAAGTTTCTCAAGGTTGAATTTCCTGTGCGAGTTCGCAGCCCCAATGCTACCTACGAGATCCAGTTTGGCCACTTGCAGAGACCCACTCATCGCAACACTTCGTGGGACTGGGCTAAATTCGAGGTACGACACTGTAAAGCTGTGTTCACCTTAAAATTCACAGATTTTCACTGTTATGTCACACTTCACTGCTGTAACAAAAGTGCTACTCGTGGATGTCATTGTGTCATCCGTTTCCTTTCTCAGGTTTGGGGCCACAAATGGGCCGACTTGTCAGAGCACAATTTTGGAGTCTCACTGCTGAACGACTGCAAATACGGCTACTCTGTGCACAAGAACACAATGACTCTTTCCCTGTGAGGTTCCCATTGTTCATTTACAACACTCCTACAAGCAGTACAATTCAGGCATACAACATTTTAACTCCTGCATCTCACTTTATCTCAGACTGAGAGCACCCAAGGCCCCAGATGCCACTGCTGACATGGGGATTCATCACTTCACATATGCAATCATGCCACACACAAGTAAGTTATACTGTTTTTGTTTTCCTTTTGATGTGATCTTGGAAATAAAGCTTAAACCCAGTACGTTTGGTTATTTGTGTCTAATATTGTGCTGTTTGTATAGGATCCTTCCAAGAAGCCTCTGTCATCCAGTGTGCCTACAACCTCAATTTCCCTCTGAGGTTAATCCAGTGCAGCCCCGACACTGTGCCCTGGAGTGCCTTTTCTGTGACCTCTCAAGCTGTCGTACTGGAGACAATAAAGCAGGTATCAAAGTGAACAGTCAGATCTGTATCGTCTTGCGTGGGAACTTTAGACTGCCCTTCCTGAAAACAATGAGCTCGTTTTATTCGCTTTTTAATCATTTACCACAACAGGCTGAGGACAGAGGTGGGGTGCTCGTAGTCCGCCTTTACGAGTCGCGTGGGAGCAGCGTGACTGCAACTCTGAGAACCGCACTTCCAGTCAGGGAAGCTTGGGTGTAAGTGTTTCTATTTTAGTTTGGTGGTTTTTCTTTTTCCTGTGTTGTATGAGTAAAGCTTTGTCTTTTCCTCTTTTAGCTGTGACCTCCTGGAGAAGCAAGACCCCAACCAGCCAGTACCGGTTACATCAGAAGGAATCACTCTGGACTTCAACCCCTTTCAGATTGTCTCACTATTGCTGATCATGTGATAACATGTGGGATTTCATTAAGCGTTACGGAAATGGAATACAGATCAACACTTAGACATTACATGAAAGCTAAAGATTACATTGAATTGGCTGCTGTTTTACTAACAGTTTACGAGGACACTTCATGTGATTGGTACTGTTTATACGCTGTTTAAAAGTAATTTGATTTGATTATTTTGTATCAAATTAATAAACAATTTGTACAAAAAGTTTTGAAGAAACTTTTTATTAATAAAAAAGGATTTTTAATAGTATAAAATCATAAGTGTCCAAAGTGGGGGTGCCTCTTCTTTTACCATCCTACCTGGTCGTTCTCATGGTTCGTCTCTGTGACCCTGCAACAAGGACAGCTATGAGATAAATCAGTTTTCATTCCTCCCCACTAGATAAAATATTTTCATTTTTACATATGGCCGCACCTGCAGTCACTCCCACACTACTCGTCTTTCTCCTACGTGCATTTGACCTTGTTTCACGCTGGGGTGTATTTACTTCATGCGTCTCGCCAGATTTCCTTCTCTTTGATTCAGCTTCCTCTAGACGTGCATCCTTTTCTTTCTTTGGCGTTTTCATCCCACCTTCCTGTTTGATCCTTGTTTTCCTTTCTTTGGCCCCCTGGTGAGATAAAACTGATGTTGGATACACACGACTGTGCAAATGTCTTGAGCTACCCCTTGTTTCTATTTTTTTATTTATTTTTTGCTAGGGAAATGGGTGCAGCGATTTATTGAGATGTACAAACATACAGCATATAAGGCAAAAATGGAGTTTGTACAATTTGTTTGAGTGTAAAAGTGAATATTTGGTATGACCGCCTTTTATTCTTCAACACAGCCTGAACTCTCTTAGGCAAGCTTTCTTGTTGTTTCTTTAAGAAGTCTTCAGGAATAGTTCTTCAGACTTCCTGAAGAACATTCAAAGCTCTTCTTTGGATATTTACTGTTGTTTGGGCTTGCTTTTAGCAAGCAAGTTATAAAGAAAAAAATGAGGGTTGGCTCAAGACTCTTGCACAGTAACATGGAGCTCACTGTTGGTCAAAAGACAGTTCATGCTCACCTTTTTCTTGTTTGTGTAATCATGGTCATCATCTTTCTTTGCCCACTTTTTTGCCTTGGGTGACTTTGAATCTTAAAAAATAAATAAATAAAAGTTAGTTAATGGACATTCTCATGTACATTTCACCTGAGCTGCTAAACTTCTTGAGAACATTACCTTTTGGTGCCATGGGCCCTGGATCCCCCTAAAATTATAAAGGTAGACACATAATTGTGTGATAAATAAAATCATCTGGCTTTGTTATGTTGCATTTCCTTTAAACTCACTCTGAACCATATCGTTCTCCCATTATGGTCCCGGAGTGTTTTCATCCCGTCCACATAGTAGCACTGCAGCCATGCCTCAAAGTCAGAGAAGTCCCGACTGGCTGGATCATATCCTTTCCCACCTAAAAACCACGAGTTGTTAAACACTGCGTTCATCTCATGAGCGACTCATACTGTAAACACTTGACTACCCACCGAGGTTCACCACTTCTAGAGGAACTGTATGACAAAGTCTGAGCAAGTCATCCATCTGGTGTTTCATCAGTTTATTTTTTGTTCTTACAGATGTCTTCTGAGAAGAATCAAACAAAGACACTGTGAAAAAGAGACTTGGTTTTATGGCGTTAGTTTTGTCCCTCTATTCTGAGTGCACAGAAACAATTTTGCAAGTGCAAATGTTGCATTTTGAGGAGAAAATTATTTTGAGGGAAGAAAATTCATTGCTGTGTAAAATTTGTTTGCTATTATTCATATACACACACACACAATAACAGCCCTTCTCATCTAGTTGTTAGCATTTGCTCCGGCTCAGATCTCTGCTCTGTGTGCTGACAGACATCTGCAGACCTGCTCTCAGTGTGTTGCTCCCGTTGTCAACATGTCTGCTCCCTCCACACTCAACTCTTTCTCTACACCATTATAAATGTACCACAGAACCAACCAATCACAGACTTGGATGCAGAAATTCTGAATGGAGACCAAAATAGCCAATCAGCTCGCTAGCTACTGCATTCCGGGAACACTGTGCAAAGTGTAGCTAAACTCATTTTTGGTTAGTATGTTTAATTATATTATTTTAAAATATAATATAAAGACCATTTTTGTTTTTAATCTAGTTTAAACCAAACCACTCCACTGGGTTTAGCTACACTTTGGACAGTGTTTCTGGAATGCAGTAGCTAGGGAGCTGATTGGAGACCAAAACAGCCTATCAGAATTTTTTCCAAGTCTGTGATTGGTTGATTTTGTGGCACATATATATAAAGTGTAGAGAAAGAGTTGAGCATACAGGGAGCAGAGATGTTGAGAGTGGGAGCGACACATTGATCTTTGGTCTGCAGATGTCTGTCAGCACACAGAGCAGAGATCTGAGCAAGAGCAAATGCCAACAACTGGGCAACAGGGCTGTTATTATGTGTGTGTATATGGATAATAGCAAACACTGAAATACATTTCTTTCACGCAGCAAGGAATTTTCTTCGCTCAAATTAAACTTTTCTTTGCTCAAAATAATTTTCTCCTCAAAATGCAACATTTGTACTTGCAACATTTTTTTTATGTGAGCTCAGAATAGAGTCACAAAAATAACGCCATAGGGTTTGGGAAAGTTATGTAAAAATCACTTTTTTCACCTTCGCGTCTGACTCATTTTTCACAGGATTCTCATTTTGACATGAATCGTCCAGCCCAAGACCTTCCAGCACAGTTTTGGCAGCCACAAAGGGAGGGATGTTAGACCTAGAAAAAAAAAAAAGGAAAAGAACAGTACTGAAGGTCTTTTCTTTTAGGAAACAAAAACACTCTTGTTAGCTCTCTGATTCAACAAAACCTTGTGTAGTTAAGCCATTCATATCACTGTTACTGTTTCTACCTTCAGTCATCACTAATGAAACAATCCATTTGCCATAGTTAAGGTTTTCAATTATCTGTATAATGGATATTAGTAAAATTAAAATGTTTCAAAAATCCTGTATGATTTTTTTTTATGTACGTTTACACAATAATCACCTGCTATCAGTCAAAATAAAAATGGTAGAGCAGAGTAAATCTTTCGAGGGGTAGAGATATGCACCTTACTTCAGATTTGGTGATAAGATAACAATTTACCGGTCGAGTGCAAAGATCTTGCTGTACATCCTCATAAGGTGCTACTGTCTAATTAGGTCAGTATGAGTGCGGCCCTCATGCTAATCTATGTAATGTTGTCTTTGCGCATCACCTGAAAAGGATCTCAGCCCTCAGGTAGTTTCCAATACCGTTGAAGTACTTCTGATTGAGCAGGACTTCACAGATGGGTCTGTCAAAGGCTCGGTCAGACACGTGTGACACAACATTCTCCCTGAAAATGTTTTTTTACTGATCAGTTTGGCCGTGCTACTGTATTTCGTTGAGGCAGAAGACGCAAGTGACACTCGGCATCACTAACCTGAATTTTTTGTACTCAAACATAACGCAGGGACCTCTGCCAGGCTGCCAGGTCCCGTTGGGCTCCCAGCTCCCAAACCTGCGTGGATCCACAAAGCTAAGTACTCTGCAGGGCTTCTCTTTGGAATAAAAACGCAGGTGGGCATGTTTGGGCAGCTCATCCTCGCTTGTGAAGCGGAAATAGCCTGACATCCCAAAGCGAAAGACTATGTCCATGGGATGTTCCACTTGTCCTGCTTTCACTCGCTGTTTTGGTTCATCTGTCTTTATGGGCGTCAGCGTGAGCTTCACTTCCTTCCCTCTGGAAGCAGCTGTGATGCGATAGGCCTCAGAGGTGAAGGGCACATCAGGGTTCTTGCTGACCTCTGACTTTATGACGGGACCACTGAACAGCACTCCTTCACACATTCTGTTCACATACAGGCTGGCCAGGTGGAGCTCTGGTCCCTCGGGCATTTTGGCTGAACAAATAAGGCTGGGCTGAAACTTCCAGAAATAAAACTTGTCATCAAATATTAGGTCAAAGCTTATGTCAAAAAACGTCACATCCAGGCTTATAACATTACTTCCACATAACGCATGTTTCAGAACCTTGTGTCCTCTATAGAGTGCAGGAGTATGGGTAAAACCTTCTCACTTGCAATCATGACTGTAAATGTTTACATACAGCTTTGGGGTTCAAAAAAAATAACACAATGCACATCTAAAAAATCTCAAAGCTTTAACATTAAACTTCAAACCTGAGGTTCTCCTGAATATGCTCTTAATCCAATCACAGCAAAATACTGCTCTGTGTATTTGCATAACCCAAAACATGTTGTCAATAATGGCAATGCTGCATCTTTATCAAGTTACAAGTACTCACCGAAACCAGGAAACGGAGCTCGGCGTTAAGTGCACTCAGCTTGTAGCGTTTACTGTCTGCACGGCAGCGGCTGCTGATATAAATTTATAGAGGATATGTCTTTGTGCTGAAACACCGTGCAGGTAAACATTTGACCGATGCTTTTATCGCACGCGTAACCAGCAGTGTTACAAAACGAGTTGTACAATCACCACGCGCCAGTCATTAAAATGTCGCGAGACCTGCACAACTGTGACAAAACCCACAATTTCTTGTTTATTTTTGGTCTAATGTGTATGTGTGTTTGTTTGGTTTTCATTCTTAGCTGTTATTATTTACTTAAAACGGCTAAAATAAATAAATTCCTAGCAAATAAACCGATGCATGATGGGAATTGTAGGCGCTGCGGAAACCAGGAAGTGATTTCCAACTTTTTTTAAATGTCTAATATCTTTGATCACATTGTTAAATTGGCTGTAATCAACATGATTTACGGTGGCGTTATATATTAAATAAATCATATGTGTCACAAGTATCTTATGGATTCGGTGTTATTGTACCTTCATTATAATCAATCCAGATACGTTTTACCTTGTTTTTATTTATAAGCATACAGAGGTAAAACACAAATAATTAACATAATTAAATGTGTTGAGTGATACAAGCAACATCTTTTTTAAACAATGATCATTATTTTTTTACTTCAGTAACAAATATCACACAATCTGGACACATTTCTACTAATTTTTACTAAAATGGTAGAAAAATACAACTAAATATCAGTTGAGAGACACAAGGAATTACATTTTTTAGGAAGAATACATAACACTGTACAACTTGTAAGTATGGCACTTTAGGCAGTTAATCATCATTATCATCGGTTTTCAGAAAGTGACGTCTGTTGTTCATTGTAGTGAGTTCATTAGAACCTGGGCTTGTTTGAGCTCTGAAAAAGTACAGAGACAAAAAATAACATCACAGGTCTGGCAAATTAAAAGACAAA
The DNA here is from genome assembly GCF_056152115.1 of Neolamprologus brichardi. Lineage (NCBI taxonomy): Eukaryota > Metazoa > Chordata > Actinopteri > Cichliformes > Cichlidae > Neolamprologus > Neolamprologus brichardi. The sequence goes on from NC_142110.1 coordinate 13,797,705, forward strand.
AAAAAGGAAAGTATTTTAAAAGATGCTGAACTCACCAGCAAGCAACACTCTGAACTTGTCAGCAGAAACAGACACCACAGTTGTCTCTGGGGCACCTGATTCTGCTCCTTGCCTCTGCAGTTTAAGTTGAATTGTTGGTTGATTCACCTCCCTCAGTTCACTGGAGCTCAAAGTGTAGTCCACTCGCCAAGAAACAGAGTCCAGTCGACCCACTGATCACAAAGCAGAATGATGTCAGTGCTCAGTCATCAACTTCCTAGCAGCAGCCATCATTAATTTTCTCTTCTTTCTTGAATAGGAAAGGCAGAAACACTTACATCGCAGGCTTGTCTCTCTTAATTTCTCCCGCAGTGCAACGTGCTTGTCTTCGTAGGACTTGCACAGCCCTGTAGTGTGCTCTAAAGAAATATTGAGTAGAAAAAAATAATTTGAGTGTTTCAGCTGACGATTAGCTGAAGAACTAATTATTGTTACAAAGTCCTTAGAAGTATTTAATATTTATCAAATAAAATAAACCTTTTACTATTTCTGAAACATAACATACAATCTCAAAATCTCAGGCAGAAAGCCATCTGTCATTTTTATTTATAATGTAACAAACAAAAATCATGGTGAAACTTTGGGCTTCTTATTTTCCAAAGGGTGGACTGATGTGGCACAGATGGCCTTCCTGACTGTGGTTTATGCAGGGAGGGACCGCTGGAAGCGTGCTAGCTTGTGTCTCCACTCATCCTCAAAAGGGGGATTGTCCATGTGTAAGGCAAATGTGTTAACACCACTTTTATAGAGTTGTTGATACAGCAATGCACCACCCAGTCTGTAAATCAGCATTGCCTTTGTTGTTCATTATGTACTGCTTTTTTCTTTTATTGTCAATCCACATTCATAGAATGTAGTTAAAAAGGAAAGAACCAACACAACAGGCCATGAATAGGAAACAATAGAACAGAATAACTTTACTGTCCATGTTAGTGGAAAACTGTCTTTGCTTCACCAAGTCAAAAATCTATTCACAATATGAAAAACAATGATAATAATCAGCATGCGTTCATACACATGCATACGTTAAAAAAAATTAATTACAGAAATACATTACAGCTTCTCATTTTTCAGTATACCAGTTTCACTTGGCAAAAATGATCCCTTACACACCCATTTAATAGCTATAATATCCTCTAACATCATCCTGAGGACATTTGTTAAAAAAAACACAATAAATGATTTTGAACTAATGCAATACAGGAGTTTCTAAAAATCCTTCCTCTATTATACTTCTGTGCTCATACTCTAGAAATAAAATATTAAAATCCTGTAACATAAACTCTGCATTTAGCTGCTCTTGTTCCACATTATCCCCATGTGAGATATTTCCCCAGGATATTAGATGTTAGATTAAACTAGTCACTTGTGTTTTTGTTAGAAAATCTGCCTGAATCTTGGCAAAGATTCAGGCATGAGAACAGATCGGTGCATATCAAGTTGTAGACTGTGCATTTATTTTTATACCAACCTTTGGACACAAACACAGGGGCTTACCTTTAGGCAGACCAAGCTGTTGTAGCTCACTGGATAGAGATTCACTGTCAACGTCATGCTTCGCTGCACTGGAGAAAATAAAGCTGAGCACTGCCACACTAGCTTTGATGTCTCCGCTCTCTGCAAAATGGTTTATTGACACAAAACAGCTTATCTGACAGAAATTGTAAAAAAAACAAAATTTAAGTTGAACAGTGTTAAAGACTTATGTGTAAGGCAAATTAGATAGACCAGGAATGCTCCACAACTTAGTCCATTTACAATGTGTAATCACTAATTTCTGTTCTTCCATAAAAAAAGAATTTTAATGCTGCTCCCCTAAAGCCAATTCTTGTGCACTTCTGAACCCCTTTGAGTGCTCTTGCTATGTTTTAATGACTTTCATGAAGTCCCGTTCTAACAACTCACCTGTCTAGCCACTCATTCATGATAAACTACCAAGTGGCACGGTGAGAAAACAGACTTTTGTGTCAAACTGACCCATTTGTTATAATCAAGATCATCACTTGTCATGCGATCTGAGTCTCTGGCTACTACCATGTGTCTAATCAGCAGTGTCAACAGGAAAAACATGCAGGCTCCAAGCTCAAAGGTCACACGTCAAGTCAGGAGCACAAACAACAGAATGAATGAGAATGAGGCCTGGCCACTGAATTCAACCCCTAAAGGTTTAAAGTGTTAAGACACTATTCAACTGTAATGTTCTCAGGGCCCAGAAGAAGAAAACTCACCACAAATGATGTGAAGTCAGGATTGTGCTATCATGCCTTTTGGCAACTACTAACAACACTATGAAAGCTCAGAACTTTATTTCCACACCAGCAAGATCAGCTTCAGGCCAGCAACCAGATTTGTTTGTTTTTTGTAGCTTTGTACTCTTCTCTAATATGAAATTAAGGTTTAAGAAGATATTCAATATTTTAATATGCTGGACTTTGCTGCTTTTTTAGACAGTGTTAGAAGCTGCACAGCACTACTTCCAGAGAAATTAACCTGAAGAGGACAATGTTCAAATTTAAATGAGGTAGGATTACTGCTTTTTAACAGGCATAGTCACAAAACCTTTTTATCAAGGACCAAGCAGCCAAAGACTTAGAGCCACATGTGTAATTTACAAAATCTGGGTTACAATATCTCCCCAAAAAGATTCAAAATAATATCAAAAATACACATTCATGGAAATAAGCTTGTACGGGCAGGGTGTGGTTTGTGACAGTTGCAGGGTAGGGGTGATGCAGCAATATCAGGGGGCAGTGCCACAGGAGGCTGGCTGGCAGTGATCACCTAATTAGGTCTCTCCTGTATTTTATGCGTTAGCATCTTGGGAGGGTGTGTGGAGAGAGGAGTCTGAGTTAGTGGCAGAGTAGCTAGACCTGTCCAGGGAAGCTCAAACAATAGCTATAGGTCAAGATTGTTTTCCACAAACAATGGTTTATTGCACAAATACTGTGCCTGCTGTGTTGTTTTGGAGTTGCTTTAACACTATTTTAAGAAATAAGTGGGCTCATAAAAAAGTCAACTTAATGAAACGCTAGTTTCATTATTTTGTTAAATAGTGTTTAACAAAATAATAGAACTCAACAAGCTAACTGATTCAAATGAGAGACACCTCAACCTACATAGTAACTGCAGAGGGCATTTGGTTGGCCTCTGCAATCAAACCAGCTCCACCCTCAGCCATCATTCCCCCCTAACTACCACAACAGTTAAATGTTGCGTCATTAACAAAAATAAATAAATAAATAAATAATTTCCATCTCAAATCATCAAATATATGTAACATTTTTCTGATCGATCATGCCAGATTTGCCTAAAAATGTTGCGATCCATAGTTTGGAGATTTTATATACATATCTTTTTTATATATTTTCATACTTTAAGTACATATTATAAACATTTTAAGTACATTGTCTTACATAGTAATTGCACATATTTACAGTTAATACATAAATATAAATAATGATAATAATAATAACAATAATAAATAAAGTGAACAAATACTTGTATTCCCCCAGGGAGGGTTACTGGTCAGTTAGGACAGGCAGATGTTATGATTGATCAAATGCACGAAGATCAAATATTATAGAAATGTAAAGTTGGAACTTCTAGAATCTTGAATCTAAATACAAAGAGCCAGTCATATGTCTGCAGACAGAAATGTTAAGCGCCTTGAAATGTAATTGTTGCATCTCTCTCAGAGAAACAACACAAGAGACACTTACCAAACTTTGCATCTGCAGTAAGCTTTCCAACTTTTTCATACTGTAAATGAAGCGAGAGAGAAGACACCACAGATGTGTGTGTTTCAAAACTACAGTCTACATATGATGAGCCTGTAGAAATGTCCAACAACTTACATCAATGCCCTCTCCAAGCAAATCCTTCAGCACTTGAGCACAAAGTAGCTTCATCTTGACACTTGACTGTTACATTAATGGAATAGAAAATATATTCGTTATAAAAAAAAAAATAAAATCAATAAACTGGTGCCAGTAACAACTTTATCTCTTATGGTTTCTTTTACTCACAATTTTTGCTAACGTGCTGATTTCGGCAAGTACCCAATCTGGGCAGTCCAAGTCTCCACAGAAACGGAACCGCTAGGACAAAGAGGGTCACTCATAAGTTCATACACTGTGCAAAAATTACAGTATTTACAGTCACAGAAGGCTCAAAAAATGGGCTACTGGCTTGGCCTGCTTGCTAACTAGCAGCAGCACTAAAGGTCGACGCCTTTGAGGTAAATTATCCGTCATTGCGTTTATACATAAAGCGACTACATAATCCGACAATTTCACAGAATTATCAATGAATTAGACCGCATTAAATAATGAGATAAAGAGCGAACGAGCTTACCATGGTTGTTGAAGAAGGAAGACAACCGGAAGACGAGTTTTTTTCTTTGCATCTAATTGGACGATGTCTTAGGTCACGTGACGGCCTGGCTGCAGCACCCTTGTTCCTCCTTTTTTTGCAGGTTGTTCTCACTCTCCCATTCTCTCTCTTTCAGAGTTAGACAGTTTAGTGTGGGTTAGATGTAAGGTCCGTATTTATTTTTTCATTTAACCAGAGGTTTAGTACTATATCATAAAATACACGCAGGTGACGCTTATGCACGTGCATGCGAATGGTAGAGCACGTAAGTATGCACAGTTAACATAAATTAGTCAGCTATAACTGATCACATATTCAGATATTACCAGGGGCGTATTTAGAGGGGTGGCATCATTTTGCATATGACGGCGCTGTTTATTGAGATAAGATAGCATTAACAGTTTGAAGATGGAATGAAGGTGAGTGTCATTATCACTCTGTGTGCCACACCTCCAAATCACATGACCAGCATGTGATTAAGCTGACATAGCAACAAGCTGCAGCCACGTTGATTCTGTATTTCAGCTTGTGTTGAGTGGACTTCAAGGTTTTAAAATTTTAATGACAGGCCAGTAAATTCGGAGTCATGATATCTATCTATCTCTATCTATATATCTATACATATATACACATGTATACATACATATACGTACATATACATATATGTACGTATATGTATGTATAGGTACGTAGACAGACAGACAGACAGATATGCCGTTTGTATTTATTTATTATGGAGGTTGTACATTACAGAAAATCAAAATGTATAGTGTAACTGAAAAGTTTAATTATGTGGGCTACAGAAAATAATTAACTTACAGACTATATTTATATGAAACATGTTTATACTTACTGCATGTGAATCAATTTAACCATATGTAACACCTGCACATGTGTTTAAAAAAGGCTTTGATTTTGACTCCCTATTTGATTTCTATGCCACCCTCATAAAGTTATGATGCACACCTTCATGTTCATCTCTACCTGTCTGAACATCTTCATCAGCACAGTTCTTCTCCCTGGACAATTTCTCTGTCTTTCTTTTTCGTTCCAAGTTCATTAACCTTACAGCCTCATGGAAAAAGCTGCACCTCAGCCTTGTTGTACAGGTGTGAGGCTACGCAGCCTTCTTTGAGATTAAACCACTCTTTGCAGCACTTTCTTATTGGCTTACGCAGTTTCTAATCATAGAGGAGTTTAGGATGCTTTCGACCACACAATGCGACAAAGAAAGTAGAGCTGCACCGATGACATCCTGCTTCAGCCTCATAAAAACAGCATTGGTGAGCTTAATAATATTGTCTGTATTTGTGAGTAATTGTTGGACATATGCGTACATAGGTAGTTGACTGTGGTCACCAACTCCACAGCTTCTGCTCTAAGGAGGGAATGAGGCATGTGAACCCCTCCTAAAATTTACCACCATCTCTTTCGTCTTCACCCCAGTGATCGAGAACAAGTTCTTCCATCTCTCTCCTTTAGATAGACTCTGTACAGTACTTTGTTTTTGTTACTATTGTCCATGATATAAATATTCTTTCTGTGAAAACTGTGTGTGTTTCGGTTCCGTGTCCTGTTCTGTTTGTATATGTGGTTTTTTGCTGCTGTTGCAGCCAAATTTCCCCTTGTGGGACAATTAAAGGACTATTCTATTCTATTCTATTCTATACTTGTTGGAGATAAGATAAGCAACAGCTGTGTCATCTGCAAACCTCCTGAAATTAGAAATATCCTGTCTCAGAGTGATGCTGAAAAACTAGTTCACGCATTTATTACTTCTAGGCTAGACTACTGTAATTCATTATTATCAGGAAGTTCTAAAAACCGATTAATTCAAAATCCTGCTCCTCACATAAGGTCTTAAATAATCAGGCCCCATCTTATCTTAATGACCTTGTAGTACCATATCACCCCATTAGAGCACTTTGCTCTCGCACTTCAGGCTTACTTGTTGTTCCTAGAGTATTTGAAAGCAGAATGGGAGGGAGAGCTTTCAGTTTTCAGGCCCCTCTTCTGTGGAATCAGTCTTCCGTTTGGATTCATGAGACAGTCACTATCTCTACTTTTAAGATTAGGCTTAAAACCTTCCTTTTTGCTAAAGCATATAGTTAGGGCTGGATCAGGTGACCCTGAATCCTCCCTTAGTTATGCTGCAATAGGCATAGGCTGCTGGGTGACTCCCATGATGCATTGAGTTTTTCCTTTTCCGTCACCTTCCTCACTCACTATGTGTTAACAGACCTCTCTGCATTGAATCATACTTGTTATTAATCTCTGTCTCTCTTCCACAGCATGTCTTTATCCTGTCTTCCTTCTCTCACCCCAACCGATCGCAGCAGATGGCCCCGCCCCTCCCTGAGCCTGGTTCTGCCGGAGGTTTCTTCCTGTTAAAAGGGAGTTTTTCCTTCCCACTGTTGCCAAAGTGCTTGCTCATAGGGGGTCATATGATTGTTGGTTTTTTCTCTGTATTTATTATTGTAGGGTCTACCTTACAATATAAAGTGCATTGAGGCAACTGTTGTTGTGATTTGGCACTGTATAAATGAAGTTGAATTGAACTGAATTGATATGACTGTCCAGATACTTAGCCAGTGCTGAGTATGATGGTGGAGGACAAAGAACCATACATGTTTGCAGACTCTGGCCTGCCTGTCAAGAAGTCTAGAACCCAGTTTTGCATCGATTTTCTCAACCCCGACAATAACATTTATTGGCTAGTGTCTGTGAAATTATGATATGCTACTGTTAAAACCCCACCTCTTTGATCTTTGGGCTGGAGGAAGAACAACACACGGTGTTTAATGCTCAATCAACAATCACTTTATCAATACAATTCTTATAATTCCATACAAAGACTTTAAGCATTACAGACGTCCAGACAGGAGACGTGCCCGGGAGGGTGTCTGGCAAAATCTCAAAGTGTCTAAACGCTTCTCACATTCTTATAGCTTCAGCCCCCCTCCAAACTAAGCATTCACATTCTTCCTCTCTCTCAGTGAGCCTAAGTTACAACCTTGGATTCCTGTGCAGTATGTTTTGTTCTTTCTAATCAGACAAATAAGGCCATGAGTAAATGAGTTAGAGCAGGGTTGATAACAGCTGATAGTGCATCAGAAAAAACTCTTTGTGTACTCATACTGTTGTGGATCCACAGTAATGTCAACCGAATCCTTAATGTGGGATAAAATCAGCCATTCGTGGTAATGCCCTTCACAGATGAGTCTTCAAGCACAGGGGAAATAATGGACCTCTTACAAACAGGCAACACAGCTTGGGAAAGAGAGATGTCAACGTCATAGTGAGTTCCCCAACACACTCTCTTAGAACCGGTTCCGTGATGTTCTCTCATACAATGTGAGAATGTAATCAAACTGCTTGTTAGAGGGTAACTTTTATGTATAGGGAGAGTGTGACTTTTATGTGACTTTTAGGACACTTGAGCCTAACATTAGCTTGCATAATGTTAGCTTATAACCAGCTGTTGTTGTGGTTTAGCCGGCTGATTGTCAGCTGTCCGTAGATGGGAGGATCACATGTCTAATCTGCTGACAACAAGTAATTACGGCAATATCTGGAAAAATTTGCATATCTATGCACATTGTCTTGTGTTAGAGCCGTGATGTCAGTTCATCAGATGAATCTTGAGTTGAGAAAGCAGTGGTGAAGGAGAAAGATGAAGAGGAGCAGGAGAAACAGATAATAAAAAAGAAGATGACTTTACCGCATTGACGGGCCAATGGACGGGGCTTATTGTAAAATTCCAGGGGTGTCCAACTCCAGGCCTCAAGGGTCGGTGTCCTACAGGTTTTAGATGTGTCCTTGATCCAACACAGCTGATTTAAATGGCCAAATTACCTCCTCAACATGTCTTGAAGTTCTTCAGAGGCCTGGTAATGAACTAATCATTTGATTCAGGTGTGTTTACCCAGGGTGATATCTAAAATCTGCAGGACACCAGCCCTTGAGGCCTGGAGTTGTACACTCCTGGATTACATACTGATAACATCTGCCCCACCCAATTCCAAACATGAACACTTCTAACAGAACACAGCAGAGCCACATTTAGCACAAAATGTTTTCTCAGTGCCAAATTCAGCACACATTTGCAGTAAATTGTGCATTCAAAATCTGAGTACATCCATTTTCTTAATGTTTCATTTAAATACTTTAAACCAAAACTCCCCGGTCACACAGGGATTCATGCCAGTTTTTATGGTCTTGTTTTTAAAAATAAAATACAAACCACTAGACCTCAGCCACCTCATAGGTAGTCATGACCATACGTCTGTTAAAAAGTATGAAAAACTATGCGGAACGTTCCAGTGTCATGTGCTGTGACGCAAAGAAGACGGCAAATATATCATTTATGAGACACAAACATACCTTACAACCTGTATTTTTTTTACTTTATTTTTTATGTAATACAGTGAAAAAATATGTGTGATTAAGTTAGATTTGAGTAACTTATTTATATGGTATAGCAGGGTATCGGTCTAAGGGATATTGAAGTGACCTGCGTGATGATCAGTAATTAAAATCTAAGGTGCTGAACCTGTAGAGGTGCAATCATCAGAGGTTATCCAGTAGAAACAGGAGGATTGACAGTAAATCCAGTTCAGTAACATTTATTGGTTTACCATTCTTTTATTTTAATCAGGACACTCCTCCTTGAGTGTATGCAGGTCTCTATGGGCTGTGTGGTTCCTCTTAAAGAAATATTATTAAAGAAATATTATAAATGTAAGAGATATATAAGATATATAGATAAGAGATATCAATAAAGAACAGGTTTGTTGCTTTGGAAGGTGTATATGTGTTTGCTTTTGATGTGTTGCACACATGGGACCAACTAAAGAAATGTGTGGCAGTTCCTTAATGGCTTATAGCAACAATTATGTGGATTATCCAGACTGCAATGAACAACAGGAAAAAGGTACATTCGGCAAGCATGATCAGTTTATATCACACAGACTCCAGCATTTTTGGACAACCTCTACAGAGCTAAGAGGACTTGAGCTAAATATTTACATAGTCATGGATGCACACAATAAGCAGCAGTAAAACAAAAGAGAAAAATGTTCAGGGTGTAACTGAAATGTGAATATTACTGAAATGTGGAAGGTTTTCCCAGTGCCCTCGTTGTGATCTCTGTGTGGTTTGTCCACCTGATTAAAAACTGACCTTCGTTGCAGAAAGGGGCATAAATGTTGTTGCTTGTTGAGCTCAATGCTCTGTGTAATCTCTAACTCCTCTTTCTGTGCATATGAACATAATAAAACTATGAGTGAGTTGGTGACATTTTGAACATAGGGCTTTATTGTGAGACACCCTTCAGGGAACCACAAGTTAGATTTACAATTTCAGACAAATAAGATTGTTTGGTAAATTTAAAAAAGGACGTGTTTGTATGCAATAAAGCATCTTGTTTGTGTTCCGGTACAGAAAAAAAGCCACAAAGCTAGAACGAAAAAAACCTGCAGCTTCAAGTTGTTATGTTGGAAAAAGACACATGGTCATCTTGAAAAGCAAATATAGAAATACCACAGCTGGAAAACCTGCCTCACACGTAAACACATGATTCTTTAAACAGCTTTTAGGCCACATTAAATACAAAAATAACTATTTAGGGTACTTCCATGTTTCACTGTATATAAAAATTAATCTCTGTTTTTCACTGGAATAAACAGGCTAATCCAAAATAACCTCATGCTGCTGTGCCCTTTCTCCTGTTTCAAAGGATATGCCAGATGTAACCTTTGTTTTTCTTGATATTTCTCTACATTGTTTCTTATTTTTACACTTTAAAAAACTCTAAAAGGATATTTTGCTTTCCCCTTTGCATTTCCAAGTTAATTGCTGGTTTTTAGTCTGGGGAACCAGTGAGAGTAAACCCACCCAGAGACTCCAAAAGGACCACCTAATTAAAATGTATGGGGTAATTCTGCAGAGATGGTGGTAGAGGTGTAGTTTGCAAAGGCAGAAAAAACTTTTTAAAATGTACCTCTAAAAACTGAACATCAACCAATCAGTTTCGGTATAAAACCTTGCTTATCACTGCACTATCTACTACCTCTGTTGGTCCCAGCAAGTATTTGATTTAACATTAAAATATAAGGAGTAGTGGAGAGTGTGTTCTCCTACTGCCTGGGAGTTTGGTACGCAGGGGCCACTACTGCTTACAGGAAGCCTGCACAGAGGGTAGTCAACACCATCCAAAAAAATTATTGGCTGCCCTCTGCGACCCCTATAGGCTATTATCATTTCCACCTGTCTCAGAAAAACCAGACTCATCACAGGGTACTCCTTGCACCCTGCATAGCACCTGTGTGACCCGCTGCCCTCTGGTCACCGCCTCAGGTCACTCAGATTCCACACCTCCAGACTGACTAACAGCTTTTCCCGGTGGGCCATTGTGACTGTTAACAAACACTCCCCACACCCACCCCTGCCCACCAACCTCACCAATCTCAGCCATGGTCTGAGTAACCCTCATCACTCAGGCCACTCACATAGGGACTGTATACTCACACCAAGTCCCTTTGAAGTGTTTTGCTTGTAAGCAAAGTGGTTGTGTGCCTTTTTCTTGTTTTGTATATATTACTTTAGTTTGTATATGTTCCTCTAGACTGTATATCTTTTATTTTTTGCTATCTATCCTGATGTCTTTACTATTTATATTTGGGTAGTGACCGAAAGAACGAGATCGCGGATAAAAGCGCTGGAAATGGGCTTCCTCCAAAGGGTGGCTGGCCTCTCCCTAAATCGGGTAAGAATTTCGGCCATCCGGGAGGGGCTCAGACTACAGCCGCTGCCCCATCACATCAAAATGAGCCAGTTGAGATGGTTTGAGCATCTGACAAGGGACAAGGACTCCTGGGCGCCTCCTTGGTGAGGTGTTCCATATTATGTCTCTCGGCTGGCCTGAGAACGCATTGGTGTTCTGTTTGTGGCAATTTTTCTCCTTTCTCCATAAAAAAGAAGTTGTTAACATATCTCACACCTTGATCTCGTGAGAACGCCATTAGACCCGCGTAGATGACTGTGCTTCAAAGCAGGGGAGCTGCTTGCAGGTAAACTACCCGAACAGCATTTACAATGCCACATACCTTTAATTCTCGTAGAAACTTCATTCAAACGTGATATAAATAATGAACTTTTGCTGATAGATTTTTTCCTCGACAGTATTTATCTTGTAACGAGGAAGAAGGTTCATTTAAAACAATGGACCTAAAGGGTGTCCAGAATTTCGGTGTCCAGTAAGGTCGATTTACGAAAGGATTTAATAGTGAAGCAGTCGGTGTTAAAAGGATTACAGTCAGTCTGATCTTGCAGTATAAGGCTATCCGAAGTCCAATCGACTTTTTTTTTCGGGCTACAGGCTCAGCCCAGTGCAATAAATAACGTCATCTATACGAGGTTTTTAATATGATAGGTGACGCAAACCCCACGAATAAAGAAGAAATTATTATATTAAATTGACACAAGAAACAATCAATATATTTCTAAGACTTGTGTTTTATATAAGGCAGTCTAGCGAACAGCATGTCACGCCCACGAGGCTTTTATAGTCAAGAGGATGGAGCGAGTCGAGCAGATTGCTTTTGAGGGTGCAAAGGGATTGTAGTGCAGCTCAGCAGCTAAGGCGCAACATGAAGCCTTTTCTTTTCTCTTTATTTTGGCTTGTCGGGGATTTACAGCCAGCTCTTTCTGCTGGTTTGAAGGATACACCGACTCTCGGGTCCAAAAATACTCCTCGACTTCTGAGCAAAGGTAGGTTGCGTTAACATCGACACAGTGGCAGTATTACATTACGAAAGCTGTGGTGTTTGTTTCCTATTCACTTTAGTCAAAAACACTGCAAGGACAAATCCGATTCATCTTCTCATGTTTTGATGTAAGTGCAGAATGTGGTAATTCCTGATTAAAGCATTATTATGAGATGCTTTTTCACCCTGCAGATATTCTGAGCGTTGGGCTTGAATACCAAATTAATCAGAACCACAGTGTGTTGTTCTATGAGGAGGGCTCAGATGAACTGTACCTGGGAGGCAATGATTTTATATTGAAACTCAATGTGGACGACTTCCACGTCATAGAGGTGGGTTGGAGCAACATGTTGTAAACTAACGATGGTCTTTATTTATGTTTTCTTATTATGTTGTTGGTGGTGTTTCTTTTTTCCCCTCAATTCCTGTAGGGTTAAGCAGTAGAGCTGCTGTAGTTTTACAGCTAGAGCCATTAAACCCAACAGATGGCTGTGACAGTCCTAATAAGCGTCTGTCTGCCATACAAGACCTTGTACTGTAGCCTCAAAGTGCTCATTAAGAGGTCCAGGTGCTGAGCTCATGGCACAGACAGATTCATTAAGAATAGAATATGTAATAAACCAGAAATTTCAGTATGACCTTTTTTTTTTATCTTAATGTTAAATTTTTAATAAGTAAATGATTCTTGACCATAAGAGAAGAAATGGGTCTTATCATTGATATCACTAATGGATGTCGTGCTGTGGGAAGAGGAGCTGAAGGGAATCAAGAAGACATTTGAATTAAGGGAACTGGTTTTAGTCTATCCTTTTATTAATCTATCAGACAGCTATTTCAGTAGACAGTGCGGTAATTAGTTTCTTAGTGATTGTTTCAGATGCTTCTTATGTTTTTGAAATGTTGCTAAAGTTATGGATAATCTGTCTACAATCAATGTGTTGACAGAAATTTCATCTGAATGCAACGGGGCAAGAGGAATGCCAAGAGGTCAGTGATTACAGAATGATCAGAGATGTGCTAATAAATGCATTGTGAAAATGTTTGCATAACAAAGTTCTCTCTGTGTCATAGGACCCCTGTGAAAATGTTATCACTGTCATTGAGAAGTTTCAGAACAACCTGTTTGTCTGCGGGACGAACGGACAGAAACCAGAGTGCTGGCAACTTGTGAGTGATTCTAAAAAGTGTTAAATGTGTTAAACCGTAGACTAAAAGTGTGTGACTTTCTGCACTTCTGTGACAAGTTAATGGAAACTAAACTAGTTACAAGAAACACCAGAGAAGAGACAATTAAGGAGTGGAGCTCTGGTGCTTCTTGTTAAACTTTAATTGGGTGCCCTCATCTATAATTTAATGAAGGTGCTGGGTGTCTGGTGTTTTGTGGTTTCCCGTCACAGTTCTCTTGAAGTAATGTCACTGTGTTCTGTTGACTCTCTGTGACCCTGCAGCGCCCTTCAGTGAACAATCGGTCTCTTGAAATATTCGATAGTCGTGACGGGACAGGAATCGCTCCATTTATCTACACACAGAACTCCCTATCGCTCACAGTAGGTATGTTACACGCCGCTTTTGTAGTTATCATGTTTTCAAGGTTTTAATTATCAGTGTGCAGATTAATGTAACTGATTATTCAAAAATTCAACATTTTTGCCCCTTTCAATTTGGTGTATTGGCTATTTTTAGAAGGGGATCTGTATGCAGCAGCACCTTTGGATGCTGATGGAAGTACATTGCAGTTCAGAAGACAAGCTGGCCGCAGGACTAATGTCTGGATGTATGACAGCTGGGTCTCAGGTAAATAAATACCTGCTCTTATTTTATAATAGAGGAAAACTACTGTAATTTAATACATTGGTGTCATATAATCAGAATATGTTTGACTTAAAAGTTTGTCTTGTTTACTCCTCACCTCATTGTAGGGTAATTATGCTTTGGTTCAGGTTCGATGTGGCAGGCTTTCTGTTTTGTTTTTTTTCTTTTTTTTCTTTTTTTTCAGTTCGTGCCACACTGTAAACACATTTTTTTAAAAAAAATTTTTATCATGTTTTCACAGAGCCCACGTTCGTCTCTGCGTCATGGGTGCAGCGGAAGGACGACCCAGACAATGAGAAAATTTATGTCTTTTTCCGTGAGAAGAACTCAGACCACAACCGAGAGGCTGACCCACTGATATCTAGGGTTGCCAGAGTTTGTAAGGTATGGTGAAAAAAGTTGAGCTAACATCAATGAAACTCAACTTTGCGTACAGATAAATTCTCTAAAACATCTTCATCTCACTTTCAAGAATTAGGAACAATCAAAAGTCTTGCTGTGACTACATAAGCAAACCTTTTTCAAGCATTTTGGAAGGTGGATTGTGCCCACTCATTCTGGGACCCTTTGTGCCCAGTCCTCATAGGATGGACCACACCCACCTTTGAACTTGGCCTTCAGTCTAATTTGATCTACAACTGGATAAAGTTTTGCGAATGCGTTTGGCATGAGTACAAGGCTCGGCCATTGACAGAGTATGTCCAACACCAAAGTACTTGAAGCAAATTTGAAGTGGGTTTCAGTTCACTTGCCACACAGTTGGAAAATGTTGTAATAATGTTGTAAGCTTTAGAACAACAATATTCATAATGAATGGCAAAATGTGATCATGCCCATTAAAATAAAGGAGAGGCATTATTGTCTCAGTATGTGTGAGAGGGTGTGGTAATAGACAGCACAGGAAAGGTTGAGTCAGTCAGTTCAGTCTGAGGTTGAACAAATACTTTTTGACACATCAACAGTACAGTTGCCTAAAATGACACGGCTAAAAAACAAACAAACTGTGAGATGAGCTTAAAAACTCAGCTTCATGTCTTGCAACTTTAGTAATGAATGAAAAGAGAACAACTTGAAACAAGTCGATACTTAAATGTAATATCCACTTGATATCTTATTTTATGTTACCACCGTCTGCTGTACTGAATCTAAATTAAAGGCAGCGATTGTGAATAATTCTAATATTACTTTGTGATGGTTTGCCATGTTTCTTTTACCGTAATAATCTGCATAATTTTCCATAAAGAAGAAACAAGATACTAAAGTCTGTCAGATTAGAGGTGCTTGATGTTGATGTTAGGCTTTATGTTTTTATGGAAGCAGTAGTTATGCTCACCCAGTATTTCCTCTTATATCAGGATGTTGCATTAGTCATGTTAGTTTAAAACCATCACAAGAAAATATTGATTTGCACAACCAAGCAAAAGCAAACAAACCTTTGACCCACCACCAATACCAAAAAATTGGACTTCATCTACTTTACATGAACCAGCCCGAAAAGCTTTCATTTTGCTAAAATGTTGTTTTCGGCATCCTCGCTTGACATCTGTGCAAAACGAGACTTGCCCTAAAAGTGTTCAGGTGTTCTCGTTTCACATTTCTTATGCAGCTCAATGTAATGGCATCTGCATCGAATAACCTTCAGCCGAAGCAGGATTAATGAGTTTCCTTCTGTCGGTATCATATTTCAGGTGGATGAAGGTGGATCAAAACGATTCTTCCAGAACATGTGGACATCTTTTCTCAAGGCTCGTCTTGTGTGTGGAATTCCAAAGGAGTCGCTGTATTTTAACCGCCTCCAAGATGTTTATGTGATGCACGCAGACAACTGGCAAGACACCAGGGTCTATGCCCTCTTCACGAGCAACTGGTTAGATGCTTCATTTTTAATAGCTAAGCAACATGTAAACATGAGAGTGACACCACAATCAAAAGCAAAACATTAAGATGGGCAGTATTGCTTTAGCAACATGACTTTCCATTCCTTGTATCCTAGGACTGTAGCTCCAAAAACACATGATGTTAGACTGTTGGTCAACTGTTTGTCCTCATTTTCAAGGGTGTTGCCCTTCTTCCACTCCCATGAGCTGAGGCAATAACAAATTCACAGATGATTTAAACCTATGATGAACGCTCTGGCAATCTTTCTTTCTTATATCTCCTCTAGGAATTCTACAGCAGTCTGCATCTATACAATAAAAATGATTGAAAATATATTTGAGAACTCCAAATTCAAGGGCTACAACGACAACGTTCCCACGCCAAGGCCAGGAACGGTAAGAACTTTATTATGTTGCTATGTTACTTTACAGAAACAGAATTTACAGACAACTTCCTCTAATTCTTTTATTTTTACATTTCTATTTTCGTTTGGCTCACATGCAGTCTAAGCAGTTTATTCTATATCATGTGCATGAGTACGACCTGTGGTTTAAAAAAAAAAAAAAAAGACATGGAAACAGCTGTGTGCATGGACTGTTTCATCACATTCATTGTTTCCATCATAGAGACTGTGTTTATATATTTGACATCCACTGAGATTAAATGGAACAAATGAAGGCCCTTTGTATTTGCAGTTTCCCCTCATTGTGGCACAACCATAATGCAAGTTTCAAAAAGGGGCTGACACCGATCGCGGTCCTTTCTCTGTTCATGTTGCTATATTTTGTAAATAAAACCACCCCTGTAATTTATGATGTGGAAAAGTTTGTCTGTGCTTTGTTTTTGGACAATTCTGACTATTTATTTTTTTTTGCCTTTCATCCAGTATACAGACTATTTTTGCATTTATTTTTCAGTGTTCCACGAACAGCAAGTCTTTGCCACGTGACACAGTCAATATTGTGAAGGATCACTCAGAAATGGCCGACTGGGTTGACTCAGATCCTTTTTATATAAGCACCAACAACTACACCAAGATAGTCGTGGACAGAGTTCAGGCTGCAGACCAAAGATTTTATAACATTCTGCTTCTAGCTACTGGTATGTCATTGTTCAACAGCACAGGGTCCTTGGGATCTTGTTTTGTCATTAGCGCCTTCGCTGCCCTTCAATTGTCTTACATTTTAAGAATGCATTGTCTGTAATATCTGTTAGGAACAATAAGCTAAAAATACCTAGCCAGATATGTCACTTGCAAAAAATAACGCAATATCAAATTCCTGTTCCAACAGATTCCGGGAAGATCCATAAAGTCTTGGAGTCTGGGTCAGAACCTTTTATCATATCTGAAACGCAGCTCTCCAACTCTTCAATCATACAGTCAATGAAGCTTGACTCTAAAAAGGTAGGGTTCATTTAAAATGCCATACTAAGTGCAGAGCACTGTGCTTTGCCGTTCTGGCATCAGTGTTTCTCTCAGCTGCTGTCAGCGCCCACCTTCAGTGAAACACGATGTTGCTATTTCTTTTTGCAGAGCGTCGCATTTTATCTGTCGGGTCATTGCTTTTGTGCTTCACATGCAGCTATTTTCAGCTGACAAACACCTCGTGTGCATTAGTTGTCTAGCGCCAGGAAAAGCCAAGTCTATCAATAAGCAGGCTATAGAGTCTACAATTTCACCAAAAATAAAATCTTTTCATCCAGGTTTAAAGTAAATTTAGATTTTTGTCTTCCTTTGCTCAGAAAACATTAATTGTGGGGTCTGCTGAGAGAATAACTGCAGTGAACCTTCAGAGTTGTCAGGAGTACAGCAAGTCTTGCGAAGAATGTGTTCTGGCCCGGGATCCATACTGTGCCTGGACTAACGATGGATGCACCTCGACTGTCCCGTAAGTGCGAGCAGCAGTCTTACCAAGACCCTCTGGCACATTTTATTATTATGTTTTGCACAATACCTGACACAGCTGTAGAAATGAATCCTTTGCATATTCTTTATCAGAATTGAATTGACAGATAATCAAAGAGCAAAAAATCTTGCAGAAACATCACTCACTGAAACGTGTTTTATTCGTCTTTGCAGCGGGAGCATTCAGAATATCATGGATGGGAAAACAAACGTATGCAATTTAACAGTTAAAGGTAGCTAATGATGACACATTTATTCATCTTGCTGTAGATTCCAGGAACAAATTTAGTCTGATCTCTCTGATCGCTCTCTTTCCCTTTTTTCCCCCCTTTCTTTCTTTTTTCCAAGAGCTAAGAAACCGGACCAAACGTGAGATACCTCCACTATCATCAGTGCATTTGAGGACAGTTCATTCAGTCCCCCAGGGTGCGCCTTTCTATCTGTCCTGTCCTATAGACTCCTACCACGCTGAGTATACATGGGAGCAAAAAGGCCAAAAGAGTCCTTGTTTGCAGATGCTTACCAACTGTCTGCACCTCATTCCTTCCATGTCACAGGAGAAGTATGGCACGTACAGATGTATTTCAGAAGAGAAAGACTACATCAAAGTGGTGGGAACATACGAGCTCATAGAGAACCAAGAACCAAAAAGGTGCTCAAAAAGCAATACACCTGACAACTGGAACGCTGCACCAGCTCTTATTCCAGAGATGACATGGATCACGCTGCTTGTAGCAATAACTTCTTTTTGAACTGACTCTCTGTTACTCACTACTTTTAATTTGCAGTGTCAAAATGTCAGGCCCTCTGTACTCATGCAGCACTAACGGAAATCCATGTCAAGCCTTTAGCGGAACCTAACACAGAAACATTTCTGCTGTGAAAAAAGTTTGTTTCAAAGAGGGGCTCGAACAGGAAGGGGAAAGACAAAAGAAAGCAGTACAACCGGTCAGCAGTGCACAGCTTGAATGGTCTCTAATGGTGATTGAAAACATCGCAGCATCTTACATAAAACACTTTAGCTGAGTACCTTTCTTCCTTTTAACACAATCAAGGAAATGGAAGGCACAGAAAGTAATCAGAGGTAATTCCTCTATACATGAATGTATATCTCAAGTCAACAACACTATTAAACAATGAGTGTAAGTAGGAAAGCTTCCAGTCAAAGGGCCACAGACAATATTTAAACAGTAAGTCTGCTTAATTGTAAGTCTTATACAAACTGAAGGGAAGAGAGCTCGTTCCACTTTGGTCCATATAGAACCAAAAAAATGTAAATGATCTGTTTTGACATTGCACTGCTGACCAGATAATTTAGAAATGTGTCTCCACCTTCTTTTTGCCTAGCCGTCTCAGTGCTCAGAAAGGTATCTTAAAAATGCACAATGAAAATATTTGGCTTTGCATATTGGGAAATGGCTTCTCTCAGTATTTAAAAGCATTTATGTCAAAAATACTCTAAAACATGCAAAAAGTTGGCCTATTTGTAGTGTTATCATTTCTAACACGTACCCAATTTCAGTGAGTATGTGTTTTCCTGACGCTGCGCAGAATAGGGATAGTGAAGGTGGATGAGTTGGCATTGCTCATCCACAGCAGGGATAATGCATAAAAGAGGAGAAGAAGCAAGTGCAGGTAGTGTGGAGTGGATGGAAACGATTGTCGGGGTGATTTGTGACAGAAGGATAACAGCAAGAGTGAAAGGGAAGGTTTACAAGATGGCAGTGAGACCTGTTATGATGTGCGGTTTGAAGACGGCGGCAGTGACAAAAAAGACAGGAGGCCGAGCTGGAGGTGGTAGAGATTTTGTTTTGTTGGGATTAGAAATGAGTCAACGGTTTGGGGAAGTGCAGAGGAGGCGTATTATTATACTGGAAAGGATGTTCAAGATGGAGTACCTCCATAAGAAAAAAAAACTTATTTTTGTACACATTTTGTGTCCCTTCAGTTTGACAGTATTATAGCACTGATAGCACTTTTCTTTTTTTCTTTTTTTTCATGACCTATACTATAATACAAATAAAATGGTGCACATAATATTGTTAAAATGAATTATTACAATCACCTTGTAGAGCAAACCTCTAAAGAACGCAGAGTTGGCCTCAGTAGCCTGAGATGGAGTCAGATTCCTTACCTGAATTATTGCTTTAGTCCCTTGATAAAGAGTGTTATAGAGCAATAATGTAGCTAATAAACCACTTAAAACTTTATTTACACCAGAATGTAGTAAGCTGTGCCTTGTGTTGCTTTAATTCTATGAATTTAACATAATGTCTCTTTATAGCTTGTGTCATCATGTTGCCTTACACACATGTATTTTGGTACAGCGTTAAATTATTTAATCCTGAATGTTAAAAAAATGTATTTACATGAAAAGTATTATTTATTTCATTATTCACAAAATATTTAAAGAGATAAGAAAACTTGCTAATGTCTTGTAATGATTTCTTCATCATAAAAAAAGAGTGTGACAATTTACTGTTCACAAGGAGTCATCCTATTAGGTAAGATATTATTATTTAATCTTAGCACGCTGTGTTTTCATCAGTCAGAGTACTCAGTAAATAACTTTCAGCATGACAAGAGGGCAGATGACAAAGCAAGGATCTTGAGCTTAAGCTGTCTTTTACCTAGATCTAGTCTCAGCGTTCTTAATGACTGCACAGAGTACATCCTGCTTATGTAAAGAGATTTTTTTTGGGGGGGGGGGGGCACTACAGTGTATGTGCATAGACAAAAACAAGAAATGGAAAGGAATTTGGGTGGAGTCTGATACGATACGGCTGTAAGATTTTCTTTCAGATTAACTAATTGAAGTCCAGAAACTCCATGGAAACCTTGTGTTGTTTATGCTTCTCTCACCCTGTCTCCAAATATGAGATAACACAGCATCCATTATCCATTATGGTGTAACACTTGATTCTGAACTTGGCTCTCACAGTGGTGGTCTCAGTCTTTTGGCCACACTCTGTTGACCAAACCCTGTTGTTGCAGTTTCATTCTAGGAAAACACGCTCTTTCAGCCACTGACACACTATGTTGTTGTAGGCTCTGATTTACAGCCATGTGGTTTTAACTGTTTTGATCTGCAGAGTCTACACAAATATTTAACACTGTAGAAGGAGATGGTACTTTCCGCTGTTTATGGTTCATATGTTGTTCTGTCTGTCTTAGACTACTATAATTATAATGAAGCTTACTAAATCTGTAGCTTAAGACAGAATTTACATAATCCCTGATCTAACAACTAGGTTTGTCCTTTGGTAAACCATCTGCATGCACTCACATTTTGTTTATGTCTGGGTTCTTTTCTGAGTCACTCCTCATCAAGTTGTAGAAATGTGTCAAGTGGTGTTATAGAGGACTTACAGCTAAGCATCACTGATAGGCTTTACTTTAGGACTATGTTAAGAAACACTTACGGTATCACAGCACTAAGCTGGTGCTGCATTGGTGTCTGAGGTTACAGATATGGTGACTGACAAACATGTTTTTGGTTTCTGTTCTGTTCTGATAAGAATAAATCTTCATTCAGGACCTCGGCTCCCAAGTTTTCCTGTCCTTCTTCTCACAGGAAGACTTCAGGAAGGAAATTATTGGAAAACAAACACAAATTCCGATTAAGGAAATTCTTAGAAGTGAAAGCAAATGTTCGAAATGTAGCTTTTCACATGTGCGTCATGTTGTTTAAAGTTTCTGAGAACGCACGATAGTTTGCGTGACATGAATTTACAACGCCTGTCTGTAACTGCAATCCGTTGCCAGCAGAGGTCGCTGTTATCCAACAGACCTGACATCGGTTCACGCTTCAACGCCTACCCTGAACTGAACACAAATCCATGGCTAACCTGACCCTACAAGCCAAGGCTTAGAATAATACTCGCATGCCCATTTCACCCTGAAAGTGATTATCTCAGTTAGAGTGTAGTGTATGGGAATTCCAAGGTCCCCGGGGAGTCGACATTACTCAGAATAGCGTGAATTCCTTGGGTAACAAATGAAATGCGACATGCATCTGGTGTGATAGGCCTTGGAGGGTGATTCAGTGCAATCCTCCAAGGTATGCATGTGCACTAAAAGTATCAGAAAGGTATGGTTTGTGATTTTGTCACTTCTGACTTGTTTGCACTTGCTGTAGTAGGTGCTGGTGTGTTACATGAAAATTCAAACGTTCTCTTCTGGTCTGTGAGTCACGACAGATGATTCCGTGATAACTTGGATGTGGCGGTTTCCCTTTGAAGTAAAAAACAAAACAACCTAAAAAAAAGAGCAGGAAAAAATAAACAACAAAGTACCAGATGAGATATTGCTTGATTTTATTTGTACAGTACTTCATCAGGAATCCTAAACCTGTAGCTGCTTGAGCTGTGGGGTACTTGAATGTTTTGGTAATTACTCGACATGTATGTTTGTGTATAAGAGAAGGCATATTCATGCTGTGACTGATTCGAATTGTTCTTTGTTTTTCTTTTGAAATTCCAGTCAAGTGCAGATTATTATCCATTTAAGTGTTTGTACTTTTATTGAATTTCATTTAAAAAAAAAATTACCTTTTAATTTTATTTTTTTTAAATTTTTTGTTCTTCAGGGTTTGTTTGTATTTTTGTTTTTTAAAAATATACTGTCCTATCGATTTTAAACCCTAGTCCTTCTGTCATCTTCAGGGCAGAAGGACTAGGGTACCTTACTTCAGGGTAGTAAGGTTTATGGTGACACCTGGGAACATCTGTGTGTCCTCTTGTTTCCTAACTTAATCCCTAGTAGAACAAGTAGATGGGTTTGTTTATTTATTTATTTATATAATTGAAAAAGGTGTTTGTAGCTGTGCTTGTACTGGACATTTTCCACTGCTGTGTTTAATTAAATCTTAAAATAAATCCCTTAAAATGATCACTCCTCTCCAGGGCCACATTAGGATTTATGACAGCGAGTTAAATCACATTGTTTCCAAAAGCTTTTTGTTTGAGAAGTCTCAACACAGCGTTGTGAAGTTTCTAAATAAACATACTCTGGACGACGTTTTAAAATGATCTGAAAGGCTGTACATATTTACAGTGTGCACACGTTTGGGAATACTTTTGGGGATGTACTCCAATAGGTGTGAAACAAAATGTGGTGTGAAGAGAGGGAGCAGAAGCAGGTTCAGAGCAAAGAGCTGGTGAGATTTTAACAGTTAAAGTAAATGTTTAAAGCATTTAAAAAGACATCTGGAAAATAAAGAAGAAAGAAATCTAGATGGTTTACCGCAGGGACTTGAATCACGAATACAACAGGAAATTGTACGGCAGCCGAGCAGGCAGCCAAGAAGGAGGAAAAGGAAGAGAGAGAGAGTTAGTTTCGTATCAGAATCTATTTTACTTTCTGACACAAAACAAAACCTAAAATTTAAAAAAAAAGAGTAAATTGATACCCAAAAGACAAGTTATATTGAGACATGACAATTAAACAAATCTTGACAGGGTTGAGGGAAGAATATAAATCTCCTGGTGATTACCTGGATAGGAAAATGAACACTACCCAGACCTGTTTTTTAAAGAGGTTTTTGGGAATTTAAACTCTTTGTGGTGATTAGCACTTCTGCCTCATAGCAGTACAGGCTGAGCTTTTCCTGTGAAGTTTGTGCGAGTTGTCTTTTGCCCGTTGCTGCTTCTTTTCACAGTCCAAAGACCTGCATAGTTGGACTAATTGATGATTCTAAATTGGCCATAGATGTGTTGAGGGGGTACTCTGCCTCCTTAGATAAGCTCCAGTTTGCAATATATGGACAGTGATACAGTTTCTGTAATTTTGCTTTTGTCCACCATGGCAGTGGAATTTAAATCAACCAAGCAAGATGTGATTGAAGTGCAGACGTTCAGGTTGAGTTTGTGGGTTTAACAAAAGCCTATTACAAGAACTGTTTAGGAATCCTAACCATTTCTGTACACAGACCTCCTTACCATTGTTTTTTCATATTCATATTCTTCTTATTGTTAAATACATTTGTGGTATGTGTTTGCAATCTGTGTATTAGACCAGAGGTGTCAAAATCATTTTACATGGCAGGCCACATACAGACAAGTGAAACTCCCCATTCTGTCAGTGTAAAGAAGTTAGATGTTTAACGCAAGGGTGTAGATTTGGTTGTGGCATTGGTGGGGATGGATGATTCAACCATCGACCCCTGCCCCGTTTCTAATTTTTTCCTTTTTGTTTTTGCTTCTTGATAAAAAAAAGGAGAAATATACTTGCCTACATATGCTATTCTACATGCTTTTAAACCGTTTAAAATTACAATTCATAGTTTTATATGTGAATTATATAATGTTAAATTACTATTAAACAAATGACTTTAGGCTTTAGTTTACTTCAGCCATATTCCATATAAATCAGGTATCATACAAAAGTAAAAATAGCTTCAAATACAGTCATGACAATAAAAGAATATGACTTTAAGGACTTAACATTACTTCAGTTATAGTACACCAACATCTCTGACACATTAGCACTAAGGGAACACTGAATGATCTGGTGGGTTTTGTCCATAAAACTACTCATCTAAGATTACCACAAAGTAAAAGATCTCTCAGCAACATTATGCAACATTATAGGCACTACTGCCCTCTATCAGATCAGTGAGCTGGGATGTTTTATTCTAAACATGAACTACTGTTACAGCAACAGACATGGACTGGTGCCCCACACAACAAACACATGCCTGCTCCTCTCGTTAGCTGAAATGAACTGCTGGCATATTTGTTTTACATCTATACTGTCCAGTGTCTCCTGGTGGACATGGCATCACAGGTTACATACAATTTTAGACTGATGTGGACCAAGCCTAGCACCTACTTGCCAACCTTGAGACCTCAGAATTAGGGACACATTCAAATGGGCTGGGGGGATATACATGTACATATATATACAAAAAACTTGAATCTTACAGTGTTTATTTATCGGATAAAATAAGTTAAATGTTACCGTTATTATTGTCCGGCCGGAAACAGGCCGGGGGTGTCCAAATTCAGAGGCTGCGTCCACCTGAGGACCCGGCCTTTGTGGTCTAAGTGGGCCGGGTCCTCCGAAAGCTGGGTAGACCGGAAATGGGCGACTGTGAAATTGGACGGTCTAGCCTTCAGAATTACGTCACCTGCCGTCTGTTCCTTGCTGTCTAAAATATAACCGGACGCTGGCGTAGATGGTCGAATAAACTGCTGTTTTCACACAGCAGTTTATTCAGCTGTGTGAGAACCCCAGAGGAATCCTCCCGAGGGATTAATAAAGTTTTATTTAATCGAATTTAATCTAATAACTTTAATCTCATCCAAAACGATTTACTCACCAACAAATAAAACACAACTAAAGCACTGAAAAAGACCAAACAATAACATGTTTAAGTTATTTGACGTTTACACAGCTACATTCTCGCCTGAAAATGTGTTAAAAGTTTATTTTGCGACCCAGAAAGAGTAATAAGAGGAATATTAAAACTAAGTAGCTGCAGTAATAGTAGCAGTGTTGGGAAGGTTACTTTTAAAATGTATTCCATTACAGAATACAGAATACATGCCCCAAAATGTATTCTGTAACGTATTCCGTTACGTTACTCAATGAGAGTAACGTATTCTGAATACTTTGGATTACTTAACATATTATCATGCTGTTTACAACTACATGAATGTACTATTGCTGTGATTTATTACTGTTACTGAAGGTCCGCGGCTCCGAACCGTAGTAAAGGGACCTCTGGCTAATACAGTGGGTTCTGTGTCAGGCTCGTAGCCGAAAACTAGCTTTACTTTGTTGTCTGGGTCAACTTTGCTAGCAGAGACAGAGAGAGGCGTTGAAAGGCTGCTGCAACTGAACTTATTGTTTTTGGAGGAAAACACAAACACGGTGTACAGTCGAGTCTTAATAGCTTACTTACAACTGGGCTCGTCAGGCACTCTTCTTGGCTGCAGTGGTTATTATTATATTTACATGCTTCCAGCTCCCGTTTTTGCTCGATGACAGCTCGTACTTTTCCTTTTTCTCCCTCCCTCGCTCACAGACACATAACGGGTATGGCAGTCCATTCTCCCTGCAGCACGGACTACACTGCCTATGATGCTACATTCTTTAGAGCTATACCTGTAGCATTCTGCCTATTAGCTTAGCACAACAACAACAGGCGCTCTCTCACCCAGGAAACACACAGAGAGAGAGCGTCACCCTGTAACCATGGCAACCGTAACGCTGCCGCCTGGAACAACGGAACGTAGCTGTCAAACAAAACCCAAACAGTCCTGACCCGCCACAATATGAAACAGGGAAGTACCGCCGTGTAATCCATTTATTTCAACAAAGTAACTGTATTCTAAATACCACCTTTTTAAACGGTAACTGTAACGGAATACAGTTACTCATATTTTGTATTTTAAATACGTAACGGCGGTACATGTATTCCGTTACTCCCCAACACTGAATAGTAGCCATTGTTGGAAACTGGAATTGGCTGGGCCAGTCCGGGATATGGTTTTCAGTTTTGTTGCCCGGGTGGAAAATAGGGAGAAATTGGGGGGAGAATGGTCGCCCCGGGAGATTTTCGGGAGGGGCACTGAAATTCGGGATTACCCGGAAAAATCGGGAGCATAGCCTGTAACGATATTGTGACGGACACATTATATGACTGAACTTGACTTTAAGTGACTTACAGGTTTCTTTGAAAAACAATTTCTTATATCCAGGTTCTTCCTTTGCGCTGCCGCCCTCCTCTCCTTATCGCAGCGCAGGTTTGCCGCTGCTGAAACTAAACAGAGCTCCCTGAAAGGCTCAGCCAATCACATTGGCCATATTTGTCACATGACGTGGGGACCCCAGTAGAGAACGTAATTTAACTCTTTCTGCTCCGCTCGCTGAATGAGACCCTGACAGATCGTTTTTTTCTTACTATCGGGTTTGTTTTTCTTTACTCGAAGAGATCAAATTATTGGTGGGGACAATTCAATAATCGCTGGATATTGGTGGGGACATGTCCCTTCCGTCCATGCCAAATCTACGCCCTTGGTTTAACGGTTTTTCTATATGATGAAGAAAAAGCCTCTGTGATAAAGAAAGACATCTGTCAGAAAGACACTTCCAACTTAAATTGTAAGAAATAAAGTTGCAGAAAAGGTTCTGGTAGCTCATTCACCAGAACTGTGGTTGTAAACAAAAAAGGAAAAAAAAAAACACAAAACAAAAAACAAAACAAAACAAGAGAAAAAACAAAAGTTTTTAGAAAATAAAACAGAGATTTTATTAGAGACACGGCTAAGACTTTGGCCAACACAATAATTTGTGAAAGTTGAATTTTTCCCGTATAGCAAAAATTAGGGGACTTAACTTGTCTCTAAGCACACACAGCTGTAAGGAGCTATGCAGGAAGTGCGATTTTATCGTAGTGGAAGCAATACACCGAAGGTAAGACAAATTCATGACAGTGAATTGTGAATTTTAAGTGAATTTTTGTCGGAAAGTGACGAAAGCTGTCGTTTAAGCTGTTTGGTGGCTGTTGGAATGGTTTAGGCTTTAAGCTGAGATTCTGACGTTTGTGTAGATACCACACATTTCCAAACTTATATAAAGAGATCTGGCGATACATCCTGTTAGATATTTTCCTTTTCGCCTCGGGTACCGGGTCGTTAGAGTTCAACAAGGTAATTGTTTATTGCTTAATTACTTTCCTTAGTATGAATGGTCAAAAGTGAGGCTTTTATAATTATGAAAAGCTGTAAAACTTATGAAAATACAGTTAATAGTCCGAAAATTTCTGCGTGCACTTGTTTGTGGTGATTAAACAAGAGAAGAATTATTAATGGTTTCAAGCGCACATTCAGGCCTGTGAGACTCGTTAGACACTCTGACACTGAGCCACGGCTCTGTGCTACATGCACACGTTTCTGCGTCTCTGTTATTCAAAGACACTTTCTATATGTATAATTTATTTTATGTAACATTCACTACTAAACTGTAACATTAAGGACAAGGAAGCGATTTCTTTTATTCAGTGTTATCATAAAAGCTTTATTACTAGGGAGAACAAACACGAGGTTTAAAGCCTGGATTACTTTGAAACCTTTTGTCCACCACAATAAAAAAAAATGGCTGAAAATAAAAAGGGGCATTGCTTTATTTACGTCTGACACCTCTGAAGTCCACCAGAAGATGGCGGCATCTGAGCAGGAAACCCTTCTCCTTAAACGCAACCACCAATTTGCAAGACTCAAATGCTTATAATGATTATATAATGCAATGTTTATTTACACAGCGATAGGCTGAAAGTCACTGGTGCACAGAAGCCTTTTAAATAAGACACGAGACTAGCTGGCAAACAAAATAAAATGTGCACGAATTTGGCTTTTTTGTTTTACGAAAATTAAGAGTAATTCATTTGAGATTTAGCCGAAATTTGTTGCGTTAAATCAGATATATTTATTAAAAACAAAAAGTTAAAGCAGGTTTCACGATGCGGTGCAGCTGCAGTCTAACACCCTCAAATGATCCGGGTATCCTGTGGCTCTATACAGAGCCTGTCCATACACTGGACTCCTCAGAATTCACCTTCTCTCCAGCCTTATTTGTTATTGTTATTAAAGATAATACTAGATAATATAAGTGCCTTTGCAGGTTTTTCCTAATCACAAGAACACTTTAAATGTTTCACTTCGTGTGCAAACTATTACTTTTGTGTTTACCTGTGTTCTTTAGTTAAAGACAAAGGGTTGAAGGTGAAACGAATGAGGTCAAAGATGGGCTGAGATCGGAGTAATAAATTAAACATCGGATCCTAAATTATGGATTTTCTTGGAGGGCGGAGGACCCCTCCAAGAGCAGCTTCTGTGTCTTTAATAGACAAGGAGAGGGGCTGGGAGAGGCTGCGCGTTCACGTTCATTTTCTCGCGCCGCAGCGGCGGGGACGCGCAGAGGCTCCCACACTCGCCGGAGAGGAAGAAAAAAGCGCCGTCGGACCGCAACAGCGACTCACCGGGAGAAAAATGATCCCTCCACCGTCCTTCATCTGCGCTCAGGTCTGCACAAAGCATGTGAAAGGATCCGAAACCTCCGAGGACTCGACTTTTCTCAAACATTAAACTTGTTTCAAGTGGACTGTAAACTCCGAGGGTGATTTATAAGATACGGGAATTGAAGTTAACATTGGACAGGTAAGATGACGGAAAAATAAGCTAATGCGGGAGTTACTGCATGAAATTAGAGAGAGACGGAGCAGCCAGCATCCGGATCAAAACTTTAAAACAAATACAAAAATGTCTAGAAATCAACCCGCGGATTTCATTCTGTGTCTGTGTCACAAAGGCGTTTGTGTACGAATGCAAAAGCTATAATAATCCGCAAATTGATCGGGAAAATTCTGATTTGAGCATTAAGTGCTTTTGGGAGTGAAACCTTCTCGAATAACTAAAAGAAAAACCATTAACGAGAGCCCATTTCATCACCACGGACAGCGCCAGTTTACCCGGACCTGCTTGTGCAGACGCGCTCAGAGGGGGGCATCTGAAATCAAATATGGCACACAACTTATGTGCATATGTGCGCTTGTTCTTCAAATATTGTTGTTCTGTGTAGCGAAGAAAGCAAAAGGAAACTGTTTTTAAGGCATTCAGAGAAACACATTTTAATCTATATGAGATAAAAAGCATCCGCAGTACATTTCCGTCGGTGTGATTGCTCTAATGGATTATGGATAATGCTCTTATTAATGTCTGATCGTAGCTAATGTCTGCTAATTGATGCTTGCAGGTGCAGAAAATGGCAAGAAGGTTCTTACAGCTCCTTGCCTTGTGGACTGTTATGACTGGCATTGTGCAGACCTGTCCAGAGCAGTGCAGCTGCCAGGATAAATTTTCCCATCAGTTTGCTGACTGTGCTTACAAAGACCTGCTGGAGGTCCCTGTTGGTCTCCCTTCCAATGTTACCACCGTGAGCCTTTCTGCCAATAAAATCCAAATCCTGAAAAGCAAAAGCTTTGTTAATATCACTCAGGCCACCTCTCTGTGGCTCGCCCACAATGAAATAGTCACCATAGAGAGAGGCACCTTGGCCCCTTTGGTTCAGCTACGCAACTTTGACATCAGCCACAACAAAATTGTGAACTTTCCATGGGAAGATCTGCGTGGTCTCACAGCCCTGCAGCTTCTCAAAATGAACAACAATGAAATGGTGAACCTCCCAAAGGATGCCTTTTCCACGCTCAAAGACCTGAGGTCGCTTCGAATTAACAACAACAGGTTTACCACCATTGTCGAGGGGACTTTCAGCGCCCTCACCGCTATGTCTCACCTGCAGATCTTTAGCAATCCCTTCAGTTGCTCCTGCCGTCTGCAGTGGCTGAGGGACTGGATCACGACAACTAAAATTTCTGTCCCCGAGCCAAATTCAATTGTGTGCGAGGCCCCTGAACATCTGAAGGGTACGATGGTTTCAAGCGTTCCTAAACTGGACTGTGAGCCCCCTGCTGTCACTATAACATACCAGCCAAACATAGAAAACACAGATCTGTATGAAGGTATTATGGTGATCTTAAATTGTGAGACAAAAGGAAGCCCCAAGCCACAGATCACCTGGGAGCTGACTGCAGGAAATCAAAATTATCTTTTCCCCTTGCCCTCCACTGGAGAAATAAACGATGTGCCAATTAATGATAAAACAACCAGCAATCGATTTCTTGTTTTTAGAAATGGAACTCTCATCATCCCCCGTGTGAGTAAAAAGGAAGATGGGAATTACAGCTGCTTTGCGGTGAACGAGTTGGGTAAAGCAGAGAGCAGCGTTAAAGTGGCTCTGGCAGGCACCCAAAAGGAAGCCAGCAACACAGTCATCGATTCAACAGTGGACAAGAGCCGTCCGTCTGGTAAAAAGCCTGCAGACCCCAAGCCCTCCAAAAATAATGTGGTCAACTGGACAAAGCTTGATGAGAAGACAAAGGAAAGTCCCGAAACGTCAAAAGACAAACACGATGAAACAGAGCAGACCGGTGTTGTTCCTAAGACACACACCTTCACAGGCAAGTGCGGTGTTAGAGAAAGCAGTGAATACATCTCCAACCATGCCTTCAACATGAGCCTGGAAGACCTGAAGCAGTACACCTTTGACTTTGGTGTTATTGCATTAGAAGTGTCAGAGACGGAGGCCAAAGTGCAGCTGAATCCACTGCAGCTTGCCAAAAGCAAATCTAATCTTCATCTAAGTCAAACGGAAAACCAGGAAACAGTGAATAAGGAACCTTTGGGTCTGTACCAGTCCTCATCTAGCAAGACCACTCTGGACATGCTCTACCTCTGTGTAAATACAGGAAACGGACACTCCATGGTTCAGTGGTCCAATATAGAGGAGGGAATTAATTCCTACCGCTTCCATAATTTACAGCCTGGCACAAATTACACACTTTGTCTTACCTATGGGGGGAAGGACTGCCAAGTCCAAGTAGTCTTCACAACTAGAAAGAAGATCCCCTCCCTGCTCATAATTGTGGTTGTCAGCATTTTCCTATTGGGTCTGGCCACTGTCCCCTTGCTGGGAGCCACCTGCTGTCATTTGCTATACAAATATCAAGGAAAAACCTACAAGCTGATCATGAAAGCTCAGAATCCAGATCAGATGGAGAAGCAAATGACAAAAGATTTTGATCACAGGCCATCTTTCGTGGAGTCAGAGAAAACCAGCGAGTTAGGCGAGGGGGAGGGGGAGGTTGACGGAGAGGAACAAGAAGGAGAGGAAGAGGCTGAGGGGAGCGTGGTGACCGAGTCCATCCCCGGATCATCATCCAAGACCAACCAGGAGGAGTTTGAAGTTGGCTCGGAGTACAGTGACAGGTTACCGCTGGGAGCAGAGGCCGTCAACATCTCCGAGGAAATCAACGGCAACTACAAGCAGCCAAGCCGCTGAGCTCCGCTGACGTCTGCGAGTATATTGTAAAATATTTTGCTTTCAAGTAGCCTATATTCAAGCAGGTAACACACACATCATTACTTCACGTGAAAAAAAACGATGCCGTGTGATTTTTGTCTTTAAAAAAAAGGGATCATTAACTTTTTTACCTCAATACTCCTTCGATCACCGCGATTGTGAATGAATTCATGTGACATTTGTAGTTTCCGTAAGGTTAAAACGAGTAACTCACGTTTACAAACCGAGCACAGATTTATATCTTTTATCAGACCTCAAAACCGACGGGAAAGCACCAACGTTTACCCCATCTGTGGGACGTACGCGAACGGGCATTTGGGAGCAAATTTCGCGAAGGCGAGACTTGGAGAGGTGTGCGTAATTCGAGGCAGCAAAAAAAAAAAAAAAACAAAAAAGAGGAAAAAGTGCACAAAATTTTACCCACCGTTTCGCTGCGTTTTAAACAAGCAAAAACAACAAAAACCACGATTTTCTATGAAGTCATTGTAAATAAACTGACATCAGGGACAAGATTCTCTCACTGAGCCGCGTGTGTCTGTGCAAGGCTGTTAAAAACTCATAACGGCCATTTAACATCTTCTCAGGTGTCGGCACTCTGGCTCCACTCGACTTGTCCACGAAACTAGAGAAAGATTGGGATTAATGTGTTTGATGAAATGATATTTGCGCTTGGCGCTGTTGCACCTGACAGCGCGCACAGCGGCGCCCTGCGCGCTGTCCTGTGCGTCCAAAAACGGGAAACTGAGCTTTCAGAGGTGACGATGTGCTTGACGGGAAATTCCAGGTTATTTACCAACAACATGTTGTTCCACGTGTAACGTAAGGCTTTAAAAATGTGCGACTTTAACCTCTTAATCGACGGGTGCTTGCTGTACTCTCGCTTTTTACGGTGAACGTGTCCATGGCATGTCACTCCTTGTGCGGTTTTCTAATAGTGTAGTCTATATAGGACTTTTAGATGTGACTGTCTACTTGTGATGTAAAGCCACGTGAATTTTCTTTTTTTTTTAAATCAATTTTCCAATGAAGTCCTAACAAATTGGCGCAGTGAGCGTCTGTCGGCTTCACTGTCTTGTAATTTGATATGTAAAGTGAGATTTTTTGTGAACTATGTTGTAAAACAAAACAAAAAAACGTGACCTTTTAAGATTTTTTGATATAATTTTATGTAAGTGGAATTAATAAAACATGTGAAACTATACAAATTGGTGGATTTTTCTGGATTTAACTATCATTCCGATTTTTTTTAAACAACAACAAAAGCAAACAAACAAAGAAAGAAAGAATCCCCGTATCATTTCGAATAATTATGTTCCAAATGATTATTTCGATTACGAAAAATAATCATTTTTTCTTTAAAAATGTAAGATATTCTCCTTCCTTTTTTGGAAAGTGATTATTATGGCATAGCTTTTTTTCTTTTCTTTAAAAAAGAGGGGATTAAAAACAGCGAAGCCTGAACACTGCTGCGTTTTGGAGCTCCGATCAGTCACAAAGCCTCCCTTTGTCTATATTTTTCGCTTGTGGTTCAGTTCAGGTCTCTTCTTTCGGCAGAAAATTATCACACTACACAAGTGGATTTAAATTAATATCTTATATAAAAATGTGAAATGATAATAGGAGAATATTTATCAAAACACTTAAGCAGTTACCAGAGTCTTAGAATTACATTTCAACAATTTTACTTGCAGCAAGGACTCCTACAGAGTACAGCAATGTACAGAGGAGGACTAAAGCCTACAGTGTCTAGGCTTCATTTATAGTATACAGGGTTCATCCTGAGTTTTACGAGCACTTCCATCTATGGAAATTCCCATGAAGACATGCTGAGACCGGTGGTCTTATTTCTGCTACCGCAGCTGTTCGGCTTCCGGTTAGTTTGAGGGTCAGTCTCCTTTTCAAAAGCCCCTTTCCCGTTGCAAGTGCACTCATGCATATATTAGTTGAGCAATAGCTTAACAAAATTTCCCATCAGAGTGATTTAAAAAAAAACAAAAAACAGGAGAAAACTGTATTTTTCATTTTATTTTCACAGTTATCAGGGAAAAAACAATCGGATGTGTATATTTTCATTTAAAAGTTGGCAGGCTTAAATGCGCAGACAAATAGTGAAATATCACGGAACATTTGAAACAAGAAGATGTTTATTTGACAAGAACTGGAAATACTGGAAACAGTAAGATGTTTTTGACTTAAAAGTCTACAAATTAAAACAGAATAAATATACAGTTTATTCCACAGGTTAATATCAGTCACACAATGTGTATAGCCTAAAGATGGGGGGAAAAGAGAATTTATTGGCCACAGTATGACAATGGTTCATTATTTATATTCATAAATAGTCAGATGTTCTGTCTTTCTGCCCTTCTCTGTCACTCTATATATGAACTCCCATTCAAAGAGATGATTCATTGGCTTGTGCATCCATGTTTTTAGTTGGATGACCATCATTTTACATTATCTGCATTGAATGCTGAAAATAATACATGATTAAAGGCTATTAGTGCAAATGAGTTCTATCCCAAAATAAGCACATACATGTTTAGAAAATTATTATTTTTAAGTGTGTTTACTAGGTGATCAGTGCCACACAAGCATTCCCATCAGACTGGAGACTGAGGTCCTCACAGACAGGAGAACATGAAAAGCACAGGAGGGACTCCGAATCTCCAGACGTTTAGGAAAGACTTGGTGAATATCTTTACACTAGGCACTGAGCTATAATGCATGTATTTCACCAAATGCAGACAAATAGTAAAAACGCAGACCCAAACCGGAAGAGACTCTGCACCCAGTACATAATCAGTATTGCATTCTTGATTAGTTGCTGGCAGCGTCTTCTGCCTCCTTGGTCGTAGCCTCCTTTTTGCTCTCCTCCCTGGTGCTGCGGTTCAGGCTTCCATTCAGAAAGCTGTCTGTGGTCTGACGCTGGAAGTGCTTCCTGGTGCCCACAAGGGAGGGGTTGTTGACCAGGGTGTAGAGGAGCTGCCAGTGCCTGCGGGCTCTCTTGGCAATGGACACTTTATTCTGTTTCTTATCCTGCTGGACGAGCTGGATCCCTGAGGACGTTCAGATATCATGATTGCACCAAAAGGTATGACATCTATAAGTCCTATGTAATGACATGTAAGGATAACCCTTTTTCTATTTTAAACTGAAATTGGAAAAGGGTGACTTGTGGGCCTCCCAAAAGACATCCTATATACAGCAGATAGAGTAATAATAGAAAGCAATCATATTTTAATCCTCTAAGCATGGTGGGAGCATACTGGGCTTTCCATTAACACGCTGAAAGCCAAAGCCCCTTGGGCTGAATGAATATGTAACAGGCAATTAGCGTAGCTCATCTGTGTAATCAGCTACTGGAGAAGTAATCACTGTAATACAATAGATTATTCCAGATAATACATTGTTTTCTAGATGCAAACAAGCAACATCTCCATGGCACGTTTCTAATTGGACTCAGCTGTGTCTAAATTCCACAACAACCGCTGAATCCTGGCGGATTTTCTTGTTAATTTGTCAGTGTAATGCATGTCCTGCTGTCATGATACGTGAGCGACCATCAGTCTCTTCCTTTGTGTGTCAGTGGCGTTGCTGCAGATCTGCGGTCCACCCTAAAGCACCCGTTCACACTTTGGATTAACGCAAGTTGTTAATATAAAAGATACAATATAGCACCTATATTACAGGATGCAGAGTCATAACGACAGTTTATTCGTTTATGACTGATATGATTAGGACAGGCAGCCGGACTCCAAGCTATTCTGCTCTGAGACTCAATTTGCTCTTAGCATATTAAATCAGAGCTGCCTTCATTTTCACTGTACGTGCAGCAAAGTCAGATGATCTGATTATGTGTTACAGTGACCTGCTATTAAATTCTAAACACCCCAGAGAAATTAAAGATGCTACAGCACTTTTAATACAGGTATTAAGCTGATTTTGAGCTTTAAGAATAATCTGGAGAAAATTTCTTAATGTCATGAAACAACTGAAACAATGGGCTGATCCTATTAACAAAGACTACCTGTGTGCAATGGTCACTCTTCTGTGCCATTAAAAAAAAAAACACCACAATGTGCTTTTTTTTGTCCACAAATGGAGAACAGTCTGTGGTGTGGATTGAGTTTTGTGCTACAGACCTTCTTCAGCATCTCGTGACCTCTGTCCAGCTTTGGTGTCCTGGCCCACAGACTGCAGCAGCATCCCACAGAAGGCCTTCATCACAGGGTGAGACTGGCTCACCTCGATCTTCAGATAATGAGCATAGCAGCGGTAGGCTGCAGGCAGACGTAGGGAGGGGTGAATCATTCTGACTGGGCAAAAGCAATAAACACACAGGACTGCGCCCCATGTTGGCTTTGAGGCAATCACACATAATGACCATACAATCACACTTTCTCTCTCTTTTTTTAACCACCTGCTTTTTCTGACAGCAAATCTGCAGACATTTCCATGCAATTAGAGTCCCTGCCCTGCACAGAATACAGATATCATATGAGCTGCAGTGAGCTGGCAGGAGGGTAAAGTGGACAGGATGCAAATTTCTAACCTCTAAGTGGGATCAGAAGAAGTGCTTTTTCTCATAGAAAATTGCTTCCACAATGCTTCCACAAACATAAAAGCGTGTTGCTATTACCTATTAATATGTTAACGTCCTGTTTCTGAGTCCAAAGAGAAAAAAATGGGAACTATTAAATATTTATTAGCTATCTTTAAGCAATAGATGGATGCTA
Organism: Neolamprologus brichardi; assembly: GCF_056152115.1. NCBI lineage: Eukaryota > Metazoa > Chordata > Actinopteri > Cichliformes > Cichlidae > Neolamprologus > Neolamprologus brichardi. The sequence continues at coordinate 13,834,139 of NC_142110.1, forward strand.
AAAGTGCCAATAATTGATAAAGAAAGTGTTTTTTAGCCAACCTATAATCCTTCTAATAATGACCGCATGTTCACTATTACAGAAATGGACACTATACTGCTTCTAACCTGCATACACATCAGTTATCTCGCTCACCTGGGTCAAAAGCCTCCACATTGCGGTTAAGAAGACTGATATCCATACGTCCCATGTGGACAATGTTGAACAGGGCTGTGATGATCATGCGCCAGATTCCCAGTATCACCCCGATCAAAACGTTAACAGGAAACATCAGGTATGTCAGCAGGAACAGATTACCCCTGTGAGATCAATTAGAATGCATCAAATCAAAATCAGGCAGTAAAATTATGTAAGTACAGGAAAATGTACGGTAGAAAATGCAGTAAATCACCTGTTGTCCAGATCTCGTGTGCCTCCTGTCTTTTTGATGAAGCAAAACCTGGCGGTGATATGTTGAATCAACACAACCAGGAGAAGCATGAGCCAGAAAGGCCTGAAAAGGTAAAACCCACATAGAAGGAGCAGTGATTAAAGCGCAAAAAACATTTGTAGCTGGCAGGAAATTGTACAACATACACAGAGAATGTTGTTGATTGAAAAACGCTCCAGGTGTCAAATTTCAAACCTAGCAGCACCACTGCACAAATACTCTCAGGTCTGGATTTACGACAACTTGTGTTTGTATCTTTTTTTATTTATTTTTTTTACAAGGTCACAACCTTAAAATAAGCTAAAACTGAAAGCTGAGAGACACCAAGAATTATATCACTCACCACATGCTCCACAGGACCTGAAAGAGAATCAGATTCTGTCTGTGGAGGACAGGTATGATAACAAGGAAGACTGCAATCAGAAGGCAGAGGAAGAACACCATGGTCTGGATGATCATGCCTGCGGGGGAGAGATCAGAGCTTTACAGTCTTAGCACTTAGACACTATCCAGCATCCAACAGATCTACAGTGGTCACCCCACTGTAGAAGGCTCGAATACTCTGATATGTCTCTGCCCGAGCTGGTCGATTGAAAGAATTGCTTTTAGGCAATATTTAAGGAGCATGAACAGAAATAATACAAATATCTAACAGAATTTGGAAACTGGATATACAAGAATTGGTAGTGAGCACAGTTATGTCAAAAACAGAATGTAAAGATGTTGTTAAAAATTGCTGAGGTTTGTGTTTGGAGTGAAAAAGGATAATCAGGACTTGGAAAAAATAAATTATAGGGACAGGTAAGATTGGAGAGTTCACAGAAAAGTGAAAGAGGTTTGGGGAGTTGATGCGGATGTGTGTGGTGGAGAGATACTGAGTATACTGAGGGAAGGATTGTGAAAATGAGCAGCAAAGGAAGAGGAAAAGGAAAGGCCAAAGGAGCAGTTAATGTATGTGGCGAGAGAGGACATCCAGGGCATTTCTGTGATGAACAGATGAAGAACAGATGATCAGTGATCTACTGTGCTGACCCCTAATTAGAACAGTCAACAGAAAACTATGAGCAGGCATGCTGAACTCTTCCCTGAATATGGATTTACATACAGAAAATTCATCAAAGTTTTGTCTCTAACTTGTTTTATTTAAAGTAGAAACAATATATAGACAATCTAAATAATAACAATCTTTCCGAGTAACTGTACCAATGCAGATGTGAGCTGCTGTAAAGCTGGTGTATCCCATCCAGCAGACGAGTGCAGGCCGGGAAGCTCTGATATTTCTCTGGCAGTTGTAAACATTATAGCTATCGCCTCTGTACAGCCCTTTCAGATTTGACCTACGGAATGTAAAACACAATTAAAACAATGCGACACTATGGGATACATAAACTAGTTCAGCCCCAACTGTATAAATCACATAGTAAATTGAAGAAGCAATTTAGCAAGGGATAGACTGAATACTCAATTCAATACTTGACTCGGAAATCCATTTATTTTAATGCGATGCCATTTCTGGTAATGGCACAGTATTTCATTTTTCTTCTTAATAGCCATTTTCAATTGCAGCAGCAGTTAACACAGACTAAATGCTTCCCTGTCTGCACGATTAGTACTCTATTATGTTATAATAACCATGGCATTATAATGAAGTAGCCAGAATGCAAAGGAAATTCAATTCATAACAACAACAAAAAAGTGAAAAAGTGCAATCACAGACAACCTACCGATGCAGAACCATAGATCGCATGAGCATAGCCAGGTTGACCAATCCAGACAGGGTCATTGCTGAAATATAACACACTGCAGAAACATTGGCACATGACATTCAGGTTTTTTTTAATGTGGAACGATGTCAATCTTGAACAGTAAAATTGTACAAAATAAATGCATCAAAAAAAAAGGGCATAGCGTTATGTACGTGTGCATCTCTCATATTTCTAAATGGCTTCTCTTGTTGTCTTGTGTCACTTACCCTCTACACACCACATGTAATAAACCACTATCCGAACCACTTCATGTTTGTCTGGAGACAGTATGATTCTGAAACCAGCTAAAAGGTTTGCAACATCTTCATTGACTCCCAAACGAGCAGTCTGGAGAGACGGCACGACTGCTGAGATCAGCAGAAGACCCATCTAAGAGGGGAAAAAAAGGACATTCATTAATAGCCAGTGAAGCTACTCTTGAATGCTAATGCAATAACTTTTATGGATGTGGAAATAAAATGAAACACATCATGATAATATTCGGAGCTTGGCTGAAGTTCTTGAGTTAGGATAAGACCGTTTGAGAGATTCTGTTCTCTCTTTCTACACCAAGCCATGCAATTACGTCTCTCCTTGTGTGTTTTGTTAACATTTATGAAATATACAGGGATTATTGTGTTTAATAGTAGCTGTGGTAGTTACCTGATACAGGGTTATGAAAGACACAACACCAGATATAGCCAGCTTCAGCGGAAAACGGAAAGCTGCATGAAAACAGTAAAGGTAAATGGTAAATGGCCTGTATTTGTATAGCGCCTTTACTAGTCCCGCCTAGGGACCCCAAAGTGCTTTACACACCCAGTCATCCACCCATTCACACACACATTCACACACACATTCACACACTGGTGGAGGCAAGCTACAGTTGTAGCCACAGCTGCCCTGGGGCAGACTGACAGAAGCGAGGCTGCCATATCGCGCCATCGGCCCTTCTGGCCAACACCAGTAGGCGGTAGGTGAAGTGTCTTGCCCAAGGACACAACAACCGAGACTGTCCGAGCCGGGGCTCGAACCGGCAACCTTCCGGTTACAAGACGAACTCCCAACTCTTGAGCCACGATCGACCCCGGTGTAGAAATATTAAATTAACAGGATTACATATTGCTTTTCCAAATCAGATCTAAGCATATTTGTACTGCACACATTGTGTATTCATGCAGTTGCTTCACATGACCACCTTCTGTATAAATGACCAATTCAATAATTATTCCAAGAAGAGTTTGACCAGTTTTAACGCCTAATATGTGCATGACATGGTATTAAGCAGGTCCCAGACAAATATATTTACCATCCTCTGGTGTATAGATGTAAGATTTCACAGCATCGGTTATTCTTTGGGGGAGTTTGGGCTTGTCTGTGCTCGACGTGCTGAAGCGAAAGGTGAAAAAAAAGAAAGTTAAATTAAAAATTTAAATTGTAAACAGCGTTTTAAACCTCAGCCTCTCTCTGCTATGCTGAAACAAACTGTTTACTTCACTACATTCGAACTGTAGGAACACAGAGATGGCTATGTAACAGCACAGCAAATCAATGTTTTTGATAAGAGGCAACAATTCTCACCTGATTTTGGTAGACTTTTTCTTATTGAGCATTTTCTTGACATAGTCTCTATAGTAGCTGCTGCTCAGATCCTAAAAGAAGAGCAATCATATAAGTAACCAAATTTGGGGAGACATAAATTATTGAGTCAGGCTTTAATGTACCTAAACACCTTTGGACATCTGTGTCTTTAAGTTCTATCTACATGTAAATGTATTTGCTAAAGTATGAAAAAAAAAAGCCTCCTTGCAATTAGGTTCATGGTGCCGGACATTGGGGGTGTGACTCATACACCGGCCGATCCCGACATCCAGTTTTGTCACACCATGCCAAGATTAGCATCAAATAAACACAGCATTGTGTCTCGTCATTGCAAAAACAAGGTAACCTTTTCATAAACCGATCAAGAACATAACGCAAACCAATTACCTCAAATCTACTTAAAATGATTAGGTCACAGATGTGCCGTGTCGGACTTCACGTTTCCCCTCAGCCTAGACTGTATAAGCATAATAAGCCTGTAGATTACAAGGCAGCTTATACAGGCTTTTCATGTCCACAGATTCAAAGGAAATGCGAGTCTGCGAGTTTTTTGTTAAAGGTCAGGTTCACAGAAATGTAGACTATTAATACATACAATTGTTTCAAGCATGTTATGCAAGAAGCCCAAACAATTAGTGACATAAGAGCTGTTCAACAAAAATGACTCAATGAAGTCAGAAAAACTGCTCCCAGATCAATACTCACCTCTGTAGCATTGTTCTTTTCAGTGCCCTTTAAGCCCTTGAACAGAAGAAGGGGATACTGAAAGCTAAGGAATGCCAAGCAAGCAATCTGGGGCAGGCTGGAGAAAAGAGAGTAGTGTTTGTGTATCTGCAAAGAGGTAAAAAAGAAAAAGATTTTAAATCACTTAGAGACTTGATTTAGGAGTTTGGGGATTAAGCGCTGGGAATACATTTAACAAAAATAGCTATTCATGTTTGTTGTGGTGAAAGTCTGTACTCTGGCCAAATCAATTCTCACCTGCCACACAAACATCTGAAACCTCCACTGACCGCACATCTCGTATCTAACTTGACAACTGAAATGTATTTTGAAAAGTAGCTGGCTATGAACTAAACGTGGACAGATTTTCTTACTAAATATGTAATTCTGTGCATTTTACTCTATTGTTTTTATGTGATTTAGCTCAAAACCTCACTAATATATTTTTTAAAGAAGGCCATCACACACAGTGTACTCTGGATGTGACATATTACTGAGACACACTAAAGTGATTAAGTGTGACAAAGCCTCTTGATTAAGACCAGCGGACTGTGGAACTAATTGTTTTGAGTCACAGGCATTCATAGGTCTGAAAACCTTAACAACTTGGACGTGGCACAAGATTTGGGATTGGGTAAGCTTTTAAAAATCCCAACCTTGTATCCATGGATCTATCTCAAATCCCCAATATTCATCTATTGAAATCCCATCTTTTGTAGATACTACAGACCAGCTTTGTTTGGTAGTCAGTGTGTTTCCAGACAAGAACAAACCAGCTTTGTTTTTGAAATGACCCTTTATATTGAGACAGATGACAGACAACAAAGAAAGTGACTCAATCCTGGAGCAGATTCATTGTAACAAAATAAACCACTTATAAATGAACTGGAGCTAATTATGACAATGAAAGTGATCTGTGCTTACCACTGGTGTTTTTGGGCAGTCAATTATCTGCCAGACCAGAACACCAAAGTGTGTCCAAGACAAGAGGCTACCGAGTACATAGCCAACTTTATTATGTAAAGTGCCACATGCCAGGAGAGGGTAGTATAGTGCGGGGTAAAAGAAGACTCCCAGAATCACCCAGTTCTCTGCAAATACAACAGAAATGTGAGAAGACCAAGTTTGAAGGAGTTACAACTCTTATTGTACCATACCACAGACCAAAACTCTTGCTGAAACTATAGTTGATTTAGGCTGCATTTCTTACTCTGCTGAACCCTCTACTGTTTAGGGATTGTGTAACGTTGCAGGGGACCAGCTGCCTGCTGTCCTTTGTTATGTAATTTCAGACACAAAGCTTCTTGCCAAGCTTACAATCAAACTCCAGAGTTTAAAATAACATAGGAGCAAAATAATCCAGTTATGTAAGGCAGACATTTAACACTATTTTTGTGTATGGAGACACGTCTACCTATTGGTTTTAACTGCTAAGATAACTCACAAAGTTATGGGACAAGCAAATGTTTGCTGGAATGATCAAGACGACCTCACGTTTGTTAGCGGTGTCTGTTGTGAAGGGGAGAGGGTTTGGCGATATGAGCAGGCCCCACAGTTTGCACAAGAGCACTCCAAACACAGCCACTGCCAAGCCCTTGTGCTGCGTATGGTCCAGGAAGTTCACCGGACTGTGAATAAAGCAGCAGGTATTTAGAGCTCACTTGACATCCTCCTCACATTTGGATAAAACAGTTACTGATCAAGTGAGAAATGATGAAACTTAAAAGGAACATTTTTAAGTTTTCACTAGAAAACTTTAAAAAATGCCAGCTCAGTTAGAGAAGATAGAGACAGAGAATTTTCTAATTCATGTAGCATGAAAATAAAGCTTTGATTTTTAAAGTTTTAACCTAAAGTTTCAAACAGATCACTTGAATGTTCTCACCTGAATCCAGTTCAGGTTTTTGCCATAGTTTTAGTCACTGACCAATGAACAGCAGAAATGGGGGATAATTGAATGTCATCTTGACTTGAGATTTAATTAATAAATAAGGTGACAAACAAACTAAACCATGTTTCCAATTGATTTAAGGTCTTACCCAAAGCTAATAAACACAATTAGCACCTGCTACATTTAAAACTCACCTCAAATGCCAAATTATCCCTACAATAGATTCTGCTATAGCTTCTGCACATAAAGCTTCATGTCACTGTTAAATAGATGGAAGCCAGTAGACAGGTAGACTGAAAATCTGGGTGAGAGTAATAGTAGGGTACAGGGTGCGTCTGTAAAAACTGGATTTTCCATTTCACCTGTGAAACTGTAAGATAAAGTAAAGGGAGGCTCACCTGAGTAAACCTGGGAGTCCTTTCTGTCTGTCGCCGACCTTCATGCGCCTTGCCAACACTGCCAGAATCAGCATGACAACAAGCTAAAAGGAGAATAGACCCCAGTTAGCCCACCATAGCTCACTACAGCCCACTATGCAGCTTATGCTTCACTCTGCATCAGGCAAAAAAAAAAAAAAAGGGAAAAATGATGGGGTGTCTGTGATACAAAAGGCCAAACACCAGCGTCTGACTAATGCTCCCCAAGAATGTTGCTTGAATGAAGTTCAATGACCTGTCATGACCTGAGACACATTTAGAAAGCAGAAATGGGGGGAAAAAAAGCTAGACTATAAGTCTGGACCAACTACAAAGACCCTCCATAATCAGTTAATGAAGGAACTTCATCATGAAAACACAAATGTACTTATCATTAAACCTAAAATGGCAAATCTGTGTTCAGTGATTATACAAATGTTTTGTAATGTAGTGCTTAACAACTTCTAAATTTGAAAAATTATATCTCAGTTTAGTCAGAATGTGGGCTACAAATAGCTTTCTTTTTATTATTCCTGTAAGTGCAGCGTTTAATAAGCAGCAAAACATTGGGCAAAAACAATTTTCTAATATGGATCACGCTTGTGATCACATAACAGGATTATTTGTTCCTGGGATCATTGCCAAAGGGTTCGCAAAACTTCATTCAAACCAACATTTTTGTACATTTTTAAAACTTGAATGCAATTAGAAACGAAAGAAACGCAAACCTTGATGTCTCAGTGTGGCACATCATTACACGCCTGACAGGATGTAATATACGGGACAGTTTAATGTGGTGTCATATTAATCCAAGAAGACTGCGGACTTACAGATATCACAGTGATGCATATATGATAGAGCCTGTCGTCAGCAGTAGGGTCACAGGGAGGGATTACTCTAAAACAAATGGAGCAAAACAGTCACGTGAGTAAAATATAACTGAAGGCTTTTGAGTCACTGCGCTGACCTTCAGTATACCTCATTAACCTTTTCACACTTTCCCTATCAGAGCCATTTGTGGTTGGAAACTCTGCAGCTGAAATCCCGCAGCAGAGATTTGCATGTTAAACGGATTGGTATCGGCGTGACAGGGAAACAACAAATGCCTATGTTCATGTTCCTGTGCTCTAGAAGAGCAGGAATGCCTGGTCATGGGGTTGTAATTACAATTCAGAGAAGGCCTCACACATCAACCACTTACTTTATCATCTGTGAGCATAAAGATGGCAGCTTCCAGAATAGATGTTTCAATATTTCCTACCTTTCTAAACAATCTGTGAATTCCTAACTTGCTATTTTATAACAATGTGGAAAAATTTAATTATAGCCAGCTCTCAGTGGTGCTTCATAAACTGACAGGGAGCTATATTAGAGGCCCAAGACTAGCTACAACTCAATACAGTATTATTTTTTTACAACAGCAAAATGGCTTTTTAGCTAAACATGGCAGCTTCGTCCACCATACTTCATTCATGTTGTTCATCTGGAGGCATCATTTCTTTTATTAACTACCCTGTACCAGTGAAAACATAATGGATTTTAACAACATAGAAAAGCAATTTGGACAAAAGGAGCTAAGAGGAAAAAGCTTCACTGTGGGATACGTCATGGATCTTTAAGCGGTATCATATAAAGTGCAACTTGGTAACATTTTGGGTGTGAAATATACAGACAAATGTTTAAAAAGTCTAACTTTTTTCCAATAAGTTCCACAGGCATTTCAAGGACAACCTACAACCTCAAAAGATGAAAAGGATACAGCCTCGACATGATAAATAATAAGAACTGAAAGAAGACCACACACTGACGCTGGCGCTAGCACTGCAGAAGTGTGCCAAGTGTCACCTAATATCTCAATGAGAGGAGAATCTCACAGAGACATTGTTCACCCTCAGAGAAAGTTTTAAGAACTACTAATAAACATCAAACAAAGTGCAGACTAATTTTAAGCAAAGATTTAAAAGCATTAAAAGTAAAATAGCATTAACTTGAAAGAATTCAACTTAAGACTTTACTTACTCTGGTTCAATTTTGGATGGCAGTGGATCCAATTCTGGGTAGTCATAGTCCATTGCGACTTCTCTTTATCAAAAGAGTCCCACGTCTTACAAAAGATCTGGAGTTCTTTTAACCACAAAGTGGCACACAGCTGTGATCACCTTGTCTCCAAGGCAAAAGTGTCTTCCAAATCCCACGCTGGACTCAGTTGCTGCTGCAAGTGTCCTTGTTTCCCTGTGTTTGGTCTACTTGCACTCAGACTCTGCTACCCTCCTTCACTGCATTCAGGTGACCTGGTCGCACTGTGGAGCTGAGAGTAATGTGACAGGTCCTGGCTGCAGCGCGTTGCCTCTACCTTCCAAAGGCCCTATTTCAGCTCAGGGTTACCACCGCACCAAGAGCCTGGGGAAGAGAGCGAGAGGGGGGCAGGGTGTGAAAGAAGGGAAAAATGTGGAGATCTGGGTAGCCAATCTGTAAGGCCACCTGTGGCTTACAGGGATTACATCTACTTTTGGAGTTGTGTTATTGGACCTGTGGCCGGTGGCTGCAGTGGTCAGGTGTGCAGAGTTATAAAACTCCAGCTGGGACTATGTGGGTAGCTGGGAGCTATGAGCCTTTTCTATCGGAGCAATCAGAGTTCCACGTTGATAACATGGAAATTCAGGTGTTTTTCCTTTCAGTCATGGTTCAGGTGCATTTGCTAAAGGTTACCCAAACTAAATCCAGGAAACCCACCATTGCAACATGGAACAAGCAAAGCAGAATGGAAGGGTTTCAATACAGTCACTAAGGTGTATCCTCACATCACCTCGCATAACTCTACACCTTCAGCATGATAAGGATCAAGGAGGGGTTGATTTACCTCAGTACTTTGTCTTCTGCACATAATTTAAGATAGCATGTCCTAGTACATATTTATGTGACGACAAGTTTCTTAACCAGATATGTGCATCTTTAGCCTCCATACTGATATCAAGTTATTTTAAAATATTTGAAAGTTATGTCCAAACAGTGCTGCAAGTCGTCCTGATAAGGATCACAAAACATAATGAGAAAGGAGGAAATGTGTTTATGCAAGTATATATGTGATGGTGAATGAGTTACTGTCAATGTGCCCAGAGGAAAGAAATTTCATCTGAGCTTTTTTAACATACCAATGGTGTCTTTGACTGATGAATAATATACAAAAAAGGGTTTATTGTATGGATGTACAATGGACAGTAAAGTTCAGATTATAAATATTAATTGCCTTTCACATATCTTTAAATTCAGTTACCACTGCACATAGTTAAATTATCACATTATTAATATTTTTTTTAAAAAAATTATTTGATAGAGGTTCGAGAAAAATGAATTTCTTTCTGACTGACTTTCATTTCTCCTTCTTCCCCTTATTCCTAAATAACTGAATACCTGATGTGTTGGGCAAACAGAAACCATCACTGATGCTTTTAATAATTTATTATCCAATAGCTGTAAGTTATTTGTCAAGCAGGGATGTCGGGCAATTTGCTGTTTCAGTCTTTTCATATGTGATGAGTTCCTTCTTTTCTTTTTGGTTTTCCATTATAAACTGAAACTCTTGGATGGGTCAAGTGATACAAAAATAAGTAGAAGTTATTGCATTGGTTGCTTTTGCACAGTTCCTTCAAGTTTGGAACATGTGGCTGATTGGTCTTTTAAAAAATGAGAACAAATAAATCAAGAATGAATATAGTCTATGGTTGAAGGCCTAAAATAATAATATTTATTGGTTATACCTTTGTTTTTGTCTGTTTCACATGACCTAGTTCAACCCATGGAAGCAGGTTGCCATGACTCCCTAATCAAGACAATTCTTCTGTAAACATTAATCCAGGTACAAAGCAGGTTTACTCAAAATATCAAAATGTGGCTTTGCTATGACAGGTGACCACAACAACACAGGTTCAGGTGGTGTTGCTGTACTTCAGTAGAAGCAGTATAATCAACAATAATCACAGCAGTCTCTCTTATTTGTCATTAATTTCAATAAGGAATGTAGAATATCAACAGAAGCTTATTCTCTCTGAAGTTGGGCTCATCCTTGCTCCCATCTAATTAACCTTATTAACTAGATGTTGGCTACATGGCTACCTTAAGTATGACAAAAGCATAGGAATGTGTGACAGAGGTCAGAGGTCAGCGTTACAACTCCTGTTAATTTCCTTTTGTGCAACAAGTTGAATAATAAAATTTTTTTTTTAAAAACAGAAACACTTGAAATTGTATATCTATGTTGCCCCACATACACAAAAGATCCCACTGTATGTATTCTGTGCAGCATGTCTGCAGAAATCTCTTCCAGCATTCAGCTGCAGCTGGCTGAGACTAAGTCAGTTCTGCAACATTGCTTCCATGTCTCATTATTCCAAGATTAAAGGCACACAACCTTAAAACTCAACAAAATTTCCCCCCTAACACCCTTAAGAAAACATGGTTTCTCAAGCTTAGTAAGCCACCAAATCAAATGTGCTCCCAAAGTAAAACTAGCCCGACAAATAAAGGGGTCAGTGAACAAAGAATGCTTTGAACAGTTACATCACAGAGAGGCAGTTTGATTGAGCCAGACAGTTCACTTGTATCAGGTTTAGGAAGTCAGCTCTAAATCCTTTTTGGAAGAAACTATGTTAAGCATGAGTGTTTAAAATAAACACAATTGAAATACTGATTAACTAATCCCTTCTTAACAATGTAAACACCAACATCCTAAAGACAGACAAGGCAGGCATTCACAAACTAGTTAGATCTGGGAAAGCAGACATTGAAAAGATGTTAGCACAATCACTCACTGCACCAAAAGTTTATATACATATATATTTTTGTGGTGACTCCACCTTTATTGCATCTTAAATTACCTGCTAAATGTGGAGAAGGTGATTTTCATAACTCTTTATAATCAAACACTCCACACACCTTTTATGTTTTTCATTTTTCGCAGTTCAAACCAAAATGTAGTTGCAAATCAGATCAGTTTCCCACAGATGAACATGACTGTCGTGTTTTGTGTGAAAGACAGCTGCAGGGATCGGGTTAGATTCGGTTTCCTGCAAACATCACTGAGAAATTTCATGCCTTTGAAGTGGAGTTTGATCTTGCAAACAAAGGCACTTTCAGCTTGAGAGCGACAGCAGGTAACTCAACCACCTGTGCCACTGTTCCGCATGTGCAATGGACTAATCTAACCTTGCTTGTGTTTTGTGCAGTTAAACCTGCACCTTCTAGGGTGATTAGAAGAGCAATAACGTGAGTGTATTTTACACTATCTGCAGTGGCAACTTAATTTCATTATCTTTAAATTGCTAGCTACTTAACGACCACATGTGGGTGTGCTGCAGCACCAGATAAGCATGGAAAATCATCAATTGCTTAAAATCTACCCATTTCCAATATTGCCAAGAGCACGAAATCAGGCACATTTAAACAAGGTTGCATCACCTTGACCTATAGGCAGCTTCAGTAAAACACCACTCTGGACTAGCTCACAAAGTTCACCAAAACTATGAAACCTGTAATTAGTACCTTACCTTTTGCTGACCTGGTGCTGTCTTTAGAGAAGGGACTGAGGCTTCATGCACCCCTTGGAGAAGTTCACTAATTACAGAAACATAACTCTCAAGTGCAACTAGTTTTTTTCTGAACAGCTCTTGCAGTGTAAAGTGGGGACTTTGTACTCTCTATCTTGTTGTCATGAAAGCATCATAAAAGGGCTGCTCCATGCAAAGACAGAAAAAAAACTGTTGTGAAACATAAAGAAATGATTAATGTGGCCAAGTTCAAGTTTTAGTGTGTAGGTATAGGTGCATATTTCCATTAATACAGTTACAGGCAATTGGTGCTAAAACGTTTGTCACATGGGCGTGCCTATAGATTGGAATCAATATTTAAAGTGATACATTATTAGTTTACTGCCATTATTTAGCCTTATTGGTGCTTTTAGCCCACTTACTGACCTTTGGTGACATCCTGCTGGGGATTTTTGCACTGTTGACATATCAGGTCAAAGAGGGAATTGTTCCTGTCATAGATGTGTCAGACTGGGGAAACATCTGTCACAATGCATGGGAGGTCCATTCCCATCCACTGTGTCATCCCATGACTGTGAATTTCACGTGATTTATTTCGTTTTTGCCCAAACTGTGCAACCCGGGAAGAGACGTCCTTCAGATTCAAGACGAGTCAGCCGACAGTGTACGATTCAATTTTTTTTTATTGATGTTTTTCTCTGCTAATTGAGGCTCTGTTTGTTTTTCACCCACGTAAAAGCATCATAGATGGGGATGCACTCCTGGGCAAAATTATCAACTTAGTTCTTTCCCTGGAGACAAAGTGATCTACTAAGAGCAGCTGGTGTATAGTGAGTTTATTAAGTTAGGTGCTTTGTGAAGGTCATTATTAACTCCTTTTTCATGGAGGAGAGTACATTGTTATTCCTGGAGAAGAGGAGTTATGCCTACACTAACCTCGGGATTTTGATAACACTCACAACATACCTCACTTTCTATTTTTTCACACCAGGGAGCAGTAAAATTCATGTCTGCAGTCTCTTAGGGTAAAACACATGCTATTCTTCCCTTGTCTAGTTTTGTGATACTGGAGTAGAAATCTCAAGTGCAACTTTAAGAGCCCAGAGTTGCTCTTCTACATACACGTCAAAGGGGACCTTCCTCTGGCCTTTCCATACAAGTGAATACATCCTCCTAATACTGTTGAGCAAGCTCTTGAGGAAGCACAGTAATCGCATCATGAAGATGAGCTTGGTATCATAATTATTAACTTGCTGACTTCAGGTTTCTTCTGAAAAAAACCTGTAGTTGAAGTAATGAGTAAGCAGTCATCCTGTTCTCATTCAAAAACAGTAAATAATAAGAAGTCAATCTGAATTTGGCTGGTATGTTTTACTCCATTGAAGTAAGTGCTGTGCGCTGGAGGTTGTTTGAGGCCTTCCAAAACAGTTTAGTTTCAATTTGAAATAGCTCAGTTGAAAGTAACTCAATAAAACTTAATCTTCCTTAAAAATATCTGGGGGGTTTCTCTTCTTTATTACAGTGATGTGCAAAAGTCTTGAGCCACCCTACATTTCTTCATATTTTGCTTCCAAGGAGCTGGAGTTTTTCACAATTTAAGTTTCAAAGTAAAAGTTGTCCAGGCTTTCTAACGCCTCTTTTCTTTGTACATCAACAGCTTTTTCACTCATTTTTAGTCCAGTCTTTGTACCTGACCATTTTTAGAGTAATTTGTTTTTCTTTGTTTGTTAAGACACTTAACACTGACTGTTCAAGTATAAAATGGCACACTGGTTCAAGGGATGAACTGGTATTGTGTCTTTACATAATAAACATTTGGCCACTTTGTTACTTGCAGCATGTCACAAGAACACATTGTTCTAATTTCTTTAGTTAATCTAATCTATGAAAAAGGCAGTAAATAAATCAAAAACACAGTTTGACAGGCATAAAATAGTATTTTTGCACCAACAATGTGACCTCCCAGATAGCTATTAGTTGGCGTATCTCAGTATGCTATCCAGTGTGTCCTTAAAACATTTGAGGAAACTGGAAAAGTGGAGGACAAGTGGTGAAGAGGCAAGCCTAAAAAACTATCTAGAGCAAATAAATATGATCTAAAAGTTGTGTTTGTAAAAAAAAAAAAAAGGGTAAAAAAAAAAACAGCAAAGACCTGAGCCCTTCAGTTGATCCATGTACTATTCCCTGAAAGATAGCTGTCAAAGAGCCATTATGCCAAACTACACAAGAACTGGACTGAAAATCTTACTGCATTAAAAAAATCCAAATTTGAAATTTTCTGTTCATTTCATTGTCAGTATGTACAGAAGATGTCAGGAGAGACAACAGTGAGTGTCAACAGCCATCTGTAAAACATGGTGGAGGCTTTGTCAAGATTTGGGGCCGCATTTCATTCAGTGGTGTTGAGATCTTGTCAAACTTGGAATTACAGATGCAGAAAAAGTACCATCAGACTTTGGAGAACTATTCCTAAAGACTACTCAAAGAAATGGCAAGAAAGCTTGCCTTGCCGAGAGTTAAGGCTGTGTTGAAAAATAAAGGTGGTCATAACAAATATGGACGCTTGTTAGAATTGTACAAAATCTGTTTCACCAAATCACTGCACCTACTTCCTGTTGTCCTAGCAACATATGAAAAAATACAGGTTGGCTCAGGGTTACTCCGCAATACTGTATGTGTGCCATAAATATAAAAATGTTATTGTTGGCAAAATCAATTCATATTGAGTAAACTGAGTAATATTAAGAAATATTGCCTCTGTGTTAAATCATGGCTAGTGAAACCTCACGGGTACATGAGGCTAATTACTGGGGATATTTTTCTTCCGCTCAGTCTGCCTCACTGCCTCTGTCATAATCAATGAGCCTTGTAACAGTCAATTAGGACATAATTGGATTTGTGCATGTTCAAGGCGGGAAAAGAAATGTACATTTGAGGAGACATGAAAGAACTGCTTATCTCTGTTGACAGCTGCAATGTAGCTGAATTGGGTTGGCCAATTGTAAATTTCTGAAAAATTAAGTCAGCGTAAGCATATTTCAACACGTCCCCTCCCACTCTATCCTCACATCCCTTTTATTTGGCTTGGTTCAAACAACTTGGATTTACATCAAAATGCTTGAATTTAGCCACATAGGCTACATACAGATTCAGTTAGTTAGACTCATGTTCACACTGATGTATACACAATGAAGTTTAATATGATGATCAAAAGACTGAAGTCATTTACTCATTTTAGAATTATTAAAATGCATTATTTAGGGTGACTCTGATTTTTGAATTCTTCTCACATCTGTTTTCACTGATGCATACAAATGAAGATACACGTCTTTTTATCTTAAGTAATTCCTCAAATATTGTATATTTAATGTTTGAGAGGATTTACAGTTTGGAGGAGTCATTGTGAAATTCATATTCCACTCTGCAAGCTGTTAAGCTAGGCTGCCTAGTTTTCGTATGGCATTGGACAATAGTTAGCCTAGCTTGCTAACTTTAGAATAATTCCTAGGATGTATTATACTAACAACTGGATATGGGACTTCAAAGCATCACCCATTCACTTGATGTACATAGCCACGCATGTATGTTGCCATACCAACTTCACCTTCTTCTTTTTAGGATAAGAATTTTAATTATAAACCCCAATGGTATTTTTTTTGAGGATTCTGCTATAATGATAATTTTACAGCATATTATATAATATTATATAATAATATAATAGAAAGTCCTTATTAATCTGGGAGTAATCTGGAAACCCACTGGTCATCACCTGAAGACGTGGCCTTTGGTTAAACAGGAAATATTTCCCATTTCTCAAATTGCCACCTTCTTATGGTGGAGGGGTTTGTGCATTCCCAAGAGCTATGTTGTTGGTGGCAACTTGTCCCTGGTAGGGTCTCTCATGCAGGGGTGGATCTAGAGAAATTTTCTTAGGGTAGCATGGAAATCAGATGGGATAGCAAAATCTGTCATGGTGGCTGTGTGGCTGGCAGAGCTAAGACCCAAATGCAGGACTCGGAAACACAAGGATTAAACTAAAAACTGGCTTAATTAAAATGAAATACAAAATAACATGAATAACAAAACTAAGAAAAATACCTTACATAAAACAGATTTTGATTTTATGTACAGTATAACTTATAATAAATACACATGTAGTCCATTAAGTATAAAACCTAGGAAGCTACACAACATGAGGTAGATTAAAAACTTTTATTTCTAACTTAAACTTAAGTTAGAAATAAAAGTCTAACTTAAGTTTAACACTCTTTTTATTAGAAATAATCCAATTGTTAATTGCTTAAATTTACACAAAATGTCAGAAATTTGCACTGTCATGAACAAATGGATGTATTTTTCACCAGAAATTTAATTTACATGATTTACTGGGCTATTAACCCTTTAAGACCTACCATAGAACCAAGTCCGCCAGAGTTATCTTTATACCTTTACATGCTGTAGTGCCATTTTTGGGAGCATTTCAAGTTGCTATACATCAATATAACCGTTATATATAAATTTTGATAATATGTATGCGTTAAGTCTATAATAACTACATAAATTGCAAAAAAGAGCAATAAACTACAAAAAATTTAAAATTGTTTTTGTTTGTTTTTTTTTACATATATTTCTAGTTAGAGAAATTTAAGAGGTTTGTCCCTCAAAACTGTAAATACAAAAAAGTTGCATAAAATAGTTTCTAACAACAGGAAATTTTATTTTGAGTGCCTTCATAGTTTTATATTTGAGATACACCAATTTTTATCTACTGGTGGAAAAACAAAAATAAATATTATAATGCAAATTTGCAAAAAAAAACCCAGAATGTGCATCAAAATAAACTATTTTCAGCAGTGCAATTTGAGTTCTAAGCATCCCAGAAACTATTCAGAAAAGCATGAAGTCAAACATGACTTTTAAAAACACCATTACAGGCTTATAAGGCCCCGAAGGTTAAAAAAAAACACTACATTTTCTGCGAAAATGATGTCACTTTCGGTTTCGGCCAGGTAATGGTGGACAGGCGTAGTTCGCGCTGACGTCTATTTCAACGTAGGAAGTGTTATGAACAGCTGATCGGATCGGCAAAGCGTGTTTCTGGAATATTATGTTTTTGTTGCTGCAAATGCTTTTAATGCTGTATTTGCAAAGCTATATATGGAAGGAAACCATGACTTAGGACAAGCTGATGGCATAAGATGTAAGTACAACTCCTCCAGTTTCATGTGCAAAAAAATTATTGTGCTAGCTCACGTGGTTCCGGTTCTACAGGGATTTAAAAATAGTTAGCAAAATGGAGCGTGCCCGCTCCAACCGGTTTTAAAGGTTTAACACTGAACTTCATTCCATTCCCAGAGTGTAATAATCAACCATCTCTGTTAAAATCTGAAATGCCCCCACATTGTCAAGATCAAAGCATAGCACCACTTGCCTGACAAGGAGGGACCCACAGGAAAAAAAGAGAAAACGAAAAAAAGAAGAAAGAAGAGGAAAAAAAAATCTGAAATGCCCATAGTGGTGTTTTAAAATGTGCTCTGGCACAACCATAGGCGTTGGTTTTAGAATCTATATTCAATGTTAATTGTAGCTAGACTCAATGTGTTAATGCTAACTTACTTTAATAAAGAACATTTTCATATGCAAAACTAGGGTGGCACTACAGGGATGGCAAGAGATTATTTTAGGGCGGCACATGCCACCCCATGCCACCACAGTAGAGCCGCCCCTGCTATAATGGAAAATTGGTTCCTGTGTGAGGGGTCAGACGTATAGCGATTCAGATACCCCTATGCAGAATAATAAATTAAGGATCCTGTGCACCCTTCCTTGGTTACCGAGCTCATACCCTGCAGCCAGGCCCGGGTAGAGGCCGAGCCTTAGCCCCCAGTTATTTTATTATTATGAGCTAAAGAGACTCGGGGACTGAGAGCAGTTGAGGTGAGCATTGGTGGTTGAAAAAGGCTGAAACAAAGAAAACAAATTGTCACATTGTCAGAAAATTCTGCTTTGATAATGCTATAATTATGACCAAACAAAGCAAAACAACAATCAAGAATATCCATGTTGCATTAATAATTTAATAAAATATAGTTGTACTTTGAGTTAAGTTAAGCGGGTTTCTTTTTTAGTTTTTCGAAAAAGATCCACAACACTTTTTAGCCACGTAATAGATTTTAATAGTCCCGTTTTACTGTAGATGAGCTTCCATATTGCAGGGTAATGTACCTTCAACCATCATTAGGAAAGAAAAAAAAAAGGCAACTTTAATCATAGAGGTTTTTTTTCTGTTATGATATATCGCTGTGATTATGGTAGTCTGGAAGGTGAAAGATTTATTTCCACTTTTATGAACACTGCGAATGTGACGCTTTATCTAAGCAGCCTGTGACAAGTACAAATCTTCTTGATAGTTATTAAAGTGGTCATGATCACTTTGCCACAGATGCCGGTTTGCAGCGCTCGGTCTGTCACGCTCCTGCAGCGATTGCCTGACAAGCACCGTGAATTTATGGGAGGGACGCAGGGTCGTGTCTGAGCGACCACGTAATAATCTTCTTTATATAACCATTTGGAGGACACCTTGGCAAACACTCAAGAATTTGATTTGAGTTTTACAATCTGTTTATCTTAAATGACAGCTTACAGTAGATGTTTAAATACCATTATGAGATCACAGTTGTGCATGTATCCACTTAAATTGACTTACCAGTATATTAAGTACACCATCACTATGTGTGTATGCACTGTATGGCTGGGATTTTGTGTGTGTGTGTGTGTGTGTGTGTGTGTGTGTGAGAGAGAGAGAGAGAGAGAGAGAGAGAGTGAGAGAGAGAGAGAGAGAGGGATTTGATGTCTGTTTTAGTTGGGGTGTTATACATGTCAGTGTGATAGATGATGTCCTTGCCCTGGCCTCTGTTTTGTCATTCTGTGTGTGTGTGTGGGTTGTTGTTGGGTGGTCTCTGTAAGCATTAATTTACAGGCTTTGCTGATGTGCTTCTGTGGGTCCTGTGAGCAGTGGATTATTGGCGTCTTATTGTATTTTAGATGTTGCAATCTTAACTTATGACCATTAAAACTGCTGGGTGGGAGAGTTCAGTCTTATCGTATTTTCATAACCTTTCTTCCTGGAATCAGAAGCTTTTTTTTTAAATTTTCATTTTATTTCGGCGAAAGGTCAATCAAGCTTTCTTGAGAAAACAGAATGTCCCATACAACAAAAACAAAACTGGCGACCGTATCACAATTTTTAGCTACAGGAGACATACAACAAATATGGATCGTCTACAAAGGCAGCACAGTCTCGAGCTGATAGAGTATTTGCATTTCTCACATCTCAGTGGTTTGTTAGTGAAATGAAAAATAGAAAAATCACCCCAGCCTGCCCAGCATAATTGCTATCAAAATGAGACATTTGCCAAATTCACCCAAAAGAATTAATCGAGGCAGAGAAGGATCGAGTCTCTCCACACACAGGGTGGGTGAGTGTGTGCGTGTTTTAGTTTACAGATGTATACTCTGCTTTGATTTGTTGTTTAGAGGAATTTTGTAGCGCATAAACTGGGCTGTTGGCTTGCTTCTGACTTAAATAGAAATGGAAATGGGAACCATCTGGGCTTTTTTGTTTCTTTTAGAAACATTTGAACCAGCTGGATTTTTTAATTCACAGTATTTCATGTGTTTTCACAACTAAAATGAAGCTTGTGGATCTAATGTCTGGATGTGTTGCAATGCCTTTCAGCACAACATCATTTGTCCCACAGGGACTGCCTCTGACCACTTTTCATAAGAGAGGAAGCCTCCTGGCCTGTAAAGCGTTAGATTTTTCTGATGAATAATGTATTCATAGTCTGCAGACGCATCTCGGTGTGTTCAGAGAGGCTTGACTTTCACATGTCTCTGCTGGAATGAGGCTGAATCCAGAGCTTGTCTCGGCTATCGGCAGATGTGGGGAATATCCTCCCATGCACAAAGAAAACAAAGAATTTGATGCAATGTTTGGGTATTTCTCAGGTCATATATTGCCTTTGGGGCTTTAGAAGGTGACTGCATGAACACCGATCCATTTTGGCCATACAGGTTAACGTGCTGCTCGTTTCCATCACAAAAACCATCCTGAGAATGGATTTTGTGAATTTGCATTAATGGGACCAGTATGCTGAAATTATAAAGGATGCACGGGGTTACTAAAACATGCAAAGTATGATGCAACAAAATATCCTACTTGCAATACGTTTTAGTTTCATGAGTTTTACTGGGTCAAAGAAATGCTATAACAATTTTTAAGACATATTTTGCCTTTTTGTATATGATTCCTTTATTTGTTAATTCACTGGTATTATACAGGAGATAAATTCTAATTAAAAAAACGTGGATACAACTGTGTTTCCAAGTCAAGCAGCAAAATAATTGTGAGATGTTAATATCTTATCTCCGCAGCATCATATGATTTATTTATTTTTTTCTTGCAGCATGAATGAAATTTAATCAGGGAGTCATCATCATTCCTTCAATAGCAATTATTATTGAGCCTGAGACTACTGGATTACAGCTTCAGAGAATCAATACTGAGGATCACGTTGCTTTCACTGGGTTATAAAAGTAATAACGTCTAGTTTCCTTTCACTGATGTGAGTTAGTTCTTATCAGTTTTGCTTTCCATCCAGCCTTCTGTCAGTGGAAAGATTTTGATGTGAAGTGATTGTTATTTGAGGAAAAATATATAAAGGTCAAAAAGAGAAAAGCAGGATGCTGCACTTAAATCGCTGCACTGCAGTTTGATTTAATAGCAGATAATATTTCAAACAGTACAATTGTGACCTCTGTGCTGTCAGCTGGCTGCTGTGGTTGTTTTTCAAGGCTTAGGAGAGGTCAGGGTGATGATTTGATAATGTTACTTTAGCACAAATGGTCAGACGACCGGGAATCTGGCTGTTGTCAGAAGCTGCCTGTAAATCCACTTCAGACTGCAGTGCCATCACACAGCATGTGTCCCCTGCGAAGATCAGACAGGCCGGACTCCATTTGAGAAAGATTCCTCTCCACATGTCACAGAAGGAGGAATCCTAACATTCATAAATAAGGTTTTGGTAAACACAGTCTGACACAAGAGAAGAGCTTGTGTAATTCATTATTCACAATGCTGTTTGATGTGAATGCTTGAGCACTGCTGCAGTTCTTTGAGATCTGAAAACCATCTGTGACTAAATGGATGAGGTGGGAAAAGGTGGCACTTCCTAAAGACAGTTTATTGTTAAAGCAGCAGTTTTGCAACATTCTGCTACAGTGTTCGTATGCTAAATGTGCTGTTCAGTATTTTCTATATTTGAAGAAAGAAGAATTCTGCCATCTTTTTTCAGCAGTGTGTGGGGTGGGGTTTTTTGTTCTTGGTGGGGTTGTGGTATTATGTTACTCCATTTGTGATTCTGATTTCCCTGATGTATTATCACCAGTGGTTTTGCTATTCACCTCCTCTCATGGTGACATCATGGTATTGATTCCCTGTATGACTGTCACGGGGAACTGAATCATGTTTCCCGGAGAGTTTTGGCTATAGGCCATTAAGGAAACCCCAGTGGGTCCTATACATGCAGGGTAGAATACATCACACCTCTTCTGGTTTGTCACCATTTTCAATACTGGCTTCTAAAATCCCCTTCGAACAGGTTTTATAAACCACTTTTAATAACATCACAGTCCTTACCTTCCTCAGTGGGATGCTTGAAGTGTGATTGGACGATAGTAAGACCCCTTCTTGAGCTCGCGGAGTCACGCAGCTCTCTTTCACGTGACCTAGACCTTAATTAGCATGGCAACAGATTGTCATTTGCATGTACGTGCCCCGGTGAGTAGATGGGAGGCGAGGTACATGTGGGGGAAGGATAGCGGCACTTCAGGGCCAGTTTGCTTAACAGACCCTGAAGGTACACTCATTTCTCAATTTGTTTTTGTAACTTATAACACTACATGAAATTATCCTGAAAGACTGGAGCATTTTTGTGTAGTTAGATGCAATTAAAGCACTGTTATTTGTATTTTAGAATTCGAGAGGTTTTCTTTTCACTCCATTAACATTTACTTTGCCATTTAGCCGCGTGTCACATGAACAACAGGAAAGGGAACGCCACAAAGCGTCATTATTTTTCAAACTGGGCCCTGTACTCCTGACAAAAGATGTACTTCCAACCTGCTGGGAATTTCCGACTCTGGAGAGCAGAGCTGCACAGCGCTGCAAGACTCCTTTCATTTAGCAGGCAGCGGGATTTATACATTGTATGCCTTTGGCTGTTTGCTTTAATGTAAAAGTGCCTCATGTGCTGCAGAGACACAGCTTTGTTCTTACTTTGATACAGCAGCAATTCAGTGGTCCTAGGTTGTAATTTTTTTTTTTTCAAATTCTGGGAGTGACTCATAAAATGTAAGACAAGTCATACTTTATAGCTTTGCCTTTACTCGTGTTTTTAAGTAAGCATCTTATAGTATTATAGTGTCTCTAATTCATCAGATTATGTCCTCTTTTTGTGAGAATGATGCTTTATCTTGTTCCAATCTCCTTTAGATGTGACAAAAACATTCAAAATTCTCTTTTACAATTTGTTATGGTGGTTGTCATTTATAGACATGCTACTGGCCAGTTTAATATCACACATCATTGCTCATGCTGTCAGTGGCTGCTAACTACGCCCATTCAAATATTCTCCGCAGTGATTTGCATCTGGGCTCCAGACACTGATCAATGCACCATGGCTCTATTGTTCACACAAGTGTTGGCTGGGTGTAGCTGTAGCAATCAGATGCCTTATCTCACATTAGACAGATTTCTCTGGTGAAACCCTAGCCATGGAAAATAAAAGGAAAATAGCTCCGTTCCAGTTCTCCGTAATGACCGTTCGCCTGCACTGAGGTGCCACGTTGATTGACAGGTAGAATCCCCGAAAGCTTCTTCTGACATGTTATTGCTCTGGGTCAGGAGCAAGCAAACAGGATTTAGCTCCCAGATTCCCCTGTATCTACTCTTTTCTGCCTTTCCGCCCTTATTTCAGAGTCCACTATCTTTCTGCCTCCTTATAAAATTTTAGTCCCTGTGCTGAATTATTGACTTGTCTCCAGTCCTGTGAGACTAAGCTGGCGGTGTGTTGTTGTCTGACAGCAGGAGAGCCTTTATTTCTGTTAAAGCTCAAAAAAGTAAATCCGAGGAGATGGTAAGGCTACAGTTCATGCACAATGCATGCAGCATTTTCATGCACTCGTTTAACAAATATTACCATAAAGATACCTTCAGTCTTATGTAACCTCACCTTTTTACTTTTTGTAACTATGAGATATCAGGTGTTTTTTGGGAGCAAAGTCTGAATGAGGTCTTTTCTGTTCTGATCCTTGGTATCTGATCGATTGGCTTGTTTGTGTTTTAAAAAGTCTACTTTTGCATGGATTGCAGATTTTTACAATTATCAGTTCAGATAAAGTGTTGTGAAATATTTCTTGCATATGTGCAGTTAGGTAAACAGCTGAGATAGTCATGCTACCTTGGACACCTGAAACCTGAGAAATGCACAAAAGCCAAAAGTATTTGTCCTTGTTGTGACACATTTCTAGAAAGTGTGTATGTGTACATGTTTAGACTTCTTTGTGAGGACAGAAAATTGGCATGTCACTATACTTGTGGGGACCAATAGTTACCTATGGGGACAAAATGCCCACCCCCATGAGTTTGAAGGCATTTTTGAGGCTCAAAATGCAGTTTTAGTATCAGGGTTACAGTTAGGTCATGGTTAGAATTAGTCATTCTTTTTCGATAGTTAGGGTAAGCGGCTAGGCCAGTGGTTCTTAACCTGGGTTCGAGCGAACCATAGGGGTTCGGTGAATCGGTCTCAGGGGTTCGGCAGAGCCTCCGCCGTGACATGCACAGTTCATTTTGTGCACCAGTAAAAAACATATGTATGTCTTGAATTTGAAAAAAATCATATTTTATTTTTCACTAAAGAGGGGTTCAGTGAATGCGCATATAAAACTGTTGGGGTTCGGTACCTCCAACAAGGTTAAGAACCACTGGGCTAGGCAAAGCAATATGTCAATTAGAAGTCCTCACTAAGATATGAAAACGAGTGTGTGTGTGTGTGGTGTTTCAGTTTACAGACGTATACTCTATTTTGATTTATTGTTAACATTTGTAGTGCATATAATAGGCTGTTGGCTTGTCTCTGAGATAAGTGCAAATGGAAATAGGAACTATCCAGCCTTTTTCCAGAAACATTTGATCTAGCTGAATTCTTCTAATTTGCAGTATTTAATGTATTTCTGAGTCAACCAACAAAATAAAAGTGAGATGTCTCCTTTGCATCAAATGATTCTTTTACTTTCTTGCAGCATAATTGAATCTTAAAAGAATGATCTGAGTCATCATTACTTCTTTTATAGCAGGTATTATCAAGCCTGAGACTACTGGATTACAGCTGTAGAGAATCAATACTGAGAATCGAGTTGGTGTGTGTGTTCACTTATTTATGCATCTGGGTACTACAGTTTTTAGCAAATGTTCAAACAAGAGGACACGTGTGGATTTCATGCAGTAGTCTGTATAACATTAGAACAGTGTGGGGCACATAGGATGGAACAAAAGATATAAATGCATGTATGAGAGCCACGCCCTTCTGTATGTATTTGGGAAACTCTGACTAGACAAGCAGAATAAGCTTTACATATGATGACATCGTCTTTCTGAATTCTGATCTGATCTGCTGTTTTGGCTGATATTCTGTTAACTCTAAAAGCTAATGGGGTCTTCTCGGAAGCAGCTTTTGTGACGGGTTGGTTTTCGTCTTATCTGTTTAAACTCAGTAACCTGAGACTGTGCCTGGAAACCACAGGTTATGCAGGGGAATGTTAATTCATATGGCACTGAAGAAGACATTGCTGCTGAAGATGAATGCTGCTTCATTGTGCTGGAGTAATTATTCCCGTAACAAGTGTGACATTTCCCCCCATGCTTTGACCACAGCTTTGAGCAGTATTGTTTGGCTCAAGGTTACCATCTGATGTGACTTTAAATGGGCTCGAAGCCCTGCTATGAAAAGCTGCTGCTGCACGTGTGTTGTGAAATTACCTGTTGCTTAGGAACCAGTGTGACTTCGTGCATGATCAAGACTTTACCAAGGTCTCTGAACGACAGAATTTTTCAGCAGAATTTTCTGTTCAACTTTAAAAACAAACTATCTTCTCATCCTACTGAGGACATACCCTTTCCTAACTGCCTCTAACACATTATATCTGTTGTTGTACTATTGTGAACAGAATTGTGAAAGATAATTTCATATTCAGTGTTCTAGGTGTTACTCATTCACTCCTTAGCATACTGTTTTACATTTACATTTCGACGGTTCAAAGGGATGTGTAAAAACATCTTTTTTTGGATGCAGAGGTTTTGGTAAAAGACGCCCACGTGTTCATCCCGGGCGTAGAGGTTGTCATTAACACAATGCATAGTGATTAAATCTTCCCACGCTAATCATTTGCATCCCGGCTATTTCAAATGGTGTGAGCGTCACATCTGAAACCTTACATGATAAACATATTTGAACAGCGTGTGCAACATCTGGGAGTAAATAATGATATATTTTTCAAATTTTATGAATATTCCAGTTTTTATTTGTTTAATTTCTTTAGGTAAAGGCACTGAAGCAGATCATGAACATCATTATTATCATTTTAGTAATAGTAGTAATAATAATATTATTAATATCCAGGGGAAACAAATTGATACAAAAGAACTTCATTTAAAATGTTATTATTTACAGTAATACATTTCTGCTATTACATATTATGTTTATTGTTATTACATTATTGCAAATAAACATCATATTTTTCTGACTTTTTCAAAGAATTTAAGGTTAAAATTGAAGTACATTCAATGCACTTATCAGCTGAGCGTGTTTCATAAAAGAGTAGCCAGTCAAAAATAGTTTACTTTGCAGTCCCGCAGTGTCCATATCAGATGCAATTATACAGGTGTTTCTTGAGATTAACAATAGAAAGAAGAGTGAAACGTTTTAATGTAAGAGCTACAATATACTGCAGATATAGTTCTAAGAGAGTTGTGTGGGTGGCTTCTAAAAGCAGCTAATCAATGTCCTGTAATTGCTCGCGAGCAGCAAGGAGAAAAAAAAATCCTTGATTAGTGAATACCAGTGAAGTAAAGCCATGGACACCGTCCCAGCCTCTCTCCCTGATTTGCACTCCTGCTGTGAGGGGGAACGGTCGAATGAAAACTGCAGATGCAGCCACCATCAGTGGGGGCAGCATCAGAAGAACAGCAGCAGCACTTCAAATGAAATAGGCATAGCAGTCATAAATTTTTCATCTACAACCAGCTTTGAGGCAGGAGAGGGGGCAGGCCTGGCAGGCTCCAATTCAAGGCAACAACAAACCAAGGCTTTCAGAAACAAAAGGTAGCTGGGGGAAGGGCACTTGAAATGAGAAACAACAACAATCCTTTGTTTACAACAGATGAACAAAGAGCGGTAAATAATAAAAGTCAATGTTTAGCTGCAATAACCGAGAAAATCTGCCAAGCAAGCGTGGCAGAAATCACGACAGCAATCAAACAGATGAAGGCAGAGCTGCATTTGTGATAACTGTTAGTCACAATTATGGCTGGCACAGCGGCGAACTTGAATGGGTTACTAAAGTGCAATTTATTTTTCATTTGTTTCATCATTCATTTATTTATCTTATGATTTATTGCTTCCCTCATGTGTTCATCATTTTGTGCCTTACAGTGCAAATGAATCCATAAAACCTTCAGTACCTACAGTACATTAGCCGTTATATGCTTTTGTATAACAAATGGAGGAGCAGAACATAGTTTGTTTTATACTCTTGGAGTAATTGTCTTTGAAATCTGTTTTTAAATGTTGAAAGCATCAATATTATGTCATACTTTATCTCAGACATGGCAAAAATAAATGCACAGGGACTAAAGCCACTTATCTATTTTTAGCACAGTTGGTTTTAGTCAAAATTGTAAATAATAAATCTCAATTACAACATGCTGTAGTTAAAATATGGCAAGTTCTGTTTTTAATTCAGAAATTTTAAAAGAAACATTCTAGTCCTTTGTATAAAATAAACGGTACTCTTTATCTGCGAGTTGGATCATCCATGACCGCCCCCCCCCCATCCAATAAGCAGACAGTGAAGCTCTGCAGAACGACTGCAAATTTAATGACTGAGTTTCTCAGCACTGCAGAGTCCTCTGGGTGCAGCGGCTGTCTGGATGCTAATGCAGCCTGACATCTCCATCCTTGTTTAAACAGACCATCGTATACTGAATGGGATACTAAAACAACAAATTAAAGTCAACTTTAATGCGAAAAATCATCTAGACATTATACTACACGGCTCTTTCAGTATACTTCGGTCCCGGTCTGGTCTGATTTGATCCTGAAAATATTATATAGGCAGTTTGCAGACGACGACTTCACTGTGCTCTTTTAAGCACAACACAAAGCTCATTTTAACTCTTTCACTTTTGAATAGCATTCAGTGTATGCATCTTTTGGACTGCCGAGACAATTTAGCCCAGTTTGATGCTCCTTGGGCTACGTGCTACATATACAGTATAGCATACCATGGCGGTAGATGCATTTACATATATTCTGCTTAAAGGTTTAGATGTATGACTTCAAACTGGCAATGTTATATCACCTCTAAATCACAGGCAAAGGCCAAATCATGTGCAGTAACCTCTTCTTGATTGGCACTTGTGCTGGAAATAAATGATTTGAGGAAAAGGTTTAATACTAGCTATGACAGTTAAACAAACACTTAAGTGACCATTTTTTCTGTAGATAATGAAAGGCTTGAATTTGCTAAGGGAGGACGGAAATATGTATGCAGCACCAAGTCTAGATCCAGCAGTGGCATCCTAGGCTATGCATTTGTTCATGAGATTATGGCCAGCGTGGTGTCACAAGGGCAGTCAGGCCACGAGCTGGTATGACTGGAGGCAGGTGGCACGTTTCTTATATCCGTGCTAAGAGGGATTAGGCCTCTGAAGAGAGAAGGAGCAAGCCTGTTTGTGAGAATGGAGAGCTGTTCGTGCGATTAGCCAGGCATTTTGAGCTGCATTTCTAGTTTCTGTGGACGTGTTTAACAACGTCTTATGAAAGATAACAGGGTCATTTCAAGGTCACAAAGGTCAGTTGTATAATTTTCTGTCTGGGGGGAAAAAATCACTTCTTTAAAAAAATGTATAACAGAACAGTGCCAGTAAATTCTGTCTCCTTAGCATACGGAATATGTTAGCTTCTGTTCATTTATGGAAAAAGTGAAGCAAATGAATCCTGTAGGTGGAGGACTCAGGATGTGACCTGTTCCACCCTTCCATCCCACACACCATCCTGGGAGAGGCCCACTATGGAGCTGCAGGCCTACAGGGAGCATGAGAAGCCAAAGAGCACAACACCACCAAATAGGATAAAGCTATTGGGTAATGTTGTGTGGGCTTGGCTTTAGATTGTACACTAGAGTACAAAGAGCTAAGAACACAGATTGCAATCTGTCTGGGTCAGATTAAACTGACTTTTTAGTAAACACCATTTAAATTTAAATGTGTGGCATGCTATACATTCTCCGGCATTCTTACTCAGGTAGGCTGTGGCATTTAAATTATAGTTGGTACTAAGAAACCCAAAGTGTGGCAAGAAACAGTTACACCATACAACACCACCTTTATACCAGGCAGAATGGTTTAGTGCTTTCATATCGTTTACAGCAAATTTTGTGTGTTACACAAGAAACCAAGACTCAACAGACCAGACATCATCTTCTGCTCAACGTTAGTGAGTCTGTGTGAACTGTGTCCTGTTCTTAGCTAAAAGGAGTGGCAACCGGTACATACTTATTATTTGAGTTACTGTTGCCTTCCTATCAGCTCGAAGCCTTCTGGCCATTCCCCTTTGACGTCTGACATCAACAAGGTATTGTTCCCCATAGAACTGCTTCTCACTGGATATTTTTCTTTTTTTGGCCTATTCTCTTTAAACTCTGAAGATGGTTGTGTAGAAAAATCCCAGCAGATCAGCAGTTTCTGAAATATTCAGACCATTCCATGCTCAAAGTCACTTAAATCCCATTTCTTTCCCATTCTGATGTGTCGTCTTGACCATGTCTACATTCCTAACTGTGTTTAATTGCTGCCATGTGACTGGCTGAATTCATATTTGCATTAGTGACCAATTAAACATGTTTATCTGGTGGCTGTAAATGCTGTGTGTTGCAATTTTGGGAAACCTACCTGTTGCAAAGTGCATAGTCTTGGACTATAAGGCGCACCGGATTACAAGGCGAGATTAAGTGAAACAAAACCTCACTGATAGCTCTGAGTTTGAAATCCGCTTCGTAAGCATGTCTCTTAACAGGTGCCATTTTGGGGCCCTTATACACACAGAATAATATTATGTTGAAGCACAGTACATATCACTCCGCGAGGCTCCTGACTACGGTAACTGTAATGCTCTGACAATCCATCAAGCAGTGCGGCCCCGTAGCTTACCAAAGTCATACTAACACATTTTGACAGATTGTTGAGTGCCGTGTAGCACATAAAATCGGTTCAAGGTCAGTAAGCACAACCAGAATCAATACATAAGGCGCACTGTTGATTTTTGAGAAAATTAAAGGATTTGAAGTAGTCCGAAAAATACGGTAGGTAAAGGACCGATACATCGTGATGGACACAATCTTTAACTGAGTGGTTTACTGAGATTATAGCAAATGTACAGGTGCTAAAGCTCCCACCTGTTTGCAGAGCACTGGCCAGCTAATGCCCATACTACTTCATGCTCAGGCATTTATATATGATGTGTTGCGTAGAGCTATTTTTCACTTTTACCCACAAACACTGACTCACATTGAAAAGCAGAAATCTAAGGTGTTTAAATTTGTCTTTAGGAAATGCACTGACTGCAATCAGACTCATGTGTCCTTAAGTCTCTCTGCCACTGAGGAAAATTATTCATTTTAGGGTTGTAAAATTGCGCTTATTCGTGTAAAAGCCATAAAAATTTGCAACATTAGGTTCTTTATACAATTTTCTACCAAAATTTCCCATAATTAAATTTTTTATTATTATTTTTAAATCAACCTGCTTAGAAAAATACATAACTGCTGCTGACAATTGTCAAGCATGGGTCTTCTCTTTTATGGAGCATGGTTTCTGACTGTCAAGTGACAGTTATAATTATACATGAGACAAAATAGTGCTGTTATTGAGTGTGAAGTGATAGCAGTGAATGTGGAGAGAATACTGATGTTCCAGCAGTTCCTGAAACCCCTTTTCCTTTGTTCAAGTCCCTCCTTTATTTGCCTATGGCTGCCCCCTCCCCTTTGCGGCGAAGCAAGCTCATTGGAGGACAGCAAAGTCACGGGTTGGCGATCATTACCACCGCGTGATAGATTCGTGATAGAACTGTTGCTAAGGTGTTTTGAATGGTTAGTTGACCATTATACTAGTCCATTTGCTCTCCATCTTCACCTGCTGAATGCTCGATGACGGCATGGGATGTGTTAAAAGTGTGAAATCTCAGCATTATTCAGTTTCTCATCAGTGAACCAGACAGTCTTCGCTGTCACTGTCTGGGGTGTTGATGGTTTCAGGCAACATTTGTTGCTGAGATTTGACCCGCATTGTGTTGGATTCCTTTATATTGAATGCCTGTTAAATCCTCTGCCAAGAGAAATTTGGCAAAGATTCATGCTGTCTGCAGATAGGCCTCTTTAGAAACGGAGCTTTAAAAAAATGCAGGTTCACCCTCAGTTCAGAGCTCATGTTGAGGAAAATCTATTTCAGTACTGCAGACTGAGCAGATCACTCAAGGCAGGAGTCAGAGGAGCTTTCTTTAAACACAGTTATGTCTTCATGCAGTAACTAAAATATTGTATTTATTAAAGTCAAATTATAAATTTTCTTATATAATTTGAATTTATTACATATCCCTGTTCATGTCTATGTAAACTGTAGTTAAATTAATGTTTTGTTTTTTCCACAATTCAAAAACGCCTCTGTGAGAATATCATTTTTTGTTGAAAATAAATCTTACCATAAAAAAGTGTTCAGTTATGTCACAAATGAGAGTTAAACAACTATAGAATTATAGAAGCATGCATCTAATTTTAAATATATCTATATTTCTGCAGTGATGATGGAAGATGGCAGTTTCATTCCTTCCATCATTAACACCCCTACAGCTTTTCCACCTACTGCTTGGAGCTGATCCAGGTGAGTTCACCCATTCAAAGTCAGTGTTAACATACCAAAACGGCAAAAAGGAAAAAAACGAGAGTTTAGTGCATTACTGCACGGCTCAGAAGGTGACAATGTTTTTGCATCCCTTTTGTCACCCCGTTGCCCCTCCAACTGCCAGCTGATTTGTATGACAGGCCCTTACACTCGAACGCCATCAGCACTTTTCTGCCGCTACACTCACTACCTGTCTGCTCTACTACCCCCCTTCTGAAACTCTAGTTTAAATTTAGGCTCACCTCAGACCACACACCATCATTATGTCTGACTGCAGAGAGGAGATGAGAGCCGCTGGCCCTGTCTGTGATTCTGGGGGAGCTCATCATGCCGGTTTCGCGGTGCAGCATCAGGCAGAGCTGCGCGGGACTGTTGGTATTGAGCAGGGAGGAGCGCCCCGGGCGAAATCCATCAAAAAGGAGCTGTTTGCACTGTGGGAATAGACATGAATAATCCATGCTTTCTTTACCATTTCCTCAGTAACTGTGTGTATCCCATTACATTCTCGGTTGCCTTTTCTTCAAATAGCCTACCATTGTGTTTGTATTAGCGTTTTTAGTGAATAGTGATATTTTTTAAATATGAAGAATTTATCCACATATTTTTTGGGGGCAGCTGACTTAAGTATATGACAGGGGGGGGGAAAGGAAAGAAAAAACAGTTTTATCATACTGATATCAAGAAGTCATCAGGCTTAACAAAAAGAAATGATTTGGGAATATATAAAACATCTAAAAACTGAACTAAGTGTCACTAAAAGTATCAATAATTTCATCTTTAAATAACAACTTTCAATTTTATGTTTTTCTAAGCACGTTTCCATCATTTACATGTCAATAAAGTGTTATTTAAGTGTTATTATGGTGCTATTAAGGTTTGAATGAAGCGCTACATTTTTGTGTTATGTTAAATAACTCTCAGGTTCTTTATGTTTTGTGTGATCAGGACTTTTGCTGTTTTGATCTTGGAACATATTTACTATAAAGTATTAACATAAAAATACTGTATTATTTTATTTATATATATTATTTTTTATTGTATAGGTGCACTTCCTTTTATAATGGTAACATGGAAATCCACACAATTTAGAATAAGTTACAGAAATTATCCCATAGCTTCTTTCTTCTTTTTTTTTTATTCGCAATTCTATATTGTGGTAATATAAACAAACCAAGATAGCAATACTGATGTTTAATTTTTCTTCCCCTGTGGAATAAATATGATGAGTTAACAGACTCACCAGGTTTCAGGTTAAAATAAAAAAGCTAAAGCTGATGAACACGCTGTGCAAAGAACAGAATTTATGGGTGGATCAGGCTTTGGGGGCTCTCTAATTTTCAGATTTTTACAATGGTCATAAACATTGATTTGTGCAGCATTATTAACGGAGGGCACTCTTGAGACCTCTGAACCATAATTACTGTTTTTTCAGGGTTTTTTTAATCCTTCAACGGCAGACGTTAGCCCTGTACTATTTCTCAATGCTATTTCTTCCTAGATGAGTTATGTAGTGAATGCTTCCTGTAAGGAGAGCTCATTCTTGGATTATAATTTAACAGACTACTGCCTCACTGTGGCAGTAACTGTGGCAGTAATACTGCTGTGCTCAAGTGCCATACTGTGCTTGTTTCCTTCCTTTTTACCACTTTCCACCTAAGGTCTTTAGTGTTCAGTAAAGTCACTGATTTTTGCAGCCGCCTCGTCCCTCCTTCTCTGTGTTTGAGGTGAGCACACCTTTCTCCATCCAAAATGAGGTATCTATTAGTAGATAAATGGATAAATCCCCTGGCGGTGATGAATATCCAGTGAGATGTGAGGAAGAGTTTATGGGTTCTGGACCTGAGCAGTTATATTGTCGGCAAATCATTTTGCTTTAATTAGATCTTAGAATATCTGATAAGATACCTCATGCCAGTTTTACTTTGTCACAGTTCTGTGCAAGCGAGATGAAAAAGATAAAAATGCAATCAAGCAAACTGAGAATTTGATTTTAAGTGAATAATTCAATTGATCTTCAGCCCACCTGGTGGTATTGCATTGCATGGGCTTAAATATCGGCATGTGATACTGCATAACTTAAACGTGCCAGTAGGGATGGGCTATGTTTATAGATAAGGATTTGTGGTGTGTGTCCTCTCTACCTCCGTCTCTTTTCTAGCCATCTCAATAAATCAGCCTTGCTTTTAGGCAGCTCTGCTGGCGAAAGAAAATCCCAATGCAGACCTCTCTGCAGTAGGTCATCTGCACACCACCTGCACATATTGTCTTTGACGGCCACTCAAACAGGTCAGGCAGGAAAAATATCCCACTCCTTTTATTCTGCCTCCATGAGCAGCGTAATCAATATGCTCTGGCTGTATCGTGCAGCTGGTGGGCAAGGCTAGTTGCTTCTTGGAGTGAGGGCAAATGCACACCAGCATGGCACATCTTGCAAAGCACTAACCTCAGGGCCATGACATCAATTAAGAAAGACAAGCCTCCTGTGCATCCGGTGCATTTGTGAAGCAAATGGGCATGAATACCTAGTGAAAGGAAAGGCCGTCATCAATGAGGTCTCTGCTGAGATGATATTGTGTCACCAATGCCCATCTGCTGAGACAGTTGTCCTAATGTTTTTAAGAGATTTGGGGAAGCAGGCTTATCTGTTTCCTTGCAGAAACTCATATGAGAATACTAATGTGTCATTTAGACTCCCAGTTAACATAGAATAAAAACTGAGGGAATGGGGGAGATGATTACAGTCGTGTGAAAAATTAAGAACAGTCAGGTCTTCATTAATTACACTTGATTAATTGATCATCAGCAAACATGAGCACATGTATAAAAGTGGATGTTTTGGCAGTGTGCTTGCCTAGAGCATTCAGGTGTGTGTTAATACAATGTCTCTATCTTCCCAGAGGATGGATGTCCTAGCAAATTCATGTCAAGGTCAGACCATGCAAAGCTTAGAGAAACTGCAAAAAGATTCTCACCGGCTACAGGCCTTAGTTTGTTAAGTCTTAAACTTTTGCAAAGTACAATTACAAAAAGACCAAACAAGTACCACTTGTTTAGAAACATTGCCAGGGGAAAAATTGGGGTTTGCAAAGTTGTATTTGTAGTTGTACAAACAATAACATTTTGGATGGACAGATAAAATTTTGGATCTATGAGACCAAAGTGGAAATGATATGGGTGGCCACAGACCTGGATACCTTACAGTCATTGAATTGACTATAAACTCCTCTGTAGACCAAACATTTCTACAGTTAAATCTCACTACTAAAGTTTGGCTCACATTGGGTCATCCAACAAGATAATGATGCAAAGTAGAGTACAATTAGAGTACATTTTTAATATTTTTTAACACAAATTGTTTTTTTATTCTATCTTGTATAGAATCAAAAAGGTTAGTGTCAGTTACTGAGCTTTAGACAGACTTTTTTTCACAAGTCATCGCAAACTGAAAATGAGATGTCTTTAAGTTTAAGTTAAAATTATATGATAAAGTATGATTTTTAGAGTCCTGTTTTGAGCTTTTTTCAAACTGGTTAACACACACAGGTCTGGCTTGTCTGAACAAATTAGAGCCTTTCTGTTTCAGTCTCTGCTTCATCTACCAATCCTTTAATAACAGTAGAGCTGCTGCCCAGGTGCAAATGGTGCAACTCGATGTTTTATTTATTTTGCTTTCACAAATTGATTTGCTAGCTGAGTGTCAGAACCTAATCTGTAGCAGCGATGCTGGTCGACACCCACATCATGTTTTCATTTATGCCTTGCAAGGGAGGGGTCACCATTACGCATTCATTTTATTCTGGACGACAGAGAGAGCAATTCTCCATTTCCACAGAAACTATGTTTCTGTCACTCAATTTTCCAAATATGGCATATTGGTGATGGTGACTCATAATTTTTTTGTATTAAAATATGTATGAATCAGTAAGGAACAAAGCCAAATTTTGGCTTACATACATACATGCATATATATATCTATATATATATAGATATATATATAGATAGATAGATAGATAGATAGATAGATAGATAGATAGATACATACATACATACATATATATATATATATATATATATATATATTTATTTTTATTTTTTTCAGTTTTATATATGTTATGATGGTTTTCATCTCAGCAAGCAGCAAGGCTGGCTGTGACTGCAGTGTATTTTCCACTGCCTTGTTTCCACCCTTCACGCCTCACTGCACAGGGTTGACTTTGACGTCAGGTATGCATGTTCTGTTTTAAGTCCATTTTATTTTGGTTTCCCTCTGAAATACATCCAGAAAGATAGCAAGATGATGTGTGTAGTGCAAAAGCCTCAAGAGCAAATGAAGAGCTCTGCATTTCTCTTGATGGCTGTAACTGAGCGATGATGGGCAGGGCATGGCTGCCGTCCCAGCGTCATGGCAGGGAACTGGAGTCTGGAGAACCGGCATGTCTTCCTCTCTTCTCTCAGAGAGCTCTGTTTGTTGCTTGCTTTCACCGTCTGTCACGCCGCAGAGCGCCATGGCTACACACTCTCTTTTCATACATTTTTCTATCCTGCCCATCACGGCATATTTCACTCTCACATACTCGACACCTCAAAGAGGAAACATGTCATCCTCCTCTCCACACATAGTGCTAAAAGGCCCCAGTGTCCCCTGCGGGAACTCTGCTCTTCCTCTGCTGATCGATCTGCTGAACCCTCGCCTTCATTCATCTACCTATCAATCCGTCTTCCTGTCTTTATGCCTTGCCATTTGTCTCCAGTCTTTATTTGCTCACAGAGGATCTCTCAATAGCTTTTGTTAATAATCAATATGGTGTGTTCTTCTCTGTTTAGAATATAAATTATGAATATTAATGCTTTTAATATAGATGCTGGACATCCTGTGCCCAGTGTGGACTCATTGCTCACAATGAGTGGAATCCCTCCAGCAGACCTGCTTGCAATGTAGGCTGTATGTATGTTTGAATTTTGCCTTTTCTTGCAGTTCTCTTCCTTAGATTGCTTTTTTTGCTGTCTACATTCAACCCCCACATGAGTTATATTGATTGTTCCAGTGCACTAATTATCCTTCTTGGCCTTGGATGTCTGTGTGAACTACAGTCAATACTTTTATTGTCAAGTCTGGATGAAAAAAAACTGTCTGATTACAGAATTAAGAGCATATTTTGGTTCTTATATTTTATAAAAGTGTTTCCTTCCTAAATGTCTCTGCAGTCACTTCCTGTGCCATACAATGAGGTCTTGACTTGGCTTGTCAACACCACTGTGTGGGTGAAGGCACTGTTTTCACATGCATCCATGCATACATTATTATAATATATATATATTCTCTCTCTCTGTGTGTGTGTGTGTGTGTGTGTGTGTGTGTGTGTGTGTGTGTGTGTGTGTGTGTGTGTGTGTGTGTGTGTGTGTGTGTGTGTGTGTGTGTGTGTGTGGACAAGCCTTGTGGGCAAAGGTACAGGTTGGTACATCCTGCTCTGCCACCATCTGTGCTCAGGCAGGGATCAGGCCACTTCTTACAGGCACATACTATTTCCATATCGCCACACAGATCTGCTTTTATTTGTTTAATGTTTCTAGCATCAAAAATAAATAAATAAACAAACATTTTTGCTTGATTTTATTGGCGATGTAAAGCCTGTTGGTTGTGGTTGCAGCTTGGTATTGGAGCAATTACTGGTCCTATTTTGCCCCTGTTTGAGCTTGTGATTGCACATACAGCACGCTATCAGAATTTACCTGTCAAGCTATGACGACTGTGACGTCACCTGTTGGTTTTTCTGAAATTTCCAAGCCTTGAGCTGAGCATTTTGACTGCTGCTATCTTTTTGTCAATTGGGGCGGGTGGGCGTGTTTAATGTTATCATAAAATCTCTACACAACTAAATGCACCACTAGAAAACTACAGTGCACTGGTTCTCAAAGGGATCCCTCGACCTTATGTTTAATTATACATGTACTGATCCTAAATTACAATTCCAGATATGTCCTCACAGTGAATGTATATTCATGATTAAAATTTCAGGTGCATCTGTAATTGCCAGGCATAATGATGGTGGATTGGGAATCAATAAGTGCTGGAGCCAGTGTCACTTGTGACCTTTGTGTGTGCTGACAGGAGCTTCATCCAATGACATTTTAAGCCCAAAGGTCCCCATGGATAAGTGCTCATCGGGCGGTGTGTAAATGACACTCTTGGCAACCTCTGTGTGTTACTAAACAGTGCTCAGCCGCCTGACAGAGCATTTGAATGCAGAGAGGCAGACGTGTGTGTTGATGTGAGCTGCACCCAAAATATCACTTTAAATGTTAAGTCTACATCTTCCCTAATAAAATGTTGAAAGGTTTTTTTTTCTGTCACGCATATCTGTGTGTTTTTGAAAATGGCCCAGACAAAATTATTTATACCTATTTTAAAAGTTGTGATATATAAATAGGATGATTTCACCTAGACCTGAGTTGCATGCTAATTGGTACCTCTGACAGAATGTCCTTGGGACAGATGAAGCAAATGCTTTTTGGAGCTTTTTGGAAAGACATATCAGTGCTATGAGGTTAGTTTTATCACACAGAAAAAATTAAATTCCCTTGAAAGACTTGATTATCACAGGACAGTATATATCTCAGCTGCACAGAAAGCACTTGATTTTGGTGGTATAGCCACCTGGCAGAACATATAAAACCCTCTTTTCAGTCATTCATAGAGTGCTGAAACATTAACACCAAAAATGTTAAACTAATTAAACTATTTTCAGAAATAACTGTTAAATAAATTATAATTATGAGTGCATCCTTCATTTTCTGGTGGAAAATAATAACATAGGGACCGGCTGGAGAAAGGTACAGAGATCGTGGACATCAATAATTCCTTTATTCAGCAACACAGACGAGATTTATAAACCCAGATGAGCACAAACATCTGTCTGCCTGGGGCACATTGTGACCTCGGTAGACTTTCTCCCACCAATCCAACGGAGTCCCTTTGCCCAACCTTTTTGGCACTGCCACCTTTTCTCACCTGCGAGGCACCCTCCTTGTTTCAGTACTCTCTCTCTCGCCGAGACTGAGGCTTAAACATGCTCAGTATATGAGGAAGTACACCCTAGCGTCAATACCATCTGCCAGCTCCCCTCAGGGCTCCAGCCAGGTGCTGGGCATGCTCTCACCCCAGCTATGCCACAACAGCACTGCCTGCTGGGATAAGCCTGCCTGTGCCAACTGTTGATCATCATGCCCTCTCATTCTCGTCCAGAGATTCCCTATTAACACAAGGAAAAGCTGTGCTTAGTATACTACGTCCACAGTAGACCAAAAAAATGTGTTTTTTAATTTTTGATGAAAACAGACAATTTCCTGAAGCCATGCTTCAATCTTTGTTGTATGTTGCTGCACTCCTCCCCTGTGTTTACTGCTGGTCTCCCAGGTTGTTCCCCTCGAGAGGCAGCGTGGAAGCACAGCTTTCATTTTCTGGAACAAGACTGCGCTGCCATGTTTAGCTGTGCGTCTGCTCTGATGCTGTACTGCTAAATTAATCACTGTTAACACGGTGACTAAAAGCAAACGCGCATAAGAAGAGAAGGTGAAACAACATGGCGCTTAATTGAGAGCATTTGTGCAGTTTTGGTGATGCTAATTCTTCAAGAGCAGCTGCTGTTTGCCACATTAGAAACAAGGTTGAACAGTGGAAGGTGGAGAAGTTCAGCCTAAGAGCGAGTGAGGAGGTAAACTGGATTTTTAAAACCCAAAGCCTTACTACCCTTCATTTGATGGTGCAGTTGTTGTTTAGCCAGGCTTTAAAGGCATTATTTAAAAGGCACAACCATTATTTTTAATAAACTGCAAAAACTGCATATATCAAATATCAAAAGCATTATGTTTAGCCACAACTAGCCAAAACATTGTTTTCTTTCTTTCTTTTTAAATTACATATATATATGTAGTGAACAGCAGTAAGCATTGTAACTCTTGCATGAATCAGAATCTTGTACACAGCCAGCATACACTGTCATAAGTCACGTCCACACACTTGCAGTCACAGGCCTTCCTTCTTAGCTCAATTACTAAAAAAATAAAAAACAGATGCATGCCACTTGCCTTGAGAGGGTACTAAACATATTTTATTGCTCTTTAATAATTGCCTTTTTAACATTGTTATCTTAATGCACCCACTTTTACAGGATCTAAGGGAAAAAAACATTTACTAGCTCTCAGGAGCAGAGTGGCAATCTTGGATGTGATGTGTCTCACCACCTATGTGCTCGGTCTGCCTTTAGCCTGCTGTTTGGCTCCTTTATGAGACCTGATTCATTGGTAAGCTGCAGCAGTATTATATTAATAGATCTCTGTTGAACCAGAATGGCTCTCTTGTGTGCTACACTCATAAGTTTTATGTTCCTGGACAATAACCTGTAAAAAAATATATTCTCCTGACTGCAAATAACTGTAGATGTGTGCAGGATTTATTACAATCAGAAGTGCTTGTTTTTACATTTCAAAATAAATTTCAAAACCTTGTGCTCAAGGTCAGAATGTACAACTGCATAGAGGAGGGGCTTATACATAATATATACAATATACTGTTAATTAGCACTAACAGGAAAGGATGCCCCCAGATTTCCCCTGATTTTGGTCTCATTTGCATAAATATAATGGGGCACAAGAGAGTGTAAAACCCGACGTCTGTCCTCCCCAAGGGGAGGAGGAGAGGTGTTAGTACGATCTGGGTGCACAAGTGATAATTGTTAGAGCTGTTATTCTGACGCTCAGACCATAAACTACACAATGTGAACAAAGACTGGGTAATATCTTTGGTTAGTTATCTAGATTTCTTTCATATATGCACACTTATTTATATTCAGATT
Organism: Neolamprologus brichardi; assembly: GCF_056152115.1. Classification (NCBI taxonomy): domain Eukaryota; kingdom Metazoa; phylum Chordata; class Actinopteri; order Cichliformes; family Cichlidae; genus Neolamprologus; species Neolamprologus brichardi. The sequence continues at coordinate 13,874,635 of NC_142110.1, forward strand.
GGCAAATAGGCTGTTTCCGCTGCATTTATTGGGGAGAGTGGAAATAAGTATTTGTTTTAAAACAGGTACACTTCCACAATAAGTGTAATGCTAATGAAAATGAACACTGATCAAATGCCATATCTTTGCGTATACATGTAAAAGGTTGTGACATAAGAATCTATCACTTGTTTTGCCTAAAACGAGGAATCATTACAAAAGAGTTGAATGATGGTGGGATATGGGGGGTTGGGGACTGATTTAAGGGAGTGGTGATACATTATTCACATGGGTGGGGGTGCGGGGGGCCTTAAGTGCCAAATTAATTTGTTTTTTCTTTCCAGTTGGACGGCAGTATAAATGGGCGCTGTCAGTCGTGCAGTAAAGTGCTGCGCATTCATTTAGACAAGTGTTATTGCTGCACTGGAGCAATACGGTTTTAGCAAAGCAGGCCAGCCTGGTGGGTGGAAGCTGTGTAATTATCTTTGGTTCCTATGATGGCAATCATTGCTAAAACAGCCAAGTGGTCCCAGAGCACAGCAGGTGTGACTGTCAGACTGCAGGTTGGTGAGACGGTCAGCAGATGTGAGTGCACATGAGCACCTTATTTGAAGACAGAGAAGACTACTGTCTACATTTGTCTTTGATGGCAATGGTACACTCATAATTATTTGTAAAAAAAAAAAAAAGAAAAAAGAAAAAAAAAGAAAGACCGCTTCAAATAAAATCAGATTTATTATTTAGTGTTCAAAAAGTCACGAAAACGAAGTCTCCTAAGAGACCAGACATCATATATCACAAAGTGGATCCCATCTAATTTCTCCTGTACCAAAACCATATTTTAAGCTTGCCATCTTTCATGCCTCTGTATAATGATCTTAAAACATAGTTTCGAGCAGATTAATGTTGACAGATATGGTGCAGATTAAAGCGAGCCCAGCAGATGTTTCAATTTTTTTTCCTCCTTTAAAATTCTGCCATTACTACTAAGCAAGTCTGACAACGTGCAAATACAGAAACACGGACATCTGCTGCGTTTCAAAGGAACAGGGGGACGTAAAATGAATACTGATGTTGCTGGGCTGCATTTATCTGCCTGACATTCAAAAGCGCTAAATGCTCTGTTTGTTCTCTGTAGCACAGAAGAAACTTTGAAACGTGCCATACTTTCAGTGGTGTGGGTCAGACAGATGTTTGCCAAGAGATATGGATGTTATTGATGCTCTCACACAGCTTGGACTGTCAGAGATATTGAGACCTATTCTGACTGCCTTGAGTTGGTTCAGCTACTATGGACAGTCAGTAACATGAGTGATGTTGACTGGTAATACACTATAAATGTAAAATATAGGAAATGGAGGTTGGACCTATAGACTTTAGCTTTTATAAATGGTGGACCAAGCCAGAGTGCATGCACTGCCCACTGGACTCCACATTTTGAAGCCTTCGCTCTAGCTTTATGGATAACGGCAAGTTAACGGCAGCAGCTTGGGTGCTAAGTAACATACAAACATTTTTCTATCATTGTCACTCACAAAAACTGGATATGCATCTTTGTCACAATTGCGTGTTTCAGATCATCACACAAATTTTAATATTAGACAAAGATGTTAGCAAGATGTAAATGAATTTTGTCTTGGGGATAATAAAGATGCTTTTTGGCAAAGGTGAGATGAGCTTTTGCGTTCTTTTTGTAGTCGTTTTTTCCTTGGAACTCTCCCATGGATGCCATTTTTGCCCAGTCTGTTTCTTATTCTTAAATCATCAGCTCTGACCTTAAATGAGAGAAGTGAGGCCTGCAGTTCTTTAAATTTTGTTCTAGGTTAACTTTGTTTTAGCTCTTTTACCGTACTTCACTTTTTGTCAGACAGGTTGTGTAATTCTTTGATTCAACAGGTCTCTCAGTTATCAGGCCTGGGTGTGTCTATTAAAACTGAGATCAGCTTTCCAGAAAATTTGGTTAGACACAGTTGATTCATGATTTAACATGATTGAACATCACTTTTTCACACAGAGCCAGGCGGGTTTGGATAGCCTTTTTTCCCCTAAATTAAATCATCATTTAAAAACTACATTTTGTATTTATTCAGGTAAATTTTGTCTAATATTTAACTTATTCAATTGTTTCAAATACACAAAACAAACAAAAGAACTCAGGAGTGGGGAAATATACACTTTTTCACAGTACTGTTGTACAATTAAAGACACAGCTCCTCACTACTCCAAAAGGCACCAACACAGTCAAGAGGTCTAGTTCAGTTGTATCCCTAATAATGCGTTGTTTTAAGCCTTAATTAGCTTTGGGAGCCTGCCTCAAGTGGTCATTCAGGGAATGGCAATTTTTGGCATGTTCTGTTGGCTTCGTTTTTCAGCCCTGAAGGTTAGCACTTGGTTGTTCCTGATCAGTCTGCTCTCCAAATACTCACCAGCACAATGAACAGCAAAAGAAGGGTACACTTTGCTTCGCTTTGCTTAAAATCTTTTTTTTCCTCACTCCAGCCCAAGTCAGAAAAAAATCTGTCCCTCCTCATATTTGTAAAGACACTGTTTGAGATGATCAACACTCACTCAGCTGACTAATGAGGTGGATTCAGCATGGGCAAAGGTCTTGGTTGAATGTCTTTGTTAGACAGGCCTGCAGCCCCATTTCTTTTCCTTTTTTTTTTTTTTGCAGGCAGTTCCCAGGGGAGGCCTTGCAGACTGCCTAATTGAATCAAGTACATATGGTGCCTCCCCCTTTGCAACTCGGCCCCTCCCTGAATGAGATGAGCGAGGAGGAGAGCTTCAGCTTTGATGCTTTTGTTCTTCTCAACATCATGGACGGCTCTGGGGGGCTTCACTGCAACTAGTTGACTGGTGGATGGAGAGGCACACCATCACTACAGAATCATGAATTCACTCTCCCTAAAATCCTGAAGCTGAAAATTGGTGTTTTAGACTGTACGACACTATACATTTCTAGTCTAGCTTTGGACAGAAAGAGCTGACCCAATCAGAGAGATCCAAATATTCAACAGCCTATTTAATCTGTATGTGATGCAACCACATTATCACTCATGTGCCAGTGGGCAGGTGGCTTAGACAGGCAAAATAAACAACTGCCGATAAGACAAAGACAGCGCTGTGTGACTGTGCATAACTTCCTGCCTTCCCTTGTATTTCAACAGCGACTGTTTCTGTTCTTCTTCAAACATGCCCGGGCATGGACTACATATCCTCAGTGTTCATCACAGTTCAGCACCCTCAATTCAGAAGGACAGATTGGAGCTGTGCTTCCAGAAGACGTCTGCTCATTAGATAGCCTCCAGATGCCAGGTTAATGAAGGATCCATTTGTGAGCCGGCATTTAAATTGCAAGACTCAGAACAGAGTATGTCCACGGTCCTGTCTCGTGAAGCACGAAGCCTCCTCCTGCTGGCCGAGTGAAATTCCATCAATGTCATGTGATATGTTTATTTATAAAATATAAACATATATTATTTATATAAATATAAACATATCTCTTATACTCTGGCTGAAACTTTAAACTTTGATCCTGTAATGTTTTTAAAGGGTGTTTAAAACAGGGCATAACAATTCAGATATAAACTCTTCCATAATACTGCTGCATGAGTTTGTCATTTTTTAGCTTCTCCATTTGGCAATGGTAATAATGGTACAAAGTGTAGATCTTTGAGTGGTTGCCTAATAAAAGCATTTAGTATATTTCCTGGTTTGCTGGTGCAAAAAAATGTATCACCGTCATAAATTTTGAGCCTCCTTTTAGCAATGGTGCAGTTCATATTGAAAGGAAAAATAAATACTCGCACTGGGTAAAAATAAGACACACAGATATTTTACTAGGCTCCCTGTCCAGCCAGTAACTCACTGATTAAGTCCTGCCTGGAAAGCACTACTCAAATGAACTTGGGTCAGCTATGTTCTAAGAGGCTAAAATGTAATTGAGGGGAACAGCTGGATTAGTCCTGGCAATGTATATCCGCTCCTAATGATATTAGATAGTAGTCTGGAGAATACCTTCCAGCACACAGCTCTCATTTTGATGAGCCACAGGAAGACTGAACTGAGATATTTTCAATCTCAGATGAGGCTGGCGCTGGCTGTTAGGCTACCACGTTTTTCATTTCAAGCATATCAAGGTTATACAATCTCTGCACACTGTTATGAAATTGTTCTTTCCTAATCATGTTTAGATTCTTTAAATTATATGTATAATAACTTTATTTCCAGGAGTAACACATACATTGACTGTGTGCTGGGTTGAATATACTGAACTGTCACATTTTCTCAGGCAAGAGTACCACGCCCAGCCCAGCTGTCTGCAAGTCCTGCAGCTAGGGTATCAGCATTTTGTGTTGGATGTATCTGATTAACATTAAGGTTCTACATACAACACTGTGGTCAAGTTACTAATTTAATGTCCATCACATGCATTCTTTATTGCTGGTACACTTCTAATCGTGGTGTTTTAAACTCCACATTGATTGCAAATCTACATGGGTTTTCAAAAGTCTTTTGACTGCAACTGATCAATATCCACTCTGAGTACAAATTTCAAATTCATCAGGCCTCCTTATATGGTATTGATTTTTGTGCAATGGCTCTGAAAAGAATCGGATTACTTCCCCCCCCCCCTCCCCATCAGTCAGAACAAACAGAAGCCTGATATGCAGTCAGGTAGAGCTGCTGTGCTTTTGTACCTCTGCTTTTAATCTTTGTGCCATTTGAGGTAAATGAGCAAACACAGACAAGATGGAGACATGTTTTTTTTTTCCATTTTAAATTATTATTATTTGCCAGTAATTCTCCCCTATTGCTGACTTTCCCATTCATTTGCACACTTTTCTATTCACTATCATCACTGCAATTATTTTGATAATGACAGTAAGCGTGGGTGACATGTTTTATGTATTTTTTTTATTGGGCTGTGATAGTCCCCACGGGCTGGACCCTGGGTTCATACATGTAGCATAATGCATGCAGTCCTCCTCCTGCAGAGCTGCAGTGTACAGTAATTTCTGAGCATCATGCCGCCGGGCACTCTTGTGGTTTGAGAGCATCGCAGGCAGAATTGACGGGAAGTGTGGAACGAGTCCTGAATAGTAATGGCTTTACGGACCATTCTCAGACATAGCAGTTTAGACACAGCAGTGTAAGCGTCCTATTGAAGAGGCAGTCTCTCACTACTCTCTCACAGAGGTTGCTGTAGTTGGTCAGCTGACAGGGGCTGAAGTGGGGTCACAGTGACATCTAGTGGCTTTTTGATGAGGCCAGAAAGATGCCTGGTGCCTTTGTGCTGTGCTAATTTTGCTTGCTTTTCTGTCGTGTGACAATTCTGTGCTGTGTTTCCAGCTTATTTTTTTAGAGAAAAAAATATTTTTCAGTCACTTCAAATCAGCCTTGTAAACACTGTTTTTGTTTTTTTTTGTTTTTTTACAGAGAGCACATTTATTATGATTATCTGCACAACCTTGACTGTCTGGTATGTTTTTGTGGGTGGGGGGGGGGGGGTCCCCTCAAATGCTTTTGTGATACTCTGTTTCTGTGCTGGTTGGTATGCAAGCACAGAGATTCCTTCCTTTTAACAGACAAAATGAAGGTGTGATGTAATCGATGAGACCGGCTTTTATGCGCAGGTCAAAACAGATGTGATACAAGCTGGCCTTGACAGACAAAAGCTGAAGCTGCGGAGCAAAGGAGGCATGTGTGGGAGGGCTGCTCATGAATGTGGGTGGTTCAGTCTGACTCTATATAAGAGCCGAGTGCTTTAAAGACCTTGAACACCGAAGGCCACTGCAGGCCGAGTTTCTAATGATAGCTATCGGGATGCCGCAAGCATTTGCTTACTGCTTGGAGTGAACAAGACTATACTGAAAGCCCTTTAACCTGTGCTGTGCTTCCAATGTTTAAAAACAATTATTTGACGTAATGATTTCCAGTTTAACGTACCTCACATAATTTAGTGCTCTGACCTAACTCACAGTGATTGTAGTTTTTGCAGACAGCAGAGTCGTTAAGACAACGCTTGCCAGTCTTATTTATTGCTAATTCCCCAGCTGTTTACCTCAGTCTCCTGTTATTTTCTGATAAGGGCGGAGTGGGGATGCAGGGAGCTCGGCGGCTTCTGTCTGGCATGCAGGTTGGGCTGGACTGTTCTGTTTGAAGTGCCCGTATCTATATGCCACAGCTGGAGTAGAGTGTGTTGAGTAGATTTACAGCTATTCTCATATTCCCACCGCAGCTAAATGTGTAACCTCACAATCGCCTCTGAATACAGACTTGCTACTGCTACAGGCTTCACAATGAAGCTGTTTCTGGCAGTGTCAGCTATTGTCTACCTTGTCTTGTATCAGCTCAGCTCCAACTAATGGACTATCATCATCCCATCTACGCTGTGCTGTCCATCAGGAGTTCTTTCTGAATAGCCTGGCCTGCTCATTAAAGATCGGCTCTGTCCTGCACAGAAAAGGGTTGAGGGGTTAATGTCTCTATTCTGTGTTGTTATCTGATTTTAGAACCATAAACGGTGCACACAGAGCACAGAATATCTCATGAGTCCCCCATGCCTTTGCTCTCCTTGGTTAGTATGAAGCTAATGTAGGTCTTAACCTGCTGATGGACCCCTAGCTAATGCCATTAAGTCCTTTACACATGATAAATGGTCTTTTCTGTGGTTGCGTAGATACAGTGACTGATGACTGGATACCAAACAGCACTCTAAATGTCTTTCTTCTCGGCAGTAATGTACAGACTTGAATGGGAACAACTTATGTGGTTATCATTTGGGTCCATTGACCTTGTCTTTCATTGCACTTACTCTACCACCTTGTTCTCTCATGGGGATGCAGGTCAGTGACTTTCCTCCAGATATTCATCTCCTGACAGGATCTGGGCCGGAGCTTGATGTTTCCTGCTTAGCTGGTAATTGCATCAGTTGACTGGCTGACCTCAATCTCATGATTTTTGGGAAGAGGTGTGTGACTCGGTGTTGACATAATTGCATGATTTGCCTTCTCATTAAATAAATTCAAGGAACAGTTCTGCCAAAAACAGGCACGCCTAGTTCCCTTTCAGTTTCCATTCCCCTTTTCACAGCGTTAGACAGGATGTGGCGTGCTTTAAATTTTAAACAAAGATTTTGTTTGTTTAGGTCTTTCTACCCACATGTTTTCCTACTACTAGTTGGAATTCATTTTATTTATTTATTTATTATTTTTTAGCCAAATCTACAAGTCTACAATCTATAGATTTAATCCCCAATACTGAAACACTATACAAGTTTACGCACATCTCCTCTTCTTTCGCTCCTCAGGGGCCCCTTTTGGGTGCAAAAGCTAGCATTAGCATTTTGATGTTTCTTTGAACTATTCAACAGCGAGCTGCCTTCAGTAAATGTCAAACGTTGTGTTAGTCATTAAGCTTCAGTTGTATAGCATTTTTGAAAAGGTCATGCGGAACCAGTGGGGAAAAAACTAGTCATGGATACTTGCTGTGCTGTAGCTGACTACCAACTTGTTCAGGTAAGGTTTTAGGGCTCGATTGGATCATTTTATTCTCCCCTGAGCATAAATCATATTTTGTGTTTGGTGAGGATTAAATAAAACTTATAGGGAAAATGAATTGGTTGTACAGCAATATATGAAATTCAGTGTTTCCCATTTGTTTTGTGTGCCTTCAAATATTAAATACATTTAAAAATCACTTTGTGTATTACTCTAATGATCCAAGTGATGAATCTTTTAGTGTGCTTTTCCTTATTTTTTTATATTACTACAACGATTATATTAAATATTAAACATGGGAAAGTTTCAAATAGTAAAGTGACCTTAACAATAAGTCCACCTTAAGTATTATAATTACATTTACATGTCTGTTTCTTTTCTGTTTGATACTTATATTTGTTACTTTCTTTGCTGCATACATTTTAGACAGAACGGCCTACTATCTACTATAACATACATATATAAAACTACACATTATACTGTAGTACTGTAGTATAGTTCGTCCTATTGTTTGTGTGTAAATTAAAGAAGTTGAAACCACAATAGTCAATACAATTTATTCAATATTCAATATATGGATATATATTAATATATGGAAGCCATATTTACTCATTTTTAAATTCCTTTTTTATTTATTTAATTTATTATTTTTGACACACTCATCACCACCACAATTCATTATACCAAAAGTCAATTTTGCCTTTATATTCATACCGCCTTAATTTATGGAGTGCTGCAGTTTGACTGCAGTGTATCCTTAATTGACAGGAGTTGATTTACAGATAATCCTTGGCTTTGCTTTCGCTGTGAACCTCACAGGGAGTGGCAGTGGCTGTCAGCCACGCATGCCCTTGAATCACAGCTGCACACTGTCCTTGACACACACCCCACTCTCCATCCCTCTTGCCACTCTCTCCATTTTGCCATATTTTATAAATCTTTATAAGCACATAACCAGCTCGCCGCAGATGTGATTTTATTTTGCTGACAGGGCACAGATATGATTGCATGCAGGACGAAATGTAATTCTCTTAGAAATTGAATTGAATTTTTTTCTTCTGCAAGACAATCAAGTGTTACCTGATCTAGTATTACTGTGTTATTGCTAATAGAAGCTAAATGCAGATCAGTTGTTACAATGTTGATTTCATTGTAATTTTTCACAGATAAAATAGCTCGTATGTATGTGATCATTGTTACAGCTACGTAATAAATTGTGGTTGTCTCCAGATTTCTTTTGGTTAAATTTTAAAACGGCCCTAACGTTGATGAGGATGCACTTTCTGAGTTACCTTTTGGCTCAGCGCTACATTAAAAATACATTTGTTGATTTTTGTGTTCATTTTGCAGATAAGCGATACACACTGTAAAAAGTCTGTAAAAATACTTTCTGTATTTCTTTTATATATGTTATTTTCATATTTTTTAATCACACATTGAATTTTACCATTTAGAGAAGTACCCATAAACTTTTGCTTAAAAAAAACATTTCAACTTTTTTCAGTGTAATCCATGAAAATGTACCATTATAGCATTCGTGTAGCATTTTGTATTTCATTTCTGGTTTATAACTTATAAAGCATTTAAATGTGTCATCTCTGCACATAATGGCCAAAGATTTATAATACCTAATATGTGTTCGAAGCTGGGTGTCTATCAGTACTCAGATATCCTTTAGGTGGAGACGGAGAAGGATACATGAACTATAGTGTTTTAAACTGTAGAACATTTAATAACATTAGAATTGTTTCTATGTTAGTATTTCTTCTCTTTTTACTCAAGCTGAAGAGCCTGAGTAACACCAACACATCCTGTCCTTTAAATTTCCTTCTTTCATTTCTACTTTAGATCTCCAACCCCTTTTTGTGCCTCTGTGTCCATTAACACATTGTAAGTATTTCCGCTTGGCTTGTCATGGTGACACGGGAAAAGCTGCAAAAAGATTGTAACTTAGGTAACAGGGACAGCGGAAGGTGTTGAAGTGCGCTGTGGAAAAAGAGGGGAAAAGAGGAAAAGCTAGGTTAGATGAAGGGTTGACAAGAAAAATAAAAGGTGGTGGATGGCAAATTTGGAATGGGGAGGTAGAAAAGGCTCCTGGGAACTGGCTGCCTGGCAGGCTAATTGAAGCTCTGTGTGGCAGCAGATTCAGAGCTGTCACTCCCATGAAGAGCACATTGGCTACATTTTGCAGGCTATGTCCTGAATTCTGATGATGTTAGAGATAGCCCAGAGTGAAAAACCAACACTGTGTCACTCAGACCCCCACCCCCATCCCCACCACCCACACAGCAGAGCACAGCGTAGCGCAGCACACATCCCCCCAAAACATAGCTCTCCACAGATTATATGTAACACGGTCAGAAGCATTCTGAACACGAGCTGTGTCTACAAAGTGCAACATGTGAATATAAATGATTTAGTTGTAGGGATTTTCTAAATTTGTCGAGCAATCTCATACATGATAATGTGATATTAAACTCCGCTGGAAGGCTTTTCACTTCTGCAGGTTTTCCCTTGCTGGATTAGGAGAGATTACGTCTTCTAGCAGAGCACATAGCCAGAAGCACCCAGTGAATTATTTAACACAAATTTAGCCTAATATTTATCTAATAACTAAACAGAGTGTAGCTTTTTTCATGGTAAGCTACATGTTGTTATTAGGTTGGCTGTTATTTTCCTCATACTGAGGAAAATACTATGACAGAGAATGAGAATGAGCGCTCTACGGTGTTTAGCTTAATGATAATTCTTCATAATTTCCTCCAAACACTTCATACACATAGGAAACCTTTAGTTACTTGAGGCATATAAGTTCATGCTGTTGGATTAGGTTAACTTATAACAAGGTAATAACAACACCCCATTTTCATCAGTGGTGATCTAACTCCAGCATTAGGGCATTCTGTAGTTTTAAGGTACAGTATAGATACACCAAACCCCCTTTCAGGCTAATATATTATTGAATAAAAAGTACTGATACATTTACATGTGTACTAGTTTTATATTGCTGCTGCCAAAAGCTTGGTACATGAATACATTGTTTGTGTGAGTCTCTCAAGCCTCAGTGAATTAATGAGAAGAACTGAAGCCTCAACACTCTTTTTCTGTGAGTTCTGCTGAAACATGATATTACAGCATTTTGTACATAGTGGGAATTCACTGCCTGTGAAGTCGCTAAGGTTTGTGTTGTGGTTACAAGCTGATTGATGTCAAAGCTCCAGCTTTCCCATTCACCATCAGTTAAAGGACTCTGACATTTTGTGTTGGATGAAGGCTTCAAAAAAGACAAAATCCCTCAGCACACCTGCAGCTGTGCAGGTAGGTTCTGACACTGTGGAGGTATTTGCGTTAGTGGGCAAGTCAGTGGAAAGATAATGAATAATCACTCTATTTAATGCCATTTTTTTGAATTTGCGCTGCCAGGCAACTGTCATCATTGAAAGTGTACACTGTGTATGCAATGCTCACACTTAAAGGACTTCAGGGCTATTGACAGAGAGCTCTCTAGCTATGGAGTGGGTAGTGTATGCCTACTGATGTAACAGCATTTATATTCAAGTGATGAAGAGGTAGAATGGCCTCGCTCACAGTGCAGTGAGAAAGGTCATAGATACAATGTATTTTGATAAAAGCTTTCAGTGTATGTAAAAATGTTAGATAACATTAAATCTACCATTGTGGAAGTCATTTAGTCCTCCCATATTGTCACGGGAAGTTGTTCAGCATTTTCCATCGTACAGATAACAATGACCATTTGGCATCCCTTTGTGTTTTTTCAAAAACTAGCTCTACATCTTTAGAGTTGATATTGCTGTTGTCTTTGTAATAATAGTAGTAACAGTTTTTACTTCATTTAAAATTTTTACCTTTAAATGTTTACATTTCTATTTGACCAATTCAATATCTAGGAAGTAGAGAACGTGTTTTGGGGGGAAAACTTTTCTCACTGACACAAACTACTGACTAGATTTGATGAAGGTGACCATGATGATGGTGGTGAAGAATGGGTTTTTGTTTTGCAGAACTTCTGTTAGACCCGTTATGAGCATACTATTATTTTCAATATCACAAATTTCTTAATTTGACACTTAGGAGGAATTCTGCTCCATTTAAAAAAAAAAATAATAAATTACAGTCAAGACCAATCATAGATGGAGAGCCTATGAACCTTGTTATATGCTTGTCAGTAGTAGACTCCTGAACCACGTCATTAAGTCATCAGTAACTCTAGTTAGCTTTATTCGCAAGGTGTCGTCAGTACAAATAAGCACAATCAGGATGATAAACAATAGTAATTGCCATATTACATTATAAATTTATCAATAGGTCGACACCACAATCACTGCCTAGAGGTCCAGTTTGTCTATCCATCCATTCCTTCACTCATCCACTAATTCATTAATTTTTTGATTATCTTTTCCGGGTTGCGGGAGGAGCAGTCTAAGCAGAGATGCCAAGACCTCTCTCCCCCCAGCTAAGTTGACAAGGGATTCTCAAGCCGCCCAACAGATGTAATCTCTCCAGCATGCTGAGTCTGCCCTGGGACAACTTTTACGTTCAAGCAGGCACCCAGAAGGCTACTAGTCAGAAGACTGAGCCAAATCATATGGCTCCTTTTCTAAGCCCTTCCTAGATTTTTGAGATCCTCAGGGAGAGCCCAAATACTCTTAGGAGAAAGCTCATTCTCACAGCCTTTACCCATGATCTCATTCTTTTGGACCATGCCATCCTTAGAATGCAAAGTTCTGCCAGTGGTGAGAGGTGGGGCTCTGCCAAACATGGCTCTCCACCAGATGCAAATACAACGCGCACACACACACACACACACACACACACACACACACACACTAAAGGCACATTCCTCTGTACGGCGTCCTCCCCAGGCAATTGATCCAACAACTCAGTTCCTCCCTCCATTAGGGTGTCCACCCTGCCATAAATGATGCAGTGACAAAGTTGATCATTGACTTACGATCAGGTCCACAAAACCCTTACAAACAGTCTGTGACTAATACTTCAGTGACTCATATAAGAAAAAGTTCAGTCATAGACATTATGGTGACATTACTTATTGTTTACTGAAGCCATGTTTTAAAGTCTCAAGTTGAACTTTTTTGCCATCACCATGTTGGTGTTCTGATACTGAACAAGACTAGCAAGAGATGGATCTGACAAAGAAACCAAGGACACCACAACTGAGTAAAAACCTTTAACTGACAGGTCATTAGCCAGTGAGCATAATCCTCCTTTTTCTGACTCACAGAATGCCCACAATTTACAAAATAGACCTGAAACTACGGATTTAAAGTCTTTAAGATGTGTGAATCGCTACCTTATCGTGGTGGAGGGGTTCGTGTGTCCCAGGGATCCCAGGGGCTATGTTGTCTGGGGGCTTTTTCCCCCTGGTAGGGTCTCCAATGGCAAATTGGTCCTGGGTGAGGGACCAGACAAAGAGCGATTCAGAAGACCCTTATGAGGAAAACATCGAGGGAACAGTTTACCCTACCCGGGATAAGGTTACCGGGGCCTCGCCCTGGAGCCAGGCCCGGGAAGGGTGCCCAAGGGCAAGCATCTGGTGGTCGGGCCTTAGTCCGTGGGGTCCGGCCGGGCACAGCCCGAAAAGGGGACATGGGCCCATCCTCCCGCAGGCCCACCACCTGCGGGAGGTGCCGTAAGGGTTGGGTGCATTCTGTGCCGGGTGGCAGCCAGAAGTGGAGGCCCTGGCGGACTGATCCCCGGCTACCAAGACAGGCAATTGGGACATGGAATGTCACCTCTCTCATGGGGAAGCAGCCTGAGTTAGTGCGTGAGGTTGAGAGGTACTGGCTAGATATAGTCGGGCTCACCTCAACGCATGGCTTGGGCTCTGGAACCAGTCTCCTGGAGAGGGGGTGGACTCTGTCTCAGTCTGGAGTTGCCCCTGGTGAGAGGCGACGGGCTGGGGTGGGTATTCCAATATCCCCTCGGATTACTGCCTGTACGTTGGGGTTCTTCCTGGTGGATGAGAGGGGTTGTTCCCTGCGCCTTAGGGTCGGGGAACGGGTCCTGACTGTCATCTGCGCTTATACACCGAGTGGCAGTTCAGAGTACCCAGTCTTCTTAGAGTTCCTGGGTGGGGTGCTGGAGGGTGCTCCACCTGGAGACTCTGTTGTCCTACTGGGAGACTTCAATGCTCACATGGGTAACGACAGCGAGACCTGGAGGGGTGTGATTGGGAGGAACGACCTCCCTGATTTGAACGCAAGCGGTGTTTTTTTATTGGACTTCTGTGCAAATCACAGTTTGGCCATAACAAACACCTTGTTCAAACATAAGAGTGTCCATAAGTGCACGTGGCACCAGGAAGCTCTAGGCCACAGGTCGATGATCGATTTTGTAATCGTATCACCAGATCTGCGACCATATGTTCTGGACACTCGGGTAAAAAGAGGGGCTGAGCTGTCAACTGATCACCACCAGGTGGTGAGTTGGAGTGCTGGGAACGCCTAGCAGAGGCCCCAGTCCGTGAGATCTTCAACGCACACCTCCGGCAGAGCTTCAACAGCATTCCGAGGGAGACTGGAGACATTAAGTCTGAATGGACCATGTTCAGCATCTCCTGCTGCTGCATTGAGCTGCAGCCGCAAGGTGGTTGGTGCCTGTCGTGGTGGTAACCCCCAAACCAAATGGTGGACACCAGAGGTGAAGGGAGCCACCAGGCTGAAGAAGGAGTCCTATCGGGCTTGGTTAGCCTCTGGGACTTTGGAGGCAGCTGACAGGTACCGACAGGCCAAGTGGAATGCGGGTCGGGCAGTGGCTGAAGCAAAAACTCGGGTGTGGGAGGAGTTCGGAGAGGCCATGGAAAAAGACTTTCGGACTGCCTCGAAGAGATTCTGACAAACTGTCAGGCATCTCAGGAGGGGAAACCGGTGTTCTACCTGCACTGTGTATAGTGCTGTTGGAGCACTGCTGAATTTGACTGAGAAAATTGTCTGGCGGTGGAAGGAATACTTCAAGGACCTCCTTAATCCCACTGACATGTCTTCCGAGGAGGAAGCAGAGTCTGGGGATGAGGGGGATGACCGGCCAATTTCTGGGGGGGAGGTCACTGAGGCAGTTAAACAACTCCTTGGTGGCAGAGCCCCTGGTGTGGATGAGGTCCGCCTCGAGTTCCTGAAGGCTCTGGACGTTGTACGGCTGTCCTGGTTGAAAAACCTCTACAATGTTGCGTGGAGATCAGGGGCAGTACCCCTGGACTGGCAGACAAGACTGGCAGAAAAATGGGTGGTCCCCATTTTTAAGAAGTGGGACCGGAGGGTGTGTTCCAACTACAGGGGTATCACACTCCTCAGCCTCCCTGGGAAAGTCTATGCCAGGGTGCTGGAAATGAGAGTTCATCCGCTAGTCGAACCTCAGATACAGGAGGAGCAATGCGGTTTTCGTCCTGGTCGCGGAACACTGGACCAGCTCTTTTTCCTCTCAAAGATACTTGAGGGTGCATGGGAGTTTGCCCAACTAGTCTACATGTGTTTTGTGGACTTAGAGAAGGCATTCGACCGTGTCCCTCGGGGTGTCCTGTGGGAGGTGCAGGCAATAAGTTGGACTCGTTCCCGGTGGGTAATGGGCTCCGCCAGGGCTGCCTTTTGTCACCGATTCTGTTCATAATTTTTATGGACAGGATTTCTAGGCGCAGCCAAGTGGCGGTGGGCTTTCACTTAGGCGGCCTCGGAATCTCATCTCTGCTTTTTGCGGATGATGTGGTTCTGTTGGCTTCATCGGGTAATGGCCTCCAGCTCGCACTGGAATGGTTCACAGCCGAGTGCGACGCAGCAGGATCAGCACCTCCAAATCTAAGACTATGGTTCTCAGCCGGAAAAGGGTGGAGTGCCCACTCCGGGTCGGGGATGAGTTCCTGCCCCAAGTGGAGGAGTTTAAGTATCTCGGGTCTTGTTCAAGAGTGATGGGAGAAGGGAGCCAGAGATCGACAGACAGCTTGGTGCTGCGGCTGCAGTGATGCGCACCCTGCAACGGTCCGTCGTGGTGAAGAGAGAGCTGAGCGTAAAAGCGAAGCTCTCAATTTACCAGTCGATCTACGTCACCACCCTCACCTATGGCCACGAGCTGTGGGTAGTGACCGAAAGAACGAGATCGCGGATACAAGCAGCGGAAATGAGTTTCCTCCGAAGGGTGGCTGGCCTCTCCCTTAGAGATAGGGTGAGAAGTTCAGCCACCCGGGAGGAGCTCAGAGTAGAGCTGCTGCTCCTCCACATCAAAGGAGCCAGCTGAGGTGGTTCAGGCATCTGACAAGGATGCCTCCTGGGCGCCTCCTGGGTGAGGTTTTCCGGGCATGTCCCATAGGGAGGAGGCCCAGGGCAGACCCAGGACACGCTGGAGAGATTATATGTCTCGGCTGGCCTGGGAACGCCTTGGTGTTCCCCCGGATAAGCTAGAGGAGGTGGCTGGGGAGAGAAAGGTCTGGGCTTCTCTGCTTAGGCTGCTGCCCCCGCGACCTGGCCCCGGATAAAGCGGAAGAAGATGGATGGATGGATGGACTACTGATTTAAAGTCTTTAAGATGTGTTTTGACACCAAAGGATTTGATAAAAAAAAAAAAAAAAGAATGCGGGTTTGAGGCACTTAAACCTTGGCTTCAGCTACTTTTATCTTTTACACGGGGTGAAGCCAAGTAAACTAGCTGCCTAGTTAGCATGTGTCATGCAGACTGGACTTATAAGCACTGATATGATTAGTGGACAAAGAATAGTTAGAAAATAATTTTTGTCCAAAGCTCTACATTTTCATCATAGGAGTTGCTTTTAGAGCCAACCTGGAGTGGCCAATCAAACAAGTACATATTTTGGGCATTTCAGGTTGGCTTATCATTTATTCTGAATAAGTTATGACGCATAATTTGTATGTTTCTGGGACAGTAAATGAAGTTAAAAGAGACCATTGGCATTTTAAGTGATGCTTGTTTGATATTCATACAGATTTTAACAACATTTGTTTCTGAAACAGCTTTGAGCAAGTTTGGAAATCCTTTGTGACAATCAAACACTATGTGCTCTACAGTTTCAGAGGGGAAAATACAATCTCCCATCTCATGATGCCCTGGCACAGATCCTACCAGATAATCAGCTGCTCCTCAGCAGAGCGAAGACTGAGCTTCCAGGCACTGCCCAGCTAGACCAGAAAACTAAAGCTGAGAGGGCAGACTCCACCGAGAACAACAAAACTAACATAAACAGCACGTATCAAGTTCCTCATCCACACATGCGGTACAGTGCAAAAATATATGAGAAACAGATTTATTTGATTTATTTCGAAAGTAAATGAAAGACTTAAATTTAGACTACAATTGTGTTCTCATGCTTTAGGCCCCCTCCGCATGACTTTGAGGATGATCCCCACGTAGCAGAGATCTCTGACCTCCAAACAAAGGTGAATAGGCATGACCAATATCTTAACTGTTCAATCAATCAGTGAGGCAATCCTATGTCATATTTAGTTAGCGAATAGTGACACAGAGAGGCCAGTGAAATGAGAAGATGATGAAGCAAACAGTCACAGTTTGGAGATAAAATGAATACATTAACATTTCTCCTTGACTGTTATTGCACTGAAGGAGGATTAAGCTGATGAGGCTTAAAGTGTTCCAATAACATTTTCTTTTCGAATATCTTGCCATTTTCTCCTGTTTTATTTACAGCCAGACTATTATGTCTGCACACTGCCTTAAATTGTCTGTGGGTGTAGATTTTATATATGCTTAATTTATCAACGAGTATCAACTGGCCTTTTTTCATTGCAAAAGTGCATATTTAAAGTTTAATAGACAATGATTATTAATACTTTACATGCAAAATAATGTGGTTAATAAAATGCAGCCAAATGTGAAATCCTCGTGTTTCAGTTGAGCTGTCATACATCTGTCCTGAAGTGACTTTATGCATGACATCAAACCTGTTTAATGGCTTTATATCATACAGAATAGAAGGGATCCAGCCAGAGACAGAGATTCCCTTTTATTTTCAATACATAAAAGGACTTTCCAGACTCATCACGGGGAGCTCTCCTTCACATCACTGCTTTGGGCCCCCAGCAGAGACGACATCTCATCTACAGTCATGATTGTCACCTCGTCCCTGCCCTTTCAATTAGATGCTCAATTTCACCCCTTGTGTCCCATGGGAGACACAACAACACCATCCAAGATTGGAATCCCCTAATCGTCACCCCCCCGCTCATACATACAGCTGGACCTGCCTCTTGTCTCCATTCAATTCTGGCTATTCAACTTGATAGAAGAGCATGTGACAGAACAATGGGTCCTACACGCTGCTAGACAACATCCAGGGGCCTTGTACAAAGAAATGCTTTGATAAAAAAGCTCTGCTCCCAGACTCATTTTGTCAGCCTTTAAAGAAACAAATTTCTTTAAAGAATTTCCCAGAAATATATATATTTTTTGCTCGCTTCTACAGAAATTCAGCTTTCCCCGGTTAAATTTCCCCTAACAAAACACCTTTACAGGATGGAGTGGAATGCCCTTATGAATTTGAGGAGCCAGAGTTATGAATACATTATACCAAACCTTAACCAATCAATTAGAGGAACATTCAAGTCAATGGATCACATTCATTTATGGCTTGCAGTAATACCCCATGTCTCATGCTACATGCATATCTGAAAACCAGAAGTTACCAGTTATCCTATTTAAAACCAGTTCAAGCCTGTTCATACCTTTTGCTGCAATAATTGTTTGTGTGTCTATGGTAATACATCCTGTATTACTCTCTTAAGACATGGGATTGAGGAGACATCTAGTGGTGGCGCTCGCTCATAACCACCTAATATCAAATTGTTTCAACAGGCCAGTGAATTTATTGTTGACACCAGTCAGTGCATGACAGTAAAATGCCATTATAAGCACTAAAAAGAATGGTATTTATTGATCTGATAGGCACTAATAAGGTTCAATGCAAGTACTAGTAGACCAGTAGGACACAAACAGTGAAAGAGAATTTTAAAAAATAACAATTTTTTGTTACCTACATTGTAGAGGCTAACTTTGCCTCCACACCTAAACAGGAAAACGAGTAAGTCATTGGTTACAGTGGGATTCAGCAGGTGGAGGGAATCCTAAGATCTCTGTAGTGGCTCAGTGGGAATAAGAATTAAAACTCATAATAATTAATGTGAGCATCAGTAGATTTTCTTAGTGTACAGGCTGTGATCAGCTGACCTGCTGCTCTTTGTGGATTTACACAACTGAATTCAACAAGATGTCAGCAGTTTCACAAGCTACCATGGGTTATGTCCATCCCCTGACACTATACTGTTTCTTTATACGAGACAGCATATAGTTGGTATAGAGTTAGGATTCGGTTAATTAATCTAAGCATCATCAGTTTAAATGCAAATTCATCTCTGATGCATTTGATGTAACCTAATTCTAACCATAAGAACCACAGCCACTTTGGCAAAATACCCCAAATATTCATGCAACATTTGAATGGCACAAAGTTAGTATAGCTTAGTTTGTTTCACAAAAATGAAAACACATAATCTAACAAAACACCTCATGCACAAATCCAATATGTGATTAAAAAATTAAGACATTGCATCTAAGCTTTAAATTTGCAGTTCATCAGAGTCACTGAGCACTCCTTACCTTTAAATACAACCACTCTTCTTCCTCTCACGTCCTGTCTGTCTTCCTCCATCTTTCTCCATCTCCTATTGAATTTATTGCGCACTCTTTTCTCTCCCTAGGAAATCCAGACCATTAGCTAGCGACACACTGTGCGACATACTGCACACGAACAGTTTGTGTATTTTTGCTGACAGAAACGTTTAATTTGAACTTACCTGCCACTTAACAAAACGTTACTTCCGTTATGCTCGCTCCTCTTCTGTGGCGCTAGCTTGATTCTGAAGTACCGCGAACACAAATTGCGGACACCTGCACTCCTTCCGGCCCACCTGTAAGCTATAAATGAACCTTTGAACCGAAAGTAACGAGACTGTTTTGCATATGTAAGGAGCGGAAAATACGCATATATGTATAAAAATATAGGTAGTAAAAGTAAAAATTTGTCTGAAAAATAAATAATCAAATAAAGTACAGATACCTGATAATTCTACTATTTGTAGTATTTGTACTTGGTTACTTCTTAAGTACTCTACTTAAGTACAGTAACCAAGTATTTGTACTTCATTACTTCTCACCTCTGCTTTTAAGCCACTGAAAATGTTCTAATGTGAGACTTACAGGCACTCTTTCACCATCAGGAGATTGAAAACTATCGCTCAGCAATGTCTAGGATGGCAGAAGACATAATAACACTTAGGACACAGGTGCTGTCTTTGGAGGCAGAAAACAGTCAGCTCCGCAGTGATCTGTCTCTGCAGCAGGACCTTGGACGAGATCTTCTGGCCGACACTGACATTGATGTCATGACCAAGGCTGAAATTGCTGACCGAATAGGTACAAAAGTAATATATCACCCTAACTTCACTCTCTGGTAGCTTACTTGTGGTTCACGGGGGCATTTAAAAGCAGAGTTTATGTTTTAAAAGTAAAATGGGAGCCAGAGCCTTCAGCTTTAAGGCCCCTCTTCTGTGGAACCAGCTCCCAGTTTGAATTCAAGAGATATACACCTTCTCTACGTTTAAGATTAGATTTACAACTTTCCATTTCGCTTATATAGCTTATAAATGGTAAATGGTAAATGGACTGATTCTTATATAGCGCTTTTCTACTCTCCCGGAGTACTCAAAGCGCTCTATACAACATGCCACATTCACCCAGTCACAGTGCTATTCTAACTACATTCACACACTCATACTCCGATGGACGCATCGGAGAGCAACTTGGGGTTAGTATCTTGCCCAAGGATACTTGGCATGCAGACTGGAGGAGCCTGGGATCGAACCTCCAACCTTCCGATCAGTAGGTGACCTGCTCTACCTCCTGAGCTACAGCCATAAGTCTATAGCTTATAGCTGGGGCTGGATCAGGTGACCCTGAACTCTCCCTTAGTTATGCTGCAATAGGCCTAGGCTGCTGGGGGCTTCCCGTGATCCCGTGAGTGTTTCTTCTTCACTCACTGGGTGTTTATACATCACTCTGCATTTCATCATTAGTTATTTCCCCTGTCATAATGTTTCCTTCCCAGTGTTGCCCATTACTTCTTCATAGGGGGTTTGTCTGATTGTTGGGATTTTCTCTGCGTTATTGTAGGGTCTTCGCCTTACAATACAAAGTCCCTTGAGGATGTTGTTGTTGTGATTTAACACTTAAATAAATTTAACATTTAAGTTTTACTCAGCTTTATATTATCCACACACCATCATTTAGTCTCAGACCAAAATTTTAAACTCCTAAGAAGTTAAGAGCAAATAAAGGACTAGGTGCTGATCCACTAAAATTAAAGATAATTTACCACCCAGCTAGCTCTCTCTCAGTGCTGTAACGGACTTAAGGTCATTTCCTTGGCAGATGAAGTCGTGACATCGAAGGCTGCTCAGCATGCGTTAATCCTTGTGAGTGTCCATTCCCAGGCAGACTGTCATTTTGTGATAAGGAAGCTTATTTAGGCCATGGACCACGATAAGCTCCGTGTGTACTACAACCCTTATCTCCTGAAGGACAGTTTGTGGCCCTCGGTGAAAGGACGTTCCAGAAGGTCTCTTTGCTAACATCAAAAGCAAAAAGATAGGATTTAACTCCCATCCCTCCGAAAGATCCATTCAAATTCAAAAGTATATTGATGGATCTTTTGATTATTATTGGTCCAAAGCACATGGCATAAAACTGACATGTTATTGAAACTAGTGTGAAATTCGAACTCATTACTTAGATATGCTCAGCGATCGAGTTTTTAAGTGAATGTACAAAAAACACATTCCCTGTAAGTAAGAGATGACAGACAGTTTCTGCAGTTCTGATGATTGTTCTGCTCTTTTTAAGCCACTCTAAAATTCAAGCTCGCCAGTGAGGTGAGCAAGGCCGCCACACAAAGGGACCGCATACAACATCTGCAAAACGAGCTCATCCGGGTTAGAAAACACACCACACACATTATGAATATTTTTTAAAACACGTCTCAGGAAAGTGTCTTTCCACTGATTATATAACTCTTATTGGTTTTATTTGTGCAGAAAAATGATAGTGAGCAGGAGCTATTAAAGGTCTGCAGAGTCCTCCAGCAGGAGCAGAAGGATCTGCAGCATCACCAGAGTCACTTGGCAAAGATGGCAACTTTAGAGGCCACAGTGAAACAGCAGGAAGAGGTGTACAGTCTGTTACTAATCTAATTTCATGATAGTGAATATGCTTCTCATGTGACTAGCAGCTTATAATTCGCATGAGGGGATATTTATGTTTGTGCCATCCTTATTTTTAGGTCATAGAAAAAATGGAGAAAGCATTAGATGGAAAGCTCAGAGACAAGAATATTCATCGTGGTGACAAAAGGCTGATGCTAATGGAAAGAGGTAAGTGCACCCAGTGGGAACAATTATGGTCACAAAAGCACTGACACTGACTGGAGTGTCTGATCTCTTTTCATGCTGAGAAGATGGCTTTAAAAAGAAGGAAATGAAATCAGCCTTGGCAGCAAGGAACGGCCCTCTCAGAAAAGAGCTGGAAAGGATTCACCAGCTGCCTGCACCACTCAAAACACAGCAGTCAGACCAGGTACTTCTTAAACTTCTTAAATATTGCAAATAACTACGATAGTATCCAAATTTTCCCTCGCAACTCCTAAAAGTGACGCTTTTTTTTTTTTTTTTTACACTCAAGGAGGAATGGAGTTTACGACATAAATTGGAGAGGGCTGAAGCACGAATCCAAACACTGGAAGCTCAGGTTAAGAAAATATAAATAAGATATACTTGGTCTAATCATTTATTTCCTTATAAATATATATATATATATTCTTTTGCATCTTTAAAGCTGGAGGAGAACGCTAAAGTATGGGGGAGAGAGAAGCAAGAAATGCTGACCAAACTGAGCGAGCACAGGCACGGCTTCATCCGAACATCCACAGCAATCCTTCAAAATGTTCCTTCGGTCAGTCAGGCCTCACTCTTCTCCATATAATTATGGTATGAAGGGATTTAATATTCTTAAATACTGCATGTTACTTCCTACAGCTCCTTATACCAGCAAAGAGGACAGCAGAAGCAAAACCTGTAAAAAGACCTGCAAATGAATTGAACTGTTGATGGGACACACAGAGTCTGTGATTTAAAATTTAGATCTAATTCAAATGTGATGATTTAATCTGAAAAAGTGTGTTTAAAATGTAAACCATAGACAATTACATATAAAAACAGATACTTTGTATCAGTTGTATTTTTTTATTCATCATTGGTACATAAGTGAACATTTTTTGCCAAGTACAGGTGAAATAAATTTGCACAATGCATTCCTGATTTTTAGTATATTTCACACACAGAGTACATGTCCCTTAGTAATCACATTTTTCACTAAGCAATCTACAATATGTACCATTACTTTGTTGTCTAGCTATAGAAATACTGAAGTAAAAACTGAGGTTTACTGCGCAGCTTTAGCTTATTCCTTCCTTCCTGTGTTTTTCTTGCTCTCCCTACAACTCTAAGGTTGAAAGATTTTCATTTGTTGTTCATATTGTGGAGTTTTGTGAAGCCGTTTACAGTTAATTTCATCAAACACGATGTTACTGACTTGCTTGTAGAGGTTTCAGAGTCAATATTATGGGCTTGTCTGGCAAGAGAATTAGCTCAAAGGTGCTCTGTACTTCCACGTGTCGCTGTTTCTCCACTCTGAAGTTCTCGAGAAACTGCAAAGGTAACGCAGACAGTTTGTATGATGTCAGTGTGCCACATATATATGGAAATACTGCTGATTATTTTCTTTATATCTTACGTGGATAAGAAAGAGTTGCATCTCTGATTCAGCTATTCTTCGTCCTAAACACTGACGGGGCCCAAAGCCGAAGCCCAGACTTCTGAAGTAGTGGGTCTCGGTCCTCAGCCAGCGAGAGGGCTGATACTGCTCCGGACGAGAAAACACCTTGGGGTCTCTTCCCATAGCATACAGCCCTAATTGGACCAGAGTCTGAATACACATACAGACATATACAGACACAACAACATGCATGACAGTTTGTATGAAAATGGTCAAATACTCAAATATAAATACATCATTTATATGTTTTTGTGCCTCCTACCCCAGCTGGGATGTGATAGTTTTGAATAATTATGTCTTCTGTTATGTATCTTTGCAAGCTCACTGCCACCGGATGCAACCTTAGACACAGAAAGAAAACCACTTTTATAAAAGAAACACAAACTAATGAACTAAGAGAATTGCAAAAGTTCATTCAGATAAAGTGTATCTTTTCTGGTCTTATCTTAAATGTCTTGAACAAGTGTTTCAGTCACCTGAGTGTTTCCTTCAGAGCACCTTTGACCAAAGGGATCCGCTTCAGCATCTCCAGCAAGTCTCCCTGACTTTCGGCCCGAGCTGCAGCCACCTCTGCCCTGAGCTCCTCCTGGAGGTTGGGGTGCCTGGCTAATTCATACAATGTCCACAGAAGCGTTATAGAAGTCTGTAACACAACCAGAAGCAGCCTTAAAAATCTGGATAACAGTCACACAGTTCCTCATACTTTGAATTTTTCTTTTTTTCTCCTTACTGTATCTACTCCACCCGCCATCAGTTCAGTGACACTGGCTTTGATGTCTTCAATGGACAGCTTGTCCAGCATGAGCAGGCTTGCCAGGACTCCTGGGTATTTCTTTGGAGTGCCTGCATCCTGACGCAGCTTCTTGTAGATGTTCTGGATACAGCGGTCCGCTGATGCAACGAAAGGACAGAAATGAAACAAGAAATTGCACCACAGTAAAAGCAAAAACTGTATTTTGAAATTTCAGAATTCAATTTTCAACCTATGTGTCCCACCGTGGTTGAATATGCCATCCCAGGCCTCCACGTGGTCCCGCCACACCTTTGATCCAGTCTGCTTCAAGAGAGCAGGAGGTATGTACAGCATGGGCGAGGTAGTCTTGAACATAAGGGTGATGCAGTCAATGAAATGCTGAGCTTCTGGGTCAATGTAGTCCAGCATCAAACCCAGACGCTCACCATACAGCACTGAGCTCACCGCTATATTGGACAAAACAAACATGAGATAGAAACAAGTGATGTGTGATTGAGTTTAAAAAAAGGCAGGAATAATTAGAATTGAATATTTTAAATAAATGTTATTCTTACATTCTAATGCGTATTTAAAGAGTTCTTGAGAGAGGTCAGTGGTCCACTTGTTCTGGCCAGTTCGCTTGATCTTTTTGTGAACTCTGGCCACAAAATCCTGGCCCACTTCATCCAGCAAAGGCACAAAGTTTTCCAGTATCTTCAAGGAAATCACCTCCTTGTTGAGAATCACACGGTTTGATCTCCAGTCTTCTCCATTCCTGTGTGACAATCAGATTTTAAATTAAAAGTATTTAGCTAACACTGATAATGCTTACTGGAGAGACTGGTTTTGTCAAAGTGTCTGAATAGTGGAAGAGTTGGAAGAGGACAATAACAGGACATACTTAAGAAGAACTCCATATTTGCGATTTCTGTAATCTCTGTATGATGTCCATGCTTCAACCTTCAGCCTTTTAGGATAATGGCCCTCTGCTTTGAAGAGGATGGCAGCATCCTCGGGGTTGATGATATTTACACTTTCATAATAACCTATTTTTTCTCTGCCATACAGAAAAGAAGAAAAGAAATTGTGAGATGAACATTTGACCTTGGAAATTGTAGGTTACAGGTTTGGGTCAGTCATGTGCAGTAATTTTTTCATTTTATGTAGAACGAAGAAAACAGCCTGGACTCCTTTACCTGTAAATGGGTCCAAAAGTGTTGAAGTTCTGCAACATGAGGCGGTGAAGATTTCTGAAGCCATCCAACTTCCAGAAATTGTACAAGTTAGCCCAGCCATTCTTCCACAGTCCGGGAATTTCATTGAAAGGCCGGACGACGCTGCTGCTTTCCGAGTATGCCTGTCTGATCATCGGCGTGCTGCTGCTGCAGCGCACGCCTGATGCTGTAAGCTCCTCTGCCCAGCACAGCGGCAGCGTCACAGGGCTACGCCAAACACTCCACTTGGCCATCTGAACAACAAAAAATGCTCACTCTGCTCCACCTTCAGCAGTTACTCTGGCTCTGCCAAGGACATCTGGTGCAAAAAAAGGGAGGCGAGAGGCTGGTCTGTAGAGTCGGCCCCCCTTTCTGCCCTGATCAAGGCTTTCTAGTTGAATCTCACAGAATAGACCAAAGAACGGCATGTCTGATTATGACAGAGCTCTGCCGCATTACTGAAGCTTTTATCTAGTTTCACGGCTCTTTTTATAATCATGTTTCAAACAGTGTTGCATAAAATAACCCTCAGAAAGCACGTTATCTTTGTAAACAAGCATTTACTTTGAATTTGTGAGAAATTATAAGAATATTACAGAAATTCAGTCACAGCATACACGAAAAACACAGTTTATAGTTAAAATTAAAGATTTAATAAATTAATTAAAATGTACTATAGTTGATGTTTCTTAAGTAGCTTTATGAGTTCTTCCAGCTTCATGGCTGTTTTAATGTCTCCCTGGACTTTAAGTCTGCCACTTGTAAAAGCAGCTATTGGTCGCAGTTCACCCTGAAACATGTCCAGAAGGTCACGGTCACTCATATTCAGGGTTACATCTGGTTCTCGACACAAGGACCCTTCCCCAGCTGCACCGCTACCTAAAGTACAAAGAGAAATAGACAGATTTCATTTTTTATGTTTTTGTACACACATTTAGCGCCAATTAAAAATTCCATAATCATGACATAATTATCACCTTGGCTCAGATCCACATAGTAACGGCGCTGTTGTCCATCTCCTGAGCTGATGTCAAACTGATAACAGGCCCCAACCTGGCGGACCAAAGACTCAGAGAGGAGCAGCTTGACTTTGCTGAGCAGCTCTTCAACACAACCTGGTGTGGCAGTGACAGACTCAGCAGCACTGCTGAGCTCATCCGTAAATGCTACGCTGTCCTCTGAAGAAAGAGGTAAAGATTACAGCACTAATTATGGAAAAGATGCAAGAAGATTTTTTAAGTGTTCTGTCTTACCCTGCTGAGGCCGTGATGTGGCACCGTGGCTCAGAAAGTGCATGGCCAACTGCTGAATGGGGCCAGTGAGGCCTTCAAGTCCAGGTGCAGAGGGCATAATCAGGGGGGCAGAGGGGCTGTCCTCTGGGGCTTTCAGTAGAGAACCAAGGGTAAGCTCTACTCTATCCACCTCCAACCCCCAAGGACGAGTCATCTCGTTTATGTCCATCTGTAAACATGAAGCATGAATGTAAGCATGAACTGATACAGCAAAAAAAATCAGCACAGAGTAGCTAAAGCGTGTCCTCACCCCAAGATATTCCCCTAGTTTCACTCTCTCAGTTTGAATTTCCCTGACGGTCTTCTTGGCCAGGCTGTGGGTCAAAGCCTTCTGTGCCGTCATTCTGGTGGAAGCATTCAGATCCTGGATTGACACCACTGACAAGACTGGGTTCCAGATCCTGAACTGGATGTCTGCTCCCACTGACAACACACCACCATCCCGAGTAGTCACCTATAACAGCACAGTGTACTGACAGCTGAACTTACATGAAGCCAAACTGGCAAACGAATTAGTACATAAGCATCTCCTCTTAAGTAAATAACATTCACAGCTCCTAAGAGGAATGGTTTTGCAAAAATCTGAAGCTCAATTGAATATAAATTGTGCCATCAGCTTGAAGTTTGAATTGTTTTTGTCTTTTTTTTTTAAAGTGTATTAAAGGTAAGAATGACAGGCTAAGCCATATGAGAAGGAAGAAATTATCTCCAGCACAAACAAAATACATTTCATGGAACTGAAGTTACTGCTTTTAAAACATTTTTAAATGGTAAATGACGCGTATAAGACGTGTTTTACCAGTATTCAGAATTCAAAAGTGTTGTGTTACAGTGTGGCAAGAGTAGAAAAATCAGCTGATCTTATGCAATCAGAAACCAGGAAACAACGGCACACAGATCATGTATTTCATCCTATGCTGACCTCTCCTGTGGCTTAAGGATAAAAAGATATAATGTAACACTTCTTTAGCTATTAATTATCATGTAATGTACATGTATATGGGCAGACATACATGCCCATACATGTATATGGACAGAGGGGATCTCATCCAAAAGACTATTAAAACCATGTTTAACAAACATGCTGAAACATCTTCTTATTTATCTTTTTAAATGCCACAGGCCAGCTATACCAATAATAGCATGTCTGGCAGTTTACCTGGCAAGGGGGGATGTTGAAAGCACGGGTGCGCAGATCTACTTTCTGCCACTGATCAATGAGAGGCAGCACGAGGACGATACCAGGGCCCTTTGGAGGACATATTCGACCCAGACGAAACACTACTATCCTCTGGTAGTTTGGCACAGTCTGAATTTAAAAAAAAAAAGTCTATTAATTCTCAACAAGTGAGTGGAGATGCTATGGGTGCAATTTTAAGCCAAACTTACTTTCAGTACAAACCATCCCGTTATTGGAAAGGTTAAAAAGGTGCAGATGTAGACCAGGGAGATGACAACTAGGTTGCAGATCCACGACAACCATCCCTGGGAGGTGTCTAAAAGGGAAGAAACCCCAAGAAGGGGTTATTTTCATTACTGATGGTCAAGTTAAGTTACTCGCACCCAGAGCTAGGCAGTGTACAAAGTGTACTAGTATGCTAAAGTATATGAAATATAGGAAATGACTAAAGTATTGTGATAATGTCATATCGTGGGCTGTCTGGTGATTCCCACCTCTAATATATGAGACATTTCATTATATTCTTTGTGTATTTTGATATAACTTATGTTGACGTCTTTTAAAAATCCTTTGCGGTTACGAAAAAGAGGCTAAGTGTCTGTCTTACTTTCTCTTCGAAGTGAATAACAATCGTACCCTAAAACCACAAATTATGTCCCCCTAAACCAGCTCGTGTTAACTAGTGTCCTACCTGTGAAGTCGTTTTCAGTAACATTGGGGATGTAGTCAAACGAAAGGCCTTTGTGGTAGTTGTTAGAGTCCACAAACAGACCAGGAGTCCTCGGAGTGCTGAAGTCCCTTTGAGGGAGCAGACGATACGAGTTTTGAAACATTGGTAATTTGAAATAATCGCTATCGCCTAATTAATGCACCTTCATACTGTTTATCGGGCACCGAGCAAATGTCAGAGCGCCAAAAACTTTGTTTTCACACACTTTTACGTTAGCTCACTATGCTGATGCGCTTCCCTGTTTTTGTTTTGGTACGCCTCTGCTTCTTCCTCTTCTGCCACGGAGGCTGTCAAATAGCCTTTAGGCGCATTAGCGCCGTCCTCTGGATTGTGGCCGATAATCCCTAAAATAGGACGGGTTGTGCCAAAAAGTGATCATCTGTCAAAAACTAATTTCCAAAGATTCGATGTGTTTTTTATGTGCAGTGTTGGGGAGTAACGGAATACATGTACCGCCGTTACGTATTTAAAATACAAAATATGAGTAACTGTATTCCGTTACAGTTACCGTTTAAAAGGGTGGTATTTAGAATACAGTTACTTTGTTGAAATAAATGGATTACACGGTGGTACTTTCCTGTTTCATATTGTGGCGGGTCAGGACTGTTTGGGTTTTGTTTGACAGCTACGTTCTGTTGTTCCAGGCGGCAGCGTTACGGTTGCCATGGTTACATGGTGACGCTCTCTCTCAGTGTGTTTCCTGGTTGAGAGAGGCCTTTTTGTTGTTGTTGTGCTAAGCTAATAGGCAGAATGCTACAGGTATAGCTCTAAAGAATGTAGCATCATGGGCAGTGTAGTCCGTGCTGCAGGGAGAATGGACTGCCATACACGTTATGTGTCTGTGAGCGAGGGAGGGAGAAAAAGGAAAAGTACAAGCTGTCATCGAGCAAAACGGGAGCTGGAAGCATGTAAATATAATAATAACCACTGCAGCCAAGAAGAGAGCCTGAGGAGCCCAGTTGTAAGTAAGCTATTAAGACTCGACTGTACACCGTGTTCGTGTTTTCCTCCAAAAACAATAAGTTCCGTTGGAGCAGCCTTTCAACGCCTCTCTCTGTCTCTTGCTAGCAAAGTTGACCCAGACAATAAAGTAAAGCTAGTTTTCAGCTACGAGCCCGACACAGACATATTAGCCAGAGGTCCCTTTACTACGGTTCGGAGCCGCGGACCTTCAGTAACAGTAATAAATCACAGCAATAGTACATTCATGTAGTTGTAAACAGCATGATAATATAAGTAATCCAAAGTATTCGGAATACGTTACTCTCATTGAGTAACGTAGCGGAATACGTTACAGAATACATTTTGGGACATGTATTCTGTATTCTGTAACGGAATACATTTTAACAGTAACCTTCCCAACACTGTTTATGTGTAATGTCTTTACTTATATTAGTAAATTTACTTGAGTGAACAGGATTTACAAAGGGGTTATATACAACATTTAAAATGTACCTGTTAAACACCTGCACTCTAGACATATTGAAGACGGAGGGCCACAAGTGAAAACATATATTAAATAAAAACAATATTAAATAATTAATTTAATATGTCATTAAAATTAGAAATTTAAATGAAATGAACTGATATTTAATTTAATCATTTAATGAGTATATATACATGTGTGTGTGTGTGTGTGTGTGTGTGTGTATATATATATATATATATATATGTGTGTGTGTGTGTGTGTGTGTGTGTGTGTGTTAATTCATTACTTAATGACTTAATGACTTAATGATGTGTTTATTTAATTCATTTTGCAATTTTGCAGGTCTTCTGCAATTTGGGTCCCTCACATTCTAAAGGTAGGTGAAGCCCCTCCTTTCATTACACCGCATGTTTATAATCCATCTGTTAAGGTAACATGGACATATTAAAAGTACTCCACTATATGTTCAAGTCACAGTTTTTTGTTTTGACCCCAAAGCCTATTTTTATGCACTATACATTTTCGTTATGAATTCAATGTTATCTCTTTTATTTTGAAGGTACTATGCACAATATTAACAATATTAATAGCACCTGTGGATATAATTATCTTTTATCCAGTATAAATATGGTTTTCTCTTTCTTGTAATCTCTGTGTCATACTTTTAATATTTTTCAGACCATTGAGAACAACCTGATACATTTAATACAATTCAACAAAGAAAATGATGGTCACAAAACAGTTGGAAGATAAACCTATCAGAGCTCTTTGGTTTCTGTTTCAAACATGTGTTATATATGTTCTTCTCAGAAGATTAATACTGAATTCTATATTTTATAGTGTTTATTGCATTATTTATTTACAAAAAAAATCCCAGAAATCATTATACTTGACAATACAACTTCATATTTATAGACATTTAAAACATTTAAAAACATGTTTGCTGGCATGTACCGTTATTTCGCTTGTTACTCAGTACACTGAATGATTAAGTCTAGCTGTAAGCTTCACAAGATGACTTTGTGGTTATAACTTAACAGAAAAATGTGCTTTAATAGAATGCCATAACCAGAAGTTGCCTTTGACTTGAGGGAAAAAAGCACAGTTTCACATAAATGTCTCTGATCCATTCATGACTGTGTTTTTCAAACAATAATATGTCAAAATATGTTTTGTCATAAAGGCTTTTTTGCATTAAACATGACAGAAGTCATCAGCAGAATGCATGAATTAAACAGTCACACAGCTTGTTGCTTGCAGGAAGTTTTCCTCTGTATGCTTAGTTTTTGAACATGTCACACAGCAGCTTCTCCATGGGTGTGCTGCCAATAGTCCTCTGAAAGAACAGCTTAGCGATCTTCTCTGAATTCACAAAGCGGAGGGAAGGCAGCAGAAGAATTAATCTCCCAAACCTTGTTGGACAAAAACAAAAAGAGTACGAGCTTAGTGTTTCTGTGTGTGTGGTGGGGTGAGGGGGGGATTTGACATTCTCC
The DNA here is from genome assembly GCF_056152115.1 of Neolamprologus brichardi. Classification (NCBI taxonomy): domain Eukaryota; kingdom Metazoa; phylum Chordata; class Actinopteri; order Cichliformes; family Cichlidae; genus Neolamprologus; species Neolamprologus brichardi. Next base: position 13,906,126 of record NC_142110.1, read on the forward strand.
AGCTGTTATTATGTTTGAAGATTTTGTGGTATTTTGTTAGGAAAGAAAGTGCAGTTACCTGGCACCCTGGTTGGGATACACTGAATGGATGTGCTGCCCCAGCAGCACCTGTGACTGGTCCTGTAGATTCTCCACCTGTTCTGGATCTTTAAGGTTGCGTACCTCTGCGTGGGAGATTCAAACAGCAGACATCGGTTTGGTGATCCAGAAATCAGTGACTACCATCGCTGCATCAGTGATTCCTTACCTGACTTAAACAGCACAATGGCCTTCAGACAGGCAAATTCTGTCGGGTCAACAGTCAGGGCTTTAAAGCGACTAAAGACTTCTTCTAAGATCTGCAGGTCGGCAGTAAGAAGGTTGATATTGGCTTGCTGTGGGGTAGAAAGGTCTGGCAGAGACAAAAGAGGACAGCTGTCCATGGGCAGAGACCACTGGATGGCACACAGGAGGAACATCTCACTCCAAGCTTCTTCAAGAAGAATCACCTGAGGATTTCACAGAAATGTTGAGCATCTCATTAGTCTCACACACTATCCTTATATGTTTAAAAAACAAAAAACATTTTAAGATGCAAATACACAAAGAAAAAATATCTGTCTACAGGCCTCACCTGGTCACGAAATGGCAAGTGAGCAAACACAGGCAGATTTTTTGCCCACTTGACTGACATGAAGAGGAGTCGTGCCGATGTCTCATACACATTCTCCGGACAGCTGGAGGTATAAGGGGACAAACGTCTGTCGAAGGGAGTGAGGTCCCTCTCCGAATTTGTTGTCACATCAATATTTTCCTCCGCTGTGTAGCAGAAAAAGAGACATAGGCATTACAATCCAAATATCCCACACCGTAAAGTCAAATCAAAAAGTCTGTTTTCAAAATATTTTTACTCATTTCAAGACAAATAGGTTTACACCTCTATCTTCCAAGTTATTTGACCTCTTTCATTTGATCTTACCGTCCTCTGGCTCCAGTTTTGCACAGGTCTCTGCAGTCAGCAGGCTGACCATAAAGCGGTGGTTGTTACTTATGTTGCTGCAAGGTTTTACTGTGGCAGAAATTGGAGCTGACGACGTGACCAAAGGCCTGGAGATGACTGCTGAGTAGGTGTCAGAGGGGCTGAGCGCTTGCGTGGTGACCAGGTGCTCCTTTTTGGTTTCGACATTTATAGAGTCCGGACTGACGTGAGCTGTGCTTCGAGGCTGTCGCTCATTCTGCACAGCTGCCACAACAAAGCGCAGGAAAAGCTACACCATCTCACAGCGAGGTTTTAGATATTTCATATCAATACGCACAGATAATATCTACAAGGTCAGCTTTTTCTGAGTTTCTCACCATCTTTGTTCATGCCAGCCTGGAGGCACTTCTTTAATCGACAAGCTTGGCATTGGTTTCGATGCGCTTTGTCAACAGGGCACCTGCCATTTCCAGCCTGACACCTATGAAATAAAGACACAGACGGAGTTCAAATGCACGTCATTAATTGTCCTATGATTGTTTTCCTGTTATGTACAGCTGCCTTTCACAGAGCCACTTGCCCACCTATAGACGAGTCTTCTCCTCACACTGCGCTTGAAGAAGCCGCTGCAGCCGTTACAGGCAAAGATGCCATAGTGTTTGCCACTGCTTGAGTCAGAGCAAACTTTACAAAGCAGGCCTTGGCCAAACGATTTACGCAGACCTTTTTCTGTAGAGAATAGATAGTAGAAATACTTGAAATCACTCCAGATTCTTTTGAGCACCAAAGCTGTTTTAACTACAGACTGATGTAAAATTAGCTCACTCTTTTACGCATTTTGAGCTTTGTGTCAGATTCTGTGTGTAAATCTATGTATTTAAAACTTTGTGAGCATTAATTATGAGTCTAGTCTGCTGTACTGAGAAGCCTTTAACAATCATCATCTAAGCTTTCTAAAATCTTGCACATTTGTAGTAATTTGTAAGTAACGGCTCACCTGCTTGAGCTCCGTCTGTGCTCTGTTGCGTGAAGTCCTTCAAGGTGTCTGATGAAAACATGTTCATCTTTGAAATCTGCTCCTCCATCCTTACTGAAAGACATATAAACACAAGATGACTTCCTGTTTTGCATGAACTATTTTCTGTGATAAAGTACTGGCCACAATTTTCCCAAAAACATGCTGATCAAAAGTTTTTTCTTTACACTACCTCACAGAAAGCTTCTGGGAAGATCCTTAAAGAATAAGCCTTGTTGAGTGATCTGGATACAGTGCTGATGTTCTTGTACTGCTTAAATCTGATGAAGGTGGGGTCAAGGGAGATACAACTCACCGTCTTCTTTCTTTCTCTCTCTCCAGAATGAGTGTGAGAGCTTGAGTCGTCTGGAGGAAGACAAGGAGATTAGCACCAGGCGCTGTGTAAGCAAATGCTGATTTGTCATCCTCTTAATCTTTACCGTCTATAAGGGTAAATCAATCAGTCACACCACTTACAGTCACTAAGTATATTCATTCCTCTTTCCTTTCTCGCTCCTTCTTTCTTTCCTTCTTCTCTCTCTGGTTATTTTGTTAGTTGTGGTTCTTAGAATATTTAAAAGTAGAATGGGAGGCAGAGTCTTTAGCTTTCAGGTCCCTCTCCTATGGAACCAGCTCCCAGTTTGAATTTGGGAGACAGTCACCCAAGATTAGGTTTAAAACATTCCTTTTTGACAAAGCATATAATTAGGGCTGGAACAGGTGATCCTGAATCCACTCTTAGTTATGCTGCAATAGGCCTAGGCTGCTGGGGGTGTCCCATGATGCACTGAGTGTTTCTACACCACTCGAACATCTAATCATTAGTTATTATTTATTTCCAATTTAAAGTGCATTGAGGGGACTGCTCTTGTGATTTGGCACTATATAAAAAAAACTGAATTTTCTCCTAGATTGTTTTCTTCCCATCCTGTTTTGTTCTGTTCTGCTGTGAACGATGTTCCCACATTACTATAATCAGTCTATTTCTGTATCAAGACAGCAACTTTTTCTCCCTAAAAACATCAGTGTTGGTTTATTTGCTCATGTGTTCAGAGATGCAGTTTAGCCTCATGGCACTACAGTTCTGCACTGAAAGGATTGTATGAGTGTCACTGTAAGCATGATTTGCAGAAGAAATTTCCTGCTAGCAACAGCCAACAAACAGCAACAGCAAACTATTATATTAGTGCTCATCAGCAGCAGACTGTCTTCTCTTGCTTTGTTTTATACCAGAATTAAGATGTTCCTTCTGTGCCATATTGGCTCTGTCAATGACATTAACAACCTCAAGAGAAGATAGCCACCCCAAATTAGCAAAAGAGCTTAACCTTCAATGAAATGTGATCTCCTTCTGGGTGAGGGGTCACGAAAGAGCATAATGAGAAGAAAAAGAATTAGCACAAAGATTGAAAGAGCAGCAAAGGGCTGAACCTTAATTCCATTTTACTGCCATATGGTGGCTTTTCTCTGAAGCCCCCGTCTGCCTAATTGAGTGATGCAACTTATTTTTTAAGAAAATTTGAACTAGATTAACTCAAATGAATCCTTTCTTGCCTTGAATGGCTTTACGGAAATTCTCATCTCTCAACAATCTAAAGAAATCTGCACACTATTTTCTGTATTGAATATTGCATATAGCTGACCACATATAACACCATAACAAAGACACTAATACTAATGATTCCTACAGTCTACATAGACTGAATTATATCATGTCAGTAAATCACTCTTGAATTTAAGAGACCAACTTAGCATTGAAAACAGAGCTCTTTTTGTTGCCCTAAACTGGTGTATAAATGGATTAAGCATGGGTCGTCTTCAAATTATTGCTGTGCACATGGGGCCACGTAAACCCAGAACCTATAACACTCACAGGTTTGACACGCTGTGGTAGCTTGTGAAATTATATGAAAAGACTAACTGATAATTACAAAACCTTTTGTCAGTTATCTTACCATCAGCTTACGAGAGAATGAATAACTATAGCAATCTGAGTATCAGCTATTCAGGTAGTCTCAGAAAGTAGAAATTTCTTCTGAAACTTTTTTTTCTACAAAAGTCAAAAAACAAATTCTTAAAAAAAATCTCAAACTGATTCTAACCAGATTAAAATCAGTGCACAAATGAGCAGGAGTACAAGTATATTAGAATCTTTAGTTTAAGAAACAGATGTCACAGCCGCCTGCCTCAAAAGGCTATGCAGAAAGAGTGGAGAGATTGTAAAGACTGAAAATGTAATGGCTTATGCTTGAGACTGATCAATAAAAGTAATATTTTGCTGTAAGATGTGCAAAAGGATCAATTCGATTCAATTTCCGGTCCGATTTTATTTATATAGCACCGAATCACAACAACAGTCACCTCAAGGTCCTTGATATTGTCAGGTAAAGACACTCCAATAATACAAAGAAAATCCCAACAATCAGATTATCCCCTGTCAGCGAGCACTTGACAACAATGAGAAGGAAAAACTCCTTTTTAACAGGAAGAAACCTCTGGCAGAACCAGAGTCAGGGAGGAGAGCCCATATGCTGCCCATCAGGGTTTGAAGGGAGGGAGACAGGCCATTAGAAGGGAAAGACTGGTAAGGAAGTTGTACCGGAAAACAAAATTAAGTTGGAGGTGACTGCCTGGGTCAGAAGGATCTGTCAGATGTCCTTGATGAAAAATTGCATCAAGCGCATATGATAGGAGGGGTGATTAGTTTGGATTCTTTGGTGGTGATGAAGTGGGAACTTTTTGAGTGTCAGTGACCTTCAACTCTGACTCTGTTTGGACAATGACTGAAAGACACAAGAAATATTTAGAAAGAGCTTAGTATAAGTGTATAAGTAAAATATATTTAAAAAAAATAGTTTTCATGACAAACCAGAGATTTTCTGAGTGGTATGTGAATCGCTTTTATTATACTATATTGGTAGTTATATATCAGATGTTTTCCTACTACAGGCCTTATCCATACAAGTGGGTTTTTTTTATTACTTAAGCACTTTTAACCTGACATTCACACACTCTGGTGGATGCATCAGGGAGACTGGATGGATGGCTGAATGGATATTTTTATTCATTTGTCATCACTATTACTCTCTTTGATATTTTTATTTTTATTTTCTTCTCCTTTATTGCTGCTATTTTCTTTGTTTCCCACTTCTATATAAATCCACTCAACTTTCTGTGCCGGTGAAGGCAAATGTAGCATTTGATGTAATAAGTAAGGCTTTGAAAGTCCATACACTCTGGACACCTTAATTTAGCACATTAGCATTTACACTTCACACTTGGTGACAGTATAAATTTACAGTGAAAACGACCTCTGAGGAGATTCATAAGTCAGAAATACATATTTAAGTATGGCAACCTGGACTCCCACATCAGATTTTGTAGCACATGTGTTCCTCACATGTCAGGGCGAGATGATTATTTTGTTCTTAACACTAGGAACTACACATGTTAAGTCCTTTTTAGCTCAGTTTTTTGAGGAGTTGACTCTCTTCCGCACAGTTAAGATGCTGCAGCCATCAGCAAGCTCCTGCTTTGAGTCTTTTATCTGCCAGGAATAACTGTCACGTTTCTTCCCTGCCCAGCCCTGTGATTGTTGTGCAGACACAGAACAATCTTTAGCAGCATGCTGCCATGAGCTGTTTAGATGATTATGTATTTAGTGGAAACATTTATGAGGACAGTGCTGGTCATGTGATTGGACACGCGTCACCAGTAAAACCTTGGCTCTGTTGTTTGTCAGATCAAACAGATCAGTTGCTCATTACTTTAACCCTCAAATGCATGGGTCATTTCAAATGCCTTGCATTCATTTAAGGGTCAGGAATGGCATTATCTTATATCGCATATCTACATTTTGTGCATATTAAAGACTTATTATTGTAGTGAGGTGCATTGCATAAAAACTACGTGCCCTGAAAAAAACAAGGAAGGCATAATTTTATTGTCCTTCGCAGGATGCCCTTGAATGCTAGTTCATAAGTCTTTGCATCAATCTAAGCAGCTTTTTGATATAATCTCCTTGAATGTCAGCAGTTGTCAAAGAGTGAGATTAACTTTTAAAGTTATAGTGGTTCTCTACAGGATCCTCAAATTTGCCAAATCATAAAATAAATGACCATTCTTTATTTGGATTAGGATTTTTATTCATTTAAACTTGAACTTTTTCGAGATTAAAGTAATTAAAGTTCAAAATAGTAATAAGTTTAAAACCCCCAATGTTTTTATTACATTTGTAAGTTTTGTACCAACTTATATCTAAACTTAACCACCTCAAATAAGTAGAAAATAAAGCACACTAACCCTAACCCTGACAGGCTAATGATATTATTCCCCATATATTAACATATGCACAAGCTTTGATTACACAGGACTCAGCATGTCTGTGTGATTCTAAATGGCCCCAGTGATAGGTTAACCGAGCTTGCTTGCTTAAGCTTTGTTGTGTTTGGTTCAGCATTTCCTGGGGGCCCCCCTCCCCCTCCCCCAACTCCACCCCAATCAGATGAATTACAAGGAGTGAGGTGTCAGCACTAAGGATAGGGATTGGCCCTCCTTGCCATCTGCTACCATTGCTTTAATCCACGCAATGACAAAATCAGCTATCTTGGCCCACATCAGAGTAAAGTCAGCTCTATTCAACAGATGCTCGCTAACAGCTACTGTGAAATCTGTGTTTCTGCTGACAAATTAATCTTATTTGGTTGGATCAGTTGACTATTTCCCATAAATGTCAAAATAAGCCAGGGTTAAGTGATTTACTTAACAAAGCCCACAGGGCTCAAGTAAAAGTCCAGCACACAAAAATAATAGGTTAAACTGCAGCAACAGTAAAGACTTGTAAAAAAGAAGCAGCCGATAGAAGTCATGTATATACACGGACACTCACAACAACATCCTAAAATGATTTAAAACAGGGCTATTCACATAGTTCAATGCCTTTATTTTATTTTTTTAACATAGTCATTCCCTAGGTGGTCTGTAGAGGGAGACACACACCACTAGACTGTGTTACAAAAGTGAACCAACTAAGTAAGACCAAATGATGAATCAGAGTTGCTGTATGACCCACTGGAACATTTATGGGCTTACACATTACAGTTCACTTACAATAACAAGGGTCATGACCGCTGTTACTTCAGAAGCAGTCTCGATTTCTGTGTAAAAACACAAACAGCCAGAGAGAATTGAAAGTGTCTCTTTGTGTAAGAGCAGTGCTGCACCAATGCTCTGAGCATTATATAGACTCTGTTATGGCATCTTAGGGCATTGCAGCATTTTTGCACTTTATATTGCTTTTGTAGCAACACAGTGGCGCCGTGGTTAGGATTGCTGCCTCGCAGCAAGAAGGTCCTGGGTTTAAATCTGACCAAAGCGTTTCTTTGTTGAGTTTGCATGGTCTCTCTATTTCTGGGTTCTTTCCAGCTACTCTGGCTTCCTCCCACAGTCCAAAAATGTAAAGTTAGGTTAATTTGTGATTCTAAATTGCTCATAATGGTGTGAATTTGAGTGTGAAAGGCTGTCTGTCTGTTTCTGTTAGCTGTGCGACAGACTTGTGACCTGTCCAGGGTGTACTATCTCTTGCCCTGTGGTAGCCTGAATTGGAGAAGTGGAATGATGGGTAGTTTTATTTTTTTATATGGCATCAAAGTAAAGCTGAAAGTTGTACACTGGTCTCAGGTGGACTGTTTTGCTCAGATTGGTCTGTTATATAGTGTAGGACTTGGGTAAGAGACAGCCTTTATGCTTTTGAAAGGATGCTTATCTGTTTTATAAGCTTTATAATTAGGCCAGACACAGTCATGTGTCTTTTGTCTAGTTATGCTGCTACAGGAACCTCTCTATGCATTTTATCACTGTGACACATTATTTCCTTTGTGTCCTCTGTACCTTTGTGCTTACATATCTGTGGTTTCTGGCCCAACAGCCTCCCAAGTGTCTATTCATCACTGCACACTTCTTTTCACTCTGCTCTCTTCACTTCCAATCAACCTTTACAGGCAGACGGCCACCCATCTGGATAAGACGGCCACCCATTTGGAATAAGCACTTAGTCACCGTTAGGTGGCTAAGTGTTTATTCCAGGATGGTTGGCAAACCTAGGAAAAGGGTTGCTGTTTTTATAATTCCTCCAAATAAACCCGAGATTATTTTCATTGGCTAGTAAACTGTGGTGGTTTTTCTGTTTATTTTTTAAATAAACAGTGATAGAATGTGCAGGGGTCTGTGTCCAATATCAGCAAGGTTTGGAGGAAACTCTTCCTTCCACAGAATTGTGTCTTCTTTTGTTTGGGTTGCTTCCTGAGGGTGGTGTGCAGTTAGCTTCATTTGTAACATTAATCTAGTTATAAAATAGGGTTCTAAGTTTAAATCAGTTGCCTGGGATGAGACGATCATGTGTTCTATACCTGAAACAAACTGTTGTCTCAGGTATTATTCTAATAATAATTAAAAAACCATCTAGATGCTCAATCATCCAGGTATAGAAATCCCACAAAGTTGATTCTGTTCATCTGGACGTAGCGTTTTTCAGACAAAACGTTTCTCCCACTGAAAAAGCTACATCCAGATGAATTTTAATTTTGATAAAAGTCTACACAGCAATGTGACTTTATTATAATTTTTATTACATTTTAATGGAAAAGAGAGCAAGCTACATCATACTGGCGTGTGCCACTCAAACACAACTGATTTGTATATTTTGTAATCATCTCATATAATGTAGGTAAACTTTCACATTTATTACATATGATCACTACATGATATAAATGTATCAAATCAAATGTAAAATTAAAAAACAGCAGTTGCAATACAAAGAGGAAAATCCCTGAGAAAGCACAAGTGTAAATTGGACTTAAAAGCAGAGAAAATTTCTTTTTGAAGAATTTACACCTCTTGAAATTCCATTCCATTTTTTTTTAAAATTACTTCCAGTTACACCTCGGAAGTTAATCGATTCAAATGCTCAAAAATGCCACAGGGTCCATTATAATCAAACACCTTGGTACTCGTGTTTGCAGTGTCCAACAAAGAGAGGCTCTGCCTGGATACCCCGCCTGCAAACGAAGTGAAACAGAAGCATCGGTGTATATTAAGCAGACCTCATAAAAAAGAGTGCGGTGATGTGTTGAGGTATGCCATGTGCATTATCAGAAAAGCTAAAGTACCTCAAGAGTTCGCAACGAAAGTCCTGCAATCGAGGAAACGCCTTGTCCACGTCAGAGGTCTGCTTCTCATTGCTCCACAGTCTCTCTGCGGCAGCACTTGCCCTTGGCCTGTGATTTTGGATTCATCCGGTCATTATTTTGATTAATCTCATGCGCTGCACATTCTACTTAGGTTCTCTAGTTTGATCATTTCAGGGATCTTTTCAATCTCTTACCAAAGACGTGGGGTCAGATTAGTAGCATCTACGTATTCCCCCCACATGCAAACTTCACCCCCTATCACCAGCTTCTTTTGTTCCTCGGTACCTGTGAAAAAGATGTGGATTCTTTTTCTTTAATAACATGTTATACTTTAGAATTGGCTATTTACAGTTCAATGTTATCACACCACTTCAAGTCAAACTTGTCAAGTCAGAGTTTTAATGGGTCTCACTAATAAGAAATCTTTACTGATAGCTCCCACCACCAGAGAAGCACCATGGACAGCACATAAGTGAGCAAGGTTGTATTATTTTTGTTATATTACTTGGCCAACACACACCAGAAAAGTTCAGAGGCTGCACGGTATAGTAGTTGCGCCAGTCCTGGCCATAGGAAATGTGGTTGATGTACCAAGGTGCAGCGAGCAGGACCCTGTGGCCAGCTTTGGTGATAGCGCTGAGTTCTGCCGCATAAGAAGCGGGGAGGCCCTTCCAGATGTGCAGCACTGTGTCCTTGGGAATCTGAGAAGGGTAACAACAACAACTGTTGTGCTCCTTGTGTGTTATATTGCCCAAGTTTCTTTTAGTATGTTGAATCCAGTTGATTAGTATGTTTGTATTAAATACTTTATCATTTAGAAAAGTCACATATTAAAAAAAAGCCACAGTTCAAAGAATTTCTAATCCTCAAAGCACAAGCCAGAGCACAAAGTTACTCATCTAGTGCACATTCATGTCTGGAAAAATGCCCAGGCTGGACAATCCCCATTTAGCCAACATTTGGCAACCAGGGTTGAACTTTCCTTGAGCCATTATTCCTAAGCATGTGCACAAGATGAAAGTGAAAGACGTTGGCAAGAATTTTCTTTTCTTTCTGGGAAAGCATCAAGCTCAACTTCTGCAGAATCCCAAAACTGCCTCTGATGACAAAGCATACAGTCTCGGCTGTTAAACTAATTATCTCACCAGCATATTATCCTCACATTACTACCAACAAACTGTGCTCAATACAGCCTCTGTCCACGGAGAATTGTTATACTGAACTGCTGCATTTATTCTTTTTAACATGTTATCTCCCTTGACATTATTTGAAAAACCTCAACAACATCTGTATAATGTTTTTACAATTTCCCATCTTTCTCAGTACTTGCAAAGATACATTTATCTTTGCTTTTATACCCTAAATTTAAGACAAAGTCTATTAACTTGCTCATCCTGTCCCTTAAAGAGTTTTTTCATATATTTATATAATGACAATAAAGAAAACTGTGCTGAATTGAGTGACCATTATGACCTTGGCCCCTTAGAAAATTATAAAAAACCGTTTGTGATTTTTTATAGTAATTTAACATTCGATAAACAGATAAATAATGTGATCAAGACCAGCTTCTTTCACCTCCGCTTACTTGCAAAGGTGAAGCCATTTCTCTGCTTCAGAGACTTTGAGAAAGCAATCCATGCCTTTATTTCATCTCGCCTCGACTTCTACAACAGCCTCTACTCTGGTGTTACTTCGTCATCTATTGACCGACTACAGCTGGTTCAAAATGCCGCGGCAAGGCTAATGACTGGCAAGCAGAAGCGAGAGCACATATCCTCTATACTCACCTCGCTACACTGGATGCCAGTAAGTTTTCGAATTGATTTTAAGATCTTGACACTTGTTTTTAAAACTTTGCACGAACTAGCTCCTATATATCTTTCTGATCTTTTAAATTGCTATACTCCAGTGAGATCTTTGAGGTCTGCGGACCAAATGCTTCTAGTTGTCCCTAGGTCTAGATTAAAACACAGAGGAGATCGGGCTTTTGCTGTGACTGCTCCGAAACTGTGGAATAAACTACCTTTACATATCAGGACCTCTCCAACACTGGATACTTTTAAAACTCATTTAAAGACCCAATTTTACTCTTTGGCTTTTAATTCTGTATGAGTCTGTCATTCTTTTATTCTTATTATTATTATTATTACTATTATTAGTCTTATCTTTTATTTTACTTTCCTTTTAAATTTTATCTGATTATTTTATTGTACAATACTTTGGTCAACAGTTGTTGTTTTTAAAAGTGCTATATAAATAAAATTGATTTGATTTTATTTGAATTTCCAGCAGTTTTGTGTATAAAAACAATGGTTTTTAAATGGCTTGGAGAACCAAACATAAACAGTATCTGTAATTTTCTTCTGCTAAGCTTGTCTGATGGAAGCAGCTGTGGAATCTCTAATGGGCTACCAGCAGATTAGGTCAGGAGCAAGCATGTGGTTATGCTTTCAAGACCTTTAAAAAAAAGGTAAGACACCATTATGCATATGCTTAACTCTTTGATTATCTCCCAGATAAACAAAGAGTCAATTGTTGGGTTTTTGCTTTGGCAAAGCAGCTGGCAGTAGCAGGATTTTTATATGTGTGTTCAGCAGTAAGCAGCATCACAACAATCACATCTCTCTGTAGCTGTGTCCAAGTTCTTTACACACCAAGTTGTATTATTATTATTTGTTCATACCTGGAATACCTGGAAAAAAAATGATTTCAGGTACAGTCTTGGGACACAGAACAGTCTTAGTAACACTGATGTATGTAACACTTTGTACACCATGTAAATAGTCCCCAAATTTTAGCTATCCATAGATATATATTTTACGTAAAACCATGTTTTATCTGTTGATTAATATCAGACAAACAAACACACACACACACACACAGCAGCTTGCAAATCTTTAACTCTGCACAGCACACAGTTTTCATATTCTGACCCTTGAAGGCGAGGGGCCACACAGTGTAGTAGCGGGCCCAGTTGTGTGTAGGTCCGGGCTGGTCCAGATACCATGGAGAGGCTAGAATTACCCTGAGCCCTGCTTTAACCACCCTGCGTACTTCACACAGGTAACAGCCCTCTCTCCATACCTCCACCACTGATAGAGAAGTGCGCTGTAACACAAGGCTTTGGGCTCTCAGACAGATAAACAGAAAGCATGATATACATAGACTGTATATAAATAATGGACACAGCTAGGTGTCTTTACTGTTGCACTCTTGCTGTTTTAACGAGTATCACGTTGGGCTTAAAACTGGCAACTGAAACTAAACACAAGCTTTCTTTTTGCACTCAAGTGACTCGCCCCCTTCAGGACACTAGAAAGAATGCCGATTTCAGGCACTGTGCATGGGCTGTGTTTTTTAAGACCTCTCACGTCCATTGTTTGTATACAGTCCATGGTGAAAGATCAGATCAGATCAGAACAGATGGATGTTGTCAACAAACTGTTTTAAACTGCTGGTTAGCTGGCTCAAACCACTAAACCTGCAGAGTGTAAAATTACATTTGTATCAAATGTATCTGAAGAACTTCTTAATAGAGGATTTTATTTTTTCCACAATTAGCCAGTTCTGTTTTAATGTGACAATTTCCATCCTGTACTCATCTGCAGAGCTAATAGCAACTGAGCCAACAGTGTCACAACAAGTACAAAAAAAACTGGTGCATTTTTATAGAATATGCATGGATCCTGTAGATACTTGAACACACTCTAAAATATCTATAATTAATAATCCAAGAACAAAACTGTAAAGACACAGGACTATGCAAAAATGTTGAGCCACTCCTCATTCCTTCATATTTTGCTTCCAAGGAGCAATACTTTGTTGTAATTTTTCAGGGGTTGTCTTGTACAATAGTTCTCCAGGCTAGTTTTTCTTTGGGCATTGGCTGCTTTAGCACTCGATTTCAGTCCAATCCTTGTACCCAAGGATTTCTTTTAGGCCATTTAACACTTACCAATGAATTATTCATGGATAGAAACACACCCAAGGGATGAACCAGCAAAGAATTTTACATTGTATCTTTAGACACTTTGTCATTAGCAGCAGGATTAGCAAGAATTTTGATCCAGCATGCAATACCATCTGTAAAGCGTCTGATTGGCAACAGCTTCATTTTTTAGCTTGACAATGACAACAAAAATGAAGAGCTTTGAATGTCCTTCAAATCTGGAGAACTATTCCTGAAGACTACTTAAAAAAATTACCAGAAAGCTTGCCTAAGTGCAGGAACATTTATATACATAACTGCACTTATTTCTTATCTTCTTAGCAGAAAATAAATAAATTATGGGTGGCTTTTGCACAGTACTGCCCTGGTAAAATATTATAAAATTCATTGAAATTCACTTTTTTTTTTAATTTAAAATTTGTACTTGTTAAAATCAACATCATGCACTTCCAACCACATCCTCTAAAAACCACAAACGCAGGAAATGTACATTTTTTATATCATGAAATATAAGTGTTTCGGTGGGGCGTACTTACTCGTTCATGATAGTCAAAAACATCCTGCCACACAATGGATGTTCTGTTGAGAGCTACAGTGATGTTCACAATGCTAAAAAAAAGATAAGCACATGAATGCATCAGTTGGTGTATTTTGCAGAACCTTCTACATTGTATTTTCCCTTTTACAACCTACTTCTCCATGTAGTAAGCTTCCAGTTTGGTGAAGTCTGCTCCAAATCCCATTTTCATCATGAATGCTCGGACATCAGGGTTGGATTTCCTACAGAAAAAAAAATGTGTTCATTGTTTATGTAAAATTGTCATAAACTCTCTTTTATTTAATTATCAAAAATCAGAAAAACTTATTTGAAATTGTTAACAATCAGCCGACGTGTAAATGATAGTTACATTTTAACCTACCAGCAGGAAAAGTTAACCTCATCTCCTCCTAAGTGGATATAGGAATCAGGAAACACCGAAGACACTTCCTTAAATAGTGTTGCCATGAACTTGTAAGTGGAGGGCAATATTGGATTAACAGGACCAAAAGTACCAGAAGGGCTGCTCCCACTGTAGCAGGGAGTCAACAGGTCAGACTGCCCTGAGAAATAATTGTAAATAATTAATTTGACTCAGTCATATCCTTCAAATACATTTTTTTGCATTTTCTATCGAGAGCAGACAATTTGTTCCACTGATGTAACCACATAACCAGTAAGTCAGCCTTCGCTACATATTATATTGCCATTTATAGTCTTGACTTGCAGATTTGGCAGAAATTATTCCTACTGAGCCTTAACTAGACATCATGCCAAGTACTTTTTCTTCTATAGATCAAAATGCTGAAATCATTTGGACTAAACTGTTTATTATTAATGTCACTTACTGGATGTTGGGAGTTTAACTGAATTTTTACCTTTTCCCCAAGACTGAGTGTGGCCTGGTGAATCAAACTCAGGAAGGACTCTTATTCCCCGCATTCTGGCAAATGAGATCACCCTTCTTACATCTGACTGCGTGTAGATGTGAGTCATCGGATGGAAAGCCCCCTGAATAAGAGCCAGAAGTCGCTGTTCAGAGTGGATGCTATTTTTCAGCCATTTCCTATCTCATGAGTCTATATGCATTAAACCTACTTAGATTTCTGGGATAAAATAGCCAAGAACACCTTATAAAATTAGGATATTTTTTGCAAGGCAAATTGTAATGAATGTGCATAGTTACAGTGAGGATCATATGATAGGACTTACGTAAGTGCCTCAAGGAAGAATATCAACAAACCTTAGCAGACAGGTCCGGAAAGGTGCGGCTCTGATAAGGGAAGGAGGGGTCATCGACAATGTGCCAATGAAACACATTGAACTTACTGAAGGCCATCGCATCCTAACAGAAAACATGTATGTCAATACAGCTTATAATAAATACAGTGAATCAAACAGAAGGCTGAAGTTTCGATTGTGTCGTCTGATTATTACCAGGGTTTTTAAAATGGCCTGCAGTGGTAAATAATGACGTGAAGTGTCCAATAAAATCCCTCTGAACTGAAAGCGGGGGAAGTCTTCAATCTCAGTCTTGTTCACATAATACTAAATTAAAAACAAACAGAAAAAAGGGAAAAATATTAATTATACACATATTTGAAACGTGATTACTCCAGAGGCCTTGTTGTTAGTTTGTGCATTTGGAAAAACTGCGACTTACTGAGCCAAAATCCTCTTGATAAACCAACTGACTGAAGGTTTCCAGACCTGTGCTTAAACAGAGGGTGTACAGTACATAATCAGCAATTTGTTATACACGATAGATGAGGTTGACAAAATGTTGGA
Source organism: Neolamprologus brichardi (assembly GCF_056152115.1). Lineage (NCBI taxonomy): Eukaryota > Metazoa > Chordata > Actinopteri > Cichliformes > Cichlidae > Neolamprologus > Neolamprologus brichardi. The sequence goes on from NC_142110.1 coordinate 13,921,561, forward strand.
ATTTCCCTACTTTATAAATCCACATGCAGTAGGCCTACTTGAAATTCTACTGAGTAAAACTATAAAGAAGGTGTCTGTGTGTGCCATATGAAGTGTTGCATCGGTTGAGTCAGATGAGTTAAAAAAAAAACTGGAAATACATAGCACAACCTGACAGGCTACTTACTCAATATGTAGTAGAACAAGAAATCTGCTACAACTCATCAAGCTTTGACATACTTTGCCAGCTTAAGGTGGTGGTTAACATGTTTGTTTAATTACCAATGCTCTTCAGATATATTTTACATATGCTATAATCACCTCTTAGAGCACCCCACACAGTTTCTGCCTTCAGAGATGCTTGTCCAGCAGAGACGCTCAGAGTGTCTGGAACACAAACAGGAGAAATTATGATATTTTGTCAATCTCTATATAGTATTATGGTGATTAAATTCATTACAAAACAGTGTTACTTGCTCTAATCAATGGGCATCAGCGGTTTGTACTTACATTGCTCAGAAGAGTCTTCATCTGGGTAGCTGTCGCAATCATCGCGGCCAACACTTACTTGGACAGTAAATGGTTTATCCACACTGAATCGCAGAAAACCATAACCTGGTGGTGATAAATATTAAACCATTACCACAGTATTTGCAGAAGTGAACTTGCACTTTAAGCACATTGCACACTGATTTTTTTCCCTAGGAGCTGTTGTTCTTGTGTTTGTTTCTGAAAACACAAAAACAAAGCTGTGCTACTCTCGTCCATTGTTATTGTGAGGTTATTTTCAGTTGGTATGCCCGTGCTGGCTGACTACCTTCACCTGTTGTCTGTACAATGACCATTGATCTGTTTTAAAAGCCAGCATGACAAACAACATTGAAGCCACGTGAGCACTTTGCTCTGTTTATTGTGCGTTTACAATCATGTTTTAAACGTGTTATAATGCCAATTGGCATTATAAACCATAAACCATCTACTAATAGTGTCCAGATTAGACTTTCACAAAAAGTTAGTTTTTATAGGCTATTTCATATCCTTAGTGTTTTTCGAATATATATCTAAACAGTCTGACTGAACAACTACAACTTTCAAGTTAAGCAAGACTTTAAATCTTACTTCGTTTTTGCATTTTAAGAATTTCACCTCACTATAAAACCTACCAGATGAGTAGTCTGGAAAAACAAGAGAAAAGTATCTCTTAAATGCTTCATCCAGAACAGAGCAGCCCTCCTGTGCAGCTGATTGACTTCCGTAAGTAAAGTAGAAAGCCTGGGGATTCAGAGGGTATCGCTCCGGTGAGGAGGTAATAGATTGCGGTAAAGGCCATACTCCCTCAACTGAGTGCAGCCCAAGCTGGAGGAAAATAAAAAACACCAAATTATAGTTGGGAAAAGTGTATCGTCCAGACGTTACTACAGACATGACTTCCCTCGCTCTTCACTAGCGCTAACTGCATCGTCAAAACGATACCTGTCATGTGCTTAGATGAATGCAATCACATGACTGCGGCCAGCGAGTTAATAAGTCAAGTTCGTCTTCCGGAAAATATAAGTAAACATTATTTTTATTTAAACACTATTTTATTTGGTAAGACCTGCACCAAGGTCACTGTAGTTTAAATAAATTTTAAATTTACAGGAAATGCTTTTAGTTTTAGTTGAGATATATATATATATATATATATATATATATATATATATATATATATATATATATATATATATATATATATATATATATATATAAAATTAATTTTATTAAATCGAATGTATTAAATCAAAAGTAAAGGGAAATGACCGAACTCACTCACGAAACTCATTCAACAAAAAAATGATGATAATAAAAAAAATACAGAATTGTTTTTTTTAAAGACCGAACTATTATAACTCTGTTTTGGTATATAAAACACACACACACGCAATCACTGCTTAAAATTATAGGCAACTCACGTTATATCTTTTTTTCTGTTACTAGCCTTCATTTATGAGAACGAAAGTATTTTACATTTGCATTTGATGTGACGCTTTAATTATAGATGGAAATTTTCCAAATTCGTACTTATTTGATTTAGTTGTTGTTGTTGTTTTATAAACACTTAGGTTAAAGTAAAAGTTTGTTATATTAAATGTTTTTTACATCCGTTCTTGTCCTGCTTGTCTGACGTAAGGCAGTCGTCAGTTGGTGACGCTGTGTCTCTTTGTTGGCTTAGCAGCAGCGGCGACGTTTTGTTGTTATTTTCGCCGCAGCTGAAAAACGGGCTCGGATCAACGTTTCATACGCTATAGACCTTTAGGTGTGCTTGTCACTTGCTGATAACCGCGCTAGGAATGGACTCAGACGAGGGTTATAACTATGAATACGACGAAGACGAGGAGGAATGTAGCGAGGACAGCAATGAAGAGGAACCCGACGACGACACCCTGGAGCTCGGGGAGGTGGAGTTGGTCGATCCCGTGGTGGCCGGCGGGGAGCGAGATGAGTGCGGTGAGACTGGCGGAGGGGGCCACGGCCCGGGCGAGGAAGAGGAGGAAGACTACCGTTTCGAAGTTTTGACTGCCGAGCAGATCCTCCAGCATATGGTCGAGTGTATTAGGGAGGTCAACGAGGTCATCCAGGTAGGTATTTTGGTATGACAGCATCAGGAAAGATCGGGGTCCTAGCGTAAAAACAGGCCGTGGATATTAGCTAAACCATTAGCCTTCCAGTAGTATACTTGTTATAGTTGACAGTTTAAGAACAATGATGAGATTTATAGAAAACTAAACTTACATATATATATGATAATGGCACTATGGAACTTGGTAGTTAAAATGAAGACATGAAAATTTTTCCTATATATGTGAAGGTAAAAATTTCCATTAGGACTTTTCATCCAGGAAGTAGTCCCATCCCTAAGTTGGCAGCAACGCTTGCTAAGCTAATGTTAGCTTGCTGGCTACCTAGCATCTTACAGCAAAAGCTCTAGACCAGGATGGCGTTAAGTGCCAGCTCCTGTTAGACGACAGATAGTGTGCGTTGAGCAGTTAACTGAAACTTGGTTTTTCAGAAATTCTGCATTTCTAAAGCTAAACCTTGCGTTTAGTGTTATTTTAACGTTGGACCCAAAGGCTTGGCCAGCGGTAAGTTAGCAAGTGGGATGCTAGCTTAGTTACGCTTATGTAAAAGAACGGGTTATGATAATTTCATTTTTTACCAATAACATAAAAAGTTACATTTTGCGATAGCTTTCAATGAAATTTATGAAGAAATTGGGGGAAGCTCTTCGCTTTAAGCTAGCGTTAACCTGGGCCTCCATTTCCTTTCACAGAGCTTCACTTGAGCTCAGAATAAAATGGAAATGATCTTGATAACTCAGCATCCAGTTTGGTATCTGAGAAAATGCGTTGGAGTTTTGTGTTGATTTCTATATAAACAAGCCTAAAAATTAAAATTGGCCAATAATGATACATATTATTTTTCTATCCTATGGCCGCATGGCAGTTTCTTTTCTACAGCAAAAACGAGTAACACGGTGATTTTATCCCCGTTAAATATTGTTTATGTTTAATTATTAAATTTTCGGGGTTTTGCAGCACCAACAAATGCCTTTTAAAGTTAATCCATACATAGACCTTCTGATATGAAGTTTTCGATGTAGAATGTGCTTCAAAAAGCCAGGACTTTATTAACATGCATTGGCTTCATAGTGGTCAAGTTTACATCAACTTTAGTCATCGGTACTGAGAAGTACTACTAATCTTTTGACCAACCCATTCATATCAACGTGGTTAGATAAATTAAAAGAACATTTTGCAATGGAACCACAAAGAATAACAGCTAAAGGAAGTGTAAAATTGAATCAGTGCCCTTCTAAAAGATACCATCATCATTGTTGTATGTTTTGCATATCTGTTTTAGGGTGTGTTAGTGTTAGCTAGGTGTACATAATACAGTCAGAACATAGTAAATATGTTGTCACTCCTTTCCAATGTTATGATTTTTGTTTCTCAAGGTGTATCCTGACTTTATTATTCCTCCAAGGTGAGCACCAAAGTAGAGATATACAAGCAGGGCTGTTTTTCTGGGCAAATGAACAGTCCATTACATGGTTAGGTGGGATTTGGTACAAACCTGGACCACTTTCTTTGAAATTGCAAAATGGGCATTGGGCTAGGGAGACAATACACTAATTTTTGTTCACTTCTTTATATTTGACACACATATGTGCAACATATACATGTGGTCTCCTTAATCTCACAGATATTTGCCAAACAACTAATTATTATGTGTTATATGGATAGTTTGGGAGTATAGCTTTCCCCATTTTTAAAGAGCAGTTTGTAACTTGGGTTAAACACTATTTAGTACCTTACAGTAATTTCACATTATCACTAAAGATGTAGTCAAAATTAAGTATTATTGTGTCTTAGAATACAGAGTTATTCTAATCCCTGAACTATAGTAAATGGAGTATAATAAGAAATATTTGTATTAACAGGTACATGGAGAGAGGTTCCTCATCATCCCTAGTGCTTTCCCTAAACTGTACAGCCTTGGCACTGGACATAGTCCATTTTATGCTACTGTTACACCATCATCCACATTTTCAGATAGTTTGTGAGATACCTGTTACACATTTAGAATACAACAAACAAACTATGTGTATACTACCTGTTTCTGAACCTGACACGCTTTATAATTCCAAAGTATTTTCAGAATGATGGTGTAAGCCAGTGGTTTTCCTGGTTCTGAAAGGCCTTTGTGGGGAGTGACATGGCCAAAAGCATGACTGGTCCATTTACCGACAAGGGTGTGAGTTAGCATTACTTTATTTGGAAGAAATGTAAACGTGTTTCTGGACAGCTCCTAAAAATGATATAGTTCTTGGGTGGGTAAGAACACATTTAGCAACATAATTCCATCAGATATGGAGGTGATTTTGCTTTGGCTCTGACTAGAGCTTCTTTCTGGTGGGTGAATCCTTGCATCCTTTCTTTACCCAACTTAAAACACTTTCATATCAATGTGTAGGCTTCAGTAGCCTAGAAATTTTATTTTTATTTTATTTCCCCCCAGGCAAAAGATCTACAAAAACAGTACTTTTATAGGTGTTTATACATCTATGGCTCTCTAACTGCAATTTGGACAGAAAGTCCTTATATTAAGCCATAAATGGGACTGGATATATATGATCAAGCATGATGATTAAATCCATTTTGTAGGGTATTTATTAGTTTGAGTCATCAGAAATCACAATTGTCACATCAGTGGGACATAAGTGCCACATTTGGCTTCATCCAGTGTAATATGCATACAGACTTCTAAAGACTAAAACCTTCTGTTTATTTAAAAAATAAAAACTGTCTCAGTTGTGTCTGTCTGTCTTTAACAGCTACTGTGGTTATAAGAAAGGAATAAGTGCCTGAGTGTGCTTCATTGAATAGCTGTAATGAATACAAACTTTTCTAAATATATGGTCTATTATTATGGCCTTAGATTGTGATGATTTAATTTTGTGGTAACTTGTAAAGCTGTAGTTGCTTTGTGTTGTATTTAGTGTAATGGGAAGCTGTTTTTATGTCCATTCACTGATGTACATGGGTGAACAGCAAGATCAAATATGATAACTTGCTTATGTTTTCTAACCCTATTTCTAATGTGCAAAATAGTTTAATGTCCTGCCATAGAATATATTACCTTTACCTTCCTAATTCAGTACTTATCTTTAATCAGGCTTTAAAAGCTGAAAAGGCCTGAAAGCCATTACAACCGTTGGATCCTCTAGCTCATTGAAACTAGTAGAAGTTGCAAGTAAAAATCAAGTTTCTCACAAACTATTTCTTGTTCCTTTAGAATCCTGCAACAATAACACGCATTCTTCTCAGTCACTTCAACTGGGATAAAGAAAAGCTCATGGAAAGGTAAGAAATTCTGAATTACATTCTTGGCCACTTTTAACTTCCTGACAAGTGTCAACCAAAAGGTTCATAGCAGAGCGTATCTAAAAGCTTATTTTATTTCAATCTATTCAGGTATTTTGATGGTAATCTGGACAAGCTTTTCTCTGAGTGTCATGTCATTAACCCGAGTAAGAAGCCCCGAATACGTCCTCCAATCAACACTAGATCATCGGCACAGGACATGCCATGTCAGATCTGCTATCTGAACTTCCCCAACTCTGTGAGTCACATAATGACACTAACATGGAGCTCCACTATCTTAACGTGTTGTCAGGCAATTTAATGCACACTTTAACTTTTGTAATGCAAGCGGAGAAACAACAGGAGAGCATCATCAGAGGCAGGGACATTGTAATCCTGTTTTGTTACAAATGGGGAAACCCGTTTTATTTTTTATATTTTAAAGACTAGTTAAAAGCTTTGCTAAAAGTCATTTAACATAACAAAAGGTGGTTACAACAGCTAAGAAAATAAATTGCTAGGATTTTGGTTTCTTATACATGTTATAAGATCTTTATAAACAGATACAAACTTATCCCCCCCATACAATAGCATTTTTTTTCAGCCACATTTATTCAGTAATAGCTCCTCCCCATGAACAACCTTGGATTTGGTGACTCTGTCATCAGGCCAGAGTGACATTAAAAATACAAGGGTGGAAAAACAAATTACATTTTTACATCTCTCTGATCAAAGCTATAGATAAGGACTCAGTAGCTGTTTTATAAAAACTGTCCTCCAATAACAATATTAATAAAAGAATTGTTCTTTGAATATAAAGCTGTTCAATAACATAAATGTCACTTGTCTGTTACATTTCTTTTGTTGAATGGATTCTAAGAAATTCCCAAAAACATATTGTATGCCAAATTTATTTTATACCAGTTATACCAGCCACTGCTTTATTTAATGCAGTGCACATTGCAGTCTTCTCAAAACAGAGGTGCTTGGTGTTTTAAAAAAACTGGTAAAGGAACCTCCTGGGTGGAAAGGGTTTAATGTTAAGGTGAAAATGGATCCGTAAATAAAAGGCACACATCATCATGTTTAGTTCTTCAGTTATGATGATGGGATGTCAGAACTATGGATTACCATAACTGTCTGAATTTAGAATATTATCCTTTGGAGCACACATTTCAGTGTTATTTCAATCAGGTTGTTAAAACAGTGTGTAAAATCCAGGTGATGTTTTTCTTAGAAGGGTTTTCACTGGCCTCTGAAGGCCTTTCCTACCTGGTTACTAATTTTTTGATACCTTGTGTGTTTCATTCCAAATTATAAACTATCAGCTTTTTGTTGATACTGTTTGTTTAACAGTATTTTACAGGCCTGGAGTGTGGACACAAGTTCTGCATGCAGTGTTGGGGAGATTATCTGACGACCAAAATAATTGAAGAAGGAATGGGACAGGTATCTACTTCAAAATTTTAAGATTTATTTAGAATAGAACTTGTGACTTTATGCAACAAGTGGCAATGTCCATTTTCTCTTAATCAACAGTAAGAGGGCACCAAAAGTCCTCAGCAGTTCTCGTCTACCTTCTCGCTTATCAGCCTATGTGCACATACAGATACTAGTAGCCACTATCCAACCAGTATAATTTACAGATCAACTCATTTGATATTAGGATTGGATATCAGTGTAATCCTAACTCAAAAAGCTGAACTGTATATCCATGACAGTGGGATAGTGTGTTCAGTTCAACGCTGTTGTTCTCTGTTTGTTACACCATGCGTCAGCACCTCTGCTTGGAAGTATTTCATGTCTGCAACATCAACATTTCTTTCTTTGTATCTTTGCAATAATTTGAATTGTTCATGTTAGTTTAAGAATTTCAGACCCTCCCATGATGAGTCGTTTGGTCTTCTTGCTCTTTTGCAATTTTTCAGTACTTTGAAAAGCTGTGACGAGTTCTACGTTAGCTATTCTATTCAGTCATTGACACGCATCCATACACTCCTTTTAATTTATACATGTAACGCAGATAGACTTTCAAAGAATGACACAGTGGCTGTAATTTTGGGGGTTTCATTGTCTTCACTTGACATTTAGACAGAGTTTGTGTTCTTGTAACTGTCACAGGGCAAGCCTAAAAAAGTTAAATCAGAAAGGGCAGCTGCTCTTCCTCTTCTTTACCGCTGTGATCCACCAAAAACAATTGAAGAGGGTGCTATTTGACACTGCCTTTACTATTTCAAAAGGTGGTTCTCTAATTATCTACCTTCTGTGTTTCCTTTACAGACCATTTCTTGCCCTGCTCATAGCTGTGACATTTTGGTTGATGACAACACAGTCATGTGAGTATCTGTGCATATATTTTTTTATGTTGTTACATATTGGGCATTGTTCAATGAAATAGCAATAGCAATACCAAAGACATGCAGCTTGTGGGGATAGGTTAATTGGATAATCCAAATTGTCACTAGGTGTGAATGTGCGAATGAATGTGAGTGTGAATGGTTGTCTGTCCCTGTGTGTTAGCCCTGCGACAGACTGGCGACCTGTCCAGGGTGTACCCTGCCTCTCGCTCTATGACAGCTGGGATAGGCTCCAGCACCCCCCGCGACCCTGAAAAGGATAAGCGGAAGCGGATGGATGGATGGATGGGATATATATATATATATATATATATATATATATATATATATATATATATATATATATATATATATATATATATATATATATACATATATATATATATACACATATATATATATATATATATATATACACATATATATATATATATATATATATATATACACATATATATATATATATATATACACATATATATATATATATATATACACATATATATATATATTCGATATAATTTGAAATTGTCATTAGAACTCATGAAAAAAAGGATTTACTGTGGTCAGAGCAAGGGAGTGTTTCCCATAGTCCTCTTCATGCAGTCAGAGCACTTCCCCTTCTCACAGCTACTGTAGTCTTTTTTTTTTTTATTTCATGTAATACATTCTGTTTAATTTTGCAGTTGTAGCCAGAAGCTTGTAAAAGTTATAAATACATACATTTCAGTCATATAGTTAAATCCATATAGACATCCTTTATTGATTCCTTTTTATTTTTACCATATTGGTATGAATAGAAACCATATGTTAAAAGGATTTCTACCTGTTGTTTTGCCTTGTAAAAGAAACCTATCAGTACAAGGCTTTGAAGTTGACCCTTTTTGTGTTTTTCAGTGTTCATGTTCAGTGTAAAGTCCAAAGAAATATACCTGAATAAGCACGGACGCTAATCTCTTGTACCAGCTCTTAAGCTGACAGTAATTGTCTTAACCTACATTCTGATATTACCAGCTACCAAGAGACCTTACTGTATTTTCAGTAATCAGTTTAGGCCATGCATTCAAATAGAGTTTGCATATGAACTTGTACTTTTCTATTTCGGAATGTTGCTTCATAATGAGATAATATTCACATGTCAGCTTACAGTAATACTTAGCGTTACTCAAGAAAATATGCTATCTTTTGATGATCTCACCCATGTTTTGTAATGATGGCTAATAGATTATTTGACTGCTTCCACAGGCGCCTCATAACAGATTCAAAAGTGAAGTTGAAGTACCAGCATTTAATTACAAATAGTTTTGTAGAGGTAAGAGATCTTTTTTTCTTCTTCTTGACAGTATTTCAAGCTTGAATATTAAACTTTGATCAGTAATGTGAGCTGCTGGGTTGTCTCTTAATTGCCCCTTGGGGATAAATAAAGTCTTGTGAATCTGAATATGTGTACTACTTTGAAAAGCAAAAAATCTTATTTCTCCCCTCTGAGTCAAATTTGTCTCATTACTCATTTTAGTGCAATCGACTGTTAAAGTGGTGCCCTGCACCAGACTGCCATCATGTTGTCAAAGTCCAGTACCCAGATGCCAAGCCAGTGAGGTGCAAGTGTGGACGCCAGTTCTGGTAAGAGAGAATTTTTTATTATTTTAAAACCTTTCTTGTAAATTTATTTGCAGTTTTTGAATAATGTGTTTGATATTGCTCCCTTTGTTTCAGCTTCAACTGTGGAGAAAATTGGCATGATCCTGTGAAGTGTAAGGTGAGCGAAATGGAGATTATTTTCTTACCTTAGAGAAAAATTATGCTTTGGATTCAGCTTCTTTTTAAGAAAAATATTAAGATTAGCATTCAATACATGAATCCATTTCCTTCTTCTATTTTAACGTGTTTGCAGTGGCTGAGAAAATGGATTAAAAAATGTGATGATGACAGTGAAACTTCAAACTGGATTGCAGCAAATACCAAGGTGTGGATTCTGAGTTGTTTTTTTTCTCTCATCTAGTTTTGTGTTATGTATTACGTTTAAATAAGATTACACAATGTTGAAGTCCCTATATTTTTGTCACGTATTTGTGTGCTGATAACCTGTCATAAAGTGTGCACACCTTACAGACCTGACAGTTGTTGACAATTAATGTTTACAGTCATCAGTGCATAGCTGTGAATGATAGTTTTACAGGGCCTTGCCCATTGTTGCTTCATTTGTTTCTGCAGCCTTTTTCTCAGTCTATAGCATGAATCATTTCCTTGAATTACTGTTTTTAAATAAAATTAATGTAATTTCATTCACAGGAATGTCCAAAATGCCACGTGACCATTGAGAAAGATGGTGGCTGCAATCATATGGTTTGTCGAAACCAGAACTGCAAAGCTGAGTTCTGCTGGGTCTGTCTGGGTCCATGGGAACCACACGGCTCAGCCTGGTGAGAATCACTAGCTCACATGCTTGTTATGTAGAGTCTTTTGTTTTAGTGTCTGCTGGAAATGTCAGAACAGGGGATGACTTTTTTCCACCTTTTTTTGTTGTTGTTGTTGTTGTTGTTGTTGTTGTTTTTCGCTACACTTAAATGACAGCTCAGGTTTCTTACTTCCTCCATCATCACTTGTTTGGGTTTTTTGGCCCTAAAAGATGTAGAGATTAAAATTCAGATTTTCTGTGTTAGAGTACCATATGAATGTGAATTTGACCACCTTAAACACACATAGTATAGCTTATCAGAGAGAAGAACATTACTCTTTTCATCTCAGTTATATATTTTTAATATTTCAGGTACAACTGCAACCGCTACAATGAAGATGATGCCAAGGCAGCCAGAGATGCTCAAGAGGTAATCAGTTATATTGAAGCTTCAAAATTTTTGTACGTTATTCTATTTGCCATATGTATAAACTCAAGTAGCCTCATCTGTTGTACCAAGCATGGTTTATGTTCCAGTTAACGCTTACATCTAAAAATGAATTACAGTTATTCTTGAAGGGGAAAAAATCATGATTAAATAAATAACGTGACATTTCTATAGTTTACAGTAACTGCAACTAAAATATATCTGTATATTGGATATCGTTTTATAAGGAATTGCTGATAATTACATGATGATTAAGACCTGACAAACAGTTGAGACATTTCAGTATGTCTCTGATATTCCAGTGCCCAGCGAGAAAGTAGAGTGACAGTCTATTATAAGTAAAGATGAGCGTGCTCACAATAAAGGAAGTCCATGCTGTGTGTGTATGTGTGTGTGCAGCGCTCCAGGGCAGCCTTGCAGAGGTACCTGTTCTACTGCAACCGCTACATGAACCACATGCAGAGTCTGCGCTTTGAGCACAAGCTCTATGCTCAGGTCAAGCAGAAGATGGAGGAAATGCAGCAGCACAACATGTCCTGGATTGAGGTGCAGTTTCTGAAGAAGGCTGTGGATGTGCTGTGCCAGTGCCGCTCCACACTCATGTTCACTTATGTCTTCGCCTTCTACCTCAAGAAGAACAACCAGTCCATTATTTTTGAGGTAGGGCAGTTTTTGGCTCAGATACACTAGTGTGATTGTACCTTTTTTATATGAGATATTTACTATCGTGCTGGAAAATTTTGGTATTATTTGCAGCGGGCATGAATGAATCCAACATGGCATACGAACAAAACTGGACACCTCACCAACCCCAGATGTAACACCTTTTAGCTTTCGACTTTTGTGGAAGCTGTGTTCGTCTCTCCCCCTCTTTCATTCACACAGTTTTTATCTTCATGGATGAACTAAGTGCTGAAGAGCTGTTTTTTGTTTTGTTTTTTAACTACTTTATTAGAAATTCTCATAGATTAGACATTTGTTCCTTTAACTCTATTGTATAGTGGAACGTTGCTTATCTGATTATAATGCAATTATCACTCATCAGAACAACCAGGCAGACCTGGAAAATGCCACCGAGGTGCTGTCAGGCTACCTAGAGAGGGACATCTCCCAGGATTCCTTGCAGGACATCAAGCAAAAAGTACAAGACAAGTACAGGTCAGTGAAGGAAGAACTGTACTGGTGCATGCCATGGCTGACTTTGTGTGTTTTGGAGCTTAAAATTTGTCCTGTGTCTGTAGATACTGTGAGAGCAGGCGAAGAGTGCTGCTACAGCACGTGCATGAAGGCTATGAGAAGGACCTGTGGGAGTACATTGAGGATTGAGAACACGTCCCAATGCAACGGACTCTTGAGTATCTTGACAAACTAGAGCGCTGATGCAATTTAACAGGGCAGCACAGGCCTTCTGCCGCCTCTCCTTTGGCAAACCAACCACTTTTGCATCATTTTTTTTCTGGATTTGTTTAACAAAATCTTCAAAGTAAATTATATTTAAATAAAGGGTAGAGTAATAAAAAAAGTGTACTACAGTATTGTTAGCAACAGAGTGGAGGGTTGAACAAGCAGAAGATCCATATTAAACAAATACATCCTCTTGGCTTGTATTGTAATACCTCCCCTGAACTTGTTTTCCTCATGTTTTTTTTTTTTTTTTTTTTTTTTTGTGTTGTTTTGTTTTTGTTTTGTTTTTTTTTTGCTTGTGAATCTTTTACTCTGTTTTGATTTTGACTTTTGTTTTCCCATCAGTGTGAAAATGTTTTCAACACAGCTTTAATTGTCCTGGCCATGTCTGCAATGTCTGCAATATGTGGTAAAGATCCTTGTCTGAGTGGCTGAATGTTGATAGGCTGATTGCAAAGGGGCAAAGACATTTCAGGGGGGAAAAAAAGGAAGAAAAAAAAAACATAAAAAGAACAAAATAGCGAGTCTGTATTTTTCAATTTGTAAATAGTCCATATGCATGGAAGTTCAAGAGCAAGAGTGGCACGTGTTTGCATAATTTTCAAATATTTATTCTTTACCGTGCTTTTGCCATGTAGGTTGAGTCTGTCTACTCTCCACAGACTGTTGATGTTTGGAGGTCTTTGGCAATAAGATATTCGTCCTGTCATCTGCAGTCCCTTCAGAGCAGTCCTAAGTTATACCTAACCAGTAACTCAACATGGAGACTGACAGAATTGGCTTTAGTTTCCAGGTAATCACATAAAGGACTCAGTGAAAGTGCACAGAGGAGCAGGATAAAGTTTTACAGGTCAGAGGTGAGGTAGAACGCACCGGCCCAGTGTCTCTCTATGCTAACCTTTTGTTGTACCCCCCCTAGTTGTTTTTAGAGGTGTTTAACATTTAAGAACATTACTAATTATTTGCAAGAGCCAAACTGAGTGACATTCACTCCTTTTTTTTTTTTTCCCCTCTTTCCTGACGTGGCTTGAGGTAGCCCTCCTTAAAGCTCAGCTTGCACCTTGAGAATTGAAAGAGGGTAATGGAATGTACTGACAGCGCGGCGTTGCACTGCTGCTAATTGGGCTCGATCACTGTCAAACAGGGTCAGGCATCTGCATCACTCTTGCAGGGAATATTGGAATGGAGGTGGTAGTGGCATCATCTCCATTCAGGAGCTCTCTTGCCTTGCAGTGAGACTGAACATTGCTTTAATTGAGCTACACAGATGGACATGTGATCCTTAAGGAGCTGAGGGAGATGGGACAAACTTCTAAAGGTTGTAGGAGTGTTTTGTAAAGCTGTTATGCTTTTTCATTAAAGACTGCATTTTTTGGTTGTTTTTTTTTTGTTGTTGTTTTTTTTTTTTCGCACGTGTGTTGAGGTTTTGGCATTGAAATGTCAGTTCCCCTCAAGATTTTGCATTGCTCTATGTGGTGGTTGCTCTGGTTGTCAAGCTCTCTGCTTGTAAATGCTTGTTCATCTGTTCTCTGAAATATGGCAGTCTTCAAAAAGACTGACTGGAGGGGACGCGATTATACAGGCAGTGATACGAGTCTGAAGATGACACCAAAGTGTCAGCCATCACTGAAACACATCCTTTGCCCCAGTTTCAGATCTTTGGGGAATTCTTTCCCAAATGCTTCTTATGTGTTCAAACGCATTATTTTATCCTAGCAAATTATAAACTGTATTGTTTATTTGAATAAATGTCATGACAAATCTAATTTTTTGGAGTACTGTGTGAGTCATTAGAGTAGGTTTTCTCTCATCTTAATTACCTTAACATCCATGAGTCACTAATTCCCCCTTTTTTTTTTCTTCTTTTTTTTTTTTTAAAGCAGTGTTGTGTTCTGCAGACCTTGCCAGACTGTCTTCCAAAATGACATGGAATTAATTTGATAACTTTTAAATAATAATTTAAACTTTTTTAGTTTATTCAGAGTGTTCTATAGCAATCAGGTGGTTTTGTTTTGTTTTTGTCATTTTAATTCTCTCAAATCCTAAACTTATGATGATACAAGGTGAATGGATAAAAGATGGGCTGTTTTCTCCAAGCTGTCTTGCAGTAACACCAGCTGTAGCTTTGCTCATTAGGCTAATGTACTCTCCAGGGTTTTCATTGTGTCTGCTAGTAGTTCATGAACATCTCAGCTTAACGGTTGGAGTAACAGAAGCAGCTACTCACATTAAATTGACATCCAAAAGACTATTAATAGTTTTATAAATATCTTCAATTTGCACTATCAAAGATGTCTTGGTAGTGTAAAAAATGTTTGGGGTGGAGTTAGTTGTTTTACATGAAAATATTAAAGTGCAAAATGTTGCAAACATTTTTTTTTTTGTTTGGGTGTTTTTTTGGGGGGAGGGAGGGGCGATTTAATTTTTGCAGCATCACTCATTTAAGTGTCTGAGGTGTTTTGAAAGTGTGTCATTATGAAGAATTCCACTGTTGTACTGTCACTGGTATAAACCAAGTCCATCCCTGGAATTGCATTTTTAAAATAAAGAGCATTTTTGACAGTATAATGTGAATGTAAGAGTTACGTTTTCAGCCACATGATGGGGACAAAGACACCAGTTCTGACAAACATGATTACTAATTGTGAGTTTCAACGTCGAATGCACGGTGTTAAAATGGAAGGTGTGACACAGAACACATTATTTTTGACAGCTTATCCATATTTAGCACCAAACAATAACATTTGTCTCAAGGTGCTTTGTACAAGTTAAAGATCCAACAGTAAGACATAGGAACCTTAACAATCAAACGCCCCTTTTGAGCAAGCACTTGGAGATAGTGGGAAGGAAAAACTCCCTTTTAACAGGAAGAAACTCTGGGCAAAAATCAGGCTTGGGAAAAAGCAGTCATCTGACACAACTGGTTGGGGGTGAGGGGAGGAAGAGAGGACCCAAAATTCATAACTAGTGATTAAATGAAAATGGTGTATAAGGACAGAGTTAAGAAGAAATGCTCAGTGTGTCATGGGAGGCCCCCAGCAACTTTAAGCCTATTGCAGTGTAACTAAGCGTTGAAATTGTTTTTAGCAAAAAGGGAAGTTTTAAGCCTAATCATAAAAGCAGAGAGGGTGTCGGTCACCTGAATCTGAATTGGGAGCTGATTTGACAGAAGAGGAGTTTGAAAACTTAAGGCTCTGCCTCCCATTCTACTCTGGAATATTTTAGGAACCACAAGTAAACCAGCAGTCTGAGAGCAAAATGCTCTGTTGGCGTGATATAGTACTATGAGTTCTTTAAGATAAGATGCTGCTTGACCTTGTATGTGAGGAGAAGGATTTTAAATTAAATTCTGGATTTACCGGGCAAGCCAATGAAGAGAAGCCAATATGGCAGAAATATGCACTAATGAATTATAATAGTCCAGCCTAGAAGTAATAAATACACAAACTAGTTTTTCAGCATCACTCTGGGTGTATGGTTGATTAATAAGCTGATGTGGACGATTGCTTCCGCTCGTTCTCCTTGGCCTGTTCTTTGAGGATTCTAACAGTATGACTTAAACTAACATAATCATCCTGCTTTAATCAGGTTTCAATTCATTCGTTTAGGAACACATTATAGCTTTACAAGAAGTCTTAACATTGTTTTTTTTTTCCCCTTCTCTTGAATATTTAGAGTTGAGAAGTGACAAAACACGATGGTGAGGCAAATGCTTTAATTCAGTCTGTAGAAGTAGGAAAATCATACAAAACAAAACCACGATTTGAGGTTCAGTCATAAGTTTCACACTGACTGTATACAGCACACTCGGCTTGTGTTTTTAAAACCTGAGCAGTTTCAACAGAAAAACTACAAAGGGTTGAAAAATTAAAGGAGCTTCCTCTACTTGAGGGACTGGACCAAGCTTCTCAAAGTTATTCAGTGTTTTGACTTTAGTGCTTTCACTCATTTGGTATTTTGCTGATGGTGGTTGAGGGAGCATCCAAGAGCGCATCCATAGGTGTCCAGCTGGTTACATCAACTATAGTATATATTATTTACATCTTTCCCATCAGCCACTCAGTGAAACCCGTGTTCCCTGTGTACAGGGGCACTGTCATCTTGAAAGAGACCATTTCCATCTGAACAGAAATGGGCAAAGGTGGCGGCTCAGAGCAACTTTGCATTGATTTGCAGTGTAAATTTGCATCATTGTAAGGGTCAACGTTTTTCCATTTAATTCATCACCGGTCTTTACATTACTTACAATAAGGCAACCACCATCATCAGGGTCAAGATCAGTTTTCTGCATTAATGCTATATGTGACTGGCACTGCATTACGGTACAGTACGGTGCTTGAAAGTAATGCTCATTCAAACTACGCCAAGCCACTAATTTCCCTCTGCTGCACTGTTTCAAAAGAAAGGTCAGGATGACTTAAAAAAATAAATACTCCACTGATGCTCGCAGTTTATAAAAGTAAAGGGGCACAGTGAGGCAGTGATTTCTTTTGTGTCATCAAAATTGAATTTATTAAAATAAAGTTACCGCATAAATGATAAGAATGTAAAAAGAAAAAAAAAAATGAGCTAAACACTGAACATAGCCCATCACTAAAGAAAGCACAACTTTGTGCTTACATAACAGGCAATTTTTAGGTGACTTCATTATTTTATATAAAAGATGAAGTAGAAAAAAAATAATCCAGTTCACCTTCATTCTCGAGGAACCTTTCGTAAGTGAGTTAAGAAAAAAAAAATGCTCAGCTGTCGTTGCGCTCACAGAGGTGTCATAGCATTGTGTGTACGTGCCTGGAAATTAGTCTTCAATTTTGAGCCAGCCTTTTTTATAGTCTATGAGAAGCTCGAGGTAGTACTTCCACTCTGGCTCGCTGTCATACCTGACCTCAAATATGGTCTTAAGGGGGTTGGGGTGAGCCTCGTGGATGCGCAGCACCTCCCCTCTGTACCACACCTCTGATTTGTCAACTTCCTCGTACAGATGGCGGATCCTCTTTCCCACCAACTCGGGGTAGCAGAACCTCATGGCCCTCTGAGCCCTCTGCACAGCTGAACGCAGGACCCATCGCCTCCTGTGTTCGGCGCTGTGACAGGCAGACAAGTACGGACAGTATTTGATCTCCAAAAGTGATCTATGTTTTCTTTTAGAAGAGCTGCCAAGGGGTCTTAAAGCATGAGAGAGGCTTCCTGTTCTCCCCCACCTGTGCTTTGCTTTGGGTGTCCTCCTGTGAACGTCGGCCTCACCGATCACACTCTCCCCGTCATCAGTCTGTGAGATGGAAGTATCAGCAGATGTCTCCGACTCTGACACTGCTTGGTATCGAGCTTTTTTTCTCTTTAGACCTTCACTAAGTATCTTCCTCAGTTTAACAATGACTCCTGAACAATTCTTAGAGTTTTCCTTAGATTTGACTGATGGTGAGGACTGACCAACGTGCCACCTGCTGGAAGATCCCTCAGTTTCTGCGTCGCTCGGGAATGGGGATAGCTCGTCCAGTGTTAAAGGACACATCCATGAAATATATGGATTCTGCTCTGAAACCATATAATCAGTCCCTTTATTATCACTCTCCTGGGGCTCATGGGCGCTGCAGTTTTTCTTTGCAGTTGTGCTGACAGTGCTTTCAGCTACAACCTTGTCCGCATCCCCTCTCTCTTCCTCATCTGACAACCTGTTTTCTAGAAACGTACGCCTCGAACTGCTCTTTACTCTTCTTTTAGTTTTATTCCTGTTCAAATGCAATTGTGTTTCCTCATCCTCTGAACATCTCTGGGGTTGCAACTCTGAGTGCGAGGCTGCGGAGGCAGTGGTGTCAGAAAATACAGGAACCCTCCCGCTGTTAGACGCTTCACAGCTTCCATCTTGTTCCCTGTGATCGGAGTCCATATCTAATCCTGCAACACAGGGAAAATGGCAAAAAGAGAGCTCAAAACAAATGCTGAAATATCGCAGATAAATATAGGATTCTGCTTCCTCACAAAGTGGGAAGATTAGAGGCAAAGGAATTTATGCAGTGATCAGGGAAACAGTTACAAGTGAGCAGCAAGTCAGAAACAGACTTTCAGGGTTTCTGACAAGGAAATATAAAATACTTGGTTTCCTAAAGAGCTTATTTCACACCTAAACCTAAGGATTCCAGCTTTTGCACATCACGATCCTCCACCACAAAACACCCTTACAGCAAAGATGGAAGAAAAGGCTATGGGAATAAACACTAAGGCTGGGAAAAAGTCAGCTGCTGCGAGGGGTGCTATCAGTCACGGATAAAACAGCAGTGAGGCAAGAGGAGGGCAACAGAAATGTTCAGACACTAGAGTCAAGTGCTCCAAAACCATGTGAACCTATGTCAGCAGTGAACAGCGGTTCAATTAGGCCAAGTTCAGTAGGTTCAGGAAGCAAATACAATCGAAGCTGTTGACAGACAAAATAAAAGGCAACTATAATTTTTTTTTTTTAAAAAGGACGACTCTATTGATATTCTATAATCTTTGTATTTTCAACTAACGATATAAAAACTCCATCCATCCATCCATTCGCTTCTCCTTTTCAGGGTCGCGGGGGGCGCTGGAGCCTATCCCAGCTGTCATAGGGCGAGAGGCGGGGTACACCCTGGACAGGTCGCCAGTCTGTCGCAGGGCCAACACACAGGGACAGACAACCATTCACGCTCACATTCACTCGCACATTCACACCTAATGGCAATTTGGATTTTCCAATTAACCTATCCCCACAAGCTGCATGTCTTTGGACGGTGGGAGGAAGCCGGAGTACCCGGAAGGAACCCACACAAACACGGGGAGAACATGCAAACTCCACACAGAAAGACCCCGGCCTGATGCTGGAATTGAACTCAGGACCTTCTTGCTGTGCGGCAACAGTGCTAACCCCCGTGCCACCGTGCTGCCAGACATAAAAACTCAAAATATTTAATTCAAATAAAGTTGATTAACTTAGTTAATGTATGTAATATTTTTCCCCACCTATAATGAGAGAGCACTGTTATTATCGGGGGCGATCTTGGCTCAAGAGTTGGGAGTTCGCCTTGTAATCGGAAGGTTGCCGGTTCGAGCCCCGGCTTGGACAGTCTCAGTCGTTGTGTCCTTGGGCAAGACACTTCACCTGTTGCCTACTGGTGGTGGTCAGAGGGCCCGGTGGCGCCAGTGTCCGGCAGCCTCGCCTCTGTCAGTGCGCCCCAGGGTGGCTGTGGCTACAATGTAGCTTGCCATCACCAGTGTGTGAATGGATGGATGACTGGTTGTGTAAAGCGCTTTGGGGTCCTTAGGGACTAGTAAAGCGCTATACAAATACAGGCCATTTACCATTATTTAGTATGTGCAACATTTCATGAATACTTGAATGTGATGATGATGAAGTCTGAAAGTATACACTAATCAGCCACAGCATTAAAACGACTGGGAAAGGGATGCAAGTTTGTATTAGTATTTGGATTTTTTTTTTTTTTTTTTAAACCCAGATATGTTCCCAATCTCAACACTGACTCCAACCCAAACACAAACCTGATCCACAGAGGACCTACCCTGCAATCAAGATAACCCACGTCCTGGTCCCAGAAACTGTACCCCCAGATGGAATGGGTCAGAACTGTTCAGGGAGCACCTGTTCGATATTTGGAACTTGATTTTAAGGGTGTGTCTGATCAGTTTATATTTGTGACAAGATTGAAGCATTCTTATCAGAAATGCAGAGGGTGGAGAACACAGTCAGGCAGGTGAGGAAGGAAAGATTTTTTTTTTCATGAGATTTGACTGGTGTTATACTATTGTCCTGTTCTTTGGACATTACATACTCATATTCTCAGAAACTGCCTAATGCAACTTGTATGCAGTGTAGATGTGGGTTAGTTAGAGATGGTACAACAAAGGATGAAGTCACCATCTTCTGAAAAGACCTCTGACCTAAAAAAAAAAAAAAAAAAAAAAGTGCCACACTTAATCCCTCTTGTGTGTAGCGGCCTCTCACTTCCTTCCCCTCATAATGTCATCCACCAGCCTGCCTTACGCTGTTTCATCTACAGTGCTGCAAGTAGGCAACAAATTCATATGTCCCCAAGCAGGCTAGCTTAGCGCCTTTCCCCCTCTACCCACCCACAGTGTAATCATGCAGCTTCTTGTGATTTGTTACTGAAGGTTAGAAGACAAATTTCCTGCTTTCTAAATCAGGAAAAAAGCAAAAGAGTAGTGAGATTGAGGGACAACAGGAAAAAAAAAAATACCTGGACTCTCTTTTGGACGTCAGATGAGGTTGATTCTGTAAAAAATAAATGGATTTTATTTTGAATAATTCTTCTGTTTTGATTGGTTACTTACAAAAAGGGCCAATTAATGCAGAAAATATGCTTTGAAGGAAATATGATGCTTTATAATAATATCTAAAAAGGGTCATCAGTTCACATCGTGTACCAAAAGGGATCTCCTAGAATGCTATCAAAGTTATACTAAAGAAACAGGGATTTTCATAAAACCAAGCAAAATCAATCATCATAATTAATAATAAGAAATTACAAATCTTTTTACAAGTAGGAACATAGTTTGCGCTAATCACTGAGATTATATATTATATTTTATATGAATACTTTAGATTTTCTTGTTTCTTAGCTAATTCACATAAATAATAGCTTATATGTACTATTAAATTACTTGTAAAATATTTTTAAAGCCATTGGCCTTATAGACATTTCCTAACACAGTTGTGTCCGGTGCTGTGGGGAAATTAGCACATGGAGGACTCACTGCAAAACCTGTGTGTGTGTGTGTGTGTGTGTGTGTGTGTGTGTGTGTGTGTGTGTGTGTGTCGGGGGGGGGGGGGGGGGGGGTAATGGTTTAAAGGGCTACAGTGTTGTAACTGTAGCAACCTTAGTGGTTTGTCTCGGTATGTCTGTGTTGAATGTACACTCACCCAGCTGTTTGCAGACGCAGACGTAATACAGAAGGTTGACCGCGTTGGCATAGACGTCGGGCAGGTGTTTGAGGGACATCAGTCTCCTGAGTCTGGAGGAGCAGGCTCGTTTATGGAGCTGGATGAGGATCTTCTCTTCAGAGAGCGTGGTGGGTCGCAGCTCGACTTTGTGCTCCTGCAGGACCTGGTCAATGAAGCTGCCGTGGACCATAGGAAACAGCAGCTCCTTGACCACCAGCATGGGGAGAAACACTGCTCCCGTCCGCATGACGTGCGGAAAAGGACAGCGTTCCTGGATCGAGTACTCTCTTAACCTGTCGAGGACCGCGTCAAGTGCAGATTTCATCTCCTCGTTGAGCCAAGCCTCTCTGGCTTTTACCCCCAGCAGGCAGGAAACGTTCTGGACTTTGGTCACGTGAGATACCGATTCGGTTATTTTCAGTTGGGACAACCACTTTTTAAGGTCCTGCTCTGAAGAAGTCGACACAGATTTGGACACAAGCTTACAGAATGACTGGTGCAGCTCAAAGAAATGCTTGCGGGCGGGCGTTTGGATATCTTGGTTTGGTATGAACTCAGCTGCTGGCTGTGCAGTCGGCTTCTGTGGTGGTGGAACAGGGAAATAATTCTTGCCGTTAGGGATAATAATCTTATAGGTGGAAAGTTTAAGACACTGAGGGGGAATGTTTTTGAAATTTTGTTTGCTCCCAGGCAGTGGAGTCGTGGGTTTGGTGGCAAGGATGAGCTCCTCTTTGTGTTGTGTTGCTTTTGTGTCACCTTCAGAAGTCGAGTTTGTCTGTGCAGTCATCTCAGCAGGTTTGGACTCATCTGAAGTCTTATTTTCAGCTGCTCTAGATGGCTTAGTTTCGTGTTCTTCAGGTTCAATTGTCTTTTTTAAGAAAATAGGTCCATCATCAGGTGAAGCAGTCTCTGTGGGCTCTTTTTTGACTTCCATTTTACTGCTGTGGTTTGGACTAATGCTGTCATCTGTAGAGCTGCTGATATCTGATTTATCTAGGTTTTCTACTTTAATATTTTTGGGTTCAACAGCTTCTGCAGCACTTTTCTCTTTTGGAGTATTAGTATGAGTTTCTTTAAAAACTAGACACACAACAGGCTCCTGTTTAGCTTGATCTTGTTTCTTTTCTTTGTCTGGCTTGGATTTAACTTCGTGCTGCTCAGAGGACTGACAGGCTTTCCCTGATGCTCCAGCTCCAGAGATCCCTCTCGAGATCTGCAGATATCCTTGGTAAGGTGCCAAACTGAAAACAGTGTCAATAACTGGCATAGGGGGAGAGTCATTCTTATTTCCTTCTCGGATAATCTCCGTTTTCAACTTTTGTCTCTTCCTGATCCATTCCACTTCATATAAATCCTTATCCTCCTCTTTTATTTTGACAGGTGAAGATGAATGGGAAATGCTCCTCTTTAGACACTGTTTATTAACAGCGGTTTCTGGACTGGACACAGAGCTTTTATGTTTGCGTCTTGTTTCGACAGCAGGAGAATCGATACTTTTGTGGACATTTGCACTCCTAGGCGCGTCTGTGTGGATCCGATTTGAACTCCGATTGGGTGACTGAGGTCGCCACACGGCTGGGGAAACTGGAACGTTTTTTGGCTGAGTCGGGCAAGGGACTTGAGATTCACAGGAGGAATAGTCCACTGCTCTGTCCACATTCAAGCCAAGTGGTGGAAGGATGGGTGGGTCCATATGCAGGCGGTTGAGAGGGGGGAAGAATCCTCTCATTTCTATAACTGATGGTGAGACACCTGGCTTGCTCACACGTCTGGCAGGGCTGGTTTGAGTCACAGGTAGGAACGGTGAGGAAATGGGTAGGTGGTCAACATGAAGGCCGGGGTGCTTGGGTTTGTCTTTTTGTAAACTGCTGGCGGACACCATGGGGTGATCCATGTGTTGGCTGGATGGTGAAACATTTTTGTGGCTAGGATGAAAAGTAGGTGATGCATGTTGCCTTTTTAGGGGGGCTCTGATTTGGCTTGGATTTAAATGAAGTCTTGGAACAGCATAGCATGGATAGTTCAAACCCCGCATAAAGGAATGATTTGGCAACATTTCAGTGCTAGACAAAGGCAAAGGAATTTCAGCATGAAGCGACTGAGGCACTATGTAATGCTCCCGAGGGTTTGAGCTTGTGTGTTTATGAATAACAGCAACATCTTCTCTCTGCTTACTGCCACTATCTTTACACTGGGTTCTGTTTTCTACCTCCACATTTGCCTGGGGGTAGTAAAACACTTGGTGCTGCGCTAGTTGGCCATATTTGGACATGGGAGAACGTTCCTGATAAACCTCTGAGGTCATATGCTCATATGTAGGGTGGGAGGGGTAAAGGCTGGGGTAGCCTCTGGGGGAAGTCTGTAAAGGCTGGCTATGCTCACTTAAAGAACCAAACAGTGGACGAGTCGGGGTGCAGGGGTAACTGCTGTAGTGCGGCTCAATCACAGCAGGCAAAGTTCTTCCTCTAACAGGGCTGTATGAGTCCACAGTCAGCCTCTTCAGTGTATCTGTGCTATGTTCAAACTGTAAGACTCTCTGTTGAAGCACCGTTTCTTGTCCTTTCCTTTCAACAGATGGTTTTTCAGCGTAGTGAGCATCAGTTTGCATCCAGTCACGCTCATATACAGTGTTTGGTATCCTTGGAGAGCTATGTTCCACACTGTAGCGTTGTCCTAACATGCAACCCAGTTCATTACAGCAGGGATTATGTCCATAAACCGGCCTGGGAATCGCTAAGTAAACAGAGTTTTCAGATGGGGGCGATGAAGTCTCACCTCCAGTTTTTTGTTTTCTAATAGGTAACGACGCTGCAGCTGTGGGACTGCTGATCTCAGGACTTTTCTTGTACCTCATAAAGCCCTGTTTTACCGGGGTGTGACGCGTAGCAGAAGACTGAGTTTCCTCTGAAGAATTGCTGTCGTGTCTGTAAATCAGATGGTTTCCCTCCATGCCAGAGAGGTGACTCATAGTACTCCGGTCGTTCAGCAGAGATGTCTTTGAGTTCCTCCAAGGAGAAGTGAATCCCGCTCCCTCTTTTCCTCTCGGGTCATAAGCAAAGAAGGCCCCATGGCACGGCAGCGTCTGCTTGCCCAGGAAACCAGACATATTTTGCGGTTTTGACAGTCCTGCAGATGCTATCGTCCGGTCAAATAATGGCATCTTGGCTCGTAACACTGCATCACTGAGGGTTTGCATTGACTGGTTGCTCATCATGTAGTAGCCTTGTTATGATGATTCATCAATATTGCTCCGGACCTGCCGAAAAAACCAAAAACAAAGCGCAACAACAATTAGATCGTGGCATTTCTCACTGAAAAACTATCAAAAGTTTGTTTAACACTGGAATCAATCCGACTATGTTGACATCAGATATAGCAGCGAAGTGTGTTATGCTCAGCAGCAGAATCATGAGATAAGAACCGACATGACTTTAAAAAAAAAAATTGAGGTTTATCTCACATATCACACTCACGCACATAAATGGTGGAATAAGAGTCCTGCATGTGAAAAATAAGTAACTATCTGAGGAATGTGTGGGGATCACCCAGGCCAGACGGCCTCAGATCATCACCACACAGGTCACTGGTGTAAATAAACACGAAGAGTCTTCAGGGTTTATTGTAAAAAGGCTTTACTTAATAATCTTTGATGTACATTCATCGCTATTTCATCCCGTCTTCCTACTGCAGCCCTAAACATAGTTTCCATGCCACTCTTTCACATTACAAATAATTGCATAACCACATAAAATCACAGTTTTAAGACAAATAATAACTGGACCAAATTATTTGTAAGTCATTCCTTTTGACCTTGTAAAGTAAAAAAACACACACGGCTAATAAATGGTTCCTACAGTGAGTTACAATTTAATTCTTGTACAAGGAGAAATTTCAGGTTTGAGAAAGGTTTTACACAAACTGCCAAAGAGATAGTTGACACATGATGCGCCAAACCGACTGGCTCTCCCTGTACCACCTCCACTCCAACTGTTACTTGTGGTAACATAATATCCAGGTGTGACCGAGAGCAGACTCAACTTCAAGGCCATCTGTAAAAATGAGAACTACACTGTAGCACAACTGTTGTCATTTCTGCGAGTCACATATGATGTGTTATGGTTTTATCATGGCTTACTTCAAATGTCAATGTGTCACTGTGATCGTATCAAAAAGGCTAGAAACGCTTTTGTCGAAGTAGGACTTATCGCCTGACCTGGCATGCACTTCTCATGTCGTGTTTACATTCTCAGACAAAACAAGTGGAGTTGTTGCTGTTCTGCATTTTATTACCACAGCCCTCTGGTCATACCGTAGGTACTTCTTTGTTATACTTCTTCAGCGCTGTTTTGCATCTGACTCCTATTTATGGGAATTTGCTGATTCGCTTTTAATGACTAAAAACTCTTTTTGGTAACGCCTGACACTGAAACTAGTCAGCTACCAGTTCCTCCTGTCAGCTTTTTTAAATGAAAGTTAAGAGTAACATCCAAACAAGACTTTGGGGCTCAGCAGGTAAATGAACAGTGAAAAATGATCTGCAATGACAGATGTGTAATCCACAAAGTGATAAACACTAGCCACAGTGACCACAGTACAGTATCAGAATCCCCCCCCCCCCCACACACACACACACACACACATTTCTTTCCTAAGAAAAAAGTATTTTTGCACATTCTTGATATTTTCACTTCACTCTCTTTTAGTAAGTGTAAAGCTGAGCGTAAGAAGTACAGCACATTTTCGCCAAGGAAGGTTCTGCAAGTGTAAAAATTGGAAAGCAGAACAGAAAGCCCACCTCCAGTTTGGAAGTAAATGATTGAGAGTTTGGGGGGGGAGGGAGGGAGTTTCTGTTTAAATGTGGAATACAAAACCTTCACTTGAGTAAGATGCTAGATGCATCCCATCCCATTTTTAAGAGATAGATACAGACATATATAACAGATAACAGATACATAGATATACATGTCTGACTATCTATCAACCTCTGCTTAAACTGCTGCCACTCATGACCCAAGTCAAGCTGTGGACCAGCCATCGCAGATATCAGCACTAACAGTCAAAGATCGCCTAAACATGCTTAACATTTCAGCTTTCGAACCGTGTTTCTTTTCATCACGTAAAGAAGATTTTTAAAAGTGATAATTTAACAATCACACTAAGGAAAATTATTCCAGGAAAAATGCCGCTTCACTAAAAATAAATAAATAAATAAATAAATAAATGAAAAAAATAAATAAATAAATGAAAAAATAAATAAATAAACGTACGTATCTCCTAAATCTGCAGAAAAAGATAACGTCGTCACGTGATCTGCCATGCAAGCATGTGCAGGCACCGATGAGGTCATAGAGGAGATAAATTATAAATTATACCAAGGTTTATTTGCACTCGCTTGCCGACTACGCGTGGAAATTTGGCTCAACAGTTAAAGTGTAGAGGTTTAGCAAATACAACATCTGCCAGCACAATCTGTAAATGTAAAAACATGATAAGACGTTCTGAGAATAACTGAAAGTCTTGGTGAGGTTTAGAGAAGTAAACTACTTTTTTTTTTCTTTAATCCCACACAGTGACCCTCTCCAGTCTAATGACAGCACAGCACTGAGATCTTATCTTCTCATCCTGTTGACACCTTTCACAAAAGTGGTGTGACGGCTTATCTGTATATGGCGAGGAGAAACGCGGTTTATGTGCATGGAGGAAACTGCGCAGAGCTGTTTTCAACGGACTAAAAACCGCACTCTAAAATTTGTGTCTGCCTGTGTGCATGCGCCTTTGTGCGTCCTCCCACTCCCATGATCTGTAGGGCAAGGGTGATGGAGAGCGTAACTTTCGAAAACAAAACGCCCGTGGCTTAAAACCACGCGAGAGAATAGTGAAAAGGTAAAAGCTTACTTCAGTCCAGTCTAGCAATCATTAATCATTATCTGATCACCAATTAGTCTCTCGGGTTAGGATATGTTGAAAGATCTCCGCAAGTTCGTGTGACATTAAAAAAAATCAATTTCCTCCAATATGTCTTAGACTTAACCAATGAAAACGGCTCACGTCCAAACATTAAAAAACGGAACTTGAACGAGGAGAAAAAAAGTTTATTCTCAGCTTCTCTTGACATCCTCGTGAGCTGTAGCTTACGATACACATATATTTGCTTCTCAGCCAAAAATGTGAAAGTACGAGACCTGCCGAGAAGAGCAGCCTGCCAAATTTAATAGGACGCAAATAATATGAAAATAAGACGGGCGTAAGAGCTTGACTTTCGTTCACAGAGCGAGTCATTTCCATACAGCCGCGAAAGCCTCGTAAACCACGGCAAAACTAAAACCAAACTAAGTTCCAAACACACACACGCGCACGCACGCACGCACGCACACACACACACAATCAGAGGATGCATAAATCGATCTCGACTGTATGAAATAGTTCCACCTTCTTTGACGCACTCTGACAGCTTTACTAAAAGGTTCACCGGTCCTGCTTTTCTGACTTTACGCACTTCTGCATCACAATCAGTCGTCAGTTGCTTTAAACTGCGAACAACTCTCCTTACCTCACCCGTGTAATCAATGACTTCCACAAAGACTCCATGAAACTTCTAAGAAAAGAGTGGGCAAATCTCTCCGCCGCCCGTGGAGTGGGTCAGTCCAGATGCGTCAATGCCACCAAATGAAGCGACAGCACAGCCTACTAAAAAAAACTGCTGCGCTGCTGGCCCGAAGTCCACGAGGCTTTTAGAGAAGTTAACAAACTGAAGAAAAGACAAAAGGAAGGAGGATGGTCTTTGATCAATAGGCGGAGTCACACCCTCCCTCTATCCACGGCTTGTTTTCTTCACATGTCATGTTTTCTCGCTTTCAGTGACTTTTTGTCCGGCTGCCAACTGTCTGCTGCTACCGCCGAAATTAATTTAAGAGTCGGGTTTTTTTTGCCCCTTTTTACTCCCTGTCAGATAACACAAGTTTGTCAGGTTGACTCTTTCTCACCTTCGCGCCTTTGCCCGGTTCCCATGTCTGAGTGTCAGAATCGGACATGTCAGTCTCGGAGCAATAAAGGAAATCACGTGTTTATAATTCCCCGTTCTTTATCTTTGTGTTGACTTGTATGCAAGTCATTATCCCACAGCACCTCTACGGTTACGTGAACTAGTCACTGCATACTCAACCGTGTAGTGGCACAGAAGACGCCTAAGGTTGGGAACATACATATCTGCAACAATAAAACTGGTTTAAAGACATCCCACTGATGTCAAAATAAACTGTTTTTCCGATTAGACTTATTATGGCAGGATGCATGTATTCTCAGAAATTAAAATAAATAAATATATGACTTGACACAAAGAGAATCCAATATATGTAAATAGCTGCATCTAAAAGAAGCGTTTATGGCAGAGGATTGCATGTGTCGATCTCATCCTAATAAAGTTAATGGTTTACTATAATTGACCAAAGTTAAATTCAGGTCAGCCATTACCCCGGGCAGACTTTTTTTTTTTTAATTTCTTGTCATTACTCATGACTGGCATTTCACCTTTCAATCTAATCAAATGTTTTATAATATAATAAATTTCTATTATATATTGCACACCTAAATTCTTACACTCTCCACTGATTTGACATCTGGATGAGCACATGTCTTGTTGCACTTGCATCATGTCCCTCTTCACCTGTGAGCCAAAGTCTAATTTATGTGTCCCATGGGGTGCCACAGTTTAGTCTAGACAAGTTGGTTGCTTCCACAAGTCCAAGGGGGGTTTCACAGGTACAAAGATGCTCATCAAGGAGCATCTTTATACCTGATGTGAGGAATGATTCCCCCCCCATGGATAATTCCTCAGATCTTCCCGTTTCCTGTTACTATGGCATTACAGCTCTGGGGTAACCAACACAAGCCATCAAGGCAACTCACACATCATCAAACATACAAGGCAACAAAAAAGGGAATATTAAACATATACAGTACATAGCTTTGGGACGAGACATGTGATAGACATGTAAAGCTAGACATGACAAGCATGTTTATAAATAGGTCAGAAATAACTTAGACACTTTTAGAACAACTGCTGGGAGCCAAGTCTGTAAATGATTGCACAGGATGAAAAGATACTGATTGATTTGATCATGTTTTTATTTAAAGAGGCCCAAACGGCTGCCCCTTTATAACAGATAGCTCCGCACAAATTAACTCGCAGTGGAATCTGCAGTTTTGTATTTGTAGTGGGAATTTCCCCGTGTGAGACCTCCCTGTTTTAAATATGCATACATATACAGATATGAATGTTTTAAGATAGAGAATTTCAGTGAAGGCTTTACCAACATGGGTCACGTTTTCTTTACAAAAGGGTTGTATCCCAGATGAAAGAAGGTATACAAAGAAAGCAATAAATGCATCAGCAGTGCGTGGTTGACTCAAATCCAGAAGCGTGTGGGAAATGCTGACTAATTCTTAACTAGTCCAAGTCAGATTATAAAACAGATTACAGCCTTTCCAGGTTTGTGGTCTGTAAGAGAGATTTTAGAGTAAATTCCAAAGCCACCACACACTGTGATTGACATAAGATGTACATCTATAAATTTATCTGTGTGTAAAGTGTAGGAAAGTGTGCATAAATAATACAAAATGTTATTTATGCACGTAAAACACACTCCTGAGTGAATGCGCATGGTGTTTACCACTTTTAAGCATCTCAGAGTGGGTAAAGCAAGCTGTGGTGACACAGGGAGCAGAGCAGGTGATCTCTCAGGATGCAGTTTCTGATGAAACACGCTTAAACATTCCCAGAGGTCACAAACACACACTGAGCCTAGAGACTGCTTGGGTTGCATCAGACACTCGTGTCAGATGTGTTAGTGAAAGTGCATACATATTGACACACAGCCTCACCCTATACTGTGTTGACAGGAAATTTGTGGCAGGAGTCATATGATGTTTAAGTGATATTTTTTCTCCTAATGAGACAGTTAACCTGTGTAATTCTGATACATCACAGCAAAGACAACACTCAGCTTTCAGTAGACAACTACAAAAATGAATCCACATTTTAATAGCTATAGTAACAGGATTAAAGTAACTGAAGTTATGATTGTGTCTACAGGTAATATAACTGTGGTAAAGTTAAATGTTTAAGGTTATGCTTAAATATGTCCCACATATACACTCCCAGCAAGAAATAAATATGGCTTAGGTACATTGGACCTTTTAAACTCAATGAACTGCAAATGTATTTTTACAGCCCCAGGACATTTTAAAACCTTGCTATCTGATGTTTCAAATCGCTCCCGTTTCTGATCCTTCTGGTTTTAAGATTTGCGGACTTGTTATTCTTGCATGCTAGTTTGTCTACTTATGTCTCATGTTTGTAGATGTCTATCTGATTAAATACGGCTGTTATTATATGAAGGGAAGTACTGATTCATTTTAAAAGGTTTGAGCTTACTTTAAACTAAAATTGTACTAATACCAGTTAGTTGACTAATCTTTTAAGTAACTGATACAGCTAGAGTTTAACTGTTCATCACTGCTGAAATATGACAACACACTGAGCTGGTATGTTGCAGAGTCACTTTCTTGCTGACGGTATCGTGTGTACTTACAGAAACTCCTCGGTTTCACCGGCGAATTCTTGCAAATAACACAATAGGTTCAATTGATTGTGATATTTGGGAGCTATCTTTAGTTAAGCATGGGTTAAACTGGCAGCTGGGAAAAAAAATGTTTTTGCAAGTGCAACTTTAGCCATTTCATATCACCTATGTGAAGTTTTCATGATCTGCACCCAGTTCTTAGAACACACTGTTCATTCCCATTAAGCACACCTGCAAGCTGCATGCTCCCCCACAGTGATATCAAGGCCAGGATGACACTCCCCTTGTCAGAATGGCTGATGTAATATTTCTCTAGCCTCATTAACAGAATCAGCCGGCAGCCAATAGCAGCAGGACAGGTTATGGCTCAGGGAAGGATGCTTTTCATTTGGGGAGCCATTCACATCGCTCCATGTGCTGCAACCTCGACAGCTCAACAGTAACAATCCCCTCAGTTATTTGCAAGCCAAATTTCTCTCCAGTCCAACTGGATTTGGAGGAAGCAGGAAAAAAGTACGATAAAATATTACCCTCTACACAGCCTAGAAAAGTTAAAATAAACAGAACAAAAATGCACACACACAAAACACGCAGCATGCAGCTGCAAATTAGAAGAGAGGGTTTCTCTTCAGTAGAGACGAGAGGTATTAATGCTAAAGAGACAAGTTCAGTTTGATGACAAGGAAATAAAGAGACTTCCTAGTGCTGTGTGACCAGGAAAATTTGAGCAGTTCAAAATAACACCATAGATCTTTATGGTAATGAGGGTAATGGGGGAAAAAAACAAAACATAAAATGATAAACATAATGTACAGCATGACGTGGCTGACTTAGATTGCAATACAAAGTATTCTGATCTCTTAAATGGGGGGTAGGCCTACTTGTCCCAACATAACACTACTCCAGACAACTGCCACCTGCCAGGTGCACTTTCAGTTTATTACAAGTAAGACAGTTGTGTACCGTCTGTTTTCTCTGGACACAATCCAGACCTGGATGTTTCACTTTGTTATGAGATAGAAGGCTTTCACACAGATAAACATGTCGTACACTAATGCGATCCATGGGTTTCGTCACTCTTGCCCTTTGGACATCTTGTAAAAGCATTTGGGGAAGTGGTTCTAAAAAGATCAAACCATCTTAAAGCAAACAAAGAAAATTTCCAAAAATGCACAAACAAAATGAGGATGTATCGTTGTTACCAAGTCAAGGATTTCCGTATCATGACAGTTTTATTTTATGTGGTTCTGCAGTAAAACCAGTCTGTCAAACTGCCTGGTGGGAAAAGAGTTTCTGTTGCCTTGTGTCAGATAATTAATCCCAGAGGCACCAGGACAGCATCTATAGAATGAAATAAGAAGGATGTTGTTCACACTATAATGTATGACATGGCCAGAACATGGATTTAATGACTTTTTGTTTCATGCAATGCTTTTATACTCATTTGCAATTCTATATTTTTCCTTTTGTCATGGTTCCCCATATGACCATCTAAAGGATCTCTCACTAATATCATACAGAGAACAGAAAAGTGCAGTCTGAATCAGCATTATATTTTATCATTTATTTTATATACATTACACACATAACACTTTAAAGAAATATAAACATCCGAATATGAACAACCATATGAACAACCAAGCTTACATATACACACCATGGGCATGAATATTATGGTAATTTTGGGCTTTTTATTATTTTAAAAATTCCCAGAGTGGAATGATTGTTCACCACTCATCTTCAGTGACTTTAAAAAAACAAAAAAACAAGAATTCATTTTGGATTGTCTCTTATCCACACAGAGTCAAAATATAAATGCAGGCTCAAATATATACATACACTTACTTACATTTTTTAATAATTGGTGCTGAAGGTTCTACAGTGTCTTAGGTCGACAAAGCCAAGGTCTAATAACTCGTCGTTAGCGACTGATTACATGTGAACAAGCCTTCTGGAAAAAAGTTTTATGGTCAAAGATGTGACAAAGATTGAGACAATAAAGAGTATGTTTGGAGGAGCACAGGTGTGGTTTTCAAATGGACAAACACTGTAGCAACTGTCAAGCATGGTGGTGGTAAGCATGGTGGTGGTAGCAGCATGCTCTAGGGCTGTTTTGCTTCCAGCAATACTGGCAGAATATTAAAGGAGGAGGACTACCTCCAAATTCGTCAACTTTTTCTCAAATCAAGAGCTGGACAGGACAACAATCCAAAAACTAAACCTGGTTTTGGAATAGATAAAGCAAGCTTCAGGAATCACCTTCCCCGACCCTAATGAAAATGTGTGGACTATGCTTAAAAGGAAAACAACCAGAGTTAGAAATTCTCATGCACCCAATTCTTGTTGTTTTTTTTTTTAAGTCATTAAAGACACATCCTGTATGTCTGATATGATTGATTATGCTCAATAATCAATCCTGGAAAAAGGACACTTCAAAGAACTAATTAAAACCCATAGAAAACCCCAAATTACAACGGCTTTCATGAATCTGATGGGAATACGTGACTGAAATTTTAACTTGTTGCACTTTTGTCTCTTTACCTTTGATAATGACAAAATTTTCAGTTCCTTTAGCAAAGAAACAAAATGTATAATCACACATTTTACAGCTTGGAGTATAAATAAGGCCTTTTTAACAGGTATATTATTAGATGTTCATTTAGGGTGGTACTTAGCAAACAGTAATGTGGCAATGTCACAGTTTGCATTATCCTTATATCTACATCGGAATACGTCAGCTAACATTAAACAAAAAGAATAAACAATCAAAGGTAAATTCAGAGGTAAGCCTTTCCAGGAAAAACAAGTCAAGCACATCGTAAACGGGCTCAAACTGTCTGTTCAAGTCAGGAAAAAATGCATAATACAAAATGCACTTTCATGTCATCTCTGAGAGATGCAGCTTTTATCTTTTATGTTACTTGGGATACCAAATAATGTGTTACTATCTAAACAAAATAAATATATAAAAAAAACAACACAAAACTGTTTAAAATGTACCTCAAAAAACTGATGGTGACAGCTAAAAATTAATGTCTCACACTACCAACTTTTTTGTTTTTAACCTCTGGGCTGATCAGGCTCCAGAGGTGATATGATGGGAATTAATGTTGAAAAAGTCAATGCACGTCTTTGAAACGTAAAGCCGCTGTGCCCCAACAGGTTTAATAATACCAAAAGAGGATTTAGAGAGATGTCAGTCATGATGTTCTGGACACACCCACACATTCTAAGAAGTGAATTTATGAAGTAAAACAGGTGAAAGCAAGTAAATGAGTTTACCATGGGTGTGTGGACCGTGGCAGTTTGACAAATCCATCAACAAGGCATAGTGTTTGTTTTGCTTTGGCCTTTGATGTTTGCTTGGATGTACAATATGACGTTCATGCCTCCAAAGATGACTCATCTGGTTTCTGAAGATACTCTTTGACAAAACTGACAATAGTCGATACTTCTGCCATGGCACCTTTACCTATGGAAAAACAAAGAATTATGAGCTATACAAATGTCTTCTGCAGAAAACTATAAATCAGTCAGTGCCTGAAGGAAAATACAAAGAAGACATGTACACAATTGCAATGCAAATGCTCATGCACATTCTTCACATTCATAAATACACTACACTACACTCAAGCTGTTTGCATATAAATCTGAGCTAAACCCCACCGATGCATCAAAAAGACAGCACTATTAGCAACAAAGCTCATAGGCACAGCTCCTCCATTTTATTTATTCTTTTATAACACTTTATGCAGCACGTCTCCAAAATAGATGAATTGATTTGAGCATTATTTTTGAAGCTTTAACTGTATCCATGTGTACATCTGCACATGTTTGTGCCAATAAAAAATGATTAGTCATTAGATTAATGTACCAAGGTCAACTGTATGAATTGACATAGTATCAATCAATGTCTTAAACTGAGTTATACAATCTACGTGACACTTCATTAAACTTCATTACTTTTCCACTACACAGAAAGTGGTTTACAAAGCCAAGACGTAAACATGACATTAAAAAGTCCAGTGTTAGATATCCTTGAATAACATTGTGAAGGGAAGTTGTTCCCACTGAATCTATGTCTAGCCTTTTGTCTTCTGTCCAACTTTCTTTGCACTTGCTATAAGACTAAGTCATTAAAATTAGTACTTTCAGTTCCTTATATTAGCACTTTCTATGCTTATTTATACTTTCCTGTACTCTTAGTGGATGTTAATAGGAAACTTCTTTTGACTTAGCTGAAAACACAGCTTAATAAACGGCAGCCTAGGCCAACTAGAAGCAGGATAATCAATACTTACCATGGACTATAGTTATATATATTAGGTTATATTAAAGGTGGACACTGCAGCTGTGGACAGTGTTTTTTCCAGAAATAATTTCTCAGAATAAAGTAGCCAACACGGTTGCTACAGATATAGATTTAGCAGATGCAGCAGCCTCACACAGCATGTTAAATATGAACGCTAAGTATCAGCAGTGCTGTCAGCATTGGTATCCAGCCATCCAAGCATTTTAGGAGATAAGCTCCAGTTAGCAAAAAACAACAAATTGTATCAACGGGGAAGAAAAATGAAATGAACGGAAGTTGTGAAGAATTAAGTAGATAAAATGGTAGCACCTTATACAAAAATAGACCATGCAACACAAGTTTTTGCATTTACAAATCGCACCATAAGTCTTAAAGCAAATGAACTACAAGTATATGATGCCAACTTTAGAACTTGTACGATCTATACATTTCACTTGGTTGCTATTTATGCTATAACACTCTACTGCTTTAGAGTGCATGTTTGATCACAACAACACACGCAACACAAAAAGTAGCTTCTACCAGAGCCACAGAAAATGGTGTCAAATATGTGTAGCATTTTCCATCAAGGCCTATTCATTTTTATCTAGTGGTGAGTTTGAGTGCTGGGTTATTCTTGAAACTACCTGCGTTGTAATTCAATTCAATCCAATTTTATTTATATAGCGCCAAATCACAACAAAAGTCGCCTCAAGGCGCTTCATAGATACAGAGAAAAACCCAACAATCATATGACCCCCTATGAGCAAGCACTTTGGCGACAGTGGGAAGAAAAAACTCCCTTTTAACAGGAAGAAACCTCCAGCAGAACCAGGCTCAGGGAGGGGCGGCCATCTGCTGCGACCGGTTGGGGTGAGAGAAGGAAGACATGCCATGTCATCCTAGTAAATCTAAACACTGGTAAGATGTTCACATAGTTTGTCCAAGTCTCTTAATACTTTGCTTAGCCACATGACAGAATGAAAAACAAGTTCTTGATACAAAAAAAGGAAGGAGGCAGTTTTAGATGTTCTTGGATAATCCCTTTGTACCATAATTATGCCTTAAGTACAGTGTCTTTGGAAAGGAACTGAAATATGCCTCTTGTAGGTAACTTACTATGTCAAGGTATATGTGACACAGTTTAACAGTGAGCACTAAGCAGGTTGATATGACCTCACACACAGCTGGCTACTGTGCCTGGTAATTAAGAGCAATTCAAGAGCCACTTTAATCTAAAATCATCCTTGGGATAAGTCACCTTATCAGAAAAAAAGGAAGCATGTGGCATGTGATTTGGAATAAGGTCTGTTTACCTATAGGAGCTAATAGTCACAGTGTGCTGGTACATAGTGTACTTTTTACAGCCACAGGACACTGAAATCAACACAACTGGTGAAGGAGAATTTGTGTTAAGGAAGAAGGTAGAAAAACTAGCCTTTGAAACTATTTTTTTTAAAGGTGAGATTTAACCTCTTGTTTTATCTGCCTGTGATGCTGTGTGTCACCTGGTCTAATCACTGTTACATGCCACTCTCCTTATTCACCTTTGGACCCCTGATGTCATATGATTTACTCACTACTGTCACGTTTCTTGCCTGCGCAGTTCAAGTGGTGTTTGCTCCTGCTATATACTATATATAAAAGGACGACGTAACCCATATTCATCCTTAAAGAGGCTTTTTTTTTTTTTTAAACGGCCAGCAAGGGGGAATTTCCCCTGACTGCAAAAAGTAGTCCAATCATATAGACGTGCATGAGTTTTTATACTCCAGGTGAAGACACCTGGAGTATAAAAAAAACATAATGGCAAATTTATGAGCTACAGATATAGTTACAGGTTTACAGTAATAAGAAATAAATAAATAAAGGCAAAGTCCAAGATGGGTGTAGTAAAATAAGTCACTGGCTCCATGGCATGTGTGAATATTAATCTCCAGCTATTTTAAAGCCATAATAATCATGTCAGTCTTTTTTTAAGGAAATTGTAAGATACTCACTTGAGTAAGGCTCACAAATGTGAAAATATGATGTCTGCTGTTGCATAATTCTAAGTCTAATTTTGGGGGGTCTATTAACTACATGTGTAATAAAATATGTAAATATTATTGTAAATTTCAACCCTTTTTCAATTTCCTAAGATCTGAGAGACTAAGTAAATATTAGCAAAGGTTAAATATATTTAGTTCCTCCTCATATTAAAACTCACCTTCATCTCCACACACTAGCTTTTTGGCAATGCAGGGGATTTCCACATATCCAAACTCTTTCAGTCTGGATACCTGCTGGGCTGTAATAGGATGCAGCCACATAGCTGTGTTCATTGCAGGGCAGAAGAGAAGAGGACGACTGGTATCCCAGGCTCTTACCACACACGTCTGAAATGACAAATACACATATACCTGGAAATCATTTCACAGAAATTCTGCAATAAATGATTATTTGCAAAATCTTTAGTGTTTCATCTTCTTACCAGCAGATTATCACAAATACCACTAGCAATCTTTCCAAGAGTGTTGGCATCAAGAGGGGCAATGACAAGTAGGTCTGCCCAACGCCTTAGCTCAATGTGTAGCACAGGGTCAGATCTCTGTTTCCACAGCTAAATGAGAGACATGCTGTTTGAAATGCATCCAGTTACACAGTCACATCTTCACTTCTGTCTGGAATGCATAAGTTAAACCAGTGTTTTTATGTCTCAGAATTCTCACAAGTAACTCCAGTGTTTTCAAGTTAATAATGGGCAACTCATACCACATTTCATTTTGCTCAGTATGGCACTGTACAGTATTCCTTCACCTATTTTATTTGAAGAGCCCAAGCTGACCTTCATATTGATTATATATGTCATGTTAATTTGTCTTTTCTATATATATAGCTATATATGTTTTCAGTGTAATAATGGCTACATTAGAATATCATACTCGAGTTAGTTATTACCTCCCATTCATCCTTGTCACTGTAGATTTTGACTGAGACCTCAGCAGAATTATAGAAGTGCTTGGCATGCTCTGTAGTGACTACTCGTACATCCACCTACAGCATGACAACATAAATGACATAAATGACAGTGACATTTTACTACTGCAGAAGAGATAGATAGATAGATAGATAGATAGATAGATAGATAGATAGATAGATAGATAGATAGATAGATAGATAGATAGATAGATAGATAGATAGATACAGTGGGGCAAAAAAGTATTTAGTCAGCCACCGATTGTGCAAGTTCCCCCACTTAAAATGATGACAGAGGTCAGTAATTTGCACCAGAGGTACACTTCAACTGTGAGAGACAGAATGTGAAAAAAAAATCCATGAATTCACATGGTAGGATTTGTAAAGAATTTATTCATAAATCAGGGTGGAAAATAAGTATTTGGTCAATAACAAAAATACAACTCAATACTTTGTAACATAACCTTTGTTGGCAATAACAGAGGTCAAACGTTTACTATAGGTCTTTACCAGGTTTGCACACACAGTAGCTGGTATTTTGGCCCATTCCTCCATGCAGATCTTCTCAAGAGCAGTGATGTTTTGGGGCTGTCGCCGAGCAACACGGACTTTCAACTCCCGCCACAGATTTTCTATGGGGTTGAGGTCTGGAGACTGGCTAGGCCACTCCAGGACTTTCAAATGCTTCTTACGGAGCCACTCCTTTGTTGCCCGGGCGGTGTGTTTTGGATCATTGTCATGTTGGAAGACCCAGCCTCGTTTCATCTTCAAAGTTCTCACTGATGGAAGGAGGTTTTGGCTCAAAATCTCACGATACTTGGCCCCATTCATTCTGTCCTTAACACGGATCAGTCGTCCTGTCCCCTTGGCAGAAAAACAGCCCCATAGCATGATGTTTCCACCCCCATGCTTCACAGTAGGTATGGTGTTCTTGGGATGCAACTCAGTATTCTTCTTCCTCCAAACACGACCAGTTGAGTTTATACCAAAAAGTTCTACTTTGGGTTCATCTGACCACATGACATTCTCCCAATCCTCTGCTGTATCATCCATGTGCTCTCTGGCAAACTTCAGACGGGCCTGGACATGCACTGGCTTCAGCAGCGGAACACGTCTGGCACTGCGGGATTTGATTCCCTGCCGTTGTAGTGTGTTACTGATGGTGACCTTTGTTACTTTGGTCCCAGCTCTCTGCAGGTCATTCACCAGGTCCCCCCGTGTGGTTCTGGGATCTTTGCTCACCGTTCTCATGATCATTTTGACCCCACGGGATGAGATCTTGCGTGGAGCCCCAGATCGAGGGAGATTATCAGTGGTCTTGTATGTCTTCCATTTTCTGATGATTGCTCCCACAGTTGATTTTTTCACACCAAGCTGCTTGCCTATTGTAGATTCACTCTTCCCAGTCTGGTGCAGGTCTACAATTCTTTTCCTGGTGTCCTTCGAAAGCTCTTTGGTCTTGGCCATGGCAGAGTTTGGAGTCTGACTGGTTGAGGCTGTGGACAGGTGTCTTTCATACAGATGATGAGGTCAAACAGGTGCCATTCATACAGGTAACGAGTGGGGGACAGAAAAGCTTCTTACAGAAGACGTTACAGGTCTGTGAGAGCCAGGGATTTTCCTTGTTTGAGGTGACCAAATACTTATTTTCCACCCTGATTTACGAATAAATTCTTTACAAATCCTACCATGTGAATTCATGGATTTTTTTTTCACATTCTGTCTCTCACAGTTGAAGTGTACCTCTGGTGCAAATTACTGACCTCTGTCATCATTTTAAGTGGGGGAACTTGCACAATCGGTGGCTGACTAAATACTTTTTTGCCCCACTGTAGATAGATAGATAGATAGATAGGGAAGGGGAAAAGGGAGGGAGACACACATCAGTAGCATGAATTTCCTGTTCCACCACATCCCATTTAAAATTGAGATCTGATGACTGTGGATGCCTGAAAGCCACTTGTGTACAATGGATTCACTGTCATGTTCACAAACCAGTTTAACATGGTTTGAGCTTCATGGCATGTTATCCTGCAGGAAGCAGCCATCAGAAAATGAGTACTCTGTGGTCATAAATGATAGACATATTCATAAAATACTCTCAGGTAGGCTGTAATATTTAAATGATGACTTAAATGTACTAAGAGGCCTGGAGTGTGCCAAGACAATATCCCCCACAACATAACACCACCTTCTGCCTGAACAATTGACACATGGCTGGATTGGACCAAGTTATATTATCTTTATAATGATAATGATAATAATGGATTGGATTTATATAGCGCTTTTCAAGGCACCCAAAGCGCTTTACAATGCCACTATTCATTCACTCTCGCATTCACACACTGGTGGAAGCAAGCTACGGTTGTAGCCACAGCTGCCCTGGGGCAGACTGACAGAAGCGAGGCTGCCATATCACACACATCGGCCCCTCTGGCCAACACCAGTAGGCGGTAGGGTAAAGTGTCTTGCCCAAGGACACAACGACCAGGACAGAGAGCCCAGGGATCGAACCGGTGACCTTCCGGTTACAATGCCAATTTCTCACCCTACCATTTGAACATTTTTCCAAACTTCTGCTGTCCAATTTTGGTGAGTCTGTATGAACTGTAGCCTCATTTTTCAATGTCTAGCTGACAGGCATGGCACAGGGTGGGGTTTTGGCTAAGGTTTGATGAGTTATGCATTGAGAGATACTCTTCTAGTACCATGGTTGTAACATGAGGTTTTTGAATTACTCTCCTCTAACCCTGGACATCACAAATGCATTTTCACCAAGAAAGCTGCCATTCACTGGACATTTTCTCTTTTTTGGGCTATTCTCTGTAAACCCTAGAGATAATTGAGTGGGAAAATACCAGTAGATCAGCAGTTCCTGAAATACTCAGAACAACCTGTTTGCGGCCCACAAACATGCCACGTTCAAAGTCACTTAAATCACCTTTCATTGCCATTCGGATGTTCAGATGAAGTTAAGCAGGTAATCTTGACCATGTCTACATGCCTAAATGCTTGAGTTGCTGCCATGGGATTGGCTAAATAGATATTTGCATTAAAAAGCAGCTTAATTGGTGTACCTAACAAAGTAGCCAGTGAGTGCAGATAGAGTCTACATTGGTATGAATTTCTGTTTACTCTAAGTTTTTACATTATTATAGAGTATTTTTAAACAACTGTAGGTATTTGATTGCCTTTACCACTAGTATGCTTGAATTAATTCATCAATTGTTTTATAATTAGCAGGGCTTGAGCAGGTGAAGTGTTCATTCTTTCTCAAGTAAATAAATACAGTGGGGCAAAAAAGTATTTAGTCAGCCACCGATTGTGCAAGTTCCCCCACTTAAAATGATGACAGAGGTCAGTAATTTGCACCAGAGGTACACTTCAACTGTGAGAGACAGAATGTGAAAAAAAAATCCATGAATTCACATGGTAGGATTTGTAAAGAATTTATTCGTAAATCAGGGTGGAAAATAAGTATTTGGTCAATAACAAAAATACAACTCAATACTTTGTAACATAACCTTTGTTGGCAATAACAGAGGTCAAACGTTTACTATAGGTCTTTACCAGGTTTGCACACACAGTAGCTGGTATTTTGGCCCATTCCTCCATGCAGATCTTCTCAAGAGCAGTGATGTTTTGGGGCTGTCGCCGAGCAACACGGACTTTCAACTCCCGCCACAGATTTCCTATGGGGTTGAGGTCTGGAGACTGGCTAGGCCACTCCAGGACTTTCAAATGCTTCTTACGGAGCCACTCCTTTGTTGCCCGGGCGGTGTGTTTTGGATCATTGTCATGTTGGAAGACCCAGCCTCGTTTCATCTTCAAAGTTCTCACTGATGGAAGGAGGTTTTGGCTCAAAATCTCACGATACTTGGCCCCATTCATTCTGTCCTTAACACGGATCAGTCGTCCTGTCCCCTTGGCAGAAAAACAGCCCCATAGCATGATGTTTCCACCCCCATGCTTCACAGTAGGTATGGTGGTCTTGGGATGCAACTCAGTATTCTTCTTCCTCCAAACACGACCAGTTGAGTTTATACCAAAAAGTTCTACTTTGGGTTCATCTGACCACATGACATTCTCCCAATCCTCTGCTGTATCATCCATGTGCTCTCTGGCAAACTTCAGACGGGCCTGGACATGCACTGGCTTCAGCAGCGGAACACGTCTGGCACTGCGGGATTTGATTCCCTGCCGTTGTAGTGTGTTACTGATGGTGACCTTTGTTACTTTGGTCCCAGCTCTCTGCAGGTCATTCACCAGGTCCCCCCGTGTGGTTCTGGGATCTTTGCTCACCGTTCTCATGATCATTTTGACCCCACGGGATGAGATCTTGCGTGGAGCCCCAGATCGAGGGAGATTATCAGTGGTCTTGTATGTCTTCCATTTTCTGATGATTGCTCCCACAGTTGATTTTTTCACACCAAGCTGCTTGCCTATTGTAGATTCACTCTTCCCAGTCTGGTGCAGGTCTACAATTCTTTTCCTGGTGTCCTTCGAAAGCTCTTTGGTCTTGGCCATGGCGGAGTTTGGAGTCTGACTGGTTGAGGCTGTGGACAGGTGTCTTTTATACAGATGATGAGGTCAAACAGGTGCCATTCATACAGGTAACGAGTGGGGGACAGAAAAGCTTCTTACAGAAGACGTTACAGGTCTGTGAGAGCCAGGGATTTTCCTTGTTTGAGGTGACCAAATACTTATTTTCCACCCTGATTTACGAATAAATTCTTTACAAATCCTACCATGTGAATTCATGGATTTTTTTTTCACATTCTGTCTCTCACAGTTGAAGTGTACCTCTGGTGCAAATTACTGACCTCTGTCATCATTTTAAGTGGGGGAACTTGCACAATCGGTGGCTGACTAAATACTTTTTTGCCCCACTGTACGTCATACTAGTTGTTACAGAGAAGATTTTCCTACAACTGACTGTTTAATAAAAAAAAAAAAGAATGATGTTTACAAGACATTACTGCTTCCAGTGACATCCGTGATCCCACATCATTTTGTTGGAAATTAAATTGACTGATTGGGGCATTACGTCTCTCTGCTCCATGGGATGTGCATCCATGCATATTCTCGCATGTTAAACTCAAATGAAGCAATTATTCTTAGTTTGACAGGCCAAATATTTCTCTCTACAGGTATTAGCTATTACACATACAATTTAAAATTATTTGCATTGCTATGCAAACGCATAGCTTCCTCACCCTGTTTACTACAAAAGTCCTAACACACTTTATT
Source organism: Neolamprologus brichardi (assembly GCF_056152115.1). Classification (NCBI taxonomy): domain Eukaryota; kingdom Metazoa; phylum Chordata; class Actinopteri; order Cichliformes; family Cichlidae; genus Neolamprologus; species Neolamprologus brichardi. The sequence goes on from NC_142110.1 coordinate 13,965,068, forward strand.
TAGTATATTGCAAAACCTTTCCCACACTAATACCAACACTGTCATATATTATCCCCGTTTAACATTTACGTCTTCAAATGTCGTTTTCTCTATTTTCATGGACGACCATTGTGGTTTTTAATTAACATGCAGATATTGCTGGCTCAGATTTGCTCTGTTTATCAGTCTAAGACTTTTTTTTCTGCGACTGGATAAAAGAGCTATAATAACTAGAATATACTGCGTTTGTAGCGATGCTGCCTAACATCCCCATCTTGCGGTAAAGGTAAGCTTATGCGTATTTTGCCACTTAGATAAACAATAAATGTATATAGGTGCTTGTGCTATTATTTGCTAACTATGTACGGGGAAAATAGAAACATTCATGATATGCAAACATTAATTAATATGAAGCAGCTCACCCCGGAGAGTTCAAGAAGCTGGGAGACCATAAAAGGCAGTTTCAAGGCTGCAACGCTTCCTGTCACTCCAACAAGGACATTAAATGTCCCGGAAGTTTTCAACAAATCAGTTTTTAAACTTGACATATGGTCGTCTTGCTGCCTGTCAGCCTATTGCCAAAAGAAAAATTAGACAAGCTGTCGCGTTCCTGTGACACTTCCGTAAATATTCACTTAGCCAATCAGGGAAGAGCACGTCTAACGTTTGTGCCTCCTGCACGAGCGCGTCTCAGCACTGATCAGTGGAGAGCGCGCACGTTCGAAGAATATTCTGGGTAATTGCTAAAGTCCTTCCAGGGCAGCTAGCATGAAGCGTGGAGCGTTCATTTATTGTTTGCCTCACTGATATTTGCCCGATTAAAAAAACAGATCAAAAACGCAATAATGGCACTCACACCTCTTGTTTATTGGGCTCAACGCCATGAAGACATTTACCTGCGAGTTGAGCTGACAGATGTTCAGGTGAGAGTCCCTCCTGCAGTTGCTTGTCACGGGCAAAACGCTTTAGCATGGTTCTGACTTTTTTTTTTTTTTAAACATTGTTTTTGGGCCTCTGATGGTAAATGGGAAGCAATGCAAATACAGACGAAAGGTTCCTGTAAACGTTATCCTGCTGGATAGCTGTACTATTTGCATACTGTATGAGAGCTGAGATCTCTTATGTGATAACTGTTCCATACAAAGCTCTCTGTTGAGGCCCTTCGTTCAATATGTGGTACGTCTAAAGCCACACAACCTGTTCGAACCTGTTTTTAAAACCTGTTGATTTTAAGAATATTTGTGTTAACAGTTAATCACATGGGTGAAAAGTCCTAAAAATACCTGTTGGAACTACTCGGAAGGCGGGGTGGGTGGGGGTGGTAGCATCGTTCACACGCGGCGCTCGTGGGGTTATGTGTGAGGGACAGGTGTTGTTACACACATGATATCACATCATCCCATACTACATGCTACAGGAGGGCCTCTCAGCACTCGTTTTTTTCTTCTTTTTATAGCACTTAACTCTATTTCTGATCATGTAACAGAAGATTCAGGTTAGAGACTTTTTAAGCACTTATTTTACCTGGTAATTAAATATCCTATGTGTTTTGGAATGTAGTTTGTCACGGTTATATTGTAACATAAGATTAAGATCTTTGTTTCGGGTTTCTGTTAACAGGAAGTAAAAAAAATCTTGATCTAGCGAGGAAGTATGCTTATCCTTTGCCTGTGTTTTTGCAGAATATTGACGTCCACGTGGATGAAAATGTCCTTCACTTTTCAGGTAACATGGATTCACGGATTTCATTTGCATTTGGTGATTAAAGACATATTTTTAAAAATATTTTTGTGGCATTTCATTTGTGATATCCTGTTTGTAGCCCAGGGGCATGGTGCAAAAGGACAAAATGAGTACAAGTTCAGCTTGGAGTTCCTCTTACCAGTAAAGCCACAGGTATCTTGAGTAATTATATAATTTATCTTGTGGGATCAGAAATATATCTATAGACAGAATAACTTTAAGATTGCTCTTAAATCTTTTCCTTTCCTTTCTGTGGTTTTCCTGTTTGTGCTCATTGCGTGAACCTGTAGGTCAGCTACAAGTCCACACAGCGGCAGGTGAACATTATAGTGCACAAAATACAGCGAGGTTGGTGGGAAAGGCTGACTGTCCAGGAGCGTAAACCTGTCTTCCTGGCACCGGACTTTGATCGCTGGCTGGACGAGTCAGACGCTGAGATGGAAATCAGAGAAAAGGTAGGAGTACAACTTGGCATTTGACAATTGTTACTAAATGACACTCGCAGATAAAGATTAAAAAATGTCAGTATGACTAAAATAATTGATTAAAGACTCTAATATTTTCATTTTTTAAATACTTTTAAAAGGAGGAGAAAAAGAACAGGCTGAAGGCTTCAAGACAAAAAGAAGAAGGTGGGTGCAGAAAATATATTGCACTTGAACATTCTGTTTTATCAGATAGCTTTGAAAGGAAAACTGCTGATACTATTTTCCAATTTCTTTGAAATATTTCAGGGTTCGTCAGCCTGAAAACTGTGTTCTTGATTGTGTACAACCTGGTCCAGTTTCTTGGTTTTTCATGGATCTTTGTCAACATGACAGTGCGCCTGTTTATCATTGGCATAGGTGTGAAAATATATTACACAGGAGAAGCTGAAAGTGTCACTTGCTTCCCAGAAAACTGGTTAAAACATGTCCGTTCTAAAACTCTTTTCAGATTCCCTCTATGACACATTTCACACAATTTCGGATGTGATGTTCTTCTGCCAGATCCTGGCATCAGTAGAGGTCCTGAATGCTGCTTTTGGTGTAGTCAAGACAGGTGTTATACCAACTCTTATACAGGTATGGGATGTTTTTTTGTTTTTTTTTGCCTGAGTTCAAGTTTCCTAAAGTTACAGATTGAGCACCAATACACATCTTTTGTTTGTGCACTAGGTGGTCGGAAGGAATTTTATCCTCTTCATCATTTTTGGTAGTCTGGAGGAAATGCACCACAAGCCAGTTGTGTTCTTTGTTTTCTATCTGTGGAGTGCTATTGAGATTTTTAGGCAAGTATGCATTTTCCTATTGTTTACAGTAAACAGTCATCTAGTGATATATAGTACAGCTTTAGCCAGTTGTATTTAAATAAAACTAAAATTGGATAAGATTTAGAGCTTTGCAAATGTTTGGAAGTTACAGTTTTTGTTAGATTTTATTCACATTTCAGCCTTGAAACAGGCAAGTAGCAGTCGCATCTGAGCTATAATTTTATAAGAATGTGTAACTGTGGATGCAACTTTGTGTCATTTTATTTGGAGCATGACTTTTTTTCCCCTTAACCAACATGCTCATCCTTTTTCAGGTATCCCTTTTACATGCTGGGCTGTTTCAATACAGAGTGGAAAACCCTCACTTGGCTGCGGTATACTGTCTGGATGCCACTGTATCCACTAGGTGTTTTAGCTGAAGGTAGGCTTTTTTTTAAAACAAAATTTGATATAAAAAACATGCAAACATGTTTATAGACTCTTTTATATATACTCTTATCTCTCAATCCCACGTAGCTCTTGCAGTGATCCAGTCCATCCCCATCTTTGATGAATCTAAACTCTTCAGCATTCCTCTGACTAAAGTGATCGGCACCTCTGTCAGCTTCTCTTACTTCCTGTACATTTATCTTGTTCTCATGTTTTTGGGTGAGTCCCCACATGAACTGTCTCTCACATGACACATATATATTCTAACTTAACCACTGCTGCTCTGATATTAATCTTGGTTCCCCCTCCCCCCCACCAAAGGACTTTTTATCAACTTTCGCCACCTTTACAAGCAGAGGAAGAGGCGCTTCCGGACCAAAAAGAGGAAAGCAAATTGAGACTCAACACCAACAGCATTCCTTGAACACCTTTGCTGCCTGCTTATTCCTTGACATTTGTTTTTAATAATCATCATCCTTATGTCAAATTTATTATCAACTCAATTTTTGACAGCCTGTCCATATAAAAACTAAAATGACAATAGATGATGCAGTATTTCTGTCCTCATTGCACGAGCAAACTTATTGGTGACCAAGTTTGCACACATATACCGGTACATTTCCATAGCACCTGTGTGATAGTGCCCCCCCCCCCCCCTCTTTTAGTCGTTTTTCTCCCACGCAGCGCTATTTTGAGAAGCACTGATAAGAAAACCCTGTTATCATTTCATATTCAGTCACTGCCATATGTATAAAGAAAACAAGTCATCATTCCACATGACAAGCTCTTGGTTATAATTTCACAATTCCAAACCATTCCACAAAGCTCAGGGAAAAATAACCAGACTGCTAAAAAAAAAGTGTCCGTTGTGCTCAACAACAACCTTCAAGGAGCAATGTTAAATTGTAACAGGTTTTTTTCTGGCTGCTTTTTTTATTATTTGCACTTGAATTACGAATGCCAACAGTAATAGCCGTTTACTCTGTTCTGTAAATGTGGCAGTTATTTGACAATGAATAAAAATCAAATTTTAATGTGGTTATTGTGTCAAAAGATTCCTACAAAGGAACATTTATAAAAACAAAACAACACTGAATCCCAAAGATGACTTCGTAAAATAATCCCGTGAACGTCTTTACAGGGTGTACGCAACGCTGCACCACATTGGTCCACGCAGGCTGAGCCTATGATATTTTGAGTTCATTCATACAAATTCGGATGCAGCTCAGCTTGAGAAATCCGTGTGCATGGGAACAATGTTGTGATCAAAAGCAGCATACTGGGAGTCACCAGTGCTGGCTAGTTTAAGCTGCTGTGCAGCGTGGGAGAGCTGGAAAGCAGCATCAGGATGTGCCGAGTCTGGCAGCATGGTGCACTCTCTCTCCAGCAGATCGGCAACTCCCTTCAGGAGCTCCCAGAAACCAAAAGCCAAAGCAGCCTTACGTAGACGGTTCAGCTCCTGTCAGAATCAAAATGAAAAAATAACATTTCATTTTTGGAAAAAAACAAACATAGCTTTAAAAATTATAGTTTAGAGCCATTCCAGCTAATCTTACCTTATAGAAGGTCTGAGTTTTATCTGGCAGTTTCCTGGCATTCCTCAGGATCTTCTGGACATCAGTCTGTACAATGACAGCATAAAAAAACGAGTCAATGAATCAAAAGGGCCCTTAAATGTTTTGACCAATGAAATGTTTTTATATTCATTTTAGTGATTACGGCAATCCAGTATCTCAATTAGTAGAATATTTATTAGTTGATCTGTATTGGAAATTGTTGGTTCACCATTTTGTTAAGTACAGAGTCAACATAGCCATCTACAAGATGATTTTAGAGTACTCTATGCGCAGATCTTCTGATAAGCTTCAGTGAGATGCAGATTTCCCCTTTTCAGCAGGAGTTAGCACACATTGCTAAATCTATGAGCAAATGGTTTGCTGACAATGTTATTACTGTGCATGACTAGCTAGCCAACTAATCTGATCTAAATGCCAAAAAGAATCTGTGAGATAATGTCAGGAAGATGAGAAACACAGACAAGCTGCACTATCGGCCACTATCAAAGCAACCTGGGCTTCAGTGCAGATCACCTCCATGCCACGCCGCCTTGATAAATGATAAAAGCACTCAAACTAAGTGCTGAGTGTTTACATGAACTTTACAGTAGGTGGACATTTCTTTATTGTAAATCTTTTTTTGATTAAACTTAGGAAGCATTTTAATAATCTGAGACACTGGATTTCCGTTTTTAAATGAGCTATAAACCACAAGCCTCAAGATTTATATCAAATAGTAAATATTTCCTCATATTTTTAGGAAATATTTCACTTCATGTGTAATAATTATTGAATAAACTACAAAAACGAAAAACATTTTGATGACATTTTCCTTTTTTTTAAGATTCACTAATATAAGATTACATAGTTGGTCATGTGAAGATTACTCTGAATGACAGACTTGGACTGACCTGAAGAATCAATATTTGTTCGATGGCGACAATATTGACAAAATCAAATACCTGAAATTCCTGGAGCAATTATTAATCACAGGAACAAGAATTTCAATAAATATTAACCAAGCTCTGCTGAAGAGAGTTCAAACAAAGTAGAGGCTTGCTGAGCCCACTGTACAGGCAGTGAACAGAGCAGCCTCTGAGAAGCCAAGTAACTCATTAGTCAAGTACAAGAAATTAATCTGAAGCTATTTTGACAATTTCGCAAATAAACCTTTTTTTTTTCTTTTCTTCTTCTTACACAGAAATGTCAGAAATTAATCGCTTTCTGGGTTTTTTAAAACACAGAAAGCAGTTCATTAAAAGAATATAATTGGATAAATTTATCACTGACATAAATGTTTGAAATTTTTGTCTTTTCTCCAAACTTTCAAGAGAAAAATACTCTCACGCAGTAATTTTACTTCACCTGTAGTCCACTGGCCTTAATCCACACGGTCACATTCTGGGCATAGCTACGTTTCACCTGTGGTTGTACAGGAAATGGACTTTTACTGTCATCCTCTCCGTAGGGATTATCAGCCGCTTCTGTGACATGAGAAAGGTCACGGGACAACATAGTGAGGTCAGTCAATACACTGCATCATGAGACACGTGAGAAACCCAGGTGAAGTATTAACTACTTGATCGTGTACACAGTCTGTTGTTCTTTAGGACTTGTGCATGGGTCATTGTGTCACATGTTAAATAAAACACAGAGTTTCAGAATATCCCTAAAATGGTTTGCGGCTTAATTTAAGCCACTGGGGGGAAAAAAGAAAAAGAAAAAAAGAATTTAAACACAGTGCACTTAGAAACCCCATATAATCTTTTGTAAACACAGAACTCTTCATATTTGCTCATTTGACCCTCATCTGCAATGAAACTTTGCATGGTGGAGAGATTAAAAAAAAGTCACCTGAGATTGGTCCCAAATGTGATATCTTGCCCAGCCAGGGCAGAGGCCCCGGACCGGGATCAAAAAGAGACATCATCAAGTTTGATTTCTTCTTGCTGTCTGCCTGGGAGTACAACATGCCGTACCACTCCGGCCTGAGGGGCAAAAAAGCAAACTACATATACAATTTGTTTGTATAATATAGCAGTCTTTATGGTGCAGGTTAATATAAAAGAGTTTATATAACAGCTCTGCTGCATCTCACCCCAGCTGGACCAGCGCCACCATGCCTTCAACCTTCAGACTTCCATGTAAAAGCACACAAAAATTGGGACTTTTGCCTGCCATCTGACTGGCAGAAGGTTCCTCCTCAAGCTCATCTGTGGTTCCGGTACCAACTTCATCCACATCTAAAATCAAGTACACATAATAACCTAAATCATAAATATTTGCTATTCTTTATTAATCAGAAAAAAATACTTGTTTTCATTTCTGCTGTCAGACAATTTTACTTACTTTTTTCTCATCTCTTCTATTAATGTTACTTTTAATCTTTTATATTACAGAATGAGATCAATTTTTTAAAAGAAGTACTGAAAGAAATTTGTGTGCATGACAAATAAAGGAAGCTCGAACCTCAAGGGATTTCCCAGCAGCTTTGCTCTTCCTTCCTATTTTGTTGGTTTCTTGTAGTCTGAGGCATTTCCTGATTCGTTCGTTATCAACCTTATTTACTAAAATGGATTTGTTCTGCAACAGCAAACTCTAAAGTTCTTTTTTCTTTCTTTCTTAAGTGAGTTAACATAAAGCTGCTTGAACATTTGGGTGTTTACATCTAAATACGAGGAGTTGTGCACAAGCTGCAAAGCTAATATGTCACCAATCAGCATTTCTCTATAACTGGAACATAGCAAAAGTATTAAAACCAACCTTTGTTTACAGCAATAGGTAATACCAAGTGTCTGGATATGACAGGAGGACTTGCAATGTCAGCAATTTCAATGAAACCCACAATCTCCAAATCTGAAAGGCATATAAGAGAAAGATTTGTTTAAAAAAAAAATGAAGAATTTAAAGAGGATACGAAACACTAAACATATAAAGGCCAGTTCACATCGTGGAGGTCTGCTCTCAAAAACTGACATAGATGTAACACTGTCTGTGAAAGAAGTGCTTAAAGTTTACTTAAATAAGAACAGTGTGGAGGACAGACTGTTTGAATCACCAGACCAACAGGATGAAGTTAGAAACTGATTTTTCCTCCTCAAACCAGCTGTACTGAGCAGCACAATCAGCTCATGCAATCAGCTAAGTTTCTTAGCCCAGCACAAAAATGATCCCCTTAAACTGATTTTTAGTTTTAGTGTCTTTATTTTCCTTAGAGTTATTGATTCTCTCACTAGTTAGCTAACGTAAAATAATGTAAGTCTACTAGCTGCCACCAGCCAACCACATGACGTCACGTTCCGTACTGACAGATTAAAACTTCAGCACTTATTTCTTAAATCCTGCTTCACAGTTACATCTATGTCAGTTTTTTAAAGTAGGGTTCCATGATGTAAATTAGCTTTTATGCGTGTAATGTTTCATGACCTCTTTAAATTAAACTAATCATAAAATCTGAAGCCAGCTGAGTACCTGTACTAACAGTCCGGGGCATGGGCTCCACCTCTTCATCCATCACGACAGGCTCAGGTCGAGGGAAGACCTGAACATCTGAGGATAGATTCCCACAGTGCAAAACCGCATGGAAGGGAGAGTATACAAGATCGATCAGCTTCCTGGGGACATGCAGATATAGAATATGACCAAAGATGCCCTTACTAAACATATGAAAGAGGTTAAAATGTTTTTTGTGAATAATCTAAACAGTTACAGTAGTACCCAAACATGGTCTGTACACTCTTCATGCAAAGCGGTCCCTCCATAGTAAAGATTTGCCCATCCCCTCCACTAAGGCGAAGTAATTCCTCCAGGTTGTCCATGGCATCAGTCATCTGTAACTGAAATTACACAAGACAGTGGGTCTAATTTTTCAAAGCTGGGCTATTTAGCTAGATTAAGTTAAACTTTTACATATTTGCAATTTAATGGCAATTTCCACATTCTCAATTAGATTGATCATGCTTCCTGAAAGGGACTGACAGACGGAATAAATATAGATCTAGGGCTGAGACTGTGGTATGGGGAAGACTGGTGGTTGCTCCTGGGCCTCGCAGATTCCCAAGTATGAAAATGAGAACTAAGAACCTGAGTGAAGGAAGTAGCCATACAATAGTCATAGGACAGGGAGTGAATGAGGTGTGGTCCTCCTCCTAAAAAAAATCTCCATGAGAAACTTCCTCACTTGGGATACAATAGCACAAAAACTTTAACAGATTAGTGCTGTGAGGTTATCTATAGCAAATTTTTGTCTGTTGATTCTGAAATGCTGACAGAGAAATCATCTTAAACCTTTAATCAAAGGTCACCTCATCTACAAATTTCATGACGATAAACATTTCACTCACATGTACTGTACCAGTGTACCTGCACATGTGATGTGACAATAAAAGTGATATGATTTGATGAATACCTAATATTTAATAACATGCAGGGTTTTTCCCCGATTAAAAGTTGGTGACTATTTATAACCATGATTAGTATGCATATAGTCAACACAAAAAGACTGTGCTATTTCACTTATACTTATAAGTTTATACATTTTATGTTATTTTTTTGCCATTTGAAAAATAAAATGTATTCAAATTTATTTTTTTAAATAACAGCTTTGTGAAGTAACAGCCTCTTTGTTGGAAGCCAAAATGTTTTATGTGCTGGAAAACTATAGTTTGAGTCTCTGAAGGTAGAAAACAACTGTCATACTGCTATCATCCTAAAATGTTCACAGAAATGTGTGATTTACAGGCGTCTAACACAGGCAATATGACCCTGAATTGTGTTTTTGATAGCTGCTTCTGGTATCATGTAACTGTAAGGATGGCTCAATACCTCCTCTGCATTGGCAATACACATGATGAACAGTTTGGTAGGAAAAGGGAAAGGAAGAGGAAATTTCTTGTCATCCCCACGTAGTTTCAGTGTTTGGAGGGAGTGGCGTAAAGACCCCTTCCCAATACCAAGGGATCCATCAGTAACCAGCACCACCTACAGGACATATGGAAGAAGTACATAAACATAACTCAGTATATGCACATATGGTTCAGATCACTACAGGAAAGCTATTCGACCAATAATAAGCAAAAAATAAATACAATAAATACAGAGGTGTGGCGATACTGAATAAAGTGTTAGCCAAATACCTGACAGGGGCAGGCACTACCCCACTCCTGCTGTACTACATTACTAACTCCATTTAGAGCTGCTTCAACACAGGTTTTGTCATAGTCTTCCAGGTTGCTCAGAGCCTCCTGTGCAGGAAAAAAAACAACATACGGTAATCCCAAAATCAGACCGCTTTTCAAGGAAACAAAATATACTTTGACTTTTCAGACAGATATGTCACATGAGCACACTTTACCTGCAATGCATTGTAGTCTCTGGTGAAAGGTACCAGGAGTTCCCACAGGGAAGAAAAGGCCATCAGCGACGTGAACTCCAAGCGGTAGTTTGAGGCCATGTGTTCAAACAACATATTGAGTCCGTGGACCGCCAGGTTCTTCCTCTGAAACTCTTCGACGCCATCCAATGACACTGGTCGTGTCATGGACAGAGACACATCCATTAACACCACAGTAGGCATGGCTCACCGCTTACAGATCCCAAATATGAAAACAGAAGTCCGCTGCAATGCTCCCACTAACGGATTCTACTGCGTTGTCGTCGCTGAGGCGTATTTAGCTAGAACAACTAAATACACAGGCGCCGTCAGTAAAGATAAGGGAACATATGGTAACATCCGAACTGTTAGCTAGTTGTTTGGCTAATTTACATTAGCATTCTGTAACGCTACGGCAAACGAATGAAATGTTCCAGCTGCCATTTAACCAAAATTACATTATAACTATCCAAAACCCAAGATACAAAGTAAAGAAGCGGTATCAGAAAAAATAATTACTAAAACCTACGCGCCTTTCAGTTTTTACGCTAACTAAACAATGGTTATGGTGTACTGTGCACCAGCACTTCCGTCCGGCTGACATTAGTGTACACATCAGCGGATAGTTCCCGGGAGATAAAAAAAAAAAAAAAAACCCATAACAACAACAATAATAGTAATAATAATGATAATGATGATAATAATAACGATCTGGCTGCAGACATAACTTTTTATCATCTAGAGATGCGGTCAGTCTTTTGGCGACTTGTTTTGCACAAAAGACGGGCCGATAAGCAACGCCCACTTTAAAGCCCTGACCAGTAAAGATTTGGTAGACGCGTTTCAAGGTATCTACCCACATTTTCCGTGTTTTACTATTTTTAAATGTATTTTAGGTTTTCTGGACTCTGCTTTGATGATTAGTTTAAGATGAGACGCTACACATAATCCTATTATCAGGACCTAAAGTAGGTTATAATGTTTACGGTGAAGACTTTTCCAGCGTCATGTCCTATAACTTGAACATTCCTTAGATGTCTGCCACTATGATTAAAAATTATAATATCTGTTTTGATTATCTGAATAGAACAGAACCTCTGAAAATATCCTCATCTGGTGCTGTATTTGAGTTGTAATTGCAAAACAGTTCCTAAACTTTTTGAAGAACCTTTTTTTTTTTAGGTTTTGAAGTGGAAGTGGGGACTTTTTTTGATTGATTTTTCAAAGAGAAAAATGAATTGTACAAGAGGGAAACGACTGCGGCTGATAAAGCTTCATTTTTTTTCCTCTTTGGGACTCTCCTCTGTTCCCTCTGTCAGCTGACTGTCAGTGCCAGACCAGGTTTGCCTCAGAACGGAGAGGATTTCAGGGGGAAATTAACAAAGATACTTGAGGTGGAATCTCTCACTGCAAAGCATGATTATGATCCCCAAGATCAGACGCATGTGGTCGAGGATGTGGAAACAACCTCAGATTCCAAATACCCACCACTACCAAGTCTCTATTACTGCCAGTCACAAAAGGGTTTATCTCTGCAGCCTCTAAGCTTCCAAAAGAAATATCTACAGCAGCTCCAGCTCCTCCTGCACCGACCATCCTTCATGCTCATTATCCTCTAGATATCTTTTGGCTGGGTGATCCTTCACCTCATTGGGATCATTTACATGTTTGTGCTGCTGGCGATCTTGTGTGATGAATTCTTTGTTCCTGCTCTCAGGGTAATCAGGGACAAGTTAGCCATCTCCTATGATGTGGTGGGAGCCACCTTCATGGCTGCTGGAATATCCACCCCAAAGCTTTTGGGTTTCTTAATAGGAGTCTTCATCACCCATGACAATGTGGATTTTGGCACAGTTGCGGGCTCAGCAGTTTTCAATGTTTCCTTTGTGATTGGATTGTGTGCTTTGTTTTCTCGGCAAGTTCTCCACCTGTCCTGGTGGCCTCTATTAAGAAATGTGTCATTCTACATATTTGACCTCATCGTACTGATCATCATCTTCCTGGACAATGTCATAATGTGGTGGGAGAGCATGATGCTGGTGGCTTGTTAAACTCTCTGTCATTTTCATGAAGTTTAACATGCATATAGAGCACAAACTCAAGACCAAACTCCACAAACACAAGAGCATTTTTAAAGCTATTGCTGCAGAGGAACCTGACAAGGTAAGCTCTCCTTTTCAGAGCTCTTATGTTGAATCAGACAAGAAATTAATCTACTGTTTGGTATTTATGTCATTTTCAAGAGCCTAAAATGTGTATTATCTTGTTTAAAACCCATTAATTTAATGATTTCAACCGTGCCCACAAAAATCCTTAACTGACAATATCATCATAAATGTAGTTTCACACATAAACCTCATTTATTGGTCACTGTTAACTGGTTTGTAATGACTGCTTTGATTTAAAAAACTATTTAACCCCAGATGGTATCTACACCAGTGATGTGTTACAATTTTGGTGTATGATTGGGAACAAAACTACAGAGTGTAGTTCATTCAGATGTGTCTGTAAGTATGTTTTGCATCTATTTAAAGAATTAAAAGAATTAACACAAGGATAACATGAATGCCAGACGTTCACAGAAAACATATTAAAAAGTTACCAGTTAGACACATATGTAGTTGCAGCTATGTCAAAAATTGAAATTATACCGTCTGTAAAGTTGCAGTATTGTATAGTCTGTAGCATAAGATGATTAAAAACATGAAACTATAAACTATTTACTAAATTTCAGCACACATTTTAAAATTAAACCAAAAACCAAAGTTTACTTTTACGAGAACATCTTTCCAAATACATATTTATTTGATCCAAGTGATACCTCCTCTTTTGCTGCAAGATAGATAGCAAGCATATAGTGCATATACGGTGAGAGTGGGACGTAAACAAAGGCTTCAGGTGCATTTTATTATCAACCCATTAGGAAGCAGGTATGGGAGGAGTCAGTGCTAAAGCTGCGTTCACTCATGGAAATGCATTCATCTACACTAGGGGAGCATTAATCACACATACACGTGACATCACTGATCAAGTCACCACTGAAAGCTGCAAACAGTCTGAGTCTAATGGTTGGCTAGTTTTCAGAATATGGCATTTGCCCTTGCAACAGTGTTTTAAGATGCACTACTATTTCATATTCCTATGCTGGAAACACCGGAACAGCAATCCATCAAGGAACGTGTCATTTTATCAGTAATGCACGTTGATATGGTACTTATATGTTTTAATATGAAGTTTAAAGGTAGACACACCAGTATAACACGTTTCACTATGTCATCAAAGTTTTTTTTTCTCTAAACACCACGGTGTCAAAATACCATTAGACAGAACAAAAACTTATTTTGCATTAAACTGAATATTACTAAGGTATACTCACAAGTGAGAGTGCGGTAACGCACATAATCCTCTTAGAAGACTTCAGGTATTAGGTATTATGCTGATCCATTGTGAAGAGTTGTTCTGTGTCCTACATACATAACACTGGCCACTGCAACAGTTTGTTTGTGCCACAATAGCTGACAGTGGAAACCTGTTTTTGGAAATGCTTGCACTTATGATTTTGCAAGATGTTATTCTCTGGTAAGTCTGAACCTTTTTCTTCTCTTTGGATAAAGCAATTAGATTGGCTCCTTGCTTTAAATTTTGCATCACAACTCTAGTCTTTCATGTTGTGCAGAAACCAGCATTGTGCAAAGAAAGTAACTGTAACACTTTATAAATGGATCTATGAATACAATGGGGAAAATAATAATTTGATGATCTGCTGAATTTGTTCGTTTTCTCGTTTTCAAAGAAATAAACAGTCTCTGATATTTATGGGTTTTTTTTTTTTTCCAATGGAGAGACACACAATATCAACAAAAACTCCAGAAAAAAATGACATAGAACAAATTAGCCACTCTTTAGTTGCCTTGTATGTTTTGGATCATTGTCATGCTGGAAGACCCATCCACAACCTCTCTTCAGTGTTCTAGCTGAGGCAAGGAAATTCTTGTCCAAGATTTTGTGGTACGCAGCCCCGTCCTTTTGTCCCTCAATGAGAGGATCTCTCCTGTACCCAAAACATAATGTTTCCACCACCGTGTTTGACTGTGGGGATGGTGTTCTTAGGATCATACTCAAAATTTATTTTCCGTCAAACAAGGTGAATCAAGTTGATGCCAAAGAGCTTGATGTTTATTTCATCTGACCACAGCAATTTATCCCAAGCCTTCTTTAAATCGTTTAGATCTTTACTGGCAAACTTCACATGAGCCTATACATGTAGCTTCTTTATTAGAGTTACTTTGAAGCTCCACACAGAGGGTGATTGAGGGTCATTTTCTGTGTCTTACATTTCCTAATAGTCACATCAAGTGTTGTCACCTTCCCACCAAGCTTTTTGCTGATGCTCTTGTAGCCCATTCCTGCCCTGTGCAGGTCTGTAATCTTGCTCCTGACATTCTTTGACAGCACTTTACTCTTTAGCCTGTGGGAATGCAGAGGTTGGAATGGAAGAAACTGATTATGTGGACGATTGTGCGTCATGCACATAACTATTTAAGAACAGAAGTATCAAATCTTTATTTCGCTCAGTGACATGCAAATGACTTTATAACCTTTATGTAATGTGTTTTGTTTGATATTCTGTCTCTCTTTGTTAAACTAAAACTACCATAAAAAACTGATTTAATTTCGTTGTAAGTGAGCAAACAAATAATTGTTTTCCCCATGATAATACTATGACACATAATAATGGATAAATTTTAGTTATGAATAGTCCAAATGCCTTGAGATACGTGTATACTATTAATATCCTTTCCAAATGCAATTTTATCCCTGTTTTTCCTTTACTGTACTATAGACTGGGTATTCCATGGATTTGAAGATGTGAAATGAGTCACATCGCTGGAGTTTTGAATTCTGCCACCCCATGGTCTTCTGGGGAGAGAACTGGACTCCACCAAATTTTATTTATGCACCTTATTTCAACCTAGCTAAAAGCAACACTGCTGCTGGAGAAAAATGTATTGTACCAGAAGGAAGCGACTGCAGCTGAGCCGAGTTCTTTTTCTCCTCTCTGGGGTTTTCCTCTGTACCCTCTACCAGCTGACCATCAGCACTAGACTGTACGAGCCTTTGGCAATGCCTCAAATTGCACAGGATAGTGGGGAAGGTTCAGCAGAGGGCGTTGAGGAGATTGCAGATCTGGGAAAGGCTCTAACTACAGCATATGATTTAGAGCAAACTGAGCAAACAAACACAACGTATGATGTCCATAATGCAACTACAACTTCAGTATCCACAACATCTACCACTACTGAATCGCCATTATTGCCAACAACAAATCGGACTCTTGTGCATTGCATCTATGTGGCACCTGAACTTCCGGAGACACCCACGCCAGCTCCTCCTACAACTACCGTCCCACCAGCCTTTCCGGGTGAAGCGCCACATATGAAGGGTGATTACCCAGAGGACATTTTTTCAATCGAAGATCGCAGACGTGGCTGGGTGATCCTTCACATTATTGGGATGATGTACATGTTTGTGTCACTTGCAATTGTGTGTGATGAGTTTTTTGTTCCTGCTCTCGGGGTAATCACAAACAAGTTGGCAATCTCTGAGGATGTGGCTGGAGCCACCTTCATGGCCGCCGGAGGTTCTGCCCCTGAGCTTTTTACCTCTTTGATAGGAGTCTTCATTGCCCACAGCAACGTGGGTATTGGCACAATTGTGGGCTCAGCAGTTTTCAACATTTTGTTTGTGATTGGAATGTGTGCTTTGTTTTCTCGGGAGATTCTCCATCTGACCTGGTGGCCTCTATTCAGAGATGTGTCATTCTACATACTTGGCCTCATCTTTCTAATTATCTTCTTCCTGGATAATGTCATAATGTGGTGGGAGAGCATGATGCTGGTGGCTTGTTACACTGTCTATGTCATTTTCATGAAGTTTAATGTGCAAATAGAGCGAGCATTCAAGACCCAACTCCACAAACACAAGAGCATTGTCAAAGTTATTGCTGTAGAGGAACCTGACAAGGTAAGATCTTCTATTAAAGAATTCATCAAAGCTCTTATCCTCGGTCAGACAACTAATAAGTCTGTTGTTTGATATCTATATTGAAAAGTTTTCTCCATTTTCACCCAAACCCATAAACTACTGGTAACAGAAAACAACCCAATGAAACTTTTGAAGAGCTAGGTATGCTAGCTAGGTATTAATGCATTCCTGCTGGAGAGACATAAATCAGCAGATTTTAAGATATTTAACTAGTAGAGGTTTTTGTAGGGATTATTATTAGCAACTAGAAAGCAGTTTCATCACATGATATATACGTATTTTTTTTTATAAAAACAAAAACACCCCAAAGCTAATCAGCTGCAGCAAATGAATGCTTTCCAGAGTTATAGCTCCTTTAGCATCCACGTATAGCGTGTCCAAACCTAAACAGTGTGACTGAGGCTTAACTTACACCAAGTAAAGGGTTTAAGGGTTTGTTCATACTCGGGGTTTTTGAGGGCGGGACTCCCAAAAAGAACATTTTATTCTTTGCTGAATATGCTATTTCATATCATTTAGAATAATTAATAATTATTTTATGGGGATAATGACTACAATAAAAAATACTGTCATCCTCTGCATTTTGACATCATCAAGTCAGGCAGCGTGTGCAATGAGTGAACTAGTAATGCATTAAATTATAGCACTAATATAAAATCTGCCAGAATGAACTTTGTTTTATCTCTGCCGCTGAATGATCATCACTGAACAAAACATTGTTGCACACAGACTAATGGGAACGGTGAGGATAATGCCCCTCCTGCTCCAGAGGACAAGAATCGTTTAAAGGTAAAAATCAATTCATCAACCAATAAACTGCAAGAAGAAAGTCACAAAAAACATCTTTATACCCTTCACACTCACAGTCTTATTTTTTTAAATAATTAAGACAAGTGCTGGCTCCCTGCACTAGTTAAGAAAAAAAAAACAGCCACTATATCCACTATTGAGTGTTTAACAGTGATGTGCTATTATCTGTACAGTGACTAGTTATCATGACCTCAGCCGTCTCTTTCCCCAGTTGAAGCCATCCCTTCAGCGAGGGGGTAGTTCTGCTTCTTTACACAACAGCACAATGAGAAACACCATCTTCCAACTCATGATTCATACATTAGACCCTATAGGTAATGGTGAGTACTATTTGATAGCTGTGAATACTGTTTGATGACTGATAACTGTGTACCAAGTGCTTTTATAATAGCTGTCTGAGTACTATGTCCTTCTCATTCTAAAATGGATTAGCAAAGTGTCCCACATGAAGGCAGCACTAAGTCCAGATTGATACTAAGCAGATAAATACCTACCCCAGTCTGTAGAGGGATCCATTTAGAGGCCTGTAGGAGAACATGAAGAATATCACCAGGGTATAGCTGCAACACACTCTAAGAAAAAGTCAGTAAGTGCATGATGACCAGTGTTGGGTAAGTTACTTTAAATTAGTAACTTAGTTACATTACTAGTTACTTCTATCAAAAGTAACTCAGTTACTTCAAGTTACTCGTTACTTTCAAAGTAACTAGTTACTAGGGAAAGTAACTTTGGTTTTACTCAGAATTCTCTTGTTAATGTGTTGCTTCTATAACTGGATACCCAGCAAGATTGCCAGTCTTCTAGCTTGCTTACTTGCCACAAGTGCACTGTGCCACCTACCAATAGAAAGGAAAAAATAATGTGCATATTTCCACGAGAGAAATCCCACGCCTGGACCGTCGTTGACCGCCACCATGATTCTAGCCTACGTCACAGCGTCATGTGCGCTTTTTACATCCAACACGAAAACTGCAGTCGTGGTGCTTTCGATTGTACGCAGAACTCAGAAATTCGGCCTTCCGAATAGGAAGATGTAGGTAACACCAGACTGCAGATGAGCTGCATACAGGGCTGGACTGGGACAAAAAATCGGCCCGGGCATGTTGACTAGAGACCGGCCCGCCATTATAGGAAAATCATAAAGCCTTTGAATGAAAACAAACACTGTTGTGACAGTGATGTAAACTGTTTTGAGGGTATATATGCATTAATCTATCAATCGTTTGTTGTAAGATTCAGATAATTATTTAATAAAAGCTAGATATTTTAAATGAGAATAAGAAAGAAAAGTATTTCTTTGTGCCCCCCTTTCCCTGTTAATGCCCTACCTGGTCCCCTGGCAAAACTTTGCAAGATCCGCCCCTGCACAGTTACCAGCTGTCAGCTACTTAGAAAAGGATCCTGGGGTTATCTGTCTCTCAGAAACAGTTCATAACTTTCCTTCAACTCATTCATGTGACCTAAAAGGTAAACCTGTTTCTCCATCACCTGTTCAGCTCTGATGATCCAGTAAGGACATCTCCTGGTCTCATCTTCATGTTTCCCTCTCACCACATATCCAAACCGATATCATGACCAGCAGCTTTTACAGCTGTGGCTCCAGCAAACATCAGCTGATACTAGAAAATAATATTAAATAAATTCTAACAACAGCTGATCAAGCTTAAACGTGCTGCTGTTGTTTAACGCGACCTCCACTGGTTTCTTCTTTCTGGCGCAAAGTGGGCGATAAACAAACAAGAGAGAAAAGCCAATCAGCTGATCATTGATCAGTTTCATGATTGAAGTAGAAACAGGAGAGGGAGAGAATGAGAGAAGAAGAGGCAGCTGTGCAGCAAAGACACAGAATAACTCCAGCTTTGTGTCTATCTCATTGTAGCTGAAGTCCGGGACAAACTGCATTCCTTTTCAGCTCAACACCAAGCGCTTAATATTTTCTCTGAATACGAGACGATTCCGTTTTTTAGGGGATGGTTGGCAACTCTAATAATTAACCTTATGAACAAAATAAAGTTCACTATCAGTAACATCATAGCACCCACCCAGCTGTATAGAAACTCTATCATGCTAGCTAGCACGCAGTACGAAAAAGTCAGCACAACGAAAATAAACTCCACCTAAACTTGGTTTATATCTGACCCAGATAGACTGCAGGTCATAACTTCTTACCTGAAGTTCAGTTCACCTGACACTCGGACCGGCGGCCGCCTCGGTTCTCTGCTCCTCCTTTCCCTCATCCACCTGCTGGCCTCCACCACTTGCTAATGTTACTGAATCTGTGGAAGCTGCGATAGCCACCACACGAAGTAACGAATAACGACCCTATCTAAATCCCAGTAACGATTAATGCGTTCCTGATTTTGGCATAATAACTAGTTGCTGTGCTCGTTACCACAATAATAACATAGTTACTGTAACGAGTTACTTAATAACGTTAGTCCCTACACTGATGATGATGATGACGGGGTTTTCTTTCTCTTAAATTAGTTAAAATGCAATGATTTAGAAGATGTAAGCTGGATTGACAGTGTGATGATGGGCTGACCTATCCAGATTTCACATTTGAGAAAATGGTTACAAAGATTATCTTGAGGCATCATTCTGTTGATAAAATGTCAGTGTCATCTGGCTACCTGTCGCAATTTAATGCTATATGTATGCCCCAGTTTGTGGTCCATCTTATACCAGTGCACATTTCTTCTCCTTAGGCTTCAGGGTAGCACTGCAGCAGCACAATAATTAGCATTTGAATCTGTCTATTGAATTGAATTGAATTCAATTTTATTTATATAGCGCCAAATTACAACAGCAGTCCCCTCAAGGCACTTTATATTGTAAGGTAGACCCTCCAATAATACATACAGAGAAAAACCCAACAATCAAATGACCCCCTATGAGCAAGCACTTTGGCGACAGTGGGAAGGAAAAACTCCCTTTTAACAGGTAGAAACCGCTGGCAGAACCAGGCTCAGGGAGGGGCGGCCATCTGCTGCGGTGAGAGAAGGAAGACAGCATGAAAGACATGCTGTGGAAGAGAGACAGAGGTTAATAACAATTACGAGTCAATGCAGAGAGGTCTATTGACACATAGTGAGTGAAAAAGGTGACTAAAAAGGAAAAACTCAATGCATCATGGGAGTCCCCCAGCAGCCTATGCCTATTGCAGCATAACTAAGGGAGGTTTCAGGGTCACTGATCCAGCCTTAACTATATGCTTTAGCAAAAAGAAATGTTTTAAACCTAATCTTAAAAGTAGAGATAGTGTCTGTCTCCCATGCCTAACATCAAGATCAGAGCTAACCTGCATGAACTCTGCATCAACTGTGTTTTCACACTTATAGTTCGTTTACTCTGGTCCGAATCACTTGATGAGTTTGTAAATTTGTACCTTTTCCCCATGTTTGGTTTGTTTTCACCCAGAGAAAAATTCCAAGTGAACTCCAAGCGAACCAAAATGTGTCAGTACAAATCAAGCGTTAACAGGTCTATCTGGTATGCTCGTTTCCACGTTGTAAAGCATCGCGACAATGTGATTGATCACTTGCAATACTGATGTAGGAACAACACCAAAACCACAATATCAGATCGAGCATGAGAATATTCAGCCTGCTTATTGGCCAGATGTGTCTGGGGTGGGAATAACAACAGTAAAAACAGGAAGAAGGTGTTGTGTTCTGGACTATTTTTATTCTAAATTTATCTTCGTTTCATAGCTAGTTGCTAGCTCGTACAGACCCTTGCACATCTATAGTACCTTTCCGCTTTCAGAATACAAAGCATTCATGGCTAAAGGGAATTTTCAGCTCAAACGTATAACATATACATGGCATGAATCACTGTCGGATCACATTCACACCATAAACAAACTTCAAGGAGTTCATTTGCACCAAGACCACCTCCTCTAAAGGCTCTTGGTGTGGTTACTGTGTTCACATCTGCACAAACATACTGCACGAAGGGGGGAAACGAACCAGAGTTTGATTTAAATGGGCTAGACACAGCAGGCATGAAAACACCCTGAGATCCATCCAAGAAACATCAGTGACTTAAGTAATTCTGTCAAGCAATAATTTTTAGTCAATCAAACCTTTTCTCATGTCTGGGGAGCACTATCAATAGAAATACTCTACTCTGTTATTATGTACCTTGGGATGGGTGTATTTAGTCCAAAATATGAGAAGTTGAAAAACTGACTGCTGACGCTGTCTTTCTGTGGTTTTTGCTGTACTACTGGTAATATTAATAATTATTTTAGCCTCATTGTGAGGAATGGCTGTGTGGTGGACGCAGATGAACAGTCCAGTCTTTTTTTATCCCCCCTTTTCATCATAGCAATTTATTAGTGAGACAAGAAGTTTAGTATAAAACAAAAGAAAAACAAGTAACCCCAACTTAAACACTGATTATCCAAAAAATAAATTAAACTATTAAGAAAGCAATTCTGTAGTACATACATTGTGGCCTGCTCACCATTATGACCTAACATGCAATGCTTATACTCAGTAGCTCCTCCCACTCCAGGAAATGACAATTAAGTATCAGTTAAATACTAAATTAACTTATAGTAGTTCTCAATTTAAAGTGCAGTCTGATGAAAAGATGAGCAATAAGTTAATCAGATACAAATCTTAACCACCAACATTTTCAATCAGGCTCTCTTTAGGGTTTCATGACTAATATAGCAGCAATGTACACATAATAAATCTAAATTAAAAGCACTTTGTACTGTGTTTAGGGCCCTCCGTGTGACATTTTTTTCTAATTTTATTTTGCCTCTTTGTGTGTTTGTAGGAAAATTTAAGGAGAAAGCTGAAACTCTGAACAGCGTGGCAAGAAAGAAATCAGACGCCAAAGACAAAAGTGAAGGTAACATTGAAGGATGTGATCGTCATTCACTGACTAGAGACACCTGCTTAGTATCATTATCAATAGCTGGTCTGCAAAGCATTAAAATCACATGCGCAAAATGAGTTAAAAAAATAAAATAGGTTTTCTTTTTCAACATCAGTAGATGTCGCTATATGTCAACCATCATAATAAAACAACTGTTTCCCCATTGTAGTAATATTTTAGCATATACCTTGGAAACAGTTAGTACACACACACACACACACACACACACACACATATATATATATATATATATATATATATATATACTGTATGACAGTGGCGTGACTGTTACACAAAGGCAAGCAGAGATTCCCTAGCCTCCAGAATACACACACAAACATCTTATTCCACTTTTTAACAGTTTAACTAGTTAAACTGGAACAGATTAAAACATACCATTTTTGCTGTCTGTCTGCACTTTATATGGATGTCTTCAGCTTTTGGCACTCTTTCCCGGCTGAAGAATTTTAAAATATTATTACTTCTATAACTGAATATCTACTATACTACCAAATATTACTTGCTAACAAACTGAGAATGACAGGAGGTGGAGGAATTTGCCAAAAAAAACATTTTAGCAAAAAAGTAATAAAAACAATGAACAGATTTTACTACACATAAAACTTAATTATTGGAAAATTGTCAGAAAAACATGGTGAGCAGCCCTCTCCACCGTCATCACAGCTTTCCTTGTGAATGTAAGGAAGTATTAACAACTTTTCAACATTTCTCTGCATCACACGTTGGCCAAGGTGGTTTGCAAGACAAAACTCATCTGTTAGGATGCTAAATCACTGAAGCTTGTTTACTTGTTAACGCTAGCTTTATGTTTTTTTTTTAAATTTGACAGACATGTCAAAGTGCATGTACAAACCAAGTGCATATAACTATACAGAGAACTCAAGGAATGTATAGGTATATAGCTAAGAAGACAGTGAGTGAATTCAGCTAATGCATTGACTGCAGTTCTTCCTGTAATCAGTCCTGAAGTCTTAAATGAAATTAAAGTCTTCCAGATAACTGCATAAGGGCTCGCAGTTAATAAGCAAACTCTTTGGGATTCCTTTCACAGATGGTGGGGAAAAAACTGAGCAGAGCAAAGAGCCAGAACCAACTCCAGCTGCAGAAGAAGAAAAGAAGGAGCAGCCAGAGGACAAGAAGGTACTCTCCAACCATGTCCTGGTGGCTTTCAAAAAGCCCAGAAGTCAGTCTTTGATTCCTGTCTATGTAAGAGTCAATGCACAGATCAATGATACAACTTGTGGGCACCTGCTTCCTTAGGATGGTTTGACTTTTGTTTCTTTTTATCATATTTTTTTAATTGCGGTATCTTTCCTACTTCAGGAAGATGTACCAGCAAAAGATGATGGGTCAGAAGAGTCAGACGACTCTGAGAGCGACGAAGAGGACAGCGATGATGAAAGTGATGAGTCCAGTGAAGATGAGGATGATGATGAGGATGAAGACGAAGAAGAAGATGAAAAAGACGATGAACCTCTGTCTTTAGAATGGCCAGATACACGTCGAAAGCAAGCAACCTACCTCTTCCTGTTGCCCATAGTTTTCCCTCTGTGGCTTACCGTCCCAGATGTTCGCAACCCGGTGAGAGATACCATAATATTTCTGATATCAGCTGTGGTAATTTAAATCATGCTGCATTTTGCTTTTCCATAACTCACTTTGTCCTATAGAAATCCAGAAAATTCTTTGTTGTCACCTTCCTGGGCTCTATTCTGTGGATTGCTATCTTCTCGTACCTCATGGTGTGGTGGGCCCATCAGGTCAGTTACTTTAGATGCAAATGCTCTGCTTTGTTTCCTGTTGATGTGCATTGACACACAGTATCGCTTAAAAGATCTGTGTAAACTAAAAGCTGAGCACCTAAAAACCTTGTTCATCTTCCTAGGTGGGTGAGACTATTGGCATCTCAGAGGAAATTATGGGCCTGACTATCCTGGCTGCGGGGACCTCCATCCCTGACCTCATTACCAGTGTGATTGTGGCTCGTAAAGGCCTGGGAGACATGGCTGTGTCTAGCTCTGTGGGCAGTAACATCTTTGACATCACTGTGGGGTGAGCCTCTATAGCTGGATCGTCATCAATTTCGTTTTTAAAGCTGCTTAACACAAACTTTAATAATTCCTTTCTCTCCCTTTTCTTTATGTTTTTTCACTATCATTTTATTCAAAAGTCTCCCAGTCCCTTGGCTCCTGTACTCAGCCATCCATAGCTTTGGTCCAGTGGCTGTCAGCAGCAATGGGCTCTTTTGTGCCATTGTGCTGCTCTTCCTCATGCTCCTCTTTGTCATCATCTCCATTGCTTCCTGTAAATGGAAGATGAATAAGGTGCTGGGTTTCACCATGTTCCTCCTCTACTTCATCTTCTTGGTGCTCAGTGTTATGTTGGAAGATCGTATCATCATCTGCCCAGTTTCCATCTAATTCTTTCTGCTGAACTGTTAACCTTTTTGGGAAAGGATCTCACGAGCATAGACCTGGATATCTATAGGAAACATTCAGAAAGCTACGTGCTCTGCATTGTTACCAGTGAAGTGTCTGGTATGTCAGCAGCAATAAAGCGTTTTCTAGAACCTGATACTCACTTATAGAAATGATGGCAGCTTTTAAATTGATTTTCATAGTACACGGGGAGATGCATGACTACTATCTAATACAGTGTAGATTTTGCGGTGTAAGACCTAACAGAGATGTTAATGGGTTTTTTATGCACTGTCTATGAAATGCAAGTAAAAGTGTTAGTTTGTGGACACATTTTGAAAAATGTAGGCTACTAAATGTGTATTTTGTATCATCGTAAGTAAATGATTTTGTAAGAATCATGATAGAGACCCTGAGCTTGCTTGAACTTTTTTTTTCAAAAATCATGAAAAATCATTGAAAAAATAAAAAATAAATCAAACACGACATCCATAGAATAAATGTCTTTATTCATAAATGAAGTCAAACTATACATCCACCTAAGGAAGAAATTTCATTTCTTTTTTTTTAAATGTAAAAATCATACAAATCAGTATCTGTGTTACAAATGATAAATAATACATTGGAAACATTGTTAAAATTGACACTTAGTGTAAACAACACATAGACATAAAATTATGTTTTGGTCATTCAGTGTTTTGTTTTTTACCCAGACTTTTTTTTTTACAAGTTGGCTAAAATACTGGTCTACATGCTGTGAGATTGGTGTTTTATTTCAAGCACACAGACTTATATAATCCAGCATTGTATCATCAGTTACTGCAAAGTCCAGCAATAAGCTGTGGAGCTGCATCACTCCAGGTTTTTTGTCAGTTGATCGTGAAAGAGTGAACTGTCACACTTGTGTTTTAAAGTGATTTCTGAATGAGGGCAGGTCGGAGCTGTTTTTCAAGTCCAAGAAATGCCTTTGACATCTATATATCTTTAAATATTCTCAGTGCAAATAAGCCTGCACTACCGTCTGTTCCAAGACCGGTTAGTATAAGTGGGTAAAACATCCATCAATACTCTGTATGTCACACTAAACAGTGCACTGTTGTCCAAATATCTAAAACATCGACACCATACATTGAAGACAAAAAGAAAATATACAAAATTCTAGAGTCAAATGCTCTGTACATTATTATGAACCCATTAGTGTGACTCAAAGTCTTTATAAAAGAAAATGTTGACAGAAAACATTTATCTCCTTTTGATTGATTGTACTGTTTTTAAGGAAATCCATCCTTGCAAAATCACATTTAACACAAAATTTTAATCATCACTTTAAAAAAAGATATTGCCTAAAAAAAACCCCCAAACTGTAAATTAATGAATTATATAATATTCCCTTTTGGGATCTTTTGGTACATTGTACAAAAACAAATAAACATTGTGCATATAAATTAACTGGCTCCATTCTTGAATCAGAAACAATTTTGTGGTTTATAATTTTATGAGGTTACAACCTAGTTTAGTGTATTTCAGTATATGAGTTTAATCTGTCCGCTTTATGAGGTGTACATGAAGAGGAAGTGATTTGCCTTTACAAACTTGAACCTGTGGAAATTTTAGACAGAACCATGACTAAGGTGTGCGTGGCAGAGACACAGCCCCATGTAAATGAGAACAAATGGCAAGTGCTCATCTTATCAAAGTGCTTTGTAAAAACATGAACGTCTAAAAGTACACACAGTCAACAACAGTCTTAACAAGGTCACCAGGACCACTGAGGAATTTCGACGAGGTGAACTTACACTTACTTGTACCTACTTATTCACAGCTTCAACAGTAACAGAGGCATAAAGTAGACCGTGTAATAACTGTGCAAACATTTATACAGAAAATATCTTCAAAGTATTTACAAATACAAGGCCTGTCACTTCATGCCTCTCAGCTCTGACAGTTTTTGAGAAACTCATGGCAGTTGCATTATGTTAAGTCCCATTGTGCTTACAAGAGCTTAATGCTCCAGTCAGATGAGCTGGTCCTGAGTCTGAAGAGCAGTTTGAAAAAAAAACCAAACAAACAACAACAACAGCAGCAGTGACTGTTGGAGGGAGGAAAAAAAGCGACAGAAGGGGGACAAGAGGTTCACAAACCGGGCTGTCCAAATGTCCTCCTACACTCCATGACCCCTGCTCCAGGGGGCCGGTCACAGTTGTGTGTCAGTTTAACCAGGTTGGGGGTGAGGCGATCGTATGCCAGCTTGTACTCGCGATCGAAAGCACCTGCAGGAGAGATAATGGTAAGTTAAGAATCTGTCAGCACGCTTTCTTTATATAAAATCTTTTATATCCATTAGCCACAAACAGCAGGCATTTGAGAATGTCGGCAGAAGAATCTACAGTCTTCTAGCTAGCTGTTCTATTGTAGATGGTCAGAGAAATGCTTTGGGTTAGGTGGTACTAAAACTGTGTTATGTGGATATATTCAAACACTTTAATCTTATACTTTGTACAGAGTACAAATGAGGCTCGTGTATTGCATCCAAGATGGCTGTTTACAAAAAAATTTGTACAGGATATGTGAAAAAAGAAGAAGAAAAAAAAAAAACACCCGATGGAGTTACACAAAATGTCAGGGCATCATTAAAGCCATCAAGAGTCATTATTACATATTTGGACAAAAGCAGTGGACTGACATTTCCAGTCCTGCTAAAATAACTAAAAACTAAAATATCCATGATCTGAACTTACTGATATTAATGTTGTTCTTCCCCAAAGCCACCAGAGCAAGGAACAATAAATCTCTGTAGAGACTCCTTTTTTGGGAGAGAAAAGAAAAGCAATGAGATTTTCCATTCATATGATTTTGCCGGTGTAATTTTACTCATCACACACCTCTTTATTTACTTACCTCTGTCTTTTAAAACCTAACTCAGGCCCCAACAGCTGAATGATCTGGCTCATGGGCTGATGCACATCACTCTTCTTAATGCTCCTCACGAAACCCTGCAGGAGCTCCACAGTGAAGAGTTGGCCTTCTTCACATAACCCGGAGCGAACCAGCGAGTTCGCACCTGCGAAGAGGGAGAGATTAAAATCACTGCGATCAAAGGTTCATTCATCTCATTTCTCTCATTAACAGATGAGAGAAATGAAGAAACGAAGTCTGAAAGCGTGGCTCACTGATAAGATGACTTGATTAATAGGTTTCCTGAGCTGAATTATGCATGATCTACTAGTTGTTAATATGCATTGTTTCATTTGCATGTAAATATCTGACCTTACCGGGAAAATAATTTTCTGAAGGTAGCCCGATATCACCTTTTCTAATTTATTGCACTATAGTCTGTGAAAGTAAACATTGTATTAACTTACAGTGGGTGTTCCACAGGACGTAGCAGGGTTGAACTTTGTCTTGGTGCAACTTCAAATTGTCCCACATAATCCTCACGAGAACCTGCTTGCTGTCCTCCGATGACAGCATCTGAGGAGTCTGAAGGGGACAAAATACATTAAAAAGATGAATTCATTATTGCATTGTCCTCTGTAGGCCCAAGTCGTGTTATGGTTTCATGCATTATATTTTGTTAGTTTTGATTTTTAATAACAACACTAGGAGTCACCAAAGTCCCAAATAATTTTCTGAGCTTTAGAAGTGCCAGTTGGTACAAACTGTTTCTGCTTGCCTTAGCGCTTGGCTAAGCTAATGAGCTACAAGATCTAGTTGCTGATGGCACACGGGATGACATCATTAAGGTATTCTGCGTGGGTGACAGGCTGTCATATTTACCTGGTCTTCATGGCTACAGTGTTGGGAGCCCAGGATAAGAGCTGGCAGGTTACTCGGCAGGTCGAGCCTTCTGAAGTACCAAACAAGGTTCCAGAAGACAATGGGATGTTGGTCAACAATGCTTGGGGAGGAGATTGCCTGGTCGCCCTCATTCACTAACAGGCTCTCCAGCTCCTTCCACAGAACCAGAGGGCTCAAGTAGGGCACTGTTACAGGAGCAGAAGCAGAGGAGCAGGAAGAGGAGGAGGACGAGGATGAGGCTGGGGCTTGGCCAGCACC
The DNA here is from genome assembly GCF_056152115.1 of Neolamprologus brichardi. Lineage (NCBI taxonomy): Eukaryota > Metazoa > Chordata > Actinopteri > Cichliformes > Cichlidae > Neolamprologus > Neolamprologus brichardi. Next base: position 13,993,640 of record NC_142110.1, read on the forward strand.
CCCACTGCTCTCCCGCTTCTGTGCAGGAGCTGCAGATGCCTCAGCTGCACCGTCTGTTGTGGAGATTTTTTCCTCGGGATTGGGTGGCAGGGATGTATCCTCCTCTTTAACAGGATTGCTTTTCTTAGACGACCTGATGAGAGACAGAGAGTGGATCTGTTTAAATGGGCCACGGGGATAAAAGATGTTTTGTCTGTGTGCCTCAGTGCTCTTTGTAAAAAGAAAAAAAAAATGTTCCAGACAATTAGCAAGATACTATAGAAAAAGACAATCTAGCACAATGTTGTAACTGAAAATAGCCCAAATTGATGGCTTTAATTATTCAAAGTGTTTGAGCTGTCTTTGTAAGCATAGTGTGCTGTGTAAATTTTACCTGCTGTGCGGTCTCAGATCTTTGATTTCCACATTGAGAAAAGGCAAGAAGGCAGTGCCGCAGAAAGGACAAGTGCTGTTGAGGTTTGAGTCATTTGCCGTCCATCCTGCCATTATCTCCTCATCATACACCAGACAGTCACATGTCTTACAAAGTGAACAGCTAGACATCAACACCTATAAAAGAAAGCGTCAGGTTCAGAAAGAAACCATCACACTGCCTGAGCGAGCCTACAGACAAGAGGTGGACTGGGACTGTTATGTGCTGGTGCCTTACCTCTACGGTGTAATTGGGAGTGGGTTGGAAGCGGCCGGTGTCGGGGGAGGAATCTGGAGTGTGAGGAGTTTTGGAGGGAAGTGCCAAACCACCTGGATACAGTGGAGGATTATACAATCAGACACAGAACGCAAAGCCAAGACTGAACACAGCTGTCAAAGCTTTAAATGTCTGGATGAAACTAAGAAAAAGTGCCCAGCTGAAACAAAGCAGCAATTACTTTATTAAAATCTGCAATGAGCGTTTGCATTTGTGCCGCAGGTTTAGTGAGTCTGTGTCTCTGCTTGTGTGCACGTGATTGTGCATGCACGTGTACATGTTGAAGTGTGTTTAGCATAGGGCCTGTGGCTGGGTACAGAAAAACCTACACACTGCATCATGCCTCACGCCTGCTGGCCTACTTTCCAATAGAACAACACCCAACTCTTTCCATCACTGAGGCCTACTCTTACTCTAAATTTAGACTGCCAAGAAGTGTTTTCATGCAAACCAGCACAATGCTGCAGTTATAATGAGCTTGTAACAACAAAGCTTTAAGCCATGAGTTTTTTAGATTAGAGCTGCTTTTAGCAGGAAAGGGACCTGATTTAATTGACTTTGTTGATCATCCAGTGTAAGTATTAGTAACTTTGTAAAATAACAATGTAACACGCGAAAATAAAAGCTTCACTACAACAATATTTATTAAAAGATGTGGAACGAACCAGAAAAGGAGTTGTGTCTGAACACTCTGTTTGGGGTGCCAGGGCTGCCCAGGTTAGTATGATGATGCCCAACGGGGCTTCTCCTGACTCGGGACACGCTACCATGCTGTGGGGATGTAAATCCATCTGGATCTAGACAGGAGTCATTATCAAGCAGCGAGGAGCAATCGGCCTCTCCTGAGGTCAGTGAGGACACACTCATGCGGTCACAGTTTGCGTCCTGCAGGAGGCAAAAAAGGACTGTAACTATTTTCATCCTAGAGCCAGTAATCCCAAATATGCATGAATTATTTATATGTTAAAAAAAATTCTAACCTGTGTTAGTGAAGTTTGAGAGGACAAACGAGAGTAGAGACGACTAGCTTTCTCAGCCACACCCTTTCCTGCTGATATAACGCTGCTCTTGAAGATGTCGAGAGTTGGGGTGAACAGTGTTTCCATGGAGAACGATGAAGTGGAAGGAGTGGGTGATGACGGTGAAACCAAAGAGGGAGGCCTCTCTCTGTCTTTGTTACAAATACCAAGAGGAAGAGATGGTGAGTGCCTCAGCCTCTCCTTTGTTTTGGCAGGCAGTGGGAGGTGTGTAGTGGATCGAACTAGGGTTGAGGATTGCGGGGAGGAGTGGGGAGAAGAGGCTGAGCGGAACAAAGGGCTTGAGGGGTTCTGCAGGTCCATACTGGGCGTGCGGCTGCTCGAGGGGCTGTTGCCATTATTCATGTACGTTTCAATCTCCTCGGCCAGGTTGCGCCTAGAGTTGGATGCACTGCTGTTGTCATGGTCACATTCCTGTACGGTCGCTGTTGCCATCAGCGACAGGGGATCAAATCCCATCTCAATACCTGTCCTCCTCACTGTCCCGGCATTGCAGATAACGCCGGCCCTCTCCACTGGGTGTTTCTGTTTATCAGTCTCTGTGACCTCTTCCTCTACTTCATGCAGTCTGTCAGATGCAAGGTGAAGCTGCTTTGATGTACTTAGAATGGGGACACTGAGCCTCAGAGTTCCCTGTCCAGCAGACAAGTCCAGAGAATTTGGCCTCTCTGCCTTTGGCAAAGCTCCACTCAGAAGAGTGTCACTAGATGGACTGGAAGCCAGCCTGAGGCCACTGCCTGTGACAAAAACACATTTGAAAACATTCAGCTGAACGGTACATAGTGGTCATACGCAGTAATAAAACGACTCCTTGAGAGTCTGCTTTATAAATAAAACATTGCTGTGTTAGCATCTTTTGATGTGGAGGTGCTGGGAGAAAGAATGGAACCTCCACATCAAACGCTGCAGTTTTGAACAACACATAGATTGAGAATGAACACTAAAAGGCATTTTTGTGCGTTTTTGGCTAGTCCACTGAAATCTGTGGCAGTATTGTGCTCTTGCATTATTCTAAAATAAAAAATCCTGTTAGATTTGAATGAATTGTTGCTGGTGTTCTACTGTTCATGCCAACATGAAGCTGCTGCAGGGACGAGGAGGAAGGGAAACTGGCAGCTCTGCGGTTCCTTAAGGGATATGTGTTTATCTTACAATACAGCTGTATTGCATTTTAAGCCAAAAGTAAAAAGTTATTAAGGCTCTGATAAAATGCCACGCCAATTACAGAGGACTACTGATTATGAAGACTGAAAAACTAGAAAAACAACACAAAGTCAGACACCGCATGTCATGATTTGCAACAAAATTCAAGGCAAAAGTCATCTGCTTTCATAACACGTTTATCCATCAGCAGACTGTTTTTTTTAAAATGAGAAACACCTAAATTTAACAGCAAATGGACAAGAAAAAAAAAACACATTACACCCACAGCCAAATGTGATACCCCCATCTTTTAAAGGCAAAGCATCCATTTTGCAGTGAGCTGTGAGTCACTTTTGCAGAAATAGTCCCCCAGTGTCAAAGATACGACATAAAAGCAATCCATAACTCACTTGACTTGACTCCTTTGTCTTCCACCAGGGCTGTGCCATCACTCTCTCTGCTGCACAATCTCTCTTCCTCCTTAGACAAGGAATCATAGCCTTGGTCTGACTGTTCACCTGAAAAAGATAAGGAGAAATCACTCCGCTGACGCTTACTTTTTAAATGTCCTCTCACTGGTGTTTTGTTTCTTCCTCGAGTGAATTAGAATTTGTTCCTATTAGTCTCCATGGAAGCTTTATATGAGACAACTGATCAGAGAGTTTTTGTTTGCAAGCGCTTTGTGTCATTCCCTTCAGCATGAAGCACACAAAACACCCAGAATAGAAAAGCAGGGGCACCAGAAAAGGAACAGAATATTTTTATAAAAACTTCATTATATTCACAAGGTCAAATATCAGGAGACAGTACAAGTGTGTACAGTACAAAGAATTTGTTCACTTTCAGTAGTTTGATGGGACAAGTTGTGCCAGATGATATTGTTAGCGCAAAAGCTTTGGTCTTTTCAGCTTTGGTACTTGTCTTAGCTGCAAAGATGTGAGCTAACAAAAGAAACATGCCTACCTAACGCTATCCAACATAACACAATTTTCCCCAACCCCACACCTACCCCCACCACCACATATTACAGAGCAGACTTTATCTAAGTGCTTGTTCCTTGGCTTTTACATTTGCATTTTCCCCAATCACTTAAAATGCAATTTGAATGCAATTTGCCTTTAATGCATAATTCAAAGATTTATTATATGTATTTATTTATGCTTTTGACTGGGCTGGTTTAAAAGCAGCAGAAAGTTTTAAAAGTTATATTTAAAAGCAAGAGTAAGAAAGCAGCTACACAACAAACTGCCACCACATCTCCATCTACGTTACGCCTTCTTTCTCTTATCCATGCCTGAATGGACCCTACCACCAGCCGAGGGTGGGCAAGCCGAACAAAAAGGATATAAAATGTAAATAAATAACAAAAGGTATCACCTGTTATTTGCTTACATGCTGAAAGGTACCTATAATACGGCACATGCAGCACACATATTGTATATCTATGTATTTAGCAGAGTGCCTTTGACTACACATCCCCTTTATTCCCTATTGCTTTCACACCATTAAGTAAATAATCAGGGATCAAACTATCCTTGATCCTTGCACCTCACCATCCCTAGCATCTAACCAAGGAGGAAAAAACAAGACACGACACAACCACTACAGAGATTATCGCTCTGATTACCCTGAATATTTCCATAATATCAAAATAAACAACAAAAACAGCTCTCTGATATAAGTCAAGTACATCAGGTATGGGAAAAACCAACAGTGAAAACGGTGAACCTTTTATCACACCTTAATACTGGAGTCTTTCATATATTAGTTTGTGTAAAATGACTGACAGAAAGTCAGTGCAGATGAATAATTAAGGTTTGAGATTCATGATGTTCTGCCACTTTTAAGGCAGTTAATTCAATCACATCCCATCAATCAGAGAGACATGAGGGAAAGTAAAAGGCTGCACGTAAAATAGATGGAATGAGAACGACATAGGGCAGTAGCTCTCTACCTGTACTAAATCCATCATCGCTGGAGTCCATTTTAGTGAAGTCGGTGTCGATGGAGGTGCGCTCAGCAGAGTCATTAGCGCTGTCCAAACTGCCATGGCTGACTGTGTCTAGATCGCTGCCGTCTAAAGGGAGATAAGAGCAGAGAGAAAGGGGATGAGAGAGGCTTCACAAATGACAGACTACCAACAGGATTATGAAACCAGAGCTGCACTCACACTATACATGAGCGATGTATAAACCCTCACTGAACTGTGTTGCAATCATTATCATCTGCAGCAAACGCAGGAATGTTCTGAGTGCCGCAGCATCAACCAGCGCTAAAAGATTTATCTATTTTACCTCAAAGTGAACGAATCGCATTAAAGTATAATGTAACTTGAATTTTGCTCAAGACCGAAGATGCACTTAATGTGATCGTGTTTTTATTTTGGGAATTTAAACGTTTAAAACGTTAAGTTAAAATATGTGCAGCTGGGAAAAATGTCGTATCAAATGGTGTAAAGCACTACTTTTTCATTAAAGCCTATCACTCAATATGTCATTATGGTAATGAGGGTCTCTGCGGGTTGTTGTTTGAGACTGAGATCAAAAGGAATCTGTATACTTTGACTGCCAGGGAGGAAAGCCTCTTCACTTTGTTTAAAAGGTTTCAAAAAAAGCAAGGTAGGGAACCAGGATCAGACTATGTCGCATGAATTCATAAAGCAATTAAAGTAACTAAGAAGAAAATACACCATTGATGAAGTCAGGAGTAATTTTCTGTAAATTTGAGGCAGTCCAAAACATCTTAAAGCCTCACTGGGATCGAGTGTAAAGCAGTCACTACTAGTTCTACTTTTGACTACAGAACTGCCTTAATCGGAGTTCTAAGGAACCATTCCTCAGAGATGTTATTTGACATGATAGTATCACACAGTTTCTGCAGATTTGTTGGCTACACATCCATGATAAGAATCTCCCATTCCACTAGATCCCAATAGTGCTCTGTTGGATGGAGATCTGGTGACTGTGGCTGCCATTTGAATACAGTGAACTCACTGTCATGTTCAAGAAAGCAGTTTGAGATGATTTGTGACACAGCGTGTTATCCTGCTGGAAGCATCCATCAAAGCATTCACAGAGAATTACTGCTCTATACAAAATGTTTGGCCAGATGTTTGTGGAAGTGCTGTAGTTAAATGAAAAAATATCTGTATGTTTTGTTTTGTTTTTTTCACCAAAATATATGTAATTGGGTTGTTACAGACAGTCACATAATCAGAAATTTAATTTTTCCTTACCTGAAAGATGAGGATCTCTTTGGGAGTTCCGTTGTTTCCTTCCTGCTTGCTTGAACTGGAGCACACCGAGGAGCACATTCCTCAGCTTTCCCCATAGAAAGTATCCTCCCCTGGTGGTCGATGGCCAGGTGCTCTCCAATACCGCCTGGAGAAGAAATACAACATATTTTAAGATTTAAGCTCCCATCTCAATCCAATATGCAAATTGCTTACATTTTCTTAGTTGTATTGTTAATGACCGATAGCACGCACCTTGTTATAGTACCCATATGTGATAGCATTGGGTTGAACTCCAGCCTTCTTCATCTCAAACAGCACCCTCACAGCCAGGACTGGCTGGCTGTACTGTCCACACAGCTGCAGCAGCACACGGTAACAAACCTTGGAGAAAAAAAACACGTTAACACTGAAAATGTGCAGCGTCGTCTTTTCTGAATCATATCGGCAGATCTGTATTGTTTTCTTATCCAGAGCAGTTTCCTACCTCATCTGGAGCCTGCAGCTTTTTGTCCTGCATTTTCCTCAGCACATCATAAGCCGTACGCAGCGCTCGCACCTTGGAGTGGCAGTTGCCAACAAATCCTGGCAAGCAGATAAACCACAGGCCGTAGCAGTGGCGAAGCAGACACTTGGACCACATCTGAGGCATAGATGAATACGTTTTGGCCATCCTTTGAGCTGATTTGATCTCCTAAGATGAAAAAGATCAGATGTAAATGTGACTCATTGTCTATTAACAACCAGATTTGCATTTTGGATTCACATTCATATCCTTGCACATGATTATGGAGAATAGGTACAGGAGTAAATGTGACATTAATTTGAACATATTTAGGTTTATCTTTGTTCATGAAAGAAACCAAATTGACATGAAGATTCTTAAGGACCTGTTTAGAGCGTCTAAAGATGGCTGTGGGGCTGGCTGGACTGCTGTGGCGTGAGGCTATCCCTGCCGATGAAGGACTTGCTCCCTCCAAAGGCTCCAGAAGCTCAGCATTTAGCACAGGAAATGCAGAGTAGCTGCAGAAAGAAATGTATACTCCGTTATATACAGTTACATGAGCTAAAAATAGACACGGATTGCTCATAAATGCTAGCAAGCTGAGTTATTCCTACAATAGTTTGGTTCTTCCCTGAAGCACCAACATAAGAATCCAAAAGTAATGTGTTACAGCTCAAAATAACCACACACCCCTGTGGCAGTGACAAAGTCTAACAACGGAAGCAGTTTATGAGTCTGTCCTTTGGGAGCAGCACCCAGTGTCAGTGAAAAGTGCTGCTCAAGCATACAAGACAGAGTTTTAAAAAAAGAAACCCCCTGTCTTGCCTCTCTCATTTAGAGATTCATCTGCAGTGTGGTACCTATAGCACAGAGGATGCTCCTCTCCCTGCGATGGCGGAGGCAGCTCTGGAGGGTTGATGTAGACTGTGTGCTCGCTGCGGTGTGATTCATCCAGTTCGATCAGTCTGGCGTCCTCTGGTCGCTCACTGTCCATCTGGTTTGCAAGAGAAACACAAATTCAGCAGCTGTCTTCATCTTTCCTTTTAGCTCTTCTCTAAACACAAATCTACAAGTGCTAAAGCTTTCTGGAAGCTCTCAGATCCGACCAGATATCAGGGTCAGTGAGATGTCAGTAATGAACTGGCCTGCATCAGAAATATGGCTTTTGCTCCAATTGCAGTTAACTACAGGGCACTACCGAAGGCTTGATCCCGTGAATTCTCCAAGACCGAATTAATCTAGGCTGCAGTGACCTGGACAAAATTGATGCCATGTTACTCTAGGAACATGAAACCATTTAACTGTACAGCTTTGGCAGCACTACTTGATACTTAACTGTCACATTTGCTTCAGCTCCAAATGGACTTATCTGCTGTCTGGAGACAAGCTTTCAAAGCCTGCCTGCATGCCTGCATGCCTGCATGCCTTTCTGAGAACAACAGCAGGAACAAAGAGAAGCCGAGCAAAAGCATACATGCTCCTTTTTTTTAAAGAAAATCAGCTTCAAATAGTTTCCTGGGACATTATAAAAAGCCTACTGAGCTGATGTGCACTCACTTGGCTTGTCTGAATCGATTACCAGCTTATCTCGGCCATGAGTTTCACAAAAACGTTAATATTATGGCAGCGGCTGAATAGTTCCCCGGTGTACTGGATTACAGGGTTTGTTCCACTCAGTTGAGTGGATGATTCAGTCACCGGACCCTCACTGACCTGTTTGCCCTCACTTCAATTCTGCTCTGTGTTTCTCTGTTTGTTGCCCTTCCTCTTACACCCGAGAGCTCTTTCTCAATCACGCATTTGTTGTCAACCTCAGCAGCAGTGACGCTGTATGAATCAAGGCTTCCACTTCTCAATAATAACCACAATGACCATTAATACAGTTCAAACTCTTCAAGCAGGATGGAAATGTGACTTCCTGATTGCACAAGTGTACTAGCACACACACACACACGTACACACACACACAGAGGAGGCGGATGTTTTAGCGTTTTTGTGCGAGGGTGTGACAAAACAAGTTGACAGTTTGTGTTCATAAAATCTGTCAAGTCTACAAAGAATTAGCACAAACTAATAATCAGCACATCCCACGGGATTTCAACAACAACAACAACAAAAAGGATAATGCAGATTTCTGACATCTAATGCACGTCATCACATTAAATACATTTTCTTTCTAGCCCTCCGTTACACCACCTTGATTTATTCAAAATAAGTGCACATAAATATAACGTATATAATTAAATCCTTTGATTGGGATCAATGTGGGAAAATGTTAAAAATATTTTATTTAAGCAGCAGCATAGGATTGAGTAACTTACCTTTCCTCCACTGGAAAATAACTGTTAGGCAGGGACCGTAACGACAAGCAAAGGAGAAGAAAGAAGTGACAAGAAGGCAGAAAATCAGAACAGCAGAAGAAGCAAAAAGAAGACAGAAAACATCTTTAAAAAGAAGCAGACAATAAAGTTGATGAAAAAGCTTAGAGCTGATCTTACAAAGAGGCCCAAGAGATGTGCTGAAGTGTTAATTACTTTGTGTTTATTGCCTTTACTTCCTGTTAATTGCTTTTTCATTCTTTTTGAAAATTAAATAAAGTTCAAAAAAGGTCTTAATTTAGAGGACAGTGCGTGATTAATTGTTCCTCTAAATGTTTCTGCTTCTTTTTTAGAGAATTTCTGCCAGCAGTCAGAGGCCAGACTAGATATCGCTCAAAGAGCGTTTGTTCCTACGCAGCAGAATGATTTTGATGAATCATCTCTGACACTGAAAATCCATAATAAAGATTAGCTGTAAACCTCACCTTATCAACACACTCATCAAAGAAGGCCAGGCTGGCATCTTTATCACTGACAAAGGAGCACTCTTCTATGAAACGACTGAACATTTGAGTCTTGGTCATGAGGGAGTAAAACCTCTGATGGGAGCGGTCTCTGCTCTTCAAGAAGCCTGTAAAAAAGAAAAAGAAATTATTTATTGAAAAGCTTAAAAAGTGGGGAATTCATATCCGTCTCATGATTCTAAATCATTGCATTTACTTGTCAAGCCCTTACAAAATATTTATGGGGTAAAGATGCAGCCGTAACCAACATTTCCGCAAAATAAATGCTGTGTTATGAAACAATTTGTTCTCCACTGCTCCTCTTACATAATAGCACACAGATGTGCAGGGACATTGTGCTATTAATCGCAGTGGCCTCTCTGACTTGTCATCCAACCCTAATTTCCACCGAGGCTTAACATAAATCACAACAGTCATTACAGCTCTGATTTGAGGCCAGATTTGCAGCATTCAGACCTTAACCCCGCGACTTACTACAGCACTGAATCACAGAGGGAGGGGAGCCATGACCTGTCAGCATGGTTTGCCGTGGCTTAGTATTGAGAATATTACTGGCTGAGAGCGACACATACCTTGGATGTCAAAGAGAGAGCTGGCATCAGTGGTTTTCTCGGACGGGGCTTGGGTGATGGGCAACAGATAGGAACGGTAGCCTCGCAGGATGGCAGCCATGAAGCGCAGGAAGGCCTCCTGGATCTCGAGCTCTAGTGTGTGCAGGCTTTTTCCACTTTCAAGCTCACAGTCGGTCACCGTGTGATCCATCTGCACATCTTCATGGTTTAAATGACCACCTGAGGGCACACAACAGCTGATGTTTTAACAATCCATACGCGCATAAACCACCTGATAGCAAATAACCGGTTATTTAACCAGACACCAGTATTATTATCACCACAGACCACACACTTTTTCCACAAGGAAAGAAGTATTAAGTACAGCACTCAAGACTGGAGTAAAAGTGAGACTGTCAAAGTCAAATTATGTATAATACTCTGATTTTCACAGCAGTCCTATTTGAAAGAAATGCAGACACCGACTTGCCAACAGGTATAAAGCTAGCAAAAACAGACCACTTGACATGATGTCACGAGCAAATTGTTCCTGTCTAGACCAGGATTCATGATGTCATGTTGTTCAAACACCACAGCGAAGATCTAGATTTTATAAGAGGCAGGACATAACAGTTCATTTTTGCATAATTTAAAAGATTTTTAAATTAAATAGAAATAGAATAATAAAAACAATAATCTGAATAAATCACTAATGAAAGAATACCATATGTGGAATAAGAGGCAGGGTGAGGATCAGTTAAAATACCATAAATGGGGAATGATACATGGTCAACATGCTCTTCTATAAAAGAACTAATCATTGCACTATTTTATTAACGGAACAGTGAGTGCATCCTGTCAGTTTTCCTGTAAAGCTGCCCATAGAGGCTGACTCAACAGACTCATGTAGCCTAAGCAACCAAAATTATTCATGAAACCACTTAGAGGATGACACAGCATCAGACTGGACTCACCCTCAATGAGCTGCTGATAGAGCTTATTCAGACTATTGAGAAGATGCTTGCAGGCTCTCCTGGGCAAGATTTTCCACGTTAGAGCCTTCTTGTCATCTTTTCTGAAAGCACAACAGATGGTTGTTGTTACACGGGAGGACAGTTAGGAAACAAAAAAGATACGAGGGAGGGAGGATTCACTGATATCTTCACAGAATACCTTTTGAATTGATGTGGGAGGCCAGTGGGATCCAAACATGTTTTTTTTCTGGACAGTAAAAATACTTCACATTCTACCTCTTATGATTAGATAAGAGTTGAGTTGAAGGTGGCCATCGAGTAGCACAGACTGGCTGCAGTAAGAGGTCACTTACTGGGAGATGGTGTTGGTGTCCAGATCCACACAAGTGATGTCAGCCGGGGGGACGTAAAGATCAAAGTACCGGGAGTCCATGCCCACAATGAAAGGGCATGGTGCACTAAGAACATCTGCCAGAGCCAGCGGGCACAGAGGGATGTATGGACATGGCCAGTGGAAGGGAAAAATCATCTGAAAGGGATCATAAGTAAAATTAATTACTATAAACAATATATATATAATGAAGCAACAAAAGACTTTTATGGTCCAATGAAAGACCTTCGTTTTAGTGCTACTGCCAGGAAAAAAAGAGGATTAAAAAAGATAATACTTACAGACACAAGGGCCTCGGTTACACTGGTGAGTACAGCGGGGCGCAGGGAATGAACCAGGATCTTGTGCTCTGTGACAGCCAACACGAGCAGAGTGGCAGCATTTTTGGGGCCCAGATTCAGGAGCAACGTGGAGAGGCTTCCCCCACTACCACACAAAAACACACGGCAATTTAAAAAAAACAAACAAAAAAACCCAACAACACAAGTTTTCAGATTAGGATTGCAAAAAATGCAAGATGTTGTAATTCTGAAATTTATTGTTATCTTTACCTGAGTGGGAGTGGAGAGGACACAGGTTGGCTCAGCATCAGGCTGTCATGTGGCGACAGCTGTGGAAGACACACAAACAAAATTTAATGAGTTAGAGCAAATTTACAAAAGAACCCACCCGTACAAAGTTGAAGTGATTTCTCATAAACTCACCTGGACTAGGATGCGCGGTCTCTGAGTGGAGGGAAACGGCACATTTTGCATGAAGTGAGAGATGTGCCTGTGGGTAAAAAATCAATTCAGTTAGTAAAGTTGTAACACTCCTTACTTTTTTTATGAGTTATCAGGCTGTGAGCTAAAGTTTTGCCTTTTTTGATTTGAAAGGGATAAAATCTGTAAAAGTTGCTAACTTTTCAATAGGCAGGGAATGTGGCCCAGAGATGGAGTATCGGTAGAGGAAGGTGAGAAAGCTCCTGAAGGACTGGAAGAAGGGCCAATGGGAGAGCAAGCAGATGCTCTTGTTGGTGTAAACATTTCTGGTCTCGTCAGGTCTGAGATCAGAGCTTGGCAGGCCGAGCTGTGAGCGCTGACGCTCAGACAGGTTCTCCTCTGGGTAAGGCTCATAGAACTGGATAGCTGCTCCGTACACCTGCACACAAAGGGCCCCCAAGATAATTGCGTGAAGAATGCACAATGCATCCAAAGGATGCGCACACTTGTTATCCAAATGCAAACCCAACAGTAGCCACAAGTCCCTTGAGAATTACATTCATTGAGCATGTTGTGGCGGCTTCACAAGAGAATTTTCAACATAATAAATCAGCCCTTTGAAGTTCCTTCTCCCAAATAAATACACAAGTCATTCCTAGCCTAAAGTGCCATGAGACTAGCCTGCAGACTAGAGGTTGCAGGCAAGAAGCAGTAAACACTGAAGAATTCAGCATTTAAAACTTGCACATCAGCCCAAGTGGTGCATGAGCCATCCATTATTCAAAAGATGAGCTACACACAGACACACAATACAAAAAAATATTTTATGCTGCAGTGCTTTCAGAGGCTAACAGGCTTTTGGTATTCCAAACACAGCCTTTAGACCATTTTTGATTCCAGTCAGAGTTCAGAAGTTGATTAAGATTGTCTGGCATCCTTAGAAATACAGCTGCACTTCATAAACAGTCTAATCCATAAGGGATCCTAATTCTCAGTGAGAGACAGAGGTGGAGCTAAAGATAGAGATGCTAGCTGAAATGAAGCAATTAAGGGAGAGATTTTGTATGTGTGGTATTGTAGGGGAATCATTAATTGGTGATGATCTCACCGAAATGGCCGTAAGCTGAATGGAGAAGTGGTTTTTTTTGGCCACTTCAGTAGGTGAGTACACAAAATAACAAGTAAAAGAAAAAAATACAAAAAAGCAACTACGTACAAAGGTGATTTTACCTTTTCTCCAGAGGCTCCCGTTAGTACAAATGTGGAAAACACAGGCAGGGAGTGTTTGGTGTGTGCAGGCCAGCACTCGATCATTGCCCCCATGGGCAGGCAGAACATAGGCACTGACTCTGGCAGTGGAAAGGACTCATAGTCCTCTTCGGGGTACCTACACAAAAGACCTGGGCACAAACACATGCAAGAAATGTTAAACATATTCTTTATATGAATACTGATAATGACTGACACAAATCCATGACTAAACTTCCTTTTTCTTTTCACTGCTACAAACTCTGCACAGCTTACCTGCTTTGTATGCGATTGTGTTTGCTTTAGCCAGAGACTTCTTGTAACAAAGGTAGACTGAGGATCCCCACTGAAATACAGAGAAAGATAAAGTCCATCACATAGCAGCAACAATCTGGGCTGTGTGGGCATACACACTAGGTCTAAGTGAATATTTTTCAGAGCTCTATCCCACCATGCTGCTGTTGAGGTTCTTGTCCACCTTGCAGAAGGTGTGAGGGGGCGTTTCCCCTTTGCCGGGGATGATAACGCAGACATCGGTGACAGCCAATGAGGTGTGTGGCTGGCTCTTTGGTGCACGGCGGTAGGTGATGTAGATGCGTTGGGAGGACGAGCTGCTGATGTTTGCAGGGCGGCCTGAGGGTGTGGTCTGAACGATGTGACATCCGGGTTTGAGCTTCTCTTTCCACTCATACAGAACCCTGAAATATCAGACGGTGTTGGTGACTTTTTATATATATATAAACTGATCAAGACTTCAGACTGGAGCATGTGCATTACAGCAGATTACAGTGACCCTAAGCGGAGGAGTTATTAGTGCTGCTGGGTGAGTAAAAGGTCAGTAAGTGAGGATTACGTCTTACCCGAGATCTGTCAGTGGAGGCTTATCTCTGCCTCGCTTAAAGCACAAGAAGATCTGTGGGCCCCTTAGACTGGCTCCATTGAGCTCTGCAGAAAGGCCTGAGGGGGTAGTTTCAACACAGGTGAAGCCCGGGGGTACCTCTTCTCCCAGAGAGCGTATCACGACAGCGACATCCGTGATAGGGGCTTTGGGTTTCACAGATTTGGGACCAGCATCATCAAAGTGTAGATCCTCCTCCAGAGGCTTGGATGAGTTGGTGAGGCCAGCAACCACAAAGTAGTCTGCTACACGAGGCCCTTTATCCTCCATCATTTCCCATTCCCACACTGTCAGCTGCAAAATAAAAAAGTGGAAGGTGCATGGGGGGTCAACAAAGTGCACTCTATACACTGGATAACCCTTAAATGTCCTTAATCTGTATTAGCTGTTGTACTAGATTTGAAAAAAGAGGCAAAATGCAGCATGTAAAATGTACACTTCTCCTGCAGTGCATTAAATTGCATACCATACCAAAGAAATAGCACATAATGAGAGCACATGGAAGCACTTAAAATACATTCCTTGCTGCAAAAACATCATATTTCACCGAGAAATATGGGAGGGCTTGCGACCAGTGACCTTGCTATATGCCATGGCTGGTTATGTAAAACAGAACACATGCCTCTGTAGAGAAAAAAGAAAAAAGGCGCATATGGAAACTAGAATTGAACTGTAAGTGAGCACTCAGAAGTGAAGAGAGGGTACGTTGTTGCTCGGCAAGCAGCATTTTCTGGGCTTTTACAGCTGTAATATTCAGACAGCATTTATTTTGGGCTCAAAAACGTCATGAAAATGAAAGGAATAGAGGGCGCGCCAGTGAATTGGCTTGTTATGGCTTTATCACAAAGCATGGAACCCTGGAAGCCCTCTAAGTGCTGGGCCAGCTTATTGTGCTTCAGTTGAAGAGCCTGGTTTATCTCTCTCAGCAGTTCGTCCACACACACTAGCAAACTGATAAACAGCTGCCTATTATTTTCCCCACTGGCGTATGTGGGAGGTAGAATAAAGTTGTCTCACTCCTTTGTGATGGATGTGTCACTGTTAGGAACCTTGGCACACAAGGAGCTATGGCCATATCTCATCTACTGAGGACTTTGGCTTCTACTGGCTTTAAATCTAATAGTCCCGTGTGTTGTTCCTCCCTGTGGCTGCGTGATGGTACAGACAGCTAAGCACTGCTTACAGGCTCAGAGTGCAAAACTAACTCCTAACACAAGAGCATGGAAAAAGATAATTTGTAGAAACAAGATACTGCAGCATGTTGTGATGACAGAGATTCAGTTGTTTACTAAACAAGATTTAGAATTTGGTATCTGACTGGCTTTCACTTTCAATCACAAGACCTTTTAAAATAATTTACCAGCAAAGATCAGTCCACTGTTTCATAAGCTTGTTTTTGAAATGATGACTCATCACCACCAGGTTCCTCCATCCTGACAGTCGTCCAGTCGACATTGTTTTTGTCCAATTTTCCATCAGTAGTCGATGTTTTTTCGCAGTTATTTGTGCTGAGCCCTATGGTTACGCGTGATGACTCGGCGTGTAAAGAGCAAAAAGTTTTCTTGTTTTTTCAGATCTCCTTCAATACTCAATTTTATTTTATTGAAAAATATGTATGCATTCATTACACTGCCACTTATGCATTTTACAACGTAGCATTTGTTCCTCTACGGTTTACTCAGGTTCTCAAAAAAGTTTTTTATTCTGAAAAACACTGATGTATATTTATTTTATTGCTTAACTGGTCTTGTTTTTATGTTGCTTTTGCGGTTCTACTTTTCAATGAATTGTTCACATTATCTAACAGCTTTTAGAAACTTAAACTAGTGGACATTATTGTTGTGTTTTAATATTTGTAATTTTATTGTAGTTGTGAACCACTTTGTGGTCCTTAAAGGAGGTGTTATATGAATTAAAGTTTCCATATAAGTAAGTAAATCTTACTTACTTATCTGGCAGAATGTGATAGCTTCTTTTCCCATGTTAGATAATTTATATTGTTAGACATCTACATGATTGTTAATTTTGGTCTTATTTTCTAAATAGGTTCTAACTATTTTAGAAAATAAGTCTTTCCCCATTAATCAAATGAACAATCAAAGTCATGAAATATAATTACAGGTGAAATCTGTTTAAAACCAGGTGAAATGTTTGCAGACTTTGACCCAAAATAATGCTGCTGGAAAAGCTAGAAGCTATTCTTTTACCACTTTCTTTCCTGCCCCAGAATTTCTAAGCAGAAATTTGTGTGTCACATCTTTTATCATATTGCCAGCTGTTCATGTGGCACAAAATCCTTTGTAATCCAGTGCTCAATCCATTTTACCTAATGACCTAACAAGCCGAAGGCCACAATAATTCTGTTCAGCTGATTCACCTGTTCTTTGATCGCGCACAACACTTACACCACAAACCTGCTGCCAGTAGGTATTGCACAAATGCTGACAGCTAAAAGCTAGACAGATGTGTCATATAATACTCAAAAGGTTCTGGATTAAATATAGATGTAATCTCCTGCTCCAACCACCACGACATTACTGCGTCTATTCCTCCCCCTCGACAGGAAGTAGAGGCCTAAAATTATATCTAATCCTCTCCATAGCAACAACATTAAAACTGAGCAGAGAACAGAAGGTTGAACATTTCTCACTCCTGTGATGATGCACAGTCTTTGGTTTCCTTTCATCAGAATGCTGTAGATTAATTGGCTTTGCCTGGACCAATGTGTCTGAGAAACGTGTTTTACCAGATGGAGAATCGGCCACATTAATATCTTTTATCTGTTTATGTGAATTGATGTTTTTTTCCATGTGATTGTGGAATAGGAAACAAACACACCGCCCACAGTGTTTCCCTTTTATCGGGAAATGCTTTCTATTTTTTTTTATCAGTGTGATATCCTATTTAATACCACAGAGATGACTATGGTAAAACAGATTGGTTACTGGCCTGTATCATCCACTTTTATGTATGTGATTGTCCATCCCATCAATCATTAAGTGCATGTTCTAGTGACAAAAACCCCCCAACACATAAATCAAACTGACTCCATCACAAATATTTTGACTGAAATTTACTTTTGAAATGTTCTTGTATTATCTCACTTATTCTAGGCAGTCTCGAGTTTGCTAAACACTGGAAGTGAGCAAGTCACAGTCGCCACAGAAACTGCAATCGCTTCATTCACTGCATTTCTTAATAACAGGACAAATAAGGACACGGCGGATTTCCTCTTACTGCAAGCAAAGCAACTTCCCTATTCGCATCCACTATTATTTGCATGAGTCACCGCCAACCGTCCGTTTTGCAGTAATTTGTTAACCACTTGTGCCATAATGTTCCTGACATTTCCCTCTGAAGCATCCTCAAACCTAATATTTTCTTTTCATGGTATCTGAGAGCATCACACCTTCTGTGTATCTTCTTATGTTCTAAAACATGTTCTAAGATGAGTTTTTTAAACTTGCATCACTCCTATAAAATTGTTGCATCATTTTAAACATTCCTTTTACATTTGTAGCATTTGTATGCAGCACGCTCTGATTATAGCTATAAACTAAAACGCACTGCTTCACATTTTAGAAGTCCCAACTGCCAAAGCTCTGCAGATGACAAAACCCCTAAATATCAAACATGATTTTGTTTGCACCAAAATATATTTTTAAGTGCTGGATAGGCATTAAAGCCAATTTCGGAAATTAGAATGAGCTTATATTTCATCTGAAGCAACATGACCGATTATTTATCCCCAGTCTCTTTTGATATTTCTTGCCAATAACGTGTTTTTTTTCCTGTTTTGTTTTTTGTTGTTGTTTTTTTCAGAAGGCAGACATTAAACTTTGAAAAATCGATCCTCCCTCTTTTTGACTTGTGTGTTGTTGTAATTATGGCCCAAAAGACAGAGGCAGTGGCTGCTGGACAGTCCGTGTAGGGCTGTGGAGGGATTAGAGGGCTGTGTTAACAGCAGGGGGGCAGGGAGGATGGGCAGTGATCAGGGAGGGAACCACCACAACATTTCACTAAGCATCTGTTCCCCATGAAGCCATGAAGACAACCCTCACCCTCATCAGCCATTTGCACTCCTTATGCTGGACAGGGGGGGAGCCCTGGCCGCTTGATGAGGAAACCACACACGCCCAAGATAAACAGAGCAGAAAGATGAAGGAGATAAGGTGGTGCTGAAAATAGGAGAACGCTGAAGAGCTTTGTACGTTAAGCTTGAACCGCACGTGCAAAAGGACTACTGGGTTAACCATAAAGTAAATGGTTAAAATTAAATAAATAGATTTTTTTAAAAAACAACTGGCTACAGCGACCATAAAAATAAAGGGGGTTTCTCATATGCCCACATCTAAAGAGGCCATCTTATGGAGCACCGACACGGGAGGCAGTGGAATAAGCCTCCATATGACTTCAATGTAACCAATGGGCGCAGTGTATACACAGAAAATCTCACACAGAAACCGATGCTCACCGCAAAGAATTAATCTGAGCTTGCATTGCATGAAGCTCTTGGACAGTGATATGACATGTTTGCCGTTAATTGTTCCAAGCAGCAATCCAACATTAAAATTAGCCTTCAGTGTATAACACACACAAACATAAAGCTACAAAAATGGGATCTCGGACTTATAATATTAACAAAATAATAATAACACAAAAATTACTGTAAGCACAGAAACTACGTGTGCGAGCGTCGCTTGTATTTTTCTTTTTTTTCTTTTTTTAAAAAAAGATATTCGATAAAAGAAGAATCTACTCACATCACGACGAATGAAAGATGATCAGTCGAATATGAGTACACGCTGAAAATAAAACCCAGGTTCCCGTTGATGATAAATGTTTATTTCTTACAGTGCAGATTTAAATAAATTACCTACACATATATTATAATGTATAAAATAATAAAAAACCATCCACAGAGGGTTGGACCGACCAGAATAAATGGTGTATTCCCGAGCAGCGCTTTATCCAGACCTGCGCTGTTCACGTGACCGATTACAACCCTGACTGACGTCACTGATGACAGAAGAAAACGTCTGTGGTTCTGAAGAAACATTTAGCGATACAGGTTTATACGGAACTGCACAACTTCCGAAAGCGCTGCCACACCAAAAGAGTATTATTATTGTCATAAGCTGTACTAGTCGTATTTTGTCGCGAATGATTTTGTTATAATTATCTTGAAAGGAGCTATATAAATAAAAACGTACTTTACTTTCTTCTTATTATTATTTTTGTTATTGAGCCTCTGTCTCTGATAGAAATATTACAGTATAACTTTACTTTTACAACTTATTTATATCACCGCAATAAGCTTAAAACTGTTTTTCTTTTCATTTGATACCTCTGTGAAACTTCTTGCATACAAACATGAATCATAAATCATAAATTCTGATGAGCTACACCTAGTTTTATTTAAATCTACTGAGTGACACAGTATTCCAGGATTTAATTGTATTCATCCACACCGCTCAGGCCCACAACCCCCCACCCGCCCACCGCCAAAGACAGACAAGACTCTTTTGATTTAATAAGCAAAGTACATTATTTTATTCTTAAAGGGAAAAGGGGCATAGAAACACTTATTCATTTTGGTAGTGCATTCAGTATAATCTGAGAATATTACATATATTAATTATATTAATAGAATTTTTGCAATAAATATAGGAATTATGATGATTGTGGTGATGATGATACTTTATTGCCAGACAACTCTGAACTTCACCACATTATCATCATCATCATCATCATCATCATTATTATTATTATTATTATTATTATTATTATTATTATTATACAATTTTATATTCACATGACATGATAATCAAAAGGTTGTTGTTGTTGTTGTTTTTTCCTCACTCAGCTGTTTAATGTTCAGTTATACCCAATGAAAGTGGGTTTATGCAGAGTAAAAAGTTACAGTACTTGACCATGAACAATAAGAACTATTGTCCTGCCCTCTGCTGCCCTTGTGTGGCGATTACTAAGACACACAGTTTGGTGGAAATTTCCAAATGACCACATATTAGTACTGGGAAACCCCATATAGTTCCAGTGGTGAGCAATACATGCACCAGTAGTTTTAAAAAGTTGCAGCTTCTCATGGAGCCCCTTGGGGAAATTAATAGTTAATTAATTAATTAATTAATATTTCTGATTTACTCCAATTTCAGATATGGTATTGTCTCTTTAATGCTGTATTATATCTCCAAGATAAGGATGGCAACACTGCAGTTTTATTGTTAAAAAAACCAGTTATGGGCTGAAGACAGCTACTAAATCAAAAATGTTCAACATGGTATTGCAGAGATGTGCAGACTAGATGAAAAACATGATATAAGATTTGTGGCGTGAATGTGTTTGACAAGCTGCATGCTCAAATTGGATAATGTATTCATTAGCAACAGACAGTAGGTGGCTTTTCATTTGTTTTTGTGAGACTGCAGGCACACACCCCGACTGCACCCGTGAAGAAACATAAAAACAACAAGATATCTGATATATTCTTAGGCAGTTAGCAGATATGCTGTTGTTGGTATTTCAAAGGTACTGTGCAGGTGTTAAAAGTGACCAGGTTTTCTATGTAAAGGCCTAGTTATTGATGTTAAGTCATTAAATTCAACAAATCAAAATGCTCTTCAGAGCTAAATGATCATCATCACACTACTGAAATGCCATTGCATTTGGTTTAGCATGAAAAAATATTTATATCAGAAAGGTCCAAACGGATATTTAAGTCAAACTGCCTGAGAATATTATATACCATTTTTCTGTCAGCTTGCACTAAATTCTCTGCTCTGTGCTTTTAACTTCATGGTTATGCTACAGTGTTAACTAAAAACTTACAAAAACAACTGTGGGCCTTGACTAGGCATTTATTTGTATTTTTAGCAGACGGTGCTTCCCACCCACAAACACCTGGAGCTGCCAAAGAGCTATGTAGTGATGCAGGTTCAGGTTTGACTAAACACAGTATTTATTACTGCACTGGTTACCAGCAGCGCTGTCACTTTAGAGAAGACTGAAAAAATTATTTTGTGACTTCACATAAATTGCTTGCAATCAAAGATCAGATGTGTTGTTACAAACACAGTTAAGTTCAAGTAAGATGAAGTGAGGTTCTTCCTGTCAAAGCACAACACAGCTGTCATACTGGGCTTTTTGCAGAAGCGTGAATGTGGAGTACTGACATCACCTGACATTTCTTGATCTCAGCAAATAGCTCAGTATGAGTTGAAGGGCTATAGCAGAAAAACAGAACATTAAGTATCTGTATGTGTCACCCACAATGAAATAACAAGCAAGCTCCAAACAATCACTGAGATCGCTGCTGCTGTCAAACAAGAAAACATTGCATCCATGGCAACAGCTGATGAGTTATTACAAAAACCAAAACCCAAAACAACAACATCAAAAAAAAATGAGGGAAGAAATTAAAACAACTCTTTTAAAAAACGTGTTATTGCAATATCTACACATTGGAAGGAAGGAAGGAAGGAAGGGTGATTTATCCAACCTAATGTATGAGCCTACCTTACAAACGACTAACAGACTGAGCAACAAATACATTTTACAGGATTATCATTTTGTGATTTGATTCAGGATAATAGCTAGGCTAAAAAAAAAAGGGGGGTTATTGTTGAGCTTTGAAATCAGCCATTAGTGTGAATTGGTCTGCCTTGTTAGCCTTGCATTAAATGGTAAATGGCCTGCATTTGTATAGTGCTTTTCTAGTCCTTAAGGACCCCAAAGCGCTTTACACTACATTCAGTCATTCACCCATTCACACACTGGTGATGGCAAGCTACATTGTAGCCACAGCTGCCCTGGGGCGCACTGACAGAGGCGAGGCTGCCGGACACAGGCGCCACCGGGCCCTCTGACCATCACCAGTAGGCAAACATGGGGTTAGTATCTTGCCCAAGGATATTTGGCATGCAGCCAGGATGCCAACCACCGACCTTCTGATTAGTGGCTGACCTGCTCTGCCACCTGAGCTACAGCCACCCATTAAAGGCAATAGACAGAGTTTTATTTAATATGAGATCAGAAAAATCCAGGTGACATTACCATATAATGATGTCTGGTCTTTGATCTCACGAGACTATTGTTGATGACATCCTCCAGAGGATTAAAAATTGTTTCGAAATTTAACATCATTACAAGGAGGAAATTAGACAAGAAAGTGTTGTTGAAAAATTCTATGTTACACCTCAAGCTTGGAAAGGGGTCATCATCAGCTGGTCATGCCAGCAGCACCAGTCTAATCAGCTCCTTGACTCACTGACACTTTTTCAGAAGTATACAGTTTTTTCGGACCATCAGGGAAAAAGTTTGTGTTCTTTAGTTGAAAAATCCCTTGACAAAATTGGGACGTGAGTCAGTGATTTGACTTGGTTTTTAAATTTTATTTTATTTTTTAATGATTTATGTTTTTCTACAAATATATGCACGTCAGACTCTTAAGAAAACTTGCAACGTGTGAGTGCATGTAAATGGTGAATGAGTCAAAATATTGCATACCTTCTGCAACTGAAATAAAAACAGAGGAGAAAGGATTTTTTTCGTACTGTGGAGATTGTTTGTAATTTCCCATTAGTAAGCTGAAACGATAGATATTAGATATTTGAATTTATTTATTTAAAAGGGACAGTGCAGTTAAACATAGTTCAAGTGCAAGACATGAGACTGATGTACCGCACATAGGTTTATAGCTAATGCTATATATTATAATCTATTTTATAAGTATTGATAGACCTAAATAGAATCCTGTGTGGTAAACTATAGACATTTTATAATAAAAACGAGAATTAAAGAAAAATAACATTTCAGGTCCCACCGAGATTTGAACTCGGATCGCTGGATTCAGAGTCCAGAGTGCTAACCATTACACCATGGAACCACGTGTTAAAGACTTACTGAAATTATAGGGTGAGTCGTGACTCGTCTTGTTTCGGTAAGCTGTATATTTATTGCGGATGTATTGTTTTCCTTGTAGACCGGAATAAAAAGAGAAAAATTAGGTACTTACTTGTGACTGGCAGAATTGCTTCAATGCCGCTCTCACCAGTACTCGGCTGCCTCCTGGTGGTCAACATGTGTAATTGCAAGAACCGCAGGTATTGATTTTCATTCCGTTTTCTGCTCGTCTTTGAGGCACATATGAGTATGCAAACCTCAAGGCGATTCCAATGTCTCCAGTCCACACTAGTAATAATGACCTAACCATGACTAAATTAAGTCTACAGCCACAATTTAGTGATCTTTCATTCCAAATCCTTTCCAGGAGGTGCACTTATGCAATTGTAATACTATGTTAAACTGCTCGATGAAACATCTTGCATTAGATCTTTTTGAAATACAATTAATTTAGATCTGAATATACAAATTTAACAATGATCTTTCTGCAAAGAGTACCTGATAACACTTAAATTAAAAAGTGCAACTGCACATCTGTGATTTCACCACAGTTAGCAGGCCTACCACAAAATCAGTTTACGACTGAGATTGTTCAACTCTAGGGTAAATCTCCTTAGTTCAGCCAATACTTGTGAAAAAAAGCATTATAGACCGAGGTGCAACATTACATAGCAGGACTCACTAGCCTTGAGCACTCGCAGGGTTGTAGTAATGTAGTTGCTCTGTCTCCATAAAAATAGTCATTTCTTTAAACCTTGAGCTTTGAACTCATATGGAAACATCTGTTCTCATAGAAATCTCCATTAACAGGTCTCACCAGTTGATTTAGACAAATGTTATGTCATTTCCTTTCCCACCTTTACTTTGTTAACAGGCTTATTTAGTTATTGAGCAGTGTTATAAGTGTCAAGGTTGGTTTTCATCTGAATTATATACAGACACAGAGGGAGTGAAAATGATCAGCCTCACTGGGATGAATAGTGATTGTGCATTAAGTAAAGATCCAGCTCTGGTCTGATGGATAATCACAGTTCCTGTAGCAGGACGTGACCACAATAAAGATCGGCAGCTGAGCTCTGCTATGGATTTAGCCACAGCAGAGTGCAGTCAAATGGTGCATACTTAAATGAAAGCGCTATCACACCACAATTGATCCAGCTATCAGAAGTTCACCAGGAAAAATAGAAACTTTATCAGAAGTTGTTGTGTGTCGCTCTTTTCAAATGCTTCATGCAGACATAAATCTATTCCCTGGCTCTCAACAGCTGATGTCAGACTCAAGTGAAAGTGACAGGTTATTCTGCAGCAGCGTGGTCAGCATCCAGGTGCAGCTTTTCAGAACATGTAGATGTTTTCTTCCCTCCCCACTCTATGACAGCTTCTGTGAAAAACAGCTTTTGCGAGAGATAGAGCTGACAGGCAACTGCACCAGAAAGGTGTACGCCTTAGGACTGCATTAGAACGTGAAAAAAGCCCTGAAGTTCTTCTTCAGCTCAAGATTTATCAACGTTGTAAGATGCAGACCGAAGACATGCACACATATGAATCATACCAATGACACCGCTCACATTTAACCAGTTGCAATGAGTTTGTGTCGTGTGTAGTTTTTGGTAGCGTTTGCATGTCATCTTGCCTGTAAACACGATAGCTGGAAAAGCTTTGCATGAATTTTGATAAAACGTGGTAGGGTTGTAGAGTGGGGCCATGTTAACAATCCATTAAAATTTGGCTTACATCCACCAAGGTCTTCAAGGTCGAATGAATGATTTATCCATCGGAAATTGATAAAAAAAAAAAAAAAAAAAGCTTTAGAATGTAGAAAAAAATGATCCTTATAAGTGTGATGTGTCAACATATAGAAACTACTGTAAAAATATTTTAATATGTCACATATGACCTCTGACCTCACGGTTGTTAGATTAAACTGAAGGTCAAAGTGATAATAATCCTATACAGTGTTATTTAAACCCATGCTTCGTACTGCTTTTGCTTGCATTGACGACATGTAGGTATACAGGGAATTACATATGGGGAATAAAAATATCATGTTACTCTAGTCAAATAACCTCAAAGTTTCATCGAATACCTTATCATTAAATCTGTGCCACCTTTGTTTGTACTGGTAACATTTAGGAAATGATTCTGGTATACGTGGATTTTAAATATCGCATTACAGTTTGCATCCAAATATCATGTCACATTTGACCTCTGACCTCACTTTCACATTTCACATCTGCCTTTCTTACATCTTTAAAGAAAGTAGTGTCAAGAGAAGGAACGAGCTGGTGATTCTTAAATCAATACCTTGTTTGATTTATTGATCATTACCTACGCCTACATTATCTGTCTAGCTGCCCTTCTCTGATTTTTACTGCACAACAAATTTCTTAAAGTATAGTTTGAAAAGAACAAAGAAAAGAAAAATGAATATATACAGAATACAATACTATTCCCCTAAAAGTAAATACTACCCAGAGAATGAGCTGCCATGCCAGAGGTTTGTGCTCTTGGAGTGCTTCTTGTTAACAAAGTGAAAATGTCCAAAAAGTTCTCTGCAAGTTTTAACTGCCCACTGAAAGATCAGCAGTAATAAAGGAGAAGAAATATATTCAACCGTGAAGATTATTTCAATACTTTGTATAAAATGTAGTTTAAAGGGAAACAAATGACTTCCCGTGAGACAGCTGACACTGTTAAATTAGGATTAATGGAGAACAGATGCAAATGTGCCACTAATATAGTTGCATATTTGATGGCGCGCTTTACACTGAGATGTAATATTCATATAGGTGGCAGAACAAGACTCTGGAAATTAGAAACATTTTCTTTTTGTCTGTCACAGTGACTCAGCTGAAAGAGAGCACACGCTCCCCAGCAGCAATAATGATACCTGCATCTGAACACACAGAACTTTTAAGCATTCAGTATCTGTCCAGCTTTTAGTCAAATGAAGGTTTGTTGCCGTCTGTAACTCTCTACATGGTCTGACCTCTGAGAAATCACAAAGTATTTCAGTTTGGAGAGGCTATTCAGCAAGCCAAAAAGAAGAAGAAAAAAAAATCGACATCTCTCAAGTGCTTACCGTGCTACAGTGTGACCTCTTCCTTTTATGCTTCTTTTCTTCCACTCTAGCTCTCTTTAAAGTCCCCGGCTGTATTTGGTCCATTAGTTCCTTGACTTAGTGACTGCATTTCCTTTCCGTGGGGCATCACTCAGGACTTGTTGGCTGTCAATTGAGTGGAGCTCAAAAAACCCGCTCCTTAATTCTTTGGTAATGGTGACCCGACACCCTGCAATTTCTCCACGTTCCGGTAATTATGACAGTTATGACTCTTTTTTTTTTAGTAAAGCAAGCACTATGGCCTTTTACACTTGAGAGTCACAGAGTTATTTCTATAACTTCATATAGACAGATACGGTAGTCATATTAAATGTATTTAGTGATCCAATAGCATAAATTATTTAAAAACCCCGTGCACTGAGACAAACTTAACAGCTCCAAAAATGTGTATCTTTACTTAACTCCAACAGGTCATCATCTCAGCCTATTGTGTTCATGAAGTAGACTTCTGAGCACCAATTACAACCATCAGCGATCCTGGGCGCAGTCAGAGATGAAAAACAGGCTCCACACTTTCACCCAGAGTAGCAGTAAAAAAACCTGCTTTTCTGTTTTTCACTCGTCTGCACAGTCGATCAGGAAATTACTCAAAAGAAAATGTTTAATTCCTGTGATTTCATTTATATAGCTGTCAAGTAAATCTGATGAAAGTACAATAAATGCGGTAGAATAAAGGATAAAACATTTTCCTCTGTGGTGTAGCGGATAAATTTACATGCTGTGCAGAGCTGAAGCGTACGTATGGTGTAAATCAGCTTGCTTTGCCTGGAGGTCGCTCCTTTAGAATGACAGGAGGCCAGGGGCCAGTTTAAATGATAAAAAAGTAGAATTTATGAGATTAAATGAATAAAACTGACAAGTTGATAGCGCGGTCAGTAGGGGCATCTGAAGTTTTGTTAAGTTTAAAAGCCTTCATGCAACACCCCACAATGGTGGAGACCTCTCAATCAATTATATACAGTGAATTTTAAAATAGTCGACGGGTCAGCCGGTGCCCTGCGGTGGCGAGTAAGCCTATTGCTGGTCTAAATCATGTAGTTGTCCCCTTTCTGCTTCAGTCTGCGCACAGCATATAACATCGGAGGATTTAACAGTGTTTCTATTCATGAATTTCACCCAAAGCCTCATCATTAAGCCACCTGATAAGATTTGTTGTTCACCAGACCAGAACCCTTCATTAAGGGTATTAACCTGACTGAAACGGGTTTCTGATGGCAGAATAGGCATTTAATTTGAAACTTGTACCAAAACAACAACCTGCTTTGATATGACAGCAGCTAGAAAAACCTTTCTCGGAGGTCAAATAGTCACATGGTTTATGATCCACTGGTCACCACACTGGTCAAAGATGGGATAATGTTCAGCACTAATGAAACGCTGTCTGTGCATCGATTGTCAACATGTTATTGCTTCTACATAGGGTGAAATGGAATTCACATAGTGAATGAGCAAATTCATCTCGATAAATAAATAAATAAATAAATATGCTCTTTTAGCCTGATACAAACATAAATAAATTTAGAAATGGATTTGTTTCCCTTTCTTTTTGTCTTTTTTTTTTTTTAAACATATAATTTTCTTTGTAAATACTGCACAGGATATTTGTGGGTCTTAAACTGCTCATGTGAAAGCCTTTTTTTTCTCCTTTTTCAATTTACAATTTGACAGAGAGAGTGAGAACATTTTAAGTGACTTCGAAAACAGTTCACAAAATGACACCGATAATTTCACACGAAGATAAATTGTGTTATCTACATCAGCGGGTATCCATGCTTATCTTTTTTTTATGCTAGAATAACACAGATTTTTTTTTGTTTTTTAAAAAGGAACACCATCACTAATATAAAACAATCCAAAAAAAAGCAATTAGATTTATAAATACAAAAAAAGTCTAAGCAAACTCTTCTTATGACCCACTATTTTTAAAAAAAGATGTAAACCAAAACATTTGCAAGAAAAAAAAGAAAAGAAGAAGAAGCTTTCACGTACAAAACAACACAAGATCAGATCACTTCATTAGTGTGGGGAGAAAAATCCAAACTTTAGACTTACTGTTACTTTCAGCAATGCAATAAATGCATGAACACTGATGACCTGAATACATTTCAAGATACACTGGGCCTCATTAACACTAAAACTAAGAGAAGCTCTTTAGTAAGACACAGAGATCACATGAGTATTAACTGTGATTGTTACTGGATAACAGTGAATAAAAAAAACCCCAAATACAATATTTTACTATTTATCCATGCTTCCTCAGACTTGGCTCACTCACAGCAAAGTTTCCTTAAATTAACATTTAGTGGAGGTTTCGCTACCTTTGCCTGCGCTTTTCTTCACTTCGGAGTAGATGATCGTAAGCACTTTGTGGCAGCTGTGCTGTGATATGCAGCTGCTTCACAGAGAAAATTCATAAACACTATACATAGCAGATCTTTGCCTGCTTAGATATGGTGAAGGCTGTTAAACCTTCCTTCATGTGGTGAAAATCACTTAGGTTTTGCGGGGACTTTATAAACGCTTGGCTGCCCTTGAATGCAAACTTATATGATGGGTTAAAAATCAGAGTGAAGAGAGCTCTCTCCAGGTAAATAAACTGTCCACCCACTCCATGTATACTGTCTTACAGGGTGCTTGGAAAGATATTGTTCCACTTCAGCAGGTCCATAAAGAGGCCAGCCAGCAGTTTGTGTGATCAATTATATAAGAAAATACAATGAGTGAATGATCGCTGGTGTGTGGGACACTCTATCTCCCCCCTTTCCTCTCTCTGGGCGATAGAATGGGCGCCAGTGAGGGAGCTTAAGAGAGCAGGGTCCAGAAGAGCTGTGGCTGTCCTTCCATCTCAGCATGTCAGTATCTAATCGAACACACACAGAGACAAAGGGAGGGCTGTTGGTTGAAAGGTGGCTGGATGTTTCCCAGATGCCGGCACGCAGTCAGAGGCCCGGAGGAGAGTGCGCCTTCTAGAGCAGAGAGCTGGGGCTTTCTGGAGGCGGTGGGGGTGTGTGCGTGGGGCTGTGACGCATGGGTAGTATGTCATAGTGGCTGGGGATGTGGCTGCTGCGGGGAAGGTCGTAGGGGCTCTGGGAGAATCCGGTGGCCATTCCATTGGGCCCCTGCAGGACGCTCACTGTCGGCTCTGTCACAGTTTGGGGAAGGAGGAAGGAAAAAAAAGTGGGAGAGATACATAAGAAGGTAAAGTGTCAGGTATAGGCTGAGGAAAAAAAAGAGACCAGAGAGATACATGCAACAGAGAGACCACATATATTTTCTTTTATCAAGGCGTACAAATTCTGTACAGGAGAACAGTATGGGACATGACCAGAGAGGCCATAAGCTGCAGGACCCTGCTGAGCTCCACACACAACACTCCAACAACGCACTCACCAACATCATAGACATTCCTGCTTGCACTGCCCAGGAGGGTGGCAGTGCCTCCAAAGGGCACTTCACGGTGGGAGGGGGATTTCATCTCCACATAGCTGCTCTCTGTGTGCTTGCAAGCCAGCCCTGGTGGGTCTCTAATGGTAGCATAAGGATTCTCACTATTGAGGGAGCAGGAGCTGTTGCTGCACATGGAGCTCTTGATGTAATCTGCAGCTGCCGCAAGACAAGGACATATTTAGTATCAACAGAGATGAAGTGCCTGCCACTGACTTTTAACAATGGCGTACATACTGAACTCTGATATTAAAGGACTAAAATTTAAGCTGGTATCAGAGCGTGACCAGAAGAATGGAAGCGAAACTCGTTGCCATTCTCAAGAAGCTGAACTTCTTTTGTCTCGGACAGGTGACTAATGGTGGTACGTAGTAATCAGAGTACAAAGGGGAGAGAGTGGAGGACTCGGCTCATCCATAACAGTCTCATCATACTGATAAGAGGGCTCATTAGAGACCGCAGCAAAGCTGCTTCAGACCACTCTCCACACCCTTGGGTTTCTCACATTCACCACCGATTGAACAGTGTGGAAGACAAAATGACGTATCAGGCACGGAGCCATAGAGAGCAATTACTGTTGGAATAAAACCTCAGCCCACCATGATCTTGTCCAAAGTGCAGTGAGTTTTCACATAAATTACAGAGACTATACGGATGTGGGATTTTGGGTCAGAGAAATAGCTGTCTCAGAGGGGAACACGACCCAAATGGGAAAATGGATATATGGGCTGTTAAGCATAAAAGGATTTTGTAATTTAGCTGCTAGTGAAGCTGAACAGGATTCCATATGCAGAATAGGTCTTCACAGACACGCATGCAGCACACAGCACACAGCAAACTGTCCCTGCTATTCATTTCTTACCTTTCCTGGAGCCTCTTTGTGTCTGTGCCTCACCCTGTTGAACATCTGCAAACATGTCAAAACAACAAAGTCAGACATCACATTAAATTCCCAGAACGTGTGAAGGTTGACAGGCGACGTCTCATTATAGTGAAATATTATTATTTTTTTATTTTTTGAAAGGATAGGAAGAAAATGATGGTGATAAGTTACTGCCAACAACAAAATACCACAAAAAAGAAAACAAAAAAAACAAGTACTGTGACTACAATAGTTCATAGCTCAGTAAATAAAAACCACTTTTTGACTTCCCATTATAATTGATGTGCTTTGTACGTATAAACTAAATGGGGGCTCCGACTTTTAAAGTCAAGCATGACAAAGAATTAATTATAGATATTAGGTTTTTGAATGGACATCCAGCCTATTGTGATTCCCTGAGCGCTGAACACTGTCATTTTTGTCAAAGCTGCTGGCATCTCAAAGATATGCACAAGGTGTCCTCTGGTGTCTGTGCATGACCCATTTGGTTATAACGAGACTAAGACTGCTTTCTCGCTCCAAACTTGTCACATACAGTATTGAATCTAGTAAAGGACTGAGCACTCTTTTCTAAAGTTAAGCAAGCCTAAGCCTAACCAGGGAGTGGATGCAAAGTTGAATTCAGTGATAGAAAATAAAGCAAAACAAAGTCCAAAAGACAAACGCTCCCAAAGGGGATATGGACTGCAATCACTTCCTACTGAGGATTTTATCAGTCTTTAAAAAAGGGCCCAGTTATCTCTTGGCATCTTATATTGCAGCACTTCACGGCAAAAAACAAAAAGGACACCTTGTGCGTATCTCTAGGACACCAGTGGCATCTGACAGAACAGCAGCAGTTGACGCCTCAGGGTCAGAATGCATTGCAACAGTGTTCAGCGCGCCTAAAGTCAGGACATAAGCAGTAAAGAAAATAATAATATTAATAATACAGTATGACAACTCACACTGTCATTCATTATCTGTGCACCATACCTTATTCTCCACTTACAAATGGTTACCTGACAATTACCATTAATACAAAAAAAAAAAAAAAAATGACTTTGATGACTTTGATGTGCAAATTAAAGGGTAGTCACATCAAACTACCCTTTAATTTGTTATAAACCATTTATGAAATGCTAATATGCTCCTTTTAAATGCCACACTTAATTTTCTATCGTTCACAGCCTATGCGAGTGTAGTGTTTGACCCAATGTAAGCCTTCATAGAAAAATGTGCCACCAGGGGAAGTGAAAGAGGACTAATGAGCTCATAGTGACCCCTATTCATCTTCGCACCACTGCTTTCGCTGCATATCTTATCAAAATCAGAGCAAAGGTTATGTCTAACAAGAGACCCCTGGTTCATCTTCATTCACAGCAGGTTAGCGCCAATAAAGGGTGTGCGAGAACGACACGTGTGTCTTTTGCCCTTGAATTGCTGGTTCTGTAAGGTCCAAATTCCAGATCTACGAACTGCGATGCAATAAGGGAGAGAAGAAAACTGACCCAGGTCATTGAGGTTGCAGTAGG
Organism: Neolamprologus brichardi; assembly: GCF_056152115.1. Taxonomy (NCBI): domain Eukaryota; kingdom Metazoa; phylum Chordata; class Actinopteri; order Cichliformes; family Cichlidae; genus Neolamprologus; species Neolamprologus brichardi. Next base: position 14,025,734 of record NC_142110.1, read on the forward strand.
CCCTCCATTCAGACCCATTTCTGCTCTTCAGCGTGTTTGACTGTGAAAAGAAAAAGACAATGTAGTGTTGATTTTGTACTGCAGCGTGTAATTTAGAAATTGCAGTACATTTTGTGTGAAGACATGGAGGGAGTTCATACTTTGAGGGTCAGAGTGCCATCCAAGTTGCTGGAAATGGTTGAGACCACGTTACACTGAGCCACGGTGTGGTAGCTAGGGTTGGAGAAGCACTGGCCACTGCTACTGCTGTTGTTCTGGCTCTGACTGATCTCAGGAGCACTGGTTCTCATCGCGACAGTACTGCCACACTCTGAGGATTTACACACAGAAAGGTTCAAAAGCAAAATGATACCTTTTTACATTTTTTCACATTTTAGTGACATTGCATGGGGTGTAAGCAGTTTTAATACATATATTGTAAGTGATGGAAAAATGCACTCTTACCAGACAGAGAGTAGTCAGTGTTGGTAATGTGCATGGCCTGTGAGTACGATACACTTGGCTGGATCTCATGGCCCTTGTCCCTCTGCCTCTGTCTGTACCACACAAACAGACTAAGCATGGCCATGATGATGAGGAGGAGAAAGATGATGCCCATGACAGCCCCTGCCGACTGGCGCTCGGAGCCTCGTGCTGGACTGATCTTTGTGTATGGGTTCAGCTCTTCCATCATCAGAGCTGCTACAGAGAAAGCAGAAAAAGTGGGTCGTTTAAACAATGCGTACACATCTGTGTTTGAGCGATAATACCCCGTAAAGCCTCGGCCATCTCAATCACCTCTCACCTTGATCGCAGCGGATGCCTTTATAGCCAGGGCTACAGTAGCATGTTCCAGTCACATAGTCACAGGTAGCATTGTTCAGGCACTCGCATAGCTGCTGGCAACCATATCCAAATGTACCAGCGGGACACTCTGCATGACAGAGAGGCACATTATTACACCCATCAAAATTAAAGCACTTACAGAGTGGGAGCCAAACTGTTTATAGAACACACACTCATCTACTGGGCAATTTTGCTCAGAGCTAAAATGTGTTGTGCCTACTCAACTCTGCTCACAGCTCGTCCCAATGAAGCCGGTTCGGCAAGCACACTGGCCAGATATGTGGTCGCAGTCTGCACCGTTTTGGCAGCGGCAGACTTCGGAGCAGTCCCTGCCGTAGAACCCTGAAGGACAGCCTGGGACAGAGATGTATAAAATGTTGGGGTGGGAGGAGTGGTGAAAACAAAGAGAAGGGAAGACAGACAACATAGAGAGTCAAGGTCAAATCGCAAAGGAACGAGGAAATCAATATCACTCAATGTCTCTGCTGCATACTCAATAAGAGACAATGTGAATGACTTGAAATGAAACATTTCCTGCTTCTGCAGAAAATGTTGTTATGCTGTCAACATAACCTAGAGGTGGAAATAAAGAAGAAGACAACTGCAAATAGTAAGAATCTATATGAGAGAAGAGAGGGGAAAACAAATGTAATTTTCATGCACAATAGCAGGAGCTCCACACTGCAAACAATACTGAATAAACCCCTCGAGGTGATGGATAATGGAAATTCAAATTAGTGGACTGATATTGATGATCTGCTCTATCCCTGGGTAAATGACTGGGATGTATTACAAACATTAATGAAATGACCATTAGTTCAGTTCTGCTATTGCTCTCTCTCGCTTTAAAAAAAATAAATAAAAAAATAGATAAAAACATCCAGTTTCCTTGTAATCAGAAAAAAGGTATTGTTTCTCACTTGTCATCTGCTGCAGTTCTATTAGACTGCCAGTAGATGACACTGTGTGTCTACTAACTGGATGGGAGAAACTCACGCTGTGTGCAGTAGAGACCGGTCCAGCCGGGGCTGCACCTGCACTCTCCATCATAGGCACTGCACTGGGCTCCATTGTGACAGTTACACGAGTTGAGACAATCAGGGCCCCAGTGCCCAGAGGGACAGGCTGCAGACGCCAGAGACACAGTCAAACTCATGGTCACGCACTCTCCCTTACATACACTACGTCCTAGACATGCATACATGAATCACATAACACAGCGGTCCCCAACCCCCGGGCCTCGGACCGGTACCGGTCCGTGAGTCGTTTGGTACCGGGCCGCGAGAGTTGAGGCTCAGGTGTGAAATGTATGGTTTTCAGGGTTTTTATCGGTTTTCAGCGTTATTTTGTTATCGTTTTTATCGTTTACTCGGTTTTCCTTGGTCTTTTCACGTGTGTTATGAATAAATTTTCTTTTTTTCGGTACCGGTACTAGTTTTATTTTGTTGTATTTATCCGCAACACCTTAAAGGCCGGTCCGTGAAAATATTGTCGGGCATAAACCGGTCCGTGGCGCAAAAAAGGTTGGAGACCGCTGACATAACACATATGTTTGAGGAAAAGGCCAGACATTCTCCACGCTTTCATACAATATGTTAAAATGATACATTTGGAAGAAAATCCAGTTTTGTCATTACCCTCCACAAGCCCACAAGTTGTAGTGTTGGAAATTGCTGTCAGGTGAATATGTATGGAGTATCACCCGTGTGATTGTTAGTTGTTGTTTTTTTTTAGTTTAATAGTTAATGCAATTAAAAACACACACACACACACACACACACACACACACACACACACACACACACACACACACACACACACACACACACACACACACACACACACACACATCAATTTCCCATGCCATGGCAGCTCAAAGTTCTGCTAATGATCTTTGGCCTACAGTTCTGTAAATCAAAGAGCATAATGTATTACAACAATCATTTAAGCAAGCTGTGTGTTTTACATCAGCTGGTGCTGAGGGTAGTTCTCTCTGTGTGCCGGGTCATGAAGATGATTAATGTGTATCAAGGTAAGGGTGAGAGAGAAATTAGGAGTGGAGACAGACAATGAGAGTGGGGAAAGTGGGAAAATGAGCAAATTACAGAGTGGATGAAGGAAGGAAGGAAGCCATACCCTGAGAGCAGTCCTCTCCTATCCAGCCAGGGAAACACTGGCAGGAGCCATCAATGGGGTTGCAGGTGCCGTTGTTGGTGCAGAGGCAGATCTCGGCACAAGCTCTCCCGTACCTGCCACTTGGACAGACTGCAGAACAGAAAGAAACAACACACCACTTTACGAATAAACAAAAAAAAAAAAAAAAAACTGCTCTGCCTCTTTTAAGATTAGAAAAACCCATTAACATTATGACACTAAACTTAGGCACATTACTGTGAACACATTTATGCAAACACACTGATTTTTTGAAAGGTTGTATAAACATGTTCCTCTAATGGATGATATCCTTTTATTTGAGTGGACACGAAATGATCTGCTTAAACAAAAGGAGGAGTCAGTCACTGCCTCCTGTGGCACAACTGCCCCATTTCCACTGCTTAGAGTGGAATGAGTGATGTGCCAAAGAATTAAAATAGACCATGTACACAGACCACTGTATACATTTTTTATGAAATTAATATTTCAATGCAACCAGGCACTCTTCAATAAGAAATATTATTTCCAGTGAAACCTCGTTTGTGTTTCCTTGTTGGACCATGGGACAAATTAAACCAAGGTGTATCTAAGTATCAGGATCAGGGAGCTGCAGTGCCAGCAGATGCAATAAACGTCTCACATAAAAGAATAGCCACCGTTAGGAATATCTGATAAGGTGGCAGGCTGTGAAAGAGATGGGTCTGACTCATTATCATGGGGGGTGATTTTAATGATTATATTTCAACTGGTTTTTCCCTCTTCTTGAGAGCTCTTTCAACCTCTTTCAAGCAGGTTGTCATTAAGCCATGAGGTTGGCTCCCCCATACTGTTGCTTCTGGGGATTCAAGCCTCAGCTCACTGGGAGAGCTTCATTAGGCTGGGACTTTGTGTGCTGGACAGAGGACAAGTGAGGACACAATGGGGCTCAACAAGAGGATAATGTGCATGATGATAGCCACCTCCGTCCCTCGTCGCCTCACGCCCGCTCACCAGTAATTATGGTTTAGACAAATTAGGACTCGTTCTCGCTTTTACTTTTCCCTCTTCCTTCAGCTAAGCTATTAAACTTTTATTTGTAAGACATTGCTTAAAGCCATGAAAGAGAATTCAAAAATTCCTCATCGCCTATCTGTAATTTATTAAAAAAAAAAAAAGAGGTAAATTATTAGAGGAAAAAAATCTACAGCGCATTTGTGTGAAGGTATCTCTTCTCAGAACGGCGGAGAACATTTTAATGTGGAACCACTGACACGACAAATACAATACCTTGTCACACAAATGAACTGAAATCAGCACGCTGTTCAATGGATGGACAGTGTGGAGACAAAAACTACCGTGACACACACATAGTATACATTTATTCTCTTTCTCAGTTTCCTACTAAATGTTCTTTTTGACCAGACATATAGCTAAACGTCTTGCAAAAAACAAAACCCTCTTTATAAATCATTTATCAAGATGTCATCACGCTACAAGAAGTAGTTGCTGAGAAATGTCGCTTATAAGGAATAAAAAGTGCCAAACCAAGTTGTTTTCATATAACATCCTCAGTAACGCCATAAAAGAAAAGTTGCCTTGAAAACAAGTTTAACAATAGAAACAGGTGTGTTTGTGCATTTTTGTCTGTATATTAATGAAAGCAATTTACATACAGCTCCCTTTACAGAATTAGGCAAGGGGACAGCAAAATTTACTTAAAATATTCTTTGTCTAAAAATGTGGCTCTTAGCAATTTTCCGTCCTCTGTTGAAGGTTGGTTTTTTTTTGTTTACTTTTGTTTTTAGCTTGTGTTGCATCGATAATAGTCATATTTTAAAGTTTCAAGGCTAAGATGCTAGTGCGAGAGGCAGCAGGTCATCTTATTAGGACCAGTGTGCAAAGAGAGGACTTAAACAAAATGTACAGGAACAACATGATCAGTATTATTCCCTTATAGATTTTTGTATTTTATATAAAGGTATTTTCAAAAACAACCAACAAAAAAAGAAAAAAAACCACTCAAACTTCACAGTGAATGAATTTCACTGTACCTGAAAGAGCAGGATAAAGGTCAAAAGGACATAGAAGGCTACTTGCCTTGGTTGCACAGCGAGCCGGTAAAGCCAGACAGGCACTCACAGTGGCCCGTGACATGATGGCATGGCCCGGTGCTGTGCACACACTGTGGACACGACTGGCTGCAGCGGTGCCCGTAGAAACCCGGAGAGCAGACTGCAGGCAGCAGAGTGTGGCAGGAGAGGACAGAGAATCAGTCACCAGTGTTGGATGAAACAAGAGGTATATAGTAATGAAACAAAGCATGACAAGAGTGATCAAGGGAGTGCAGAAAAATCAAGGCTGCGAGAAGTAAAGCGGAAAAGACAAGGAGCGACAGCAAAGGCAGCGGAAAAGTATAAAAGTCAGTCTCCATTGTAATCACTGCCATTTTATCTGCAGCCAGAGACAGAATAGTTAACGAGTTAAGAGCATAGTGAGTCTGTTTTACGTCAAGTCATGAGAGCAGCCTGATGATCTATATATGTCAGGAGACACACAACTGTGTTAATAATGCAAATTTTATGTGAACCGAGAGATATATAAACGGCGGTGCAAAAGTTATTATATAACACTTTATGCAAAGATTGTGCAACCATTATAAAAAGCTGCAATTTATATTAAAAACATATTTTCATTCCAGCGCTACACATCCTAAGAGCGCCTTAGGAATACTTACACTATTTTCACAGCCAGTGATTTGGAGAAAACTGTCAGGGGACAGCTGGGTATTTCCAAAATAGAAACCTTTTAGAAACTGACAAAACAACCTCCGTTGTAGCTTGACAAACTTGCAATGTTAAGTTTACCCAGTGGATTTTATTTTAAGCACCAGGTGTGGTGCATTTTTATCATCCTCTGGAGAAGCATGCAATTCTTCAGTTAACAATATTTCAGTGAGGGAAAAAAAAGTGCAAAACTGCAGTTACGAGGTTTCTAGGTGACGAGAAAATTATCTGTGTAAATATTGAGTTTGGAGGAGTAACCATTTCCCCTCTCTGTCTCTCACACACACGGTGTGTTTAAGTCTCTCCACTCAAATTGATGTTTACAGGTTTGAGACAGTGAATTCACTCCCAATCAGTGAGTTCATCACTTGAGAGCACCTTCAGACAGACCCCGTTCGGAAACCAGAGCTGGCACTCCCAGTGAGCATACCCTCTGATGAGCCTCAGGCGAGGACTGTGAGTCTCCCGCTGTGAGGTGGTTGTTGAGGACTGTGCCAGAAGGGGGTGAGAAGTGTGTCAGTGTGTGTGTATGTGTATGCGTCTGGGGGAATGCCATTGGGGCAAAGACACTGTGATTACATGATAGCTGTGATGAAGGGTTTACACTCAAGCAGTTATGTCCAACAACAATTCTTCAAAGATCAAACAAGGTCAGTGCTGTGATGGAGTTTGCAAGTATGATGGTCTCAGTGTAACAGATTTATTTCCTAAGGGTTTAGATAAAAATAAGTTGCTTCGAGAAAGAGGCTCACTTCTTTTGCAGGACGTCCCTCTGTATCCAGGTGCACACACACATGTGCCGTCCTCAGGAGAGCACGATCCTCCGTTCTGACAGGAGCAGCTGACTGAACAGTTGGGTCCCCAGAAGCCTTGTGGGCACACATTATCACAGTGGATTCCTGCAGGCATGTTACCAAATCTTCAGTGAATGCATATTAAGAAGGCAAAAGACTGGTAAGCTGATAAATTCTAAACAGCGTGCCATCTGTAAAAACACATCATTAAGAGGCAGCATTAACAAAGCTTGATCATTGCACATCTTTTCAGGGTTATTAAACTAACATGAATCATTGACATATTTTAGTTTTGAATAAAGAAGCTGCAGTTTGGAGGGTGTTTTTTTTTTCCAGCCCATCTTTCACACTCTGCTTCTCCTCTCCAAATGTATTTTATTTTTGATCTGACTGGAGCTCCTTGCCAGTGCACTGTGTTGATTAACAGGGTTGGGTCTCAAGAGAGACCAAGCTTGTCTCCCATTCTCTTTCAGCAGAGCAAGGGTAGTGCATGGAGCTGAAGGGAAATACTCAGACCACAGTCTGCAAGTGTCACAGTGTCTTTTTTTCCCCCTTTGGCTTCAACCAAATGCAAAACACTGGATCCATACAGGGCTCTCACTGTGAATGCATTAGCATGCCCATCAAAGCGCCATGTTTTCCTTCAGAAAAAAAAAAATCACGTGTGCTGTTCTACATGTATACAGCCGGGTTTAGAAAGTGTGGCATAGCCCTGCAATTGCACATGCACACGCTCGGTGTCACACAGTCGCACAAATGCATGCAAACTCTGCAACCTTTCAAGCTTCAGCCCTCAGTTCGACGCCTCATTTGAAATTTCCTTTGAGCGAGAATATCTGAGAATGGTGTGGCAATTAAAGCGGCATTAGTGCAGTACCTTTGAATTAAACCTGGACTAAACTCAGGGGACTAATGTTATACGGTAACCATGGCACCTTAAGGCTATATAGGATAGGAAATGTTAAGTCTGATGAGTGGGGGGCTAGATGGGTGTGGGGGGTACAGTCGCAGTGATTAAGTCAGAAGCTGTGCCATGGACATCAAAAGGAGGGCAAGGCTTGTGCAAGTGTGTTTGAGGTTCTGCTAGGGCAGGCAGGAAAAAAAAGAAAAACAGTGGCTGGCTTTACTGTCAGAAAATGAATGCGGACAGAGCATCACATTTTTCAGTCTAATGGTGACAAACAGAGGGGCTTTGGGTGCCTAGTGAGGGAGAAGAAGAAAGAGTGAAAGAAGCCAGAACTGAAGTCTCTTCAAAGGAGGCTTTTCACTGAGAAGTGCCAGAGGTCCTACTATCCAATTTGTACAGTGAGCACAGCAAAGCAAACCTCTCTCTCCCTTTTTTAACTCTCTCTCTCTCCCGGTGCATGTAAACACACATCACATTACCTGCTTCGTGTCATGGACCAGAATCTCTACAGAAATAAAAGGCAAAGGTCTATTTAACATGGTCTAGCACGATGCCCCCTGCATCAAGTGTCTAGTCAGAGAACTCTTTTAAATCTTTGTTGGCTGATGTCAGGCTCACGACAGTTCAGTAACAATTCTGTGGGTCATAGTCGGCCTAGCCACTTAAGCGCGCACACTCCTTAAGTCAAGCTTCTTGACAATTTAGGCAAGCCTCACAATAGAGCCAACACCAAGTTGACAGCAAAGTAGAATGCAATACCAACCCTGGCACACTCAGTGATATGACAGTGTTTACAAAAATAGCTGTAAACAGACATTTCACTCCATCCCTGACTCAGTCCTGTGACGAATCCCACATAGCCCTCTTTCTAGGTGCTCCTTCCTTCAGAGAGACCGCTGTCAAGCCGCTGCAATTTAAGTATGTATGTGTGTGTTTGTCCGACCCACTGGGCTGCACGCTGCCCCCAGCTCTGCACCCTGGTGACTCAATTAAGGCTGACAGATGGTCCCGACCTGTGCAGGATTCAGAGCATGAGAGGCCCGTTTTGCCGGCTCCATTCTTGCAGATAATAAAACCCACATTGTTTCCCAGAATAAATGCCCGAAGCTCGGGAGGCTGAATGGAGTGGGATGCTGAGAGCTCACAGGCTTGACCTTTCCTGCTGAATCTTTTTCCCTCTCCGACTGCACCTCTCTGCCCAAGCTCAGAGACCAGGTCCTTTGCTAGCCCCCTGTATTTGACATTCAGATGCGACGCTTCATTTTTGAGCATAATGACTCTCACCCTTGCTGTGACATTCATACTTTCCAACCTCCAAGCTTTTTCCCTGTAAGCAAATGGTTTAAATGACAAGAAACAGAGAGCGAACATATGGACGTGCAAACCCCCCAAAAAACGAAAAACTATTTGCATCTAGAGGGGATCAGATTCCAGTGGAGAGCTTGTGATAGCAAAGAACGATTGATACTCTGGTGAATAAACGCGGCAGCTGGTTTAATCAAATTTCCCAATAAAATGCAAACTCTAATAAACAGAACCAAAAATAACAATATCACAAGACATATCTAAAAATCTTGAGAGCAATGTGGGCCAATTATTTGATTCAGTTTGCAAATATTTAGCTGATGATTCAGTTCAGTCCTTGTGTGTAGCCGGCATCACATAATATAAGCATGATTGCATACCAGCTTCCAGCGTGCCAGCCAAGAGAATTAATTTAGAGCTCAATTCTCAACATCTCTCATTCAGCTATGCCACCGGCGCAGTGGCAAAACAAATTGAACATTTAATTAACAAAACACTGTGTAGACATTCTGTAAACATACTGTACTGCACAAGCCATGAATGCTGTAGCATATTTTCCTGTTATGGTAAATCAGTGTGTCTGACTAGCATCTAATGTCTTTGATTTTCAGCTAATGAAGATAACTACTAAAGACGGGCCGCTTCTGCTCCTAAAGACAGACTACTGTGATTTACTGTGAAAAAAGGAGTACAAACCTGTCCAGCCAGGGTAGCAGCGACAATAACCGCTCACTGGGTCACAGCCATCGGCGTGGCTGCAGTCGCAGCGCTCACGGCACTCCAACCCATACGTACCCTCCTGACAACGATGATAATAATAAGAAAACCTGATCTAACTCTTCTAAAATACAGCACAATAATGCAAACGATTTAGCTGGGTCTTCACATCAATCTCTCAGTTAAAAAGAAAGAAAGACAGACTTACAGGGCAGGGCTCGTCACAGTGCTCTCCTCTCCAACCAGGAGAACATGTGCAAGTGCCATCTATAGGATCGCATGCAGCTCTGTTGCTACATAAGCATGTCTGATTACAGCCCAGACCCCAGGCACCACTGGAACAGAGGATGGAGCAGTCCACACCCTGCCAACCTCGAGTAAGAGAGAGAGAAAAAATCAAACTATAAACATTTATACAAAAAAAGCGACATGAAGGCAGTTGCTTTATATTAAAATTACCAGACAACTGAACAGTCTAAATCAGGGATGTCAGCTCATTTTATATCATTGGCCTCATACAGTCCACTTTGATCTTGAGTGGGCCGGATGAGTGAAACACTCCTTTCTATGAGCGCAAAGAAGTTTAACTACCCACTTGATCCATGAGATATCTTAATAATAGAAAAAGAAGTGCAATGTCAACTGTGCATCTCAGTTTTTCTGCACACCAAAGGAATTCTGCTCTGTCATCACGACTCTTTCGGCATAAATTGCAAGAAATGTGTAAAACTTCAGAAAAAGTTCTGCAAGGTCATTCACAGAAAATGTTGTATTTTATAATTACTGTGGACCCATTGTAATAAACTTTTCTATAATAGTGAAAAGAACAAAAAAAAAACTGGAAGCTTACTCAAAATTAATTGTTTATCTATAACTTTGTTGTAACATCAGTGATCATGAGGAAGGTCTTCATCAGAAGAAAAGATGGAAAACTTAAGAAACAACTGTTTAAATCCTGAAATTTAGGTCCTCCATCACATTTTAAAAATCATTCCAGTAGGCTGGGCCGATTTTTGCCCTCAGGCCTTATGTTTGACATCTTTGGTGTAAACAATGGTTTTTGCCCTTGTGGCCTTGAACCCTAAAGATTAATTTAAATAAATGTGATATGATTCAGCTGCAAAGAGAAAACACACCTCTAAGAATGGCGATGTATGAATGAGCACAATAACTATGGATGGACTTGTATAAATTTATTCAGTCCTACTGACTTTGGAGAGTTCTTAAGTTTCTCTTTAGTGCGTCCAGTACAATGGGTAAAAGATTTTTTTTTTAAAAAGCGGTATATTGATAGCATCTGGACTTTGGTAACCTCTTCAGTTGTTCTATTGTGTTAAAATATAATAAAGTTTTTACTTCCAGAGAAATATATCTACATGTCCTGGATATATTGCCCCCAAAACACTGAATAGACTTAACTGTTCGTGTCAAAATTTAGCGCACGATTCCTCTATTAACCCACAAGTTAACATCTGTGTGCATGAGTGAAATCTCTCAGGAATAATTGATCTGGGTGGCACTATTGACTGTGTATACTGTATATTTGGTGCACACTCTTTATATGGGACATTTGGTTATTTTTCATCTTTTATCTGGTGGAAAACAATACAATCTGAGAAAGGAAACTGTTTTTATAGGCAATGAGAGGTTAGAAGGTAAGAAGGATTTGATATCAGTGAGACATTTATGCAGTGCTGTGTAAAAATCTTGAGCCACCACTCATTTCTTTATAGTTTGCTTCCAAGGAGCCAGACTTTCTTGTAATTTTTAAAGTGGCCTGCAGCAATAGTTCTCCAGGCTTTCTGAAGGTCCTTGAAAGTTCTTATTTTAGTTTTGGCTACTTTTTCAGTCATTTTTCAGTGTAGTCTTTGCTGTCTTTCACAGAAATATATCTTTAGGCACCTTGTTATTAGCAGTCTGTCACAAAACCAATAATTTGTTCCCATTTCTTTAGTTGAATCGATGAAAAACGCCAAAGATAACACAGTTTGATGGCCATAACATAATATTTTTGCACCAGCAAGGTGATTCCCAAAGTGCTATTGGCCAAAAACGTGGCATATCTTGGCATTGTGTACAGTGTGTCCTTAAACACTCTGAGGAAACTGGACAAGTGGAGGACAAAAGAAAAAGTGGCAGATCTGAGTTTAAAAAAAGAAAAAGTTGAACTTACAGGTTTTTATTAAGGGATAAATCCAGATTTGAAGGTTTTAGTTTAGATTGTTGATGAGGAGTTTAGGACAGAGGTACGATAGTGACCATCTACAGCCACGTGTAAAGCATAGTGAAGGCTCCGCCATGATTTGGAGTTTGAGGTCAGCAGTGTTGTGAATCTTGTCAAAATGTGTCGCATTGTCAACAGAAAATAGCGTCATACATTGATCCATCAAGTAAAACCATCTGGAAATTGTCTGATTGACAGTGGCTTCATTTATCAGCATGACAATGATTTTACACACACAATTGCATACTATCAGTCATAGATTGGCCTCCCCACACCATGCTCGTTATTATTAGGTGCTCTTCAAGAAGCCTGGAGAACTATTCCTGAAACCTACATGAAGAAATGACAATAAAAGCTTGCCTAAGAGAGTTCATGCTCTGCTGAAGAATAAAGGCGGTCATACCAAATTTTTTTAGAATTTACGAACAGTTTTTACCTTGCATGTTGCATTCTCATTCATGTTTGCACATTTCAATGAATCAATGCACCTATTTCACATTTTCCTTGAGAAACACATGGAAATGAGGGGTGGCTCAAGAATTTTGCATTGTACTGACACCATAAAATTTTGTCTTAAGAAATTAAGAATAGCTTATGTCATGTATTATTCATTAGACTGAAAAATTGAAAACAACCCAATGCACAGAATGCAACTGAATTTAGTCCATAAGAATTTATGTGTATAAATGTTCATCCATCTGTTCATCTGCACAGCCAGTACACCTTATCTCATGATATAGAAGACTTGTGCTCAGCCTCATGATTCGTTACCTTCCTTGCAGAGGCAGGAGCCATCAACAGGAGAGCAGGATGCATGATTATGGCAAGAGCAGGTGGACAAGCAACTACGTCCAAACAGACCAGGTGGACACACTGTAGAGCAGTCCTCACTCTGTGGGAGAAATAACGCAAAGTTATGCAGCACACAGCCAACATAGCAATAAATGCTGACACTGGCAGACTGAAAAAGGAATAAAATAGTCTAAAAGGATGTGGACTGAAACACTGGGAAGGTTGACTCTAATTCTCTGTATAGCTTACTAAGCTGTTTACTTAAACAAGTCACATTGTGCCTGTATGGAGACTGAAATTGAATGGATTTAAGAAAGTAACTGAAGTTCAAAGGAAGGACCACACTTGATCAGCTCAAGCTATCTCTTCTTAACTTCCAATTATGCACTCTATATATTCTGACAGCACCTGCTCTGAGCCATGGTTTGCCTTTTGCAACCCCATTTCACCCCATCTCTCAACTTCTCTCTTCATCTCCATCTCCTGTTAGATTTCCTTTTCAGCTGAGACGCAGGCAGGACTCCAAAGTTGGAGAATCCCGACTTTTCACCGCTTTCTCCAATCAAGCAATGACTAACTTTGCACTCTTATCTAATCATCTTCACTCTATTAATGCAATCTTTTGAGTTCTTAATAAACCAAAGTCACATTAAGTTACTGCCCTTGCCTTGTGAAATTACTTGCGGAAGATGTATTTTGTAAGCCTTACTCTATAAGGGTGTTCAAAATCTGACACTGTGGACCCCACTCAAGCAGTCAAGACAATATTGGCATGCAAATGGAACTGGCACACTGAAATGAAATAAAAATATGGCTCATGAGCATAACAAGTTGCTGTTTGCAAGCTTCCCATGGACTGGATTACACTACACTGCATTACATTACATTAAAAGGTAAAGAAGAACATCCTGGAGTTTGTCTGAGATCTGATTTATGGATGCTTATTGCGATGGACATTGGAGATGATGAAACCGTCATGAATTGTGAGCCAAACTAAACCACAAAAATATGTAAAACATCTGTGTGTTCAAACAGACAAAGAAACTGGATTTTTTGAGTTCAAACCACTTCTGTGGCTTCAACTTTACCAGTTTGCTGAGTGAGCCAAATTAGTATGCCAAACGGCAGCAACAAAAAATGGCAACTTTTAAGATACTCATAATGTGTCCTTTGGCACCAGTGTCCTTGACAGACTGTCAGCAGCAGTCTTGGACACAGAAAGATAATGGTCCACTTATAATGAGCAAATAAGTCAGCATCAGGAGATTGAGGCTTGGGTTAAAACATGCACCTTCCCCACATTAACCCTGCCCATAAATGTGATGCCAAGGGGTCCTTTACAAGTTTATTATTGCAAAAACGGTAATTAGATTACCGTTACTTTCTCGTAGGAACGCTGTGTTACTGCGTTACTAAAACCATGATTTTTTTGCGAGAGCGTCTCATGACAATGACGTAAGCGAGTGCGACGTTTGTGACAACAGCTGTGTGCAGATCAACAATGGATAATATATCGAGTACGAGAGAGAGTATGAGCGTGCAGCGTTTAAAGCGTGGAAGTACTGACCTTACTTTGAGTTTGATTCCATAAAAAGTGGCAAAAACATTAGTGTCCGTTGTGCGTGGGAAGACAACTTCTTTTTACAGCGAAAAAAAAAACCCTAAACAAGCACCAAGTGCGCTACGACGTAATGGGAAATTCACAGAGAAACTCGTGGATTCTTCAACTGACCGCTGCAGCACACCTGCACCAGGGCACACATCCGCCTACCCCACTCCTGCTTTACAGGTGAAAATAGAGCAACAGGGCCACTAGTCTTTGATTTTATTTATTTTCTGCTGTGTTTTACTTGCATCTATTTGAAAGAGTGAGTGTAAACAAAAAAAATATTTTATTTTATGTGCTGGAATGTGCAGAAAATAGGTTTAAATGTTAAACAAATTTCTTCAAGTCAGAGAATGTTGCATATAATTTAACGTTTGCTTGATGCATAAAGTTAAAAGATTAAAACTGATAAAAACAAGTTAAAAAAAAGAGACTTTTCCATTTGATTACATTTTGTATGATGGATTATGCAGAAAAAGTAGAATTGGGCTGAAAGACCTATTGCTTTATCACCTATTCAGGTTGTAAATCGTGTTTTTAAAAAGTAACTAAGTAACTAAGTAATTAATTACTTATACTAAATAAGTAATCAGAAAGTAATGGGATTACTTTTCGGGGGAAGTAATCAGTAATTAGTTACTGATTACTTTTTTCAAGTAACTTGACCAACACTGGTCACAGCACTGATGGCAAAAAACACATTGTGCTCGTCTGTGAGACATGAGCAGCTTTCCATGGATTTGACAGCATGGGAATGAAATGGGGCTGAATCTTGTGGTGAGAACATTGTATCTACATTTTAGCACATGGGCCCTCATCAGGCTAGATATTCAGCCAAAGCCACACTAGGCAAAAACAGCGATAAAATCCAAGTAAATGAGTTCCACAGTGAAATGGATGGACAGGATCCCACATGTATCACTCTTAGACCAACTCTCTAACCTCTCACTCTAATATACCATAGAAAAGATTGGCAGCCACATTGGCACAGCCTTTTAGTGTTGTTGCATTAAAATTAAGTATCTGGTAAAGGACATGAAGTACTCCGTCTCTGTCCTCTGCATCCTGCAGTCATTAGAATTTCTCTGCTTTAAAGGCTGAGCACAACCCACCTCCACCGCTCTTGTCCCTCCCTCAGCTAGAGATCACAGCCAGTCTATGGATGCCCACACCCTTTGTTTCAAACCCTGACTTGAGTGACAGGTGACACAATGATTTAGAGTTCCAATTAGAGGCCCAGAGGAGTCCTGAGTGGCTCTTGCTTCGCTCACCAGAGATCTGGAGGACTGCTGGCTGCTCACTGCTCTCATTATCATTTTGAACTCAGTTTAAACATGAGGCAGGAGGAGATGTGCCAGTGGACGCCAGGGGCAGAACACACATCTTAAAACATCTCTCCTCCCCGTACACCACATAAAAGCGCCTGTCTGCGAATGAAATTTTTATCAATCGGTTGCAATAACCTTTGTTCTGCCGCAAACGACAGCTTCAAGACTGCTAACAATAGCAGTTCAGTTACAGTTGTTAAGTGCGGCAAGAAGTTCGACCGGCTGGGGGGTGGGGGATGGGGGAGGGCTGGACAGAGGGGGACTGGCAGGGAGGTGCAGTCTTTCTTCAGAGCTCAGGCAATTTACTGGTGACTGGACTCAGGGATAAAACGTCATACAGCCACAAATGACCACATGGATTTTGCTGCCTCCATGACTGCGTCGAATTCCACTTGGTTTCCCCCCTCACAGTGCGGACTCCAGTGGTTGGTCTGTTCTCAAGTGGGGAAAGGCAGCTCTCTCATTAGTCGACTGATTCATATTCCTTCTGAGCTGGGAAGGATAGAAGTCTGGATGTGGAGAATC
This sequence comes from Neolamprologus brichardi, assembly GCF_056152115.1. NCBI lineage: Eukaryota > Metazoa > Chordata > Actinopteri > Cichliformes > Cichlidae > Neolamprologus > Neolamprologus brichardi. The sequence goes on from NC_142110.1 coordinate 14,041,673, forward strand.
ATTATTAATACACGGGCTGTCAGTCCATTGCATAGGAGCAGCAGGACCTTACATAACTACACAGCCGATAGAAGCAGTAACCAGACCAGACCAGGTCGTCCTTGGCCAAAGCACTAAATTCATACCTATTAGTATCTTAATGTAATTGGAGTGCATTTTTTCCAGAAAGCCACTAGCTGACACAACATTGATCAGGCTGGTACCCTTCGAGACTAGATGCAAATGGCACCACTAATTACCAATCATTCTCACTCCTTAACAGTTCATCTAACTGCTGGGTGAGTGAGTGCAGTTTAAAATTCATGCAGCATGGTTGAAAATGAACCTCTGAACCTTCTGATGAGGAGAGAAATCCCTGAGAGATAGGAAAATTGTTTTCACCACCTACAAAGGCAGACCGGAATCCATTCCTAATGCATTCATATTTCACATAAAGCGGTACCAACAGAATCTGTAGAAAAAAAAAAAAAAAAAAAAAGAAAGACACCTTACAGAGTCCACATGCTGAAGATTGCAAGGGACAATGCCTGAATAGGTAACATGTAATCACTTTGTCCCAGTCAAAAAGAGCATGTCCAATTACTAGAGCTAAATCAAGCGTGGAGGTGCTCAGTCTGCTCAGACATTTTGCTTGGTTTGCCCCCCGATGGGACTCCAGAACAAAGATGCAGTGGGGAGGCTTAGTCTTATCAGCTGTCCCCCGGGGAAGTGACTTCGCTTGCAATCATAGCCGCAACACCATCATCAACCACATTTTAAAAGCTCCATGTGATAATAACCATGTGTGATGCATGTCACACAATTACAGGTAGCAGCTACACAGCTCTACCTCTGTAACAAAGTGTTTGCACAGCAGCAGCTTTGTTCAAAGTACAAAAAAAAAAAAAAACTCTCCACACACACTCAAACACACCAATCCTCCATATGAGGTGTGTCTGGTCCCATCTGACTGCCTTCTTTTCTTTCCAGCTCCTGCCCTCTAGGTCTATTTAATGGATCTGGCAGTCCTTCCCAGCAGCCGCCAAAGAGAACAGGTGGAGCAAATTAAGACACAGTCTGCGGCCCTGCTCGGTAGCTCAATTCACCACAGTGGCCTGCTGTAAGACACAGGCAATTTCCACCGAAATGTAATGTTGGCAGAAATGTACCCTTGCAGTCGCTGTTGCTCTCTAACTTCAGATTGCAAGACAAGAAATACAATAGGGAAACTGATTGAAGTTACCCAACTAATTTGACAGTTGTAAGAGGGAACAATGTGGCTGCAACAAAAACCGACTAAAACGAAAACATATATAGGTCAAGGATTCAATTTTCTCCCAATTGGTCCAGGAGTACAGATCACTGATGCTACAAGACATATCGACTGTATTTGTAAAATACACACGACCCATTATTAATGTCTGCACTGGGAGGTACCAGAGGATTTATTGTGATGCGGTAGAGCACATTTATAATAAGGCGATAATAAAATGTCTCACCTTGCTCTTGACTGTCTGTGTACAAAAAGCTTCTAAAGTGAAACTGGGACAACTTCCAAAAAAATTATGACCACACTGACACAAACATTTTACAACAGCCACAAAAAAACATGAAACATAAGTCAAAGCTGCAACCTTCACAACTTTGGCTCACGGCGGAGAGTTTCACAGCATATGGTATGAGACATGCGAGTACAATTATTGGTTAGTGGAGATAGAGATATTCTTCAGTATATTAAAGATCACGAGGAGCGAGGTTACAAATACAATTAACCCTTGAGCATTTCATGAGAAATTAATGTAACCAATAGCATAATTACAAGTTGACATGGTAATTATAGCTGCGAATAAATTAAAATGGACATGCAAGTGTCAACGTGGTTTAGAACACAAAGTCATGGATGCTCAAGGACTGCTCTTTCTAAGTGTTTTAAATGCCGTTTAAGCTTCTGCCTGTTTTTAATGCATTTTGAGTGCTCTTTTCTCTGTTTTTCCACCAACTTCTTTTTTCCTCCTTTTCCTTGAGTACACACTGGCTGTGTTTCGGTTTGCATAGCGTAGCTGTGGCCCCACCTTGGCATTTTGGCTCTGGGAACAGAGATCTAGATCTCATGAGATCAGGTAAAGGTCAAATTTGAAAGAAAATCTTTAATAAAACATTATCCTGAAAGTGGCCACAGATATGAGTACAATAAAATAGCAATGAATGTACATGATACTCACCATGAACCCAGGGGCACATGTACAGGTACCCGTGACAGGATGACAGTCAGCTCCGTTGGCACAGCTGCAAGTCAGCATGCAACCCTCTCCATAGAATCCAGGCGGACAGGACTCATTACAGTAAAGCTCTGTCCATCCCGCAGAGCAGGTGCATTCACCAGAAAGCGGGTGGCAGCTACAATATAATGAGAAAGAAATATGGGACAATGACAGGAAGAAAAAGGGTGAGGTGAAGTTTGAGCTCTAAAAGTATCAACACTTCATTCTTGAGCAGGATCAAAGTGTGAAGTCCGCGCCAAAAGCCATTCATCCATCTACGCGTCTACGTGCTCGTTTTTGATAGATGAGGTGTCCCTTTTCTCCTTCGTTCTGTAATGACTTCTATGGCCGATGCCCAACTCTTGCCGGAATCAGAGCATTAACATTGCATTAACTATGAATGCTGCTGAGAAATTATGAATGAAGCAAAGGTCGCGATTAAAAGCTAACTGGATGACATGGCTAAGAGGTGTCCAGACTTCAGAATGAGTGCTGGCATAGAGCTAAGATGAGACAAAATTGAGTTGCAGAAATCTTTATTCATATGGAGAGTCTTTGCTTCAGGGCTTGGTCAGAGCAAAGCTGTGTGTGGCCTTGCACTGATGTCTCACTTACCTGACGGTGTTGGTGGTGTTACAGGGGCAGTACTTGTCACAAATGAGGCCGTAAAGACCTGGGGGACAGAATCTCTCCTGGCAATTAGGCCCTTTAAACCCTGTTTCACATAGACAGGCTCCATTGATATGGTGACACTTGGCTCCATTTTGACACTCGCACTTCTGGTTACATTGCGGTCCATAGGTGCCCACAGGGCAGTCATCCTGACATCTGGAGGAAAATTACAGAGCAATGACGGGGTCTTTTAAATTGCTGCTCTAAAAAATGTCAGGTACATGGGGGAAAAAATGAGTCAAGACTTGTAACATGAAAATCTGATGTTGGAAATGTTAAAGATTCTTTTTGTGCATGTATGATATATATATATATATATATATATATATATATATATATATATATATATATATATATATATATATAATGTTAATTTCAACAATTGAATAAACTGAATTGAATAAAGAATAATCTGCAAAATCTCAAACTCTCCTTGGTTCCATCTTTTAAAATGTGCTCATTTTTCTGTCCTTTCTCTAGTTCATGTTTTTGGGTTTCAAACACAGACAAATCCCACCTTTCAGCTCTGTGAGTGCAGTTCAGTTAATAAATGATGGTATTTTTCAACAATGTCAATGCTTAATCACTACAGCATTAAAAAGCCTTTACAAATTGCACATGGTCACAACTACATGAAGGAAATTGAGTCAATTTTATATTTATTATGAGCAATATTGCTATTACAGCCATTTTAGTAAAACTGAAACATTTCATTTTGGATACATATTTCATAGACCCTGAACCTTCTAAACTCAAAGGAAAAAAATGCGGGCAAATATTTTACTCTAACCACTCTGTTCACATTTTAAAAGCATAAGATAAATATATAATAGGTTGCTTGTAAAGTTTTATTTGTATTATTATTATTTTATTGTTTTACGTTGGTGCCAGTCACCATCTGATTTTGCAGCAGACTACATTTTTGTGTGTCTTCAGAAGGTTAGCTGTTAAATAACCCCCACTCACATCTTGCATCAGGCGATCTTAATAGTTCACATGACAGTGTGAGGCAAGGTCTCACGATGGTTTCACCTGAAACCTCTGCTGATAAGGACACTCACCTTTTTCACGCCTTGGCTCGTGTGATGAGGCACATGATCAATAGCGGGTCAACGACCCTCTTAAGGGAGAACACTCAATGGCCATTGTGTTAGGTATACCTTTCAACTGCCTCTTAATGTAAATATCTAATCAGTGAGTCACATGGCAGAAACTCTGAGCAGTTAGCTTCATTTAGACATTGTCAAGACGACCTGCTTCAAATCGAGCATAAGAACAGAGAAGAAAAGTGATTTTAGTGACTCTGAATGTGGCGTGGTTGCTGGTGTCAGATGGGCTTGTCTGAGTACTTGAGAAACTGCTGATCTCTTTTCTCACACAACCATCTAAAGGGTTTATAGAGAATGGGAACAAAAAAATCCCCCCCCCCCTGCCTTGGATCAATAGTTCCAACTGGTAGTTGTGTAATGGTGTGGGGGATATTTTCTTGGCACACGTTGGACCGATTAGTACCAACTGAGCATTGTTTAAACCACCTACCTGAGTTTTGTTGCTGACCATGTCCGTACCTTTATTACAGCAGTCTACCCATCATCTAATGACTTTTTCCAGCAAAACAGCACGCAATGTCACAAAGCTCAAATCATCTCAAACTGGTTTGTTGAAGATGGCAGTGAGCTCACTGTACTCCAACGGCCTCAACAGTCACACATTCACAATCCACAACAGAGTACCCCTGGGATGCGGTGGAACGGGAGATTCACATCAATACACGCAGCTGAAAAATCTGCAGCAACTGTGTGATGCTATCATGTCAATATGAACCAAAATCTCAGAGGAATGTTTCCAGCACCTTGTTGAATCTCTGCCCCGAGGAAATGCGGCAGATCTGAATGCAACAGGGTGTTTTTGGAAAGTGCATGTAAATATAATACTAAAAAACAATAATGTTTTATCATATTTTACGCAATGCAAAGATTCTTTAAGAATTGGAAATTGAAATAAAACTCCAGCCCCAGCTTCAATGCATTAAATAATATGGATATATTATTAACAGTGTTGCCACAGTTACTTTGAAAAAGTAATATATTATGGACTACTGATAACTCCTTCCAAAAGTAACTTAGTTACTTTACTGATTACTTTATTTTTAAAGTAACTAAGTTAGATTACTAGTTACTTTCAAAAGCTGCCAATAACACTCCCCACTGCCTCAACATAAAAACATCAACCGGTTTTGCCAATACTCACTTTACTGGAAGTGTATTTTAACAGTAAAGTCAACAATATATCTCCTGACATTTGAAGTTGAACTGAAAACTTTTTTCCTGACAGAAATACTTGTTTGTATGAAAATACAGAGTCTTGTTACTTCACTTAACATAAATACTTTTTATAAAAAAAAAAACAAAGAAAGTTTTTGACTTTAACAAATACTTTATAAAAAACAATAAGTCGACTTCATTTAACATAAATACTTTTTATAAAAAACAAACAAACAAACAAACAAAGAGTCTTTCCTGACTTCCCTTAAGATACTTTTTGTACCATCCACATGTAAGCACTATTGTCCGCTTTTGTAACTTCGGACTAATCTTGTGAAAAAAAAGAGACTGCAGGTCCAACTTAAATTGCCTTACTTCCTTGCAAGTAATTGATTTAAGTTAATCAACTTGAAAACTTTAATAAGTTTATTAAGTGACTTTGATAAACTTAATTCAATTACTTGTAAATAGTTATTTAAATTGGATTCCCCATTCTCTTTTTTTCAGTATATGTTGTCATTGCATGTTATGGGGGAAACAGTAGAGTGGAGCGAGTAAACCAGTGGTTGTACCTCATTAACAGAAGCTTCTCAAACCTTTGTCAGAAAGTCGATTTCTTTTAGGCGTGAGCACCAAACCTCCCAGACTAAAAAGTCGCTTCACAGGAGCACTTGATGGGGTTGGAGTGTTATACTTTAAAAAAAATTGTCTTTATGCTTGAAAACGTATGCAGAATCTGAAGGTCGTAGCCTGACATCGGGTAGTCCATGACTTCTTTTTCTGCAGAATAGGTCTCCTCCTCTGGCTCTGCCATCTCACCTTGGCTGCTAGATGTAGTAGCACTGGGCACACTGGCAGGGCTTTTTGCCAGAGGAGCAGTGGTGCAACACTCTGCTGTCAGAAGCTGTTTTACTCGCTCCCTCCTTCCTGCATCTCTCAGCCATCGGAGTTTGAATTTTGGACAACTGGCAGCTGCGAGAATGGCATCTTTAGTTGTCCAGCACACTGGTGAAACGAGTCTGAATAGCCTAAAAAACATAATCGATATTTTTATGCCTACAATTTATTATGTTATTGAATTATTTGCAAACCATGCCTAATATGAGATCAGTATTATGGATTTATTTTGTTTTAGGTTACTTGTAAACATTTTAATTGTTTTAATCTTATTTTTCAATTATAATTAACATTCTGTTCCATGTTTGTGAATTGTAAGAAGCAGAAAATTTGACTAATTTCAAGATGGAGCGTACCTGTACAATGGCATCTGGAAGGCCTGCAGTCATCCTGGAGAGGTCATCTTTCACAGCCTGGGTTTTCTGCATCAGAACTTCAAGTGTTGGTAGTAAAGTTCCATATGGACAGTCGCCTTGTAAAATGTCCAGTGCTGCAGTCAGAGGTTTCATGGCCATGCAGAACTCATGCAGGAACTGGTATTCTTGATCTTTGAAGCACTTCAGTCCTAGCTTTGTGCACAGAGCATTCAGCTCACCCATGGGGATGTCTGCATTTCTTTTTACAGCATCAAAAAAGTTCAACCTTGTGGATGTTGGTATTAGGAGCTTTCTTTTGCTGATTTCTTCCACTGTTTCTGATTCAAGTGTAGATCTACTCGATTTATTCCAAAGAGCTGTGCATTTTGCTGTGCTGCTCCTATACACAGCCCTGCTCTCTGCATTGGTTGTTAAATGTTTCTCCACATCACGTGTGCAAATTATGTTGATTTGTACAGGTACGCTCCATCTTGAAATTAGTCAAATTTTCTGCTTCATACAATTCACAAACATGGAACAGAATGTTAATTATAATTGAAAAATAAGATTAAAACAATTAAAATGTTTACAAGTAACCTAAAACAAAATAAATCCATAATACTGATCTCATATTAGGCATGGTTTGCAAATAATTCAATAACATAAAGCACACCATCAACACACAAGAGACAGCTGACCATCACTTTCATTCTCAGCTGAGAGGATTTCTGACAGATCAGAAAAAGTGACATCATCGTCTTTGGGGGTGGACTCTTCCTCCTCCGTCTCATCATCGGACTCCGTGACAGGATGATAAACTTGAAACGCCTTAACAAAGTTGGATCCATTATCAGTAACTGTTGCAACTACTTTGTTGAGTAATCCAGAAGAGGAGTGAATGTTTTCGATTTCTGTACCAATGACATCATACGTGTGTCTACCACAAATTCGCCTACATGCTAATGCAACCTTGTGGCGCTCTAATGTGGTTCTCCTGATCCAGTGGAGCGTTACTCCCATGTAGCTTCTGTTGTTAGCAGTCCAAATATCCGCGGTAGTTGAAACAAAGTCAATCTCATTCAGTGCGGCCTTCAAATTTCTCTCCATTTCTGTAAACTCCTTCTCCAAGTAAGAAGTAAAAGTCGTTCGGTGAGGCAGCTCGGCATTAACAGAAGTAGGGATCTTTTTTATTATGGCACGAAACGAGGGAGAGTCAACAGTGTTTATAGGTAGCATTTCTTCCACAATATACTGCGCGACCAACTTCTTTAATTCTTCATCACTTACTGGTTTTGCACCAAAGTCCGACTTTTGTTGTTTGGGGGGTGTAGGACTTTCTGCGGAAGTCACGGCTCTCTGCTTCGGACCACTTGGTGGGACTCTGTGAGTTTGACTGTGCCGTGCTGCGACTCCAAATGTTTCTTTAAGTTTGACGTAGTGTTTTTGAAGGTAGATAACACTTTTTCGCCAGCACAGAGTGTACAACGAACCTTAATATCAAAATCTTTAGTTGACAGAAACTCAAAATAGTGACCATAATTCCAGCTAAATAAGGAACATCTCTCTCCTTCCATTGTTGTTTACACTTTTTTTTACGTCGCTGGCTGCTTGTGAGCGGGAAACGTGACCTGACGCTTATGTGACGTTTCACGACACGTATGCGTTTGTCATCCGCTGAGACGAAAAGAAGAAACCAAATCTTTTTGCTTAAAAAAATAGTAACGCACAGTGGTTTGGACAAGTAACTTTAATCTGACTACTGTTATGGAAATAGTAAGGCGTTAGACTAGTCGTTACTGAAAAAGTGGTCATATTCAGAGTCACTGATTATTAACACTCTTCTTACATTTCAAAGTTTTAATAATGAATGTTTACTTTAAAAATACTTTCATAAATCCGTAGTCAAATTTTAACGAGGACAGCGGGCCTCTGCTGTCAGCACTGCAGGGGTTGGACAAGACTCAGTAATCGTCATCAGCTAAACAGAAACTGCTTCAGTTTTCTGCACATAAATTAGTGTAGATCAGAAAATGGATTTCTTCATTCACTTCAATGTACTGACTTAAGTATACAGTCCTGGTGGAGTTTCAGTCTCAAGAGTGTAACAAAGCTTTTACAAATAGCTCAATTACAACATAAAATGGCCAAGTTATGTTTCATGTTTAAATTACCCTAGCTTTAGTTTTATCAGAGGACAATGGTATTATTATACTAGACACACGAGGGTGGGGGGTAACACAATCTTAGATTATTCCTGCCAGTTTAATTCACCTGCCACTGACAAAATGAATGAGGGCAATTTTGCAAAATAATAAAGTAAAGGAAAAGGTCTTGTAAAGGAAGTGTTTCCATCCAAGAGACAATTGCTTTAGCTGAACTAATAAACCCAGGCTGCTCTGGGCTGCTCTGGCAGGCACGAGGAACTAAAAAGATCTGTGGATTTCAATGAGACCTTAATATAAGCCCATTACTTATAATTAATGAGCAGACTCCAAACAGCATGTAGCTCATGGTGAGATCAATGGATAGGCTGGGAGTGGATGAGGATGAAGGCTGAAGACATGAAACCTTGCTGGCCAGCATGAAGTACAAGATTAATTAAACATACAACGCCCCTATTAAAAGCTTCCAATCTACCTTCAAATGGACTAATGGGCATTTATAAATGCTTATTTCTCTCGAGTATGAGAGTATGCTAGGATTTCCTTTATCTTTTTAAAGAACAGCCAGGTTTGTGCCTCATTTAGAAGTCAACAAAGAGAATGGGTCAATGAGTGACTGTTAAATGCGGAACTGCATGAAACCATTCTTTTGCATTAAATACTAATATCAATAAATCATGCCTTTGTATGACCTATTTTAAGTAGGAGCACAAAAGTTTGCTGATAGAACTTCAGAAAAAGCCTTTTTGAATAATAACTGAGCGGTCTGTTTGTCAGCCGGAGGTGTCACCTGCATACCTGCGTCCACTGAAGCCGGCTGCACATTGGCACTGCCCCGTGATGTGGTCGCACATTCCACCGTTACGACAGGAACAGTCTTTGCTGCAGTTGATGCCATACTTGCCAAGAGGGCAGGGCTGGGCACACACTGAACCCTGTGAAAACAAGCCAACACACTTGATTGATGTTTGGACAGTTCAGACCTATCGTTAATGTCCTCCTATGTGTCTGCAGATGTGTTTACTTTTTCTTCTTTTTTTTTTAGAAGGCAACTGAAAGCATTACATTCAAGAAGTAAGTTCAAAACTGTACACTTTACTGTGGAAGATATTTTCACATATTATCTTCAGAAAGGTCAATGCAGAGTTAATTTTCACATGGAAAGTTCACAGTAGTCAGACTCCACACTACAAATTTTTTTTTCTCCTTCCAGGGAGCAGAGACACAACATTCTCATTTATTGTACTTTTTCCCCCCCTAAACTTACAACAGCGTTCAAGTATTTTCTCCCCTCGGGCCTTTGCTTTTGCTTCTGTGACCTACCGTCCACCCAGCAGGGCAGGAACAATCTCCTGTGATGTGGTGGCACGTTCCTCCGTTCTGACAGGGGCAGCGCTGTTCACACTGAGGCCCATGACTACCGGAGGGGCAGCGCTCCCCACAGCTGTCAGCACACAAGTCAAAAGTATCAGATAAGTAACCTGTCTTTGCCTGCAGTTCTTTGCATCAGCAAGAAATTGGATAGCACACTCACATTGCTTCATAAAATGTGCCAAAAGAGTAAATATGATAGTAGTACTCACAAAACCCCTGTGTAGCCCGGTGCACAGATGCACTCTCCTGTCTCGTGGTTGCAGGTGGCACCATTGAGACATTGGCATGGTAACTGGCACGCCTTGCCATAATAACCATGCTCACAGGGCTCCTCACAACGCCATCCCTGGTACCCATCAGTGCAGACACAGGCACCTGTGATGGGGTTACACTTAGCCCCATTTTGGCACTGGCACCGATTGCTGCAGTGAGGTCCCCAGAAGTCACTCTCGCAGCCTGCAGGCACAGAGACAAGTGGCATCAAGCACACCAGAAAAAAGAGGAGACTATGCATCAGAATACACTCGTGAACACTGAAAGTCATAACGGTCACATAAAAGCACAATAAATAATAAAGTGACTCATTAATGATTGTTTGGAATAACCATAAAAATTCATCATTAATAATAAATGATCAGGGGAAATCTTCCTCCCAATGAATTACTCTTTATTATAATGGTATGATTTGGAAGCACTGTCTCGGACTGCTTGCAAATCTATCTCTATGCCTCCGATATTAATTTTCATCAGTTCAACAAATTCAAAATCTAAAGCTTTAATCTGTGTATTTTTTTTTATCTTTTGAACATGTAACAGTAAACAAATTGCTGGATTTAATCTATTCACTCAATTAATTGAACATATTATTAAAATACTATCTGTGTACCAAAAGGCTGATAGTCTTCCTGTGGGCCACAGACCTCGATTAAAAACACATCAATAAAGCACACTGGTACCCGTGGTCAATGTTCCCTCTAATTTTTCATGTGTCTGAGCGAACACACAAACTCCCTGCAGACGTGTGCACTGTGGTCACGCCAGCATCGAATCCATCTAAGTTACATGGTTTGTTAAAATAATCAAATTACAGCATTTATGTTAGACTACTTTTAAATAACTGCTTTAGCCCACTTACAATGAAGATTTTAAAAAAAATCTTGTTCGTGACCTGTGCAGTATGTTAACACTATTGGAAGTAAAAATAACTTGAACTCCAATTTTGAGAATACAACTTTCTTTTTTTAATTTTTTGTTTTTTTTATAAAGCTCTGACTTGTATTATAAGTATGAGTCTGTGGTCTGGGAGAGAGTCCTGTCTGAAAAATACAGTATATAATGACCAATGTTGGGCAATTAATTATATAGTTACTTCTTCAAAAAAGTAACTGAGTTTTGCAAACAACAAAGTTTGTTGCAGCTGTTTACCTAAAAATGCAGCCAGAGCATTTTTTTTAAATAAACATTTCAAACTATTTACAGAACAATCAGGTGTTCTGCATCAAAATTTGATGCCACGCAAATTATTTGTGCCACTCCAAAAATAATTTCTGTCCACTATGAGATAAAGGAGAACAACAGCCTGATACTTGCAGGCCTGACAACAGGAGATGTATCACTCCTGTAACATTCAGCAGTCGCCTCATTGTTCTGACACACACACAACAAAAGCTATTGACTACACGACACACTAACTACACAAGATTTGTGCTAAACATCGCAAATCTCACATCTCAAAACACCGCTGTCACTCCTAAAACTTCCCCCCGTTTCTTAACAACTAAATGCCATGTTGCCATATCATTTTTTGATTGGTCCACATAGTACATTTTTCCACCAATAGGAAAGGCGGCGGGGGTTGGGAAGGGGGCTGTTTTTGCTCACAGGCGGAGAGCACTTTCGAGCGTTTCCGCAGTAAATATAAACAACGATAGGAAAAAAACCAAAGCTTGCATATATATATTTTTTTTCATAACTCTGGTTTTACGTGACCTATCAACACAATTTAAAAACTGGTATATAGTCCACACTTTTTCCGTCAATTGTTCCATCTGTCCTGCTCACATCTCCAATGGTTGTGCACGCTGTCATTAACGTGGCTTCACTCCACATCAGCCCCGCCGCTTTGCTAGCTAAAACACCGGTGTCGGCACATAAGGACGCTCTCATAGCCTGTGGACAATGTTGATTAGCTGCGTATATATACGAATGTGAATCGCATCATTGGCTGGACTATGGGATAAGGTGACATCGTTCTAATCCCATACTGGAGCAGCCAGTCACTTACTGACTAACACTGCAAAACAGAATTGTTAACATATTTATTTTAATTTCAATTCAGGTTAGATTTTTTTTTTTTTTGTGCACAACACAGATTTTCTGTGCGCAGAGACCGTGCAGCAGTGCGCAATTGCGCACGCGCGCAGCTTAGAGGGAACATTGCCCGTGGTGTTCCTTCGTTACCAAAACCACTACACTGGCACTGCAGTTTATGGACTGATCCAATATGTTTACCATCTTCCTGTTGTAGCCAGCAACAACAACACAGAATTTCCCTGCTTGGTAAGATGTTTGCTTCTAAAAAAAACCCCTAAATTATAAAATCAGGGCACTGTTTAGATCTTCAGTGGGAATAAATTACCTTGTGGCTCAATACAACAGAGTTGAAAGGTATGACAACAAATTGCTGGTTTTGGTCTTTCCAATGATTTTTTTTTCACTCCTGCTCAGGATTATATGAGAGCAGGTACTTTTATGAGGATGCCTTGAGCAAAAAACAGACAAAAGGCCCTCCACAGAGCTAAGAAAAATGGACACAGAGAGACAGGAAGAACGTGTGGACTCCCCAATGAAAAGACCTGATTAGAAATCAAAATGAGACAGTTCACTGATCTTCTGTTTCATACTCTCAAAAACTACCCATATATGCTTGTGCTTGTCCTATTATAAGGTAGCAACAATGCAAAACAACATTTATATCTCGTGTCTGTATGAGTCAATACAAAAGAAAACAAGTGAAAGAAAGCTTCATTATTGTTAACTACTTCCCCAAAAGACATCCTGACCAACCATCTCTCTAAAAGTAAGTAAATATATTAAGGTCTTTACCCAGGATACCTCTCATTTTAATATGATTTTTTTCTATTTGATATTTCCTATGTTGCTACCCTAGCATTCAGAAAACCTTTCAACCTTTATTAATTGTGAAGATTTCATAACTTTATGTTTAATACTGAATACGGCTGAAACTTCAGCTTTTTAACATTTTCTATCATTCTAGAAAATACCAAAATCCAACTTTACAGCTCTGCGGATGAAAATTTGAAAGGTTTTCTAACATCATCTTCATCTTACAGTAATGGTGCCAAGGATGTGGGCATAATTTATATGTTGCAGTTGCTACTTTTAAAGCTGCATGCAAGGGGAAGAGCGACATCATAAAACAAACAGTCAGCACAATATCTTCTTCTTTGTGTGTGTCAGGGCACCTTAACCTACCGGTTTGAAACACGGACCCTTCACACAAGTGCATTAAACCTGTATTCTTTAAAATGGCCAGCAGGGGGTGATCCCGGTGGTTGAGAAAATTGCCTATGACCTCACTACTGGCTCCACTTATTATCCCTCTAAGCATTTTCAGAGGTGGTTAGCAGTGTTGCCTCATAACAAGGAGGTCCTGGGTTTGAATCCAACAAATGTAGCTGGGGCCTTTGAGTGGGTTCTCTCTGATTACTCTGGTTTTCTCCCACAGTCTGAAAGCATGCATGTCAGTTTAATTGGTAGGTGTGAGTATGAATGTGTGAATGTGTTAGCCCTGCAAGAGACTGATGAACTGTGCAAAGTGTATCCTGCATCTCCCGCTACAACAGCTGGGACCGGCTTCAACACCAACATTTCCCTATTCAGTTTATGGTCTCAGCAGTTTAATCTGTCCTGTACTGCAATACTTAAGATCTCGTTTAGCATGGGAACCTGGCAACCTTGTGTAGTCAGGACCTGTCTCATCTGATCTCATGACAACCTGTGACTGAAGATGAAGTTACTGCAAATTTCTGCATGCAGTTACAAAGGCATGAATTTGGTGGTGCTGATCCTTCCAGCAACACCACATGTAAAAGCAGATCATTTCACCACATGTAAAAGCAGTCATTAGACTCAGTGTTGATATAAAAATGTAAATTTGCAGGTTTTAAATGTTTTGGTTCAAATTCCTTGTAGTGGACAGATGACAGCTCTGCGTTACCAACAAGCAAATAAAACGATTAAAAAGGTGCGAATACAGTTCTGTTACGATGAAATGGCGGTAAAATGTATAGCGTGAGACTGAATATATGTGATGTTGACATATCACAACCATCACAGAGAATAATCTTAATAACACCCTGAAATTAATCTGCAAAAGAAAAAAGAAAAAAAAGAGAAGCACGTGTGCAAGCTGTTCACACCTTTCAGTGACTATACGAAAGAGCGAAGGAGGACTCAGAGACTAACACGAGGAACAAATCATTTTTCATATATAACAGTTTGATACTTTAATGTTTTTAATGCCTCTTTTCAGGTGGAACTTCAGCAGCCAGCTGTCAAAATGAAAAAAGAAACAAGGTACTTGAGACAGTCGAATGATCAAACATTTGTAAACGTTTGCGAGCACTCGTTTTTCACATTTTGCTAAATGCACAAGCTGACTAATTGTGCTGAACTTGGAGTAATATAACAGAAAAGTTTAATTTGGATCCACACCTGTATGAGACAATGGCTGCTCAGTGTTAAATTCAGTGGCATTACTAAGAAGTACCTGAGGGTATGATGTAAAACAAGTAATTCACACATTCCTGGGAATTGTTCTGTTTAAAAAAAAAAAAACCCACAAAACTCAATTGGACCTGTAATCAACGAAACAACTAGTGATCAACAATCACAATGTGAATGAAGAACGATCAGCACTGAGGTGGGATAGTAAGCTGCCTTCAGTCCCAGCCAGGTAATTGTTCATTTGAGGTCCTAGTAATGATTTAAGTGACTGATATGGCACTATATCTCTCCATCAGCAGCTGGATTGCCTCACAGAAAAGCCCAGCTTGAGATCCAGGACAGCACAGCAGCCAGGAGGGTGAATATTCCCCTATTGATTCGCACACCAACACAGCCTGAGCTGAAAATGTAAAGACGCTGAGGGCCCCCCCTCCTTCTATGCTCACTTTGCCAGAGCTGTGATCAACCAAAATTGGAGCTTAATGAACTCTGTTTCATGGTCGGCACTGAAGCCTGCTTTTCCAGGTACACAGCAGGAAGATGATCAGGCCTTCACTGATACGGACAGGTCTGCCCTGAAGGGGGTCCCGAAACACTGGGCTAGTGCAGTATTGCTTTTGCGTTTGGACAGACTAGAGACTACATTACAGGGCTCTCACTGATTTGATCTAATCTGCTCCTGGCCTCCAGTCTGCCATGAATGAGCTCCCTGAAGGTTGAGCTGCTGCCACGCAAACGACCCTGGCACATTAAACTTGAGGGGTGTGCGGGCGGTGGTGGTAATGGATGAGCAGTTTAACTGCAACTTGGTTTAGCAGTCTATAAGCACTCATCAGAGCTTCCTCTGCTCAACAGTGCTCCCTCGACACAACAGAAAAATGGGCAGTGTCTCTACAACTTAGAGGCATCATCACCTCTGGCTTCAGCTCAAACATTGGCCACATTAGTAGAGATGGCATTTTACATTCTTACATGCACAACTAAAAATATAATATCAGTTTAAAAAAAATCAATGCATAAATACCAGAGAGGCAGAGAGAAACAGAATAAGCCAAAATCTATCCCGTGCTTAATTTGCAGACTTTTCTGGTGCTTAGGAGCTCAACAAATGTTACTATTTGAAGTTTTAAACCTCCTTTAGCTTCCAGTTTGAGGCACATTGAGAGCAAAGCCCATTATCTTGCTGTCTTTCTCCTACATGGAGGTTCGGAAACTTTACCCAGTAGTCTTTCACTCCCCAGCTCTGCCAGCATTTAACTGTGATTAAGGAGTCAGAGTTCATGATGAGCTGCGGGCAAAAACAGAGAGAAATAACAGAAGAAAGTAACATGTAGCATGAAGGCTTCAGCTTCCAGAGAGAACAGCTAAATTGTGTGTGGTGATGAGGACTCCTGTGGGTTTCGGTCTGTAGGCAACAAATCCCACAGACTGAAACCAGAGAAGATGCAGTCCAAACCATTAGCTGGTCTGGCCTGGGTCACTGTGTCTAACCAGAGGACACATACACCATCCAGCCTGAGCTCTCAGAGCTCATAATGTATAACAGTTAGAATGTGGATAACCTCACACACAAGGAAAGGTCCAATCCCAAGATGCTGAGTAAAATCCCCTCTGCTGGAACAAAACAGATCATGAAGGGCTACCGGCAGGTAGTAAACTTCTGAAGGTGATGTCCAAAGAATAGGCTGAGAGAGCCATCATGGTGGTGCTGAGCTTTGAAGTATGCTCAAGAGCCTGCATAATCAGAGGCTGGCTGAAACAGGATTAAAACCAAACAGCTTTCAGCAGCAGACTTCATTCAGAAGCTCTCCTGAACTTGGCAACTTACAGCAAAATGTTTGTCACTGTTCTCGACGAGGAGAAGTCTGCGCCGCTGAAAGCTGCCATAAGCTTCTCCAAGCTAAATTCAAAATGAAGGCCTCACTCAAACTCTTTAAACACAGAATATCTTTCACCATTCAAATGGTGCCCAAGTTTTAGACATCATTTATTCAGCTCGACGGAGGGGAAAAGCAAACTTCAATTACAATTATAGTATAAATGCTGGCTAGTGGTGGTGGATGGTGCAGACGGTTGCTTTCTCCTTTGCCCACTCAAACTGTAAAAGCCACATTATTGCTACTGGAATATTTGGCAGGCAGCCTGACTTCACTCCCCACTGCCTGAGTCACTCACTGTCACATAACTATTATTAACACACACTGTTGACACTTGAGGAATAACTTAACTAAAGACATTAGAAGGGAAAACGCTCTGGCGCCTGAGAGCCTTTTACTCCACGCTTACTTTTGAGCAGAGCTTGTAGCAAAGCAAAGCAGTGTGACTCATTGTCTTGATGAGTCGCCTGCATTGCCTCATGAGCAGAATGCACCTCTGAGTTTCATATTGTCTGGATCGCACTTTGTTCCACTAGCTTTGTTCTTTTTTTCCCCTTCTTTCCTTGACAGATCTGAATTTTCAAATTATACTCATGGTCAGAATTAATGCAGACAAGCCACCACTTACAAATGGCATAAAGAGACAGACTTTCTTTAGACATTTTAAATGTTAAAATTATATATATATATATATATTTTTTAAAAAATGAACAATGAAACAATTGTTCCTATAATTTAGCTGACACGAGAATATGTAATACTCTGCTCTTCAATCAATATGAGCTATTTGCAAAAGGAGTTATTCAAAAAAAAGCCACACTCAACTATTCATCACAGCTCCCTGACTCATTGATGCAGACTAACTGAGTGAGAAGCAGACAGGGCTGGTACAGGGTCTACAGGGAAAGTGATGATTGTTGTGTAAAGTGGTAAATTTGCACTGAGTGATAAATGTCTCTGAGCTTTGTTAAACCTGGGGCTGTAAAAGCAGCCAATACGCTACAAGACAGGTCCTACTGGCACCTCCGTGCTCTGCTGACACCCATTATGCTGTTATTTATTAGTCCCCAGAAAACCCAGGCACGACAAGTAAAAAGTTTAGATACATCCATGAGAGCTTGACAAATGAACTTCTAAATATACAGAGGAAACTGCCAATAGTTATGGGCGCCGTTTTGCTGAACTGGAATAACAGCATGCTGCGGCTTCTGCGGTTGGGCGTGTCTTTTGTCCTGCCCTAATTCATCTTAGCTGAGACCCTGTGTGCTCGCATTTCCCTTGGGGGGGAAAGCAGCACACAATCAAGCTAACAACACAAGGTCTATGAGCAGAGTTTGCTGCTCAAACATTTCACTACAATGCACCATACACTTCCTCCTGATACCACCTTGCCGCTGGAGAAGAACTAACAAGACCTGACTGTTGCCTACTTGGAGCCACAAAACTAATGAGTGAATAGCTTAATTCTTTTAGGACTATGCATTACTGATTAAAAAGTCTGGCCTTGTTCTTTATCTTGAGGAGGATCTGATCATTTGTCTGAGTTCTACTCTATAGGATGCTAACATGGATCAATAGAAGTACTGCAGCCAGCTCCCCTGCAGCACAGCTGTAACTAGGTTAACAGGACCAGTGGCTGACTGAAACCGACAAGGCCAGGTCATCTCACGTGTTATTCCGAACGAGCACTTAAAAGTAACGTTACTAAAAAGAGTGCCCCTCAGTTTCTAATAAAGCTGCCCATGTTGAGCAGTAATGCAAGCGCCCTGCGAGAGATGCTCTGCCTCATTGCAGTAAACCAGTCACTTGTTCAACACAACCTGACATGGCTCATGAAAGCCTCTGGATCAGCAAATTGTTACACAGCCCACTGCTCCTTCCAATTAATAATTTACCCTTCACCCTGTCCTGCAGAAAACAAACCCTTTGCTCTCTTGCCACAGGACAACAACAACAAAAAAAAGCAATCAGAGCAAAGGCGGGCATTTATCTACAGTGCACAACAATGCACAGTGACCTGGGTATAAATAAAGCCACAACTGTAGCACTTCAAAGACATAACACACAGCAGTAAATCAGTCACCTGGAATGGCATGGTCCCTCCAAAAAACAATGTCAACCTGACAATACCAACTGTTACCAGACTTAATTTGCACATATTGATTTCCTATTTTCAATTATTAATTCTAATTAGGATGAAGTAGAATCTGCCATAGGGCAACGGCAGTCGATGTGAAGGGGTGCGCAATCAAGAGAGTGGAGACTGATGTATATTCATATAATGCCAATACAGCCACCCCTACCATTGTACCTATATATTTCCCACATGAAGTTACTACTTTCTAAACCAGATTTACAGTTATTTTCCAGATTAAGCCTGTACACATAAAACTACAGGAAGATGAAAGCATTTACTTAATGCGCCTATAATTAGGATCCAGTAGTTTCATACAGTGGCAGGATTCTGCATTTACCCTAAAATCTGTGTAATTTAAGTTCAAGAAAAATATAATTCAGTCTTTGCTTGTAATAGAATATCAGAGTTACTAACTCACCCCCACTGCAAATTGGTAACTTTGTTTGCACAAAAGAAACATTAGTAATCCACTAAAGAGAAGACCTTAAAAGGATCTTCCAAACCGCTGACCTTCAAAAGTCAAAAAACCTGCTTGGTGGAAAAACTTGGATTACCACGTTGTTGCTGTGTGGCTCTATCGACCAGTCATGCTGCAGTTTACATCCACGTCTGTCGAGACTCATGTGTAGAGGAGACCTTGAAGACATTTAATACGTGGGGACCAAATAGTAGTGTTAACAATTCAATATCCGACCAAATGTGAAATATCACAACCTTCCATTCAGTTCTCTGCTATGGCGGACTCAAGCAACAAAACATATTACCTCCGGCTACTTCAGCAGTCAGCATGAAATCATTTTAAAGAAAAAATCTCAAGATGAGACAACGTTTGACTACACGGCACTCCTTCTTGTTGTTGCCTCTGGTGTAATTGGCTATATTGGTAAAATCAGATTATGTTTTGTTATCTTTTCAACCATATTGTGCACTTTCACTGCAGCTCTGCACTCATTTTAAAACACATGGCTTCAGCGTAAGGGGTTGTTGTGTGCCTGGTATCACAATTAGAGATTTGTGACTGGCTTTATTTGCATAAGTAGTCTTAATAAATGGAGTCCTAAAGAGGAAAAGCTGCAGCTGTTGAATTTATGTACATGGCACTAATTAGTTGAAGTCCTGTGTTTACGGTATGAGTTCTGTGGGTTTTATGTGGATTAACAGATTATCACTTTCTGTAGATATCAGTGTATAGTCTGCTTTGTTATTACTGTGCATATAGAAGCTCAGAGGAGGCACGGCCAATCACAGGTGGATTTAGCAATCAGAGGTGCACGCTTGAAAGAGATTCTTTTTTTCTTTTTTTTTGCAAGGTTGTTTTAAAATCTACATGACATGAATTATCTATGTCTACATCAGACTGCTCTACTGAAAATAGTAGGTTATAAAAGCAGGTTCTGCTTTTTGCATTGTCAAACAAAAAATTAGCACAAGCACAGCATATCATAATATATAAACAACACAGCATCCTGCAGGCTGCTGCTCTAATGGCAATCCCCTTGGAGCCCCGCTACACTGTATATTCAATATCACACACCAGAAAAGCTTTAATTGCACAGTGTATCTGCATTTTTATGTATCATTATATGCCAGTGGGACTGGTATATAACAATATTTCTTAAGTAAATACGTACTTTTATTTCATTATCATTTTAGGTTTTAAAGATTTTCTTTAAAGTTACCCTTAAGTAGATACAATGAAATTGCCGGTATTACTTTTGTAAACTAGCACAAAGACATTAGTAATAACAAAAAAAGCAATTTAAGAAAAAATAAAGCTTGAGAAAAAAACACATTTTGGTTTTACCTTTCAAGGTTATACTAATGATTGTTTTCATTAGTGATTAATCTGCTCATTTCTGTGCATTACTAATCTGCCACTGCTCAGGCCAGAAAAAACATGAACCACACATATCCATCACAGCTTCTCAAGAACGTAACCATCAAACTGCTTGTTTTGCATGACTTCTTCCTTATAACTCACTACAATCATGACAGGGTTACTTTAGGCAACAATTATGTAGTTATTCTAATATCAAGATTGTTGCCAGTTATTTATCAGCAGCAATCAATGAATATGTCCAGTATCAATCTGAGATGGTATCATAATTTAATTCTCAACTAAGTGGTTCATTTAAATCAGAAACTAATGTACTACTTAAGCATACTTGGTGGATAAAAAATACAGGTGTTAAAAGATGAAAGAAAGAATATATTACTTTTGCTATGTTTTGAAAAATCACAGCAGCGGTTGTGTTTTTATCTCTTAAAAACACCAAAGAATAAGAGAGTAACATTAGTAACATTGGTTACTTAAAGCCACTTTAAAATTTGCTTTAAGACTTAACCTAAAACCTGCAATCTTAAACATAGACATAAACATAGAAATTGAGTTTAATCTTCCTCATCTGGACAGTGAGCACAACTTTAGATCTGATTTGATTGACGGCAAGTTGACAGCATAAGGGAAACATCAGACTTCGCTCTCACTACACACGGGTTAAAAAATGCTCAGTAGATCCCGACTCATAGAGGGTGCTTACAGGATAGACCTTGTGGAGCTGAATATCCTAATACTGGATATTTAGTTCATCCTGCATGTTTTTAATAAAAGGGGTTAAGATAATATTTATGGGTAATATGAGTCACTTTTTATAGATCAACTAAGCTGCAGCTGAGCGTTTCCTAGCAGCAGACACCTCAGGGCAACCAATAATAAAGCACCTGCAGATGGCATAGGCAGCTTTTAATATGCATATTTAAGTTTGCTTTTTTTTTTAAGTGTATACACAGGAGTGTACTTGATTTGCTGAAGTTGTTTGAAAACAGGTCTCATTATTGGAGAGTGTTCTGACAAAGTGATTGGGGAAATCTCAGCTGACCAATCAGCACTAGCAGAATATTAAATTCCGTGTATGCAAAACAAAAAATATTAGTAAAGTTTAATTTTAATCCTGATATAAAATTAAAACTACATTAGTGAAAACTGAAATCAAAATGTAACAGTTTGGTCTAGACATGGGAGTATATTTATTTTATAGTTCAGCCCCATTCATTCACATTCACTAAGGACCGTCTTATGAGTGCCCTCTAGCCAAATAGTATCCGGTGTCACTTAAGTAAAGGAAGGAACAGACTCTGTTTTTTTTTAACTAACTCCACTGAACCTTAAATTAAAATGTAGAGGAAAAAAATCATTGTGTTAAATTGGAAAGATTTGAAGACAGCCAGCCTACTGACAAAATAATTTTTCTGCAGTTTTACTGTCTTGTTCACATTGTTGTGAAGTAAAAACAAGGAACATTAAATACTTGGAAGTCCTGCTAATACTTTTTATTTAGACACGTATATGACTTTGTGGTGCTGTGAGGAAAGGAACCCAGAAATTAATATTGTGCAGAAAACTTGAACCGTGCAGTTTGAGCAGATTAAAGCTAAACTGGAAATAAAATAAAAATGCAATGAGTTTCATCCTGAGCTGAAGGTGTTAAGCCTCGACAGCATTAGCATCTAGGTTTACATGTATCCAAGCTAATACTGTCAAGAAAACACCAGGCATAAAAAATGTTTTTTTTTTAAAAAAAAAGTCAAAGTGTGAATGTCCATCTGTCAATCTGATTATTGAATTCCCTAAAGCTTGAGACACGCGGCAATAACAGCACCGGAACTCATCGACTAACACACAGAGGTGCGTAAATGCAAATTTTCTGTTGTCTCTGCATTTTTAACCACTCCTCTCCACACAGTGTGAGCAAACAAAACTTGCTAGTTGTTCTCTCAAAGCCGTGATTGTATGTGTCTCGGGTGTCACGGCATATGAATATCCCCCCACCGCCCCACCCCACTGTAAACACTTAATATGATTCATCTTAAAGGCGGTCAATCAGTGAGCCTATCCACCTACCAAATGAATCCCAACAATACAGAAACACGTTCGCACATTGAAACACAAGGATAATTGCTTTTTAACGATCTCACATTATGCAAATGCTCATCATGTAGCCATCAATCTTGGAGGGAGTTTCTACCTGCCTGACCACCAGTTAATCCGACACACTGACGTATATTATATGAGGAAAGTTATGAGGCAAAGACTTTTATGTACAACTTTGTCAATTTTTTTTAATTGAATGAAATAAATAGCCAAGAGAGAAGCCCAGAAAAGTGTTTTTTTTTTCATTGCTATTCATCTAAAATGGGAAACATGTGGCACAGTCATGCATTTAAAACTATATTAGCACTGCATCTTGGGAAATATTTGAATATGCGGAAAACAGGAGGTTGAAAAACCAGAGCAGTGCATTATGCTCAATGAGGTAAAAAGAGTAGCGGCGCAGGATAGTTGGATACCTGAAATATGAAAGGACAGAAACAGGAAAACATCTTGAGCCTTTGATTAACACAGAAAAACTGTAGATTAAGAGTTTTCCTTTCTATTTCCCTCCCCTATTTCTCTCCAGGATAATATGGACCCTTTGGAGATTTCTCAGGGAAAAAAAAGGAAAATCCAGAATTTCAACTCAAATGAACTGCTGGCTCTGAAAGCAGCGTTGTTATCCCAGTCTCTGAAACTTGCTGGCCCATGAATTATTCTCCCCGATTCTCAAAGTCAAAGTGAAGAGAAAAGTATACAACAGCAACTTAGGGAGTACTGTGTGCGAGTGGCAGAGAGAGAGAGAGCAGGAGAGAAATACTGTAGTACATTAAAGAAGCAGCAAAGAAATGAATTAAGCCATCTGGGAAGAGCAGGGTCAGCATGGGGCATAAAACCACCCGCATGACATTTATTATAAGAGAAGAAACATAGTTTTAAAATATCTAAAACTAGACAGATTTGCTCATCGGTCAGGTTTTGATTAAAAGTTTTAAGGAATAAACAAATGACACAAGAGAAGGGAAAAAATCCGCCCAAAAGCTTTAAGAGTCAGCAGAAGGAACCGTGATATTGATCCATGGACCTTAACCCTCTTTTTGTTCTGTGGCAGAGGGCGAATTTGTCATTCATACTACAGTATGCCTGTGCCTGAAATGGAAGTGAGTCCCAGAATTATAATACAAGGGAATGTTTAAAGTGTGAAAGCTGAGAGAATCACATGGTGTCAAGTTTCTTTGCTAATCTAATTTCTCAGGAGGGACTCATCACTTTGAGGATGCGGGTGCCTGAACCAGTAAGTCAGCATTTTCTGTCTTTTATCCATCTAAACTCAATTGAAAGGTCTTAATGAAGTGTGCAGTACAGGACATGATGGACCCCTATAGGTAGGTGTGCTTTTTTTTTTCTGTACTGGTTGGTGATGTGTGCTCACCCAATCAGGGCAAAAAGACAATTTTAGTGGCACTGACGACTAATTTTAGATGAGCGTCTGCAGAACACAGATTGGATCGTCATGAATACATCCTTGTGTGGGGTAACGATTACATTTCCTCTAAAATTTCCTTTGATCCTTATCATCCAGATGCCCTTTTGTCAATGGTTAAATCCCAAGCTACATCTCTTTGTTCCAGTTAGTATGCCCTAGCTATGTGATAGCGTATCTTTGCGTTTTGTCTGTTTCCTTTTTTCTTTGTGGCAACAGCCACCAATTTAATTGAATTTCTTGGCTTTTAATGTCTGCATTACTCTAATCAGAGAAGAGAAGAGTTGTTTATCTCGACCTTGGAAGAATTAGCAGAGGGTATTTGTGGAGATGTAGAATTAGCAGAGGGTATTTGTGGAGATGTTAATGCACAAACATTTCTGCAAGATCGTAACCTCAGCTTTTATTGATCAACTAGTCCAAGGTGCTTATAGACTTTCCTGACACTGCCATGCACCCAGGCACTCACACACACACACACACACACAAAACAATTCTTGCGACAAGCTGCAGTAAATTCACACCAAATATAAACAATAGTTTTATTCTTTTGTCAGCCTTGTTTGCGGGTGGATAACTTTAAGATGCTACCACTGGCTAATTCATCAATCACAGACAGTAGAAAGATAGGGCTTGTACCAAAGTAGGGTCCAGGGAAATTTGCTATCTCACACAAACAACATGCAATATAACCTTCTGAGAGGGTAGCACGGCTGCAGGCGAGGCAGAACACAGCGGAATGCAAAATACAACCCCAAATACCCTAGGGCCCGGAGGCAAATTTGATTAAAAGTTTGTTTTTCTTCACTCTCAACAAACGGAGGAGCTCGTCGATGCGGCACTGACAGTTAATTGGACTTGGCAGGGCCACGAGTTCATTCGTCAGCATTGTGTGGGGCTGGCCTAGGAGGAGCAGGACAATCGATGTC
This sequence comes from Neolamprologus brichardi, assembly GCF_056152115.1. NCBI lineage: Eukaryota > Metazoa > Chordata > Actinopteri > Cichliformes > Cichlidae > Neolamprologus > Neolamprologus brichardi. The sequence continues at coordinate 14,066,684 of NC_142110.1, forward strand.
CCTCAGGACGGCCTGTAATCACTGCAACACTCCAATGAAGTCCAGGGTTAAACATCAGGAGATTGCAGGTGCACCAAAGCATCTGAGAAAGACTGCTAATATGTTCCCTCTCCCAAAGCAAGGCAAGGACACAGCAACGCAGCACCCAAAGGACTGTGGCGATCCTCAAGCTATTATTCTTATCATAATGATCACGAGTCCAAGGTCCTGAGAGGTGATTGGGGCATCTATTACTAATACTTTGCTAATAAAATGTGATATCTGTATATGCGGTACAAGGTAGAAGATATATGTGGATGTGTGTGGATATGATAGTTTACCCTTTATTTGTGCTTTCAACTTAATAACACTGAAGTATATACGTTTATAAACCTCATTAAATCTTGTGAAATTTAGCATATGTACTAAGAATAACTATCTGGGTACTGGGACTGACACAAGAGCTCAGTCTGAGGCGTCACAAAATGAAGCATGGGATATTAAAGCAGAAAGCACATTTCTACTACACAGATGGGAAAGATGAACACAAATAAATCATGGCAAAAAAATAAATATTCATTCCATGATTCTAGCTGCTTTATTGGGTAAATACTGAGAATTCTCAGATTACAGAATAACTAACACAAAAACACAAGCAATCATACTAATAATAATCATACTAGAGCTACATTCACAACAGCTGACAGACATATTCAAATAATAATACGACATCATGACTTTTAGAAGTCAAATCATCATGGCTGATACTTACTGGGGGCAAATGACTACAAACATTTTTTAAGACCGTGAGGAGTCTGGCCTTGTCAGGTTTTTGAAGCCACTGGTCAGAATAGAAAAATAATGACACTGAGTTTTGTCAATTCCGTAGAGACCTAACAACACAGATCCACGGAGCATTTTGACACCATGTGCAACTGTGTCCAATACTCAAATGACTGAAACAAACAACGCATTAGGCCACAAAACTAAGTGTGACTTATAGGCTGTAACATGATCCTAAAGCTGCTTTGTTCTGCATTAGTATTCAGGAGATATCTTATCTCTCTAAACTGTTATCATAGCATTTCAGCTATTTTAGACACACTGACCTTCTCTTAAGGACAGGAGATAAGGCTTTTTAATGTCCTTATTAAATCAAGCCATCTATACAGGCTCTCAGAGCTGGGTGGTGTGTTCCAGGAGCCCTTAACTCTCTCTCTTTCTCTCTTACTGACTAATGACAAGCATGAGGGTGATAATGACCCTCGGAACTTCATGTTATACCCTCCTAACCATCACCATGCACCATGAGTATGACATCCACCAGCTTTTTATATGTGAAATACTAAGAATTTATACATGCATCTCTCTCTCTCTCTCCTCTCATATATATATATATATATATATATATATATATATATATATATATATATATATATATATATATATATATATATATATATAAATAAAATCACAGTATGCAGCAGACATATGGATGCACAACACATCAAACCTTGAAGAAGATGGGTTACAGCAACTGGGTGCCACTCCTGTCAGCTAGAAAAAAAATTAAGTTGCCTAATCTGGTAAATGTCCTTTATCAATGTTTCATTCAGATGTTAGGGAGAGAATTTGGTGTAAACAACATGACATCACGGATCCATCCTGCCTTGTTTTAAAACTTCAGGCTGGTTATAATGGTGTGGGGAATATGTTCCTGGCACTCTTTGGGTGCCAGGAACATAAACATCACAGCCAGCCTGAGTATTGTTGCTGTATTTTTTCTGACCATATCCATTCCTTTATGACCACAGTGTACCCATCTTTAGATGGCTGCTTCCAGCCTGCTGATGTGCAATGTCACAAATTTCAGATTATCTGAACAATGTCGAGTTCACTGTTCTCAATTGGCCTCCACACTCACCAGATCTAGACAGATAAGATAAATAGATTCTATCTATCTATCACACGCATACATACAAAGATACATACCTAACCCCCACCACACACACACACACACACACACACACACACACACACACACACACACACCTACACACACACACACACACGTCAGGCATTCTCCCAAAAGTAATGGAGCAGTGAGCTCTTGGGGAATAATAAATCCTGCTTAATGGGATGGTACAAAAAAATCTTCAGAGGCTGGCAAAGTCAATCTGCATGCTTGGCCAATGAGGCTTGTATGTACAGAAAGTATAAGAGACATGTAAGAGTGTGTGTGTGTGTGTGTGTGTGTGTGTGTAAAAGATTATGATTATTGTACTCAGTGAGAACATTTTTCAATAATGAATATTTAATTCATTTTCAGCTTTTATGTGGATGTGTGTGTGCACATGTGTGTGTGTGTGTGTGTGTGTGCGTGTATGTGTGTGTGTGTTTGCTTGTCAGCTTGTAGCCAAGAATGCTGTCAGCTGTGGTGTGTGCGCCACATTTCATTTGATGGACTCAATATCAGTCAGTTGAAGTCTCTGCACAGTGATTTACACTACACATAAGTCACACGAGTCAGTGTGAGGCATGCAGGGATAGATCTGAGAGGCGTGCTGTCTGAAGCACGTCCTGAAACATCTCTTTCAGAGCCCGAGCAGTGGCATCCACATGGTTTAATCTTTTCTGTTTAACAGTCACCACTGGGTTTTAAAATTGGACACAGCCAACTTGAATTACTAAAGTTAGCATGCAAAGTCCTTTTTAAGTTCTAAATAGCAAGTAATGGACTATTCGTGAAATAAAAAGTTTAACAATTTGTGCTCACTATTTCAACTGTCCAAGACTATAGTTATATATTAAGTTGTTAGAGTTTTGCTTTTGAATGCAAGGCACTACAAATTTTTCCTAACTGCACCCAAATAGTAAACAGAATGACAAGATATATATATCAAAGTTAAGATCACGTGGACCTTTATTGTTAACAGCACAAATTAAATAGGAAGTCGCCCACATTACCTGTTCCACATATTTTCACAATGCCCCCAAGTGGCAGTGTGAAGCTACAACATGTATATGCAGGCCTACAAAGCTGTGTGTGGAACATATATGCATAGAGACTACCAGCACGCTACCATGTCGGGACCTTAAGCACAGCTTTTGCATACTTGGCAGTACACAAAATGGCTCCACCATCCACAGGGAACCCGGAGTCATTCACAAAAACAAACCTCTGCAAGCACAGTAGGCCTCAACTGCACTGATGCAAGCACACACTTGCACAGCGGCACAAGGCTCTATAGATCGGTCCGTCTTCTGTCCCCTTGAGAAAAACTGTTGCCTGGGCGCTTTGATCTATCAAAATGAATGAGGCAGTTGGCATCGACTGAAATAAGCAGCAAGGAACCCACTTCAGAATGATAGAGTTAGAATATTTATAGTTCTCCAAAAATGCCTCTTTACATGCTTGTATAATGAGGAATTCAATCGATGTGGACGTCTTTTTAAAAACACGATTCACTTTTTTTTGCTTGCTGTTGTTGACGTGCAGGCGTCATCTCAAAGAAAAGTGACTTGTTGAAACACACGCTCACAAACAAACGTTCAACATTCTGTCTCTAAGATTAATGAAGGAAGAAGTTTCGGGAGCAAAGTAAGGTGACATTTGGAGTGATGTGTCAAGTGAGAGTGAATCTCTGTGTGCTATGCCGATGTTCAATGTAATTCAGTCCCTTGGTCTTTGACAGCAATGCATATCAATGTCCTGCTGCTGTGGGATTGGAGAGAAACCATCTGGCTTAGATGCTCTTCTGAGAATAATGTGTAAATACTGTCGACGTGTGCCAGAGGGAGTCCTCGTGAGAGTGTTTTTCAAGTCAAAATGAAGTTTAACAGCTTCTGGTCTGTTGGTCTTGGTCGGGCTACTCTTTCATTTTACATCTACAGTTGTTGGGGCAAAACAAGCTAACAAAGCTAAAAGCACAAATCGTTTAATTCTGTTTGAGCCACATTACTGTGATTGCAATCCCAAATTCCTAAATCCAATAAAAACAAATCATTGATTTAAATCCATAAAAATGGACAGTTTTAGTGGTCAATTAGCATTTGTAACATCTGATCTGGTGCAGCATAGCATAAAAAAGCCATTCATCAGCCACATTTATCAATTAACCACGTGTATAGCACACACAGCAATAGCTGCTTTGCCATCTGAATACATGAGGGAGGAATATGTTACCTCATGGGCCACGGCTGACCAAACACATTAGATTTGGCTGTTAAGTGTGATAGATTTCTTTTTAGAATGCAAGGGAAGCTTTGCGGTTAACAAACCTGAACTACTTCTTGGACTTTCCAGATACTTATATTGTGGCATTGATTCTTAGAATCTCTGCACAAGTGGGCGTACATTTTCCACCACGATAGGGGAAAGAAATCTCCAAGAAGGCTGAGGAAAGAAACATTAAAAGCTTCATATGCACATTTCTTCTCCCCGAGCACCAGGAACATATCATTATCTGACTGAATCACATGAAATCAATGATAGTGCTTCATTGCACCTAATATTTTACAAGCGATGGCAGTCACGGCTAAATATACCTTACGACATCTATCTTGATCATTCTTTTTATTTGAAAGCTGTTATTACTGTAGCAAACAGTGACCCGGTGTGACAGACTCATCAAGAGGGATTAAATCACAAGAGCTGAAAAATACGCAGAAATAAAGGAGGGGAGAAAAAAAAGGACCAGGTCATTTCTCTGCAACTTCACAAACGAAGAGTCTACTGCTAAACCCAAGAAACTCATAAGAGTCTCTAAAAAACTTTATATAGATTTTATTCAATAAACTGATAATACTCTACAAAGATTTGATTTCCCGTTTTATCTCATACTGTGTGCTTCTTTTTTTACGCTAACATGTAGTATATTTGCTGCAAACTACAACCAATAACAGCAGTAGCATACATCAGAAGACTAAAATGACTAAAGACATACTGTTCGGTCCCATGAGCAGAGCTCCATCTATCTGAATTGCCATTGCAAAAAAATAAAAATAAATAAATCTGCTGCTGTCCTTGCTTTATTGAACCTAATATTCTTTGTCCATTTTTTTATTTACATGGTGGAATTCCTATTGTGAACATTGTTATTTCTCCAAGACAAACCCTACTGACAAAACAAAGTATACACAGTGGCACAGAGAGGACAAATAGTTGCATTTCAATATGAAAAGAAGAGAAAGCAAAAGAACAGACAAAACAAGCACAACATTGGGGGGGAAAAAACAGACAAAAGCAAACATTAACAGGTACAGGGCACTCTTTCAATGCCCTAAACTGTTAAATTAAAAAATAAACAACTGATTCATGACAAGTGATTAGGAGAACATTTTCAAGACCACGTTCCACAAACACAATGTGCAGGCATTAGAGCAATCACACTAACCAACAGCGGCAATTAATCATTCATCACTCTGGGAAAACAAAGCCTCCCCTCAAAATACTCAAAATCCACACATGACAGAAAGCAAGCATCACTCATCTGCTTTTTCTGTTTTATGTGTGGTCCACATCTACCAGTGTGTCCTTGAGATGAGTCTGAGACACCCCGGGATTCGAGGCAGGTCACAGGGCAGGTCTGGTCTCAGTGGGAATATAGCTTCAGGCCGAGAAAAAGGATGAAATGTTTTCTGGCTACAGCAGGTGGACAACAGCAGGCGAAAACAAAAAAACAAAAGAAACCAGGCTAGATCTCTCTTCAGCCTTCGCCACCACTCCCAGCACAATTTACTGACTTTCTCCCACCTTATCGCCTTCCCTTTTCTGGCAACAAACAGTGCAACTCTTTATTTCCATCACCTGACCCATATACAAAACTGTTTCCTGGTGGGTGCTGCTCCAGAAACAAAGTCCAAGCCTTTGATCCAGCTCCAGATCATTGGCTGAAAGGCTGTCACTTCAGCTTTAGACCGCACAGCATCCCACGGCAGCTCTTCATCTCCAAGCCTGGACGGCACACTTTTTCTTTTTTCTATTTTAATCACATTCACAAATCCTTTGTCATATGATGAGCTCATTTTGCCTTCTCACCAGCTATGGAATTGGCTTTTATGTGAACACAAACACCTCAAGTCAAACATAATAGTGGTAAAATAAACAGCAAATAAAGCATGACATTGATTGTGTTGGAGCTGATTTGGTGTTAATGTGTGTATTTCAGCCCACTTGCGCCATAATATGAACCCTGCATCCATTTGCATAAAGACTTTTACCTAACCGCCTCATCTGTCTGTGCTGAGCGAATGCAGAATTTACAGTGAAAGACAAAAAAAAAAAAACATGCTGCACCATTTACACGAAGGAAAAAGAGGGCAGATTTAATTTAAAAATTGGCACACATTCCTTATTTCGACAGATGAAAGCTCGTAAATGAAAAAACCTGGAATCATGCCTGGTATGGAAATCTAAAGTTATGAATAATGCCTCTGTCTCAATCATCAAGTCTGTTTTAACAAGGTGGATTAGCCAAGCGCCTGCAGGCTCAAACGCACACACGGCTGCACTCCTAACCAACTAAGAGTGGGACAAGAGTCCCCGAGGGCACTGAACCTCACACATCCTCCCTGTTGGACCCTCACCAGTCTGTAGGAGTGAGCAGCAGCAGCAGCAGCAAACAGCTCAGGCTTGTCATTTATGCCCATGAATCCACCTCCGATAGGCCACTGCTGCTGCGCAGGCAGCTGATTTACACACAGTTGCTAATCAGCGAATGGCTCTCCTGCTAATGAAAACTCATAGATCTATACAATAGCACTACTGATTTGATTTTATCTGCCATAACTCATTCCTAAATATGCAACGGTTAAATGCAACTGGGAGTGGAGAGTTGAAGTTAAGAATTAGAGGTCAGAAATGTTGATGCAGGAAATGGTGATATGTTGCCATGGCTATTGCTATATTTGCCCTGACCTAAGTATAAAAGGCCTTCTGTATCTACATTTCTCTGCTGGCATACATTTCACAAAGGAGAAAATAGACTCTTCCCTCCTGCCTGGCCTCAGTGACACTCCAGCATTTAGTTGATTGCAGGATGAATATGTCTAACTCCACCCTCCCATCCAGCTCTGGGTGCTGAGGAAACCCCAGTAAATAGAAGACCAATACAATGGCTTGTTTCAGCTTGGCACTGATTCATCATCGCACTGAACAAGCCACGGGCATCAGTCTAATCATGATTAAGACCATAACAGAGAGTTTGGTAGACACGGGGGGAGGGGGGGGGGGGGGAATGCAACCATCCATCCATCCGCTATATTCATCAGGCAAATCACTTCCACTTCCAGCAAATGAAAATGAATTCATTGTAACTTACCTGTTCCATTGGCTGTGCTTGCTAAGAAGAGAGGATACAAAGCTGAGCAGCTTTGAGGTAGATGGGCATTGTGGCAAAACACACTGAGAGCAAAGTCTTATGGACTAACTGGCTGTGAAGCCATTTAGAAATAAATGGGTCTAAAATGGGTTTAACTGGAAAATTAAAAGAAAAGTGCCCTCACCACTGGAGCAGTCCAGTCCTCCCCATCCGGGCTCGCACTGGCATGTATCGGGAGACACGCAGCGACCGTGGACACACTCCTCTGTGCACAGAGCTAAAATAGACAAAGACATTTCCTCATCAGCACAGTTTATAATTGCATTGAAACACACACACACACACACACACACACAGAGTGTAAACCGTCATTAAAGCACCAATAAACAGCATAATGAAAAGCACCAAGATAACAGCTGAAAGAAAATGGCCCATAAAACTGAACACTCAATATCTCCTGAATACCATCAAAGGACTGAATCTTAGCTCTGGCGCTCATATTTAACATCCATCTCAGCTACTTGACAATAGGCTAAACGATTTGTTAGCAGCCAAAGTCCTTGGTCAACACTTGGTTTATCATGTAGTTTTACTTTCCACAATAACTCACTATCGGCAGATCGAGGCAGGACGGAACAAGCTGTAAATCCTCCCTAATTTGATCAGCCAGGGCTTTGTCATATAGTGATGCTTTAATGTAGCAGGTCCAGGCACTGCAGTGTTTACTAAGTATGCAGTTTTCTTGATCATTCATATTGAACAACACAGTGCCCAATTGATTGGGCTGGCATTAGTATTCTTGCAAGTGTGTTCACAAAAGTTGGATTTTTTTTTTCTGTGAGCTGGAAAATAAAGTGACCCATGTGGATTTATTTTTTCCACAGTGTTTCAAAGTAAGAAGGAAAAGGATGGCAAAAATAGGTACTTAGCATTAATAACTATATGGCAGCCAAGGTCATCTGGCCAACAGGGTTAAGACAGACAGGCTCTTATCTGAGGAAGGAAACACGACGAGAGAGAAACTCCGCCTGATGGGAATCAGCAGTCCTCTAACATGGCCTGTGGAGGGATAATACGCAATCCAAGGGCGGCAGAGCAGACAGTCCATCCCCTTAACTGATCAGAGCTCATCCAACACTCCATCCAAGTTCTGCTTCCTTTGTTCCTTATTTTTTTGTGATGTGGTCAAAAGTGAAAAAGGGACAGGGGATAGCATCTAGCAGTTTTTTTCTTAACAATATAAGTCCTGTGTTCAACACTATGGCACCCATCCTGCAGGCACAGAGGTCAGGAGGAGCTGGCTGCAGGCCTGAACAGTGCTGCTATAGATTATCACTCAGTCAGGTTTCGATTAAGCTCCACCACCAACTCAAAAGATGCAGCAGGAAAGGAGAAATAGGAGTGAACGCCAGACAGCAACAAGCTGGCGCTAATCGCAGAAATGCTCCCACGGCAAAAATGGTAAACCAGAGATTGAAAGATAATTCAGGGCAGATTTTCTGAACATCACTCTGGCAGAGAACTGTCTAATTACAGTAAGCCAGCAAAAAGAAAAGGGGGAAGAGCTTCAACATTTGTGCTGACGAAGGTAGTGAGATCGACTACCTGTAATCAATGAGCCCACAGTATGCAGAGTATTCAAAGAGAAGAGGAGACGAATTCAATGTCACCACGATGAGTTGATTTCGTTTAGTTTCAATCAGCAAATTCTGATCAGCGAGAACAGGGAAATGCAAATGTGTCACATCCTTTAGAAAAAAAAGAAATATGGAAATGAAGTTTTGAATATGGGAGAAAGGATAAAGCGCACCCTTCTCCTGAGATCTGAACCGGTGTACTGAAGGGATGGCATAATAAAGTAGGAGGTAGGTCTTTCATTTTAATTGAAATTCATGAATCACTCTGCCTAACTCATGTCTAAGGAATCTGTTGGAAAATTGAGTCTTTCATCTAGATAAAAGGCTAATCTAACTCATTATGCAGAGGTGTTATCAGGACAGGGAACAATGGAGCTAATTGGTGATTGTCATGCAGTGTTAATAAATTGAATATTTTTACCCAGGAAAACCGCAATCTTTTAAAATGTTGGATATTATAAATCTTTACTGTCCCTTCCTGTTGTGGAAAGCTTTCCTGCAGTAACCAAAAGAAAAAAAAGGGTCTACCAGTGCCATTTTTTTTGCCAGTGTTTATGATTCTTGTAGTCGTAGTGCTTTGTAGTGGAAAAAGCTTGAAACAAGGTGATGCAGCTGATGGTTGAATCATTCTAAGACAGGTGCCAGCAGAACCTATCAAACAACTTCCTGCATAACTTCTTTTCTGGGCCTCTGTCTAGCACAGAGACGATTTATTTTAAAACTGTGTCTTTGAAGCATTAAAAAAATGCAACAAAGCCAAAAATGAAAAAGAAATCAAAGGCGCACGATCCCTTTCTGGAGCCAAATCTCATCATCTTACTGATGGTGAAAGCTCAAATGTGAAACTTGTCAAAACCCGACAAATTCTGCAGCGAAGGTCTTTTTTAAAATGGACAGGCAAGAGTCACGCAGGAGTCATCTGGCCTAAATGTTTTGCGAAAAGAGAGACTCAGAGCCCCGCAGAGCCTGTCAGCCTCAGAAGATATTACGAGCTGTTGTCATTAGTGAGCTCATCTTGCTTCCTTTGCACAACTGTAATAATCATGCTTATTAGGTGGGAAATGAGTTCCTCACATCCTCTACATAGACTAGTTACATATTAAGCTAATGACTTACGACAGATCAAAGGTCACAGAAATAATAAACACCTCTCATTGGGAACTTCAAGCACTAATTAGAAAAAAGCAGATCAAAGTTCAGTGTGTCATGGAGCGTTAAATGTTAAAAAAAAAATCACTTCTTACAGACAAAACAAAACACAACAACAAAGAAAAGGCATCTTTTAAGAGTGTCGGAAGCATTAGCATTTTGTGTGTTTCTGTAATGCTTGCTCCACATCCCCAAATTCATTAACTGCCTCTCACTGGAGCTAATGTGAGCGCTGATGTGGTGCCATATGACAAAAAAAAAGAAAGGAGGCAGGATTAAAAGGCAACCCCTCTTGAAGCTTTTCTGACTCTTAACGAAACAGACTTCATGGGGAAAAGCTACACTAAACTGACAATACACAAGGGAGGGATATTTTACATTCAGTAAACAATAAAATGTCTCGAAATAGATGACTTGAGTTAATTTTGGTTCGATTTCCTCTATAATGCCCCCTTTTGTCACTGCATGCAAAACAGCTTGGGGAGTACAAATCTCTTAATCCTAGTAGTGAGAGTGCTAGGATTAAAAGAGAGCAGTCTGCAAAGCCAGCAAAAAGCAAAAACTGCCCTCTTGGCCCCTATCAACTCAATCTCCTCTATTCACCTGACACAGGCCGCAATGGCCCGATACTGTATTATACAAAAAAATAAAGCACGCTTATTGATAAACACGAGCCAAATTCAAGAGGCGGCATCGCAGTTAGCAGATTCACCTTGTTAACACCCTGAAAAGACTATTAATGAACAAATGTCTCTGTTGTCAGTTAAATGGTTAATGAATGCATTATTGATCAGTCTGCTCCTCACTTCTCCAGACCCCCATATAATCACACGGGCTCTCACTCTTTGTTGGCTGACTTCCTGGGGAGCTGTTACCCCGAGGCTAGGAAAGCTTAGACAAGGACAAGCTCAGCTGTGGTCAAAGAGCACACGGTGGGGTTACTATATCAGAAGCTAGCTCATGTTGCAAAAGATGATGAAAACTATTATTGAAGACCAATTTTAACTAAATTCTTTTTTAAGGCAAATGAAATATTCAGTGAGGTCAGCGTAACGAATACTGTGAACAGCTTGCAAAAGTGTTCAGTTGAATGCGTGCGAGTGAAATTAGACATTGAAGCTATTGAATTGACAGTGAATGACTGTTTTAAGCGCACTGTTACAACCTAATTTTCAAGGCCCTTGCTCTTTTAAGTTATTGAAGTCTGTTGTGGTTTTATGGTGGGTGCTATACATCCTTGGTCTGTAACCAGTATGCTCTCGGCTCGTTAATTTTTCTCATTGTTATACAACTTCAATTAAGCTACTCTAACAGAAAGAGCAAAGCAGGGAGCAGACCATGTTGTAAAACAGTGAGTGACCTTATTAAATCATGCTCAGTCATTTTAAATTGACTTAATCCGCATATTATACATGGTGGCACGCTAGCAAAGAAGGCAGGAGTGGATTGCTATTGAGGGATCAGACAGGAGACTTGGGCAGCAGTGGCCTGTACGGAAGTTGCGTCTTTACTTGCAAGCCACTCAGACTAAAAGTCGATCCTAATATTTTATTTTCTTAAAATCTCCTGCAGATACAACCTGAAATGTCGTGAGCAAAGACTTAGGAATTAAAAAAAAGGTGCACTCACGAACACATAAGTCTCCGCTTTCAAAGTAACCAGGGCAACACTGCGAGCGGCGCCTATACATGGTCCTCACTCCCCGCCGGTAAGCTGTCTTATAGCTGATCCTGAAAAAGCAGACACACAGGGACAGCTACGTGAGGTAAAGAGTGATCCTTTCTGAAGGGCAGGAAACAAACAAACTCGAAACAGTAACTTAATGTTTTGTTGTTATTTGTCATTTTATCAAAGTACGCACAGAAAAATCATTCTTAAGTGGAATTTTACCCCCAAATAAAAATCCGCTTGTAGGAGGTCTCTGTTTACTCATTTAGTTGAGTAAACAGAGACTTCAACCTTGATGAAGCAATTAAAACATAACATCTTCAAAACAACACAATTACAGTCACTGGCATCCTCTGGGGGTACAGTAAAGGTTGTGCTACTTAAAACAAAAAAAAACAAAACAAGTAAACTATAATAAGAAAACAAATTCTGAGACCTACAAACTCACCTGTGCTTTGTGCATTTAAACCAGTTGAGGATGTCTGTGCATCTAGTGTAATAGATCTGGTCGAATGGGTGAGCGTAGGATTCCTGGACAGTCACCGCATAGCTGAAAGACAAACGTTTAAGGACACCAGTTGCAGAAAAAAGGACTGTACCATACTTGCTTGTACTCTGGCTTATTATTTCTACCCCTTTAAATTGTGGTAGAGATTTAAAATGTATTCACTTCAAAATTTTAGATTCAGATGCTGTGCTCTTTATTTTTTACATTTATTTGACTCCTAGAATTTTCAGTATGGTTTCAGATCTTAAATGTAAACAAGCGCCTGATAAAGTATTGAAATGCCGGTCCTATAGTCTCCAATAATTTTGGCTTTCAGTCCCTGCCGCAGGCACAAAAGAAAAGCAGCCATTACTCTGGGCTTCTTGTCATCTATTAAATGTCTGAGTGTTGTAATAAGCTCTACCTAGGAGACATTTACCCTTTAAATTTTTTACATGGTTTGACTTAAATAACAATTTTAGAAAAAAATTGTGAAAGGTGGCATTATTTAAAAAAATATTACAGGGAAGTCAAACATTTTAAATATTTGAGCAGCCAAACTTCTTTTTTGTGAATCATCACCAAAAAAAATCATTTTTTAAATCACTTTGACCTAACCCTACTCTAACCCTAACCCTATTAAACTGGATCAGGTTTTACCAGCTATAACAATAAAATGCTAATTATTAAGAATCAGAAAGTCACTGATGCCATTTTCAACACAGTGTCGTTTTCCTGCATAATGAAGCTTTGACTTTAAAATAAAGGGTATGAAAACGCTAAAAAAAAGTTGATATTTATGATATGTGGTCTGCGGATATTGGAGGACCTAAAAGCCATAACTATACTGCCCACTTAGGGAATCCATTTCAATGCCAACAAGGTGGAACCACAAAGTACCCTCACCTTGGTCAGGCAATAATCCAGATAATATATCTTCACAGCTTTCTTTCCTCCCCTTTGCGCCACAGACAGAAATTATTCCTGCTTATTTCTCATAAGTGACACTGCCCAGCAAAGCTAATAATTATTCAGGCTCTGTGGCATTTGCGATTGATTGGGATGAGAGTACACTGATCAATCTGCCTGTGTATTTCATTTGAAGCAGCAGCACCTCCCATCTCTCCGAGCTTGGCAACTTGAGCCGCTGTGAGATCAATACTGCTGTATGGACTTTGACAATAGATCAGAACTTTGGTTAAGAGAAGATATACTGAAAAAGTTTCAGAAGTGACAACGTCACTCATACGAATCAGCGTTTTCAGACGATTAAATACAAGGGAATGTGCTTACCTCTCCCAGTGGCTGCAGACATTGGGGTCATCTGGGTTGAGACTCAACGCACTGGTGGTGAGCGCAAGGAGCAAGGCCAGCAGAGGAACTGATGACCCCATCCTTCACTCTGAGAAGGAAACAGGGAGGAAATGTAGACAGTTGGGTGGTAAATGATAATTTCATTACATTTAAAAGGAATAGTTTGACCTTTTAAAAACTGGCTTATTTTATTCCTGAGAGGTTTATCACATTAAGCTTCATTTGCTTGTTTGTATGTTAATGTGTTTTGTGTATAACAAGCTGCTTGAGGCTAATTGCCCCTAGTGGGATTAATAAACTTGTTTGTATTATATTGTGCCAGTTTGTTCGGTAAGGCTGATGTAATTGCAATTTCCAGGTTCAAATGCTTTTGATGACAAACACAAGCGTAAACTCTCCAATTAATTCATCAATACTCTGAATACTCCAGTATTGTGATTGTCTAGCTGTTATCTCAGATGGAATAATCAAGGGTACAATATAAGCATCAAAAAATAACAGTATTTAGAGGTTGGGAATAAAAAAAGGTTAGCAATAGGCTGTGCAGTTGGTCTGTAGGTTTTTGCACAATGACACCAGGTTTAATGTTGAGCTCGATCACAGCTGTTCAGACCTTTCTATTTTTAAGTGTCTTATAATGGTAGACATTAGAGATGCATGAGTGGCGACACAAAGTTCCCCAAAGTAAACCATGGGGGATAACTGTGAAAAAGTTTTTATATCAAACAATCTAATCAGACACTTAAATCACCCTCACCCAGATTAACATGGACATAGCTAACAAAGGGAAAGAGCTCAGAGGCAGCTGCAAGTCAGCAGCCTCAGTATTAGCAAAATGATCAAAGAAGTTATGAGGAAAATGATGGAGATGGATGAAAAAAAAGATTGGTGTCTGGTGAATTTAAACAAATTGGAAAAATATGTAAGTGCAATTTGTTTTGTTATACAAACTTGTTGCACCTGCTTTTGTTTGAGGTAAAAATATATCAGGTGAATGTTGGTGTACAACAACTCACGTTCACTTAATTATTTATACCTTTTTTCAGTAGCAGAGAATTGTTTAAAGGAGAGAAGATTCTGTTTCTTTCTGTGGTTTTGGGAAAAATGTAAAGTTTAATCATTTATTTTATTATGAGAATAATATTTTACACTGAAGAAAAGTCGGTTTTTTGTTTGTATATGCTCTCATTTGTCATTCTTAGAAAAAAAATGCAATTGGCAAAAAGTCAGTATAAGCATGTTAAAAAATAAATAAATCAGAAATTTCAATCAAAAATGTACAACTGGTGAATCTCTACTGCATATGGATGGTTACCATGGATATGGCTATTGACTAAATATACAATATATCTGGGATACTATTGTTTTGTGGGACTTGAAGTTTGACTTAAGCGGACTATTTAACTCTCAAATACACCATAGCACTTTGTCCTCTGAGGTGCTTAAAAGGACACGAAAAATAAATTTTTAAATATCATTATTTTTTCAAACCCTTTAGTGGTAACTCTGTCCATAGAGTAAGACTCAACTGTGCTAAGCTAAGCTGACCAGCCGTTAGCTATAGTCCCATATAGTGGTGCATTTTCTTAGTTTATTTCCCATAAAACACACCAAACTATTTTATTTAAGTAGTTTTCACCTTGAAAACACCTCATATGCAATGTTCAATGGACACCTACTGTAGCAGCAACCTTTGGACCTTCTGTATAGACGTAAAGTGTCTGACTCGTGTTTTCTAGGAGGCAGCTTGCATGCCATTCAGAAACAAAAACAGAAAAAAAAAAGGTTTTATTCCACACATAGAAAATGGAATCCTGGTTATATAGCTTTGTTGGTAAACTGTGACAGTCAGAAAACTATTGCTCCATGCCCCGCATCCTTGATGACCTTCTAAGATGCATATGCTGGCCCACCAATCTACTACATCTGCCTAGACTACAACAGAACAGATTCACAACAGCCAGATGAATTAATGGAGCATAATATCCTAAATTACAAAATAAATTTACATAATAAAGATCAACCATTACAATTGGTGCAAATAGAAGATCATAATAAAATATTTAAATGTGGCTCAAGCAGAATATTGGGCTAAGTTATCTATGGCTCTAATATCTACAGAAATGAAACCACCCAGTGACAGAGACAAACAGGCTGTTTACCCAATCAGGATTTTTCATTAGGCAGAAGAAGAGCACATATCATCAACAAAAGTGACAATGACAGATTAGGTACAGTAGTCCAGGTATAACACGTGCATGACTGACACAGCAAATTTCCGTTTTGCACAGTAGTAATAAAATACACAAGTATGAAGTACACAGAAATGTTACAGCGTGGCATTTTGACCAAAAATAATGAATTGTAATAGATTCAACATGATGCGTCTTTGTACAACTCAACATGTAGTGATACATCCACGTGTGGGCTGCGTGTGCTCTGCATGTGGTTTGCCGTGTTATGGGGATGTGTTCGATACTTCAGAGTGACTGTATCCAATAACGCACAAATTCACATGTTCAGCTAATCTTCTGCATTGATAGATGCATGTAGTTCACTCACATGTGAAAGAAAATCAATCAGAGCTCCACTTCCTCTGAGCAGCAGTTCATCTGAACAGGCAGAGGTTAAAGCCATGTTCATTTCCTTAACAGGATGATTAATCAAGATACACATGTGTTATGGGCTACAGCTGCTCTCATATTCAAGCCCTGCTCTGAAACAGTCGGGTTATACGCTACTACAGGGACACTGCTTGATGAACCAGAAAGCTTTTACTGTTTCTTTGATTAGACCATCTTCCTCTGCCATTTAATCTGAATGACTGTGGACAAGCTCAATATTTTTTTTTTTTTTTTTTTTTTTAATTGTTCTCAATCACTAGTCTGAAAGGGGGTTAAGAGGTAATAAAATCGGGATTATCCTAAATATGTGGCAAGATTAAACAAATCAATGACTATTAGTAAGCTTTAGAGTGAGGTCTGCAAGCAAATTAAGTGCCAGAGTGCCCTCAAATGAGGAGACAGTGACAGATCTAATAGCCAGAGGCGTGTGGCCTAAAGCTCACCTAATCTTGCAGCCTGTGGTCTCTGGGTGTTTTCGGTGGCTGCTGAGGGGGCTCTGGAAGCAGAAAAAACACAGAAGTGCCAGTGCGTACACATACACTTGCTGGGTGAGGTGATGACAGGTCGCAGATCTGTGGGAGAGAAGAAAAATAATGAGCTTATGATGACACACAGAAGACACATGCTTCCTTGCTCGCTCTCACATGGACACACGCACACAAACTCATAAATTTCTTATGGGATCAAGAGCCTCAACAGGCATATAGTTCAACAAAAGCTGCTCTTGAAAGGCCAGTTTACGCTGCGCAGCCTCCACATTCGAGCACGCGGTTCTCATTTCCACCTACCTGGTATCCACATCCACACTAACTTACCCACAGGAATAAAAGCCTGCATTAACTCAAGAGGGGCTAATACCATGAACTCTCTTCACGTTTCAAACTCTGTGAGTGGTTTGTCCACGATGTGACAAGATCACATTAACTGTGATCATTATCAAAGCCTACACAAGGTTTATTGCAATAATTTGGAGAACATTCATGTGTTTATCATTTTTCTCATTACATGGCTTTCGCTGGAAGGTCAGAGTGTAGGTTTGAGATTTTTCCGTCCTTCATTTGCTGTGAATTCTAAATTAAGATGCAAACACAGCCACAACAAAATAAAGGCTTAATAAATACTTTAACATCATTTCTTATTCATGTAAATAGTTTCCAAGGCTAAAGTGAAGACTAAAGAATTACTGTAGATCCACTTATTACATCTGCTGAACATTAACTCGTTTAGAGATCTATGCTAGTCTGAAGCAATTTTAAATTTGCAGCACAATTATACAGCCGGTGAACAAATACAAAACAATGCACTCCCACTGTTATTACAACAAGCATCAAGAGAATGCTTGATTTGATTGGGTTAAAATTATCACCGTAATTATTAGGTTTGTGGGGAAAAATAATCCATACAGCATAGTATTGCAATATTTTGTCTATGGATATTATATTGATACAGAGACACCAAATATTGATATTTTATTAAATAAATTAAAATACTGTGGGAATATTAAGAACAAGGCTTGAGTAAGCTTACATTAAATTAGCTGGGTGCACTTAGCTTGACAAAGCTATGCCTATATTCAGAGCAAGCTAATGGGTCAGTCACACAAGTAAAAAATAGGATGGAAATCTTGCATCTACAATAAAGGAAACAAAAAAGAAAACTCAGTGGCTACTTTGAGATTGTTTTGAATTTTTTCACCAAACTGTTGATGGTGTTGCACACTATTGATCACAAGGTCGGCTAAGAGGAGGCAAACTTTCTCCAAACAGTCACAGTCTCACTTGGGATGACTGCAGTCACTCTCAGAGACGTTGTTGAAGGTTTGCAAATAATCACTAATTTCTAATTTATAAATGCTGACAGATAGCCAACATGTTGCCATCAGTTTGAATGAGTCTTTGTCAATGAGCCAACTTGAGGGGACTCGGCTCAACTGGCTGCCAGCTGGTTGTAGTCGGGTTATATTTCTATTGAACAGGAAGGCTGCTGTGCACAAATGTAACAGTTAAATGTACATTTATGTTAATTGTGAGTTTCCATCTATGTAAACAACAGATGTGTGATTTTTGATGATTTATCACAATTACATGCTGTATTATCAAAAACAGATTGGATGTAATAGCCAACTTGATCCCATTTGGTTGCTGTCAGACTGATATCAGACTGACTGTCTCTTACGGCAACATTTAAAATAACAGTCTCATTTTGCAGCAAAAAAAAAAAAATGACTGAAGTGAGATCGTTTTTTTTTTTTTTTTTAAACCATCAAAGGCAGAACAAAATGCAGTGGCCAATTTTGATTGGAAATCAAACCCTACGTGGAGATTTAATTCCAAATCCTAGCAAATCCTGTTAGATCTGGACAAAATCTACCTCCGGTGAGATATATGTGTGCAGCGCAGCATGCGTCAGTAACAGCTTAGTGACATTAAAAATGTGAATGTCAAGGACAAAGACCTAGTTAACATTTTGCAATGCCTGATCACATGTTTGCTATTTCCCTTAACATGGATTTTAACATTAGAATGCATTGTTGGGGGCAAGCAACACGCCCTTTAATTAATGTTGAAATAACTTCTCTTCATTGCTGATTCTCCGTACAGAGAGCACTGCATAAAAGACAAGCTGGATGAATATGACGGTTATCACTCGGGGCTCTCCTGTATGACTTCGCACTGTATCTGCTCAAATCCCTGAAAATAGATTCCCTCTTTTTTGACGAGAAAAGTGTTTACACCAACAAAATGCTCTCCAGAGACCTCACTCAACCTAAATGTATTTCACTTCTGCTCGTCACCACTTTGATTACTGTGACAATGAAACCTTCCCACTGCTGTGCTGCTCCCAGTGAAAAAACAGCTGAAATAGCAACATCATTTAGGTACCGAGGTTAGACGAGTGCAAAGAACAAGAGGCAGAGTATAGTGAAGGTGTGTGTACGTGATTATATGGACTTCTGAATCTTGACAGGAACACCCGCAGTTTACATCGGACACCTGCCTGCAGAAACATTAAGTCCGATGAGACGGAGCCACCTTTGTCCCTTGCACTGCCTATCAGCGGGGACGTCTGCGTGATTAAAGCCAGTGTGTGACTTATTAAAGTGCAGTGCAATTAACCACCCTGTCCCCTGGCTGACCAACTCCTGCATTCTTCCATGAATGATGTTCAGCAGGCATGACTGACTAGCACAAGTTAGCTCACCTCCACTCTGTGGGCCCCCTGCCGCTTTCAGGACCCTCTTAGTGCTAAATTTATCACAATGCTCTGTTTCCGCTAGCTTGTGTGAATTTACATAATCAAAAGCAGTCAACAAAAACAATGGCATCGCAGCCTTATCCGAGGCAGCGTTAGAACGCCGATCAGTCACGAGCTTCAGCCTGTAACATGTCTTTGCACAATCGGCCTATTATCACAACTTCAAGCGGAGGGCTCGTATACAACTTTTATGAGAATTCTTCCAGCCACTCAATCCGTTTTGTAATAACTACTGAAGGATTCCCGCAGCAGCCTAATCTGAAGTGATCTAAAGGTTACAGCAGTAACCACGCAGCACAGAGTGCCAATGAGATAAGCCCCACTGCTGGCCACCTCTATCTCTTGCTGGGGGCTGTGAGTCATTAGGAGTCAGGCCTCATTACAGAGGCCACAGTGTGGCACACTGTACGCTCTGGTTCCCCTGGTTTCAGCCAAATACCTGAGTGTTAAGAAGCCAGAAAGAGATGGTTTCTCTGCAGGTACAACAAAACTACAAAAACTAGGTTCTAAAATCTGCTTATGAGTTGTATATTTGTATGTATATTTCAAAGCTTTATGATAGTGTTCTAATGAGAACCAATAGTAACTATAATCTGAGGGTACTGGTGCTTTATTTGTGAGCATTTGCTACTTTATACTCAATTATATTCAAAGTTAAATTACTATAAATACTTTTGGTAGCACGTTATAATAATGTGACACTATTAAGCATTATTAAGGTATTAGTAAGTACTTAATTCATCATTTATATAGCATTACTCCTCCTTAGTGTGCTATTTATAAATACAGATATATTATAAAGACTATGATTGGCATCAGAGTGTGACATTATTAATATATAAAGTGCTACAGGAAGTAGTTACTTTCCTGACTAAAACTTCTGACATCTTTATGTTTTCTACATATTTTTTGCCTGTGACCTAAATTGCTATAGATTTAACAGTTTTTTATTTCAAACTTGCCTCCGCCTCAAATCATGAGACTAAAATACTGTTTCCCGTATCATATACCTATTAATAATATCAAATAATATTAGTATAATAAAAGTTTCCAACAGGACCAACATAGTGAGTGCTTATGTTTAAGAACAGTTTCCTAATGACAGGAGTGACTTGATTGCACGTTTGAATGCTGGTTATTTTTACATTTTTGTATTTTTACTTACGTTTTTTTGTGTGTGTGTGTTTTGGGTTTTTTTTTTTTTTGTTGCTTCACATTACTTGTTCTGTTCCTCTCTATACACAAATCACTTTAAAGAGACTAAGTGCATGCACTAGCATGGCAAGAGTACTGAAGTCATAAAGCCCGAGAGAGTGTTTGTCGCTGCATTTATGGGAATCTCAGTAATGCTGACAGGATGAAGTGGAGCCAAGGCAGCAATGCCTTATACCTGATCTCTCTCTCTAGGGTACTTCTCTATTTATTACACTTCAGTGATTAGGAATGCCAGCTTGACATGATCCAGCCAAGGATTAATTTCACAATCTCTCAATCTCAGGCTGGATACTCGCCATAATACTGCTTAGTTATGGTTATGGACAACTCAACTCATTTGAGAGGACAGAGGGCATACTGTGTTCAGATTATTTTATACAGGCCAGAAAAGAAAAGTTCCCCCTGCTTTAGCTATAGGCATTTGAATAAGATTTTTCAATCAGAGAGTGAAGATGGACAAGAAGACCGACGCGCAATATTCCTATTATTAATATGCATTAATATGTATGTAGTTTCCCACGAAAAACTGCTGCTTCTTGCTGCCACAGCACCTCACTGTACATTGTGCCTCTGGTGAAGTAGTGTATTTAAAAAACAAAAAATAGACAAAAGCAGCCATTTTATTTTCAGCGGACTTTATCTTAAAAATTGGCACAATCAGTCTTATTGAGATTAGCCTGATTCGCGTCCTCAATTGAGTTTTTTGTTTCTCACTTTATTTCAGACTTTTTTTTATTATTTCAAATCCACACGTAGATAAGGAAAATGACAAATTATCTGTCCAAACATTATTTCAGCAAAAGTTTAAAGGGGTACTGCAGTATATTTGTGCTTCCACAAAGCACAACAGGTTGGGAGAAAGAGCGATAAGTGAGGATAACTATACATATACTCCTTAGTATGGATCAAAAGCTCTTCCCTTTACTGCTGGCATTTACTACTACCCCTCCCACATCTTGCAGACTTGACATCCTGGGTTTGCAGTGCAGTCCTTCTCTTAAATATGTGACTTTCAACCCCAACGTGATGTTGCTTGTGTTATTGTTTTAGTTTAAAAAAACTATTAAAAATTGTTATGTGCAAAGTAGCTTCTCCAGTTTAACGATTTTCAGTAATTACATTAATTGCTACTAATTATTTAATTGGACTGTTAAACTTTCATTTTCAACTTTTTAGTGTTTGTTATGGTTGAAACTTGTTTTTGTTCCAGATTTTTGATCAGAAAAGTCCAATCAAGTGATTTGAATTCAGAATTTTAATGCAGTTATTCAAGCTGAGAAATTCAAATGCATTTATTCTGGTATTGAATAGATAATGAGATCGTAGTTACGTTGCCTTACGTCAAGCCTTCATGCAAAGGGGCTCTACAAACTATTAATAAGCTCAAAACAATTACCTGGCAGTGTTGCCGAAGCCATGGGGATTACTGGGAACGAGAGAGGAAAAATTAAAACAGCCTCTGCTTTTAAAGTCTCATGTAGCAACGACAACATCCACGGTGTGATTTCACTTTGGCTGGTGAAGCACCTGGGAAAATGCTGTGCGTCGTTTAACAGAAGCTTAATTCTGCCCACATGGTTTATTCATGTGGCGACTGCTGATATCATGGTTCTCATAAATCACGCAGTGCGGAATGCTGGACGTCCATGCGCTCAGGCAGGGCTCACTAATCTCAACACCATCTTTCATCTGAATAACCTTGCCTTACCGCAGGGCATGCCAACACCAGACTCAGCCCGTTGGAGGGAGCCTGTACTCATACTTTTATTTCTTTCACTCTGGGCACAAAGACTTTTCGCAGCCTGTCGGAGCAGACAAACACTGTCCTGTGTACTCCCATCCCACTTTCAACCACGGGCAATAATGAGAAATTGCTTTATAGACATCAGAGAAACTAATCTAGTCTAACGTTGGCTTTATGAATCTAAAATCAGACTCACAAGGGAGGAGAGCAGCACAGTCACTGCAGCCATCTGTTCAGAAGTGGTTCAAAGAAAGAGCAGAAAATGTGAAACTAATGTGAGTAAACATAATCATCAAATCTCACTAATAAATCAAGAAACCCCTGTCTGTCTGTCCTTCGCATATTTCACCAAATAATCTACGTCATACTTAGCGGGTATACTGCTGGGAGCAGGAGTAGGAGCACTGCAAGAGTTTGAGGTCATGTAGATGAGCAGTGGTCTGACCTTAGGGTTTAGCCACCTCTGACCTGACACATGATGTCACAGGTGACACAAGTTTAAACTATTCACAAACATGCTCCTGAAAGTGGACCCCACTTCCATAGAGGATGAATGCAGGGAGGGTCTCGCTGGCTCCAGCAGGTTTAAATTTGCCCATAATTTTATGTGACAAATGATGCGTTCAGTGGGAATAGGCCATTATGGTTGATATGTGACCTCACAGATTATGCCACACTCCTCTGTGGCCTCATAACAATGTCACAGTTCAGATAACATGGTTAGTTGGAATAAACTTCCAATGAGTGTGATATCTAACTTTGCTGATGCAAAGACACCCGAAGGCTGTAGAAGGCTGACACTGCACAACCCAGTGCGCAGGTTTTTGCCCAAAACCTTCTTAGCTATGAGACAGTGCTAACCACTGCACCACTGAGCAAAGCACTGGTGACTATCAGATCGAGGACTCTCTATTCATCGGTTTACTTCAGATTTGCTGGCTGTATTGCTAGAAACCAAAGCAAGTACATTGCTGAGTTTAGGGACCGTTTTTTGATAAGTGCTTTGATTTTGGCTATGTGCTCCTGTTCTCCGGATTTTTAGGCAGACGTAGCACTTAAAGGATCGTGAATAAGAAATCTATGGGAGACAGCAGCTTACCACTGCTCCCTACAAAGAGCCAATCACCTGCTTTATAATGAAAACACACACAGATGAGGTTGAGGATCGTTTTAGCTGTGTGGTGGCAGGTGTGTCTATTTATTATAGTAAAGATATGGGTAAATGAACTATTTTTTTCTAGGCTTAATGCTTTGCTCTGCTTGGATGATCATGTTGGCACTCTATGTTGGGCTGTAAATGAGGCAGTAATGCCTTGAAACTCTGCATGCATAGTAATAATAGAACCTGCTGAAAAAAAATTTGACTGGTGATTGTATATGAGGTTTTTTTTATATCTCATTGACCCATCTATTGCAGTTATGGGTCTAGCCTCACTAAATTGGGAGACTTGGGTGGCTTAGTCTTGTAAAAGATTGCTTGAAGGCATTACGAGGATAGCTGCTGAGTGGCAGGGACAGCTTCTAGAAGGTTAGAGTCATCACGTCGCCTCTGATACTAAGCATAATTGTCACATGCAAATGTATAGCATGATGTGACAATGTGATTGCATTGTAGGGTCTTCTGCTTGATTTGTGACCGCACAGATGATGTGACATTCTTCATAATGATGTCCTCAATTCGGATAACACAGTTTCTAAATAAATCTCCACTGATTATGACATCTGCCTCTGCTGACGCTAAAATGTCTCTGACAGCAGGCACTGCACTAATATAGATAATGGAGTACAGCATATAGCAATTACAACGTCGTTTTTCTTGTGCTTATTCTAATGTTTTGGGTTTTTTTTGGTAATTAATCATGTTTGGGTTCCTCACATAACAGGCATGGCACATACAGTCATAAACATGTCACCAATTACCAGCTTTAGGCAAGAAAACTAATTAGTGAAACAACATCACTTAATGAAGCAAAATAACAATGTGCCTGATGTCACATAGCTCTGCCTGCTGCTCAGAATAGTTTCTGTGTTTCGCCCTATGCTTTTAATAACAAACCCTAGGCATCATACTGACAGCCAAATGTTTTGCAGTGCCCTCTGCACCACGTCTGTTCTCTCTTCACAGCCTGGGCATGGCCTCCTGCTGCCACCAGGAGGAAGCACCAGTCATTCCTATATGCACCAGTAAAGCTTTCCTACACCACACAGACAATTAGCCAGCCTGTGACTGATTGCACGTAATGAGATCTATTGGAGAACAGTTGGACATCTTTGGGCAAATTAATGTGTGAATATTAGCCTGTTGAACCGTCTGCTCTCTCACCAGGATCATTCTCCAGTGGAGAACAAAACTGAACCACTGTAATATTCAGCTGCTCTCTGCCTGGCGGCCCAGCCAAGCCATGTGTTCATTACTGTATTTCAGTTGTACAGCTACAGTGCTGTGGACAAATTAAGCAGAGGTATAGTGTGGACAGAAACACAAATAAAAGGAGGTGGATAGAAGGAGGCAGAAAAGTCAAGTAAAGTCTAGCTGAGCAGCTCACCATGAAATGCTGAAACAACAGTGCGGCTGCCAGGGCAATTTTACACCCCAATAGTTTCACACCTCAGCTACCAACCCCTTCCAACTCTGAACCTTGTGTCTTCTTTGTGTCTTCATTTATTTTGTGTCAGTGTCCAAGATGTGAGAAGCCAAGCAGTGAGAAACTCGTCCCAAATGTCGCAGGGTAAGTGGTGTGTGAAGCAGACACGGGGAGCAAGGAGGAGAAAAGCCACTGCGCGTGGATGCACTTTGCTTTCTGTGCAGACAATCCTCTGAGATATCAGAGGACTTCACATTACACTTGGGAAAACATATCATTTTATACTGATGCATGCAATGCAGTAGAGGGACTACTCAAACCCTTTACTTACAAGCAAGCAAAAGTTCAGAATACAAATGGCTACTTCAATGAAGTAATGTACTGTCAAAAAATTGACTCAGAGTTCAAGTGAATTAAAAAGAAGCAGCTCTGCAGTGACTTTATCTTATGGTACAAACAAATTATTAATGCTGAATTATCAAACATCACTTTACCACTGTAACACCTCATAGTCCAGTTAATTACATCTCAACTTAGTGGCTGTAACAGCTACAAAGGATAAAAAAAAAAAAACTGAGATGAGTGGCAGGATATGTTCAAAATTGTTATTAAACAATCATTCATCAAAGCACTCTTGATGACTTTAGAAGGACGGCATCTGGGCAAAAAATGACCTTTTTTGCAACAATATTTTTAAAACTGTGTAGTTGTGCTCTTTTCTCTGCGTTTTATTGGACTATTTTTTGTTTGAGTGGGTAAATTGGTTGCTTTTTTCTGTTTCGTAACTGAAATAATCCTGTAATTTACTTACGCTTTACCAATGCCTTACATTTTGAGTAAAAGCATCTTAAAAAATAAATAATAATGCATAAATGTGTTTTATTTCTTTTTTTGCAATTCTATTATCTTTGATTTGCTGTGAAATGTGAAACAGCAATGAACAGCCACTGAAATGAAGTGATGAATTATGAGGGGGAATGTCCCTTAAGTGGATGTGCTAATAATTTAGGCATTTGAAATTTTGATAATCAAGCACTAGTTTCTAAATGGTAGCTCATCAAAAAAAATGGCAGAATTATTAAAGTTGCTGTCAGAATAATGTACCTGAAAACTGACTTACATGCGTGTACTTGAGTGACTTGAGTGAATCACCAGCTTACGTAGAAGCATTAGTTAGCCTACTCTAACTAATGCTTTTTTTCCAAAAAATAACAAATCAGAATAAAACATCAACTCTTTCTGTTAAAAGCTACACCTCCTACTTCCCTCTCAGTGGTGTGCTCCCTCTGATAGTGCAGCACGTTGACCTTCTGGATCACTAGTCAATGACTGAATGAAGAATGACTTACCATCATGATTATTAAATCTGAAAATGCGCTACCGGTGCACAAAGGATCCAAACCAGGTGATCTCCATTTGGTGAAATGAGAGCTCCATCAACTCGATTTGCACGATGTACGCCCAATTTTTGCCGTCATGACCTTTTAAATGTCCTTGAAACCACTTGAGCAAAATGTGCCTACTTAGACTGAATACATTAAAAAAAGATGAACAAAAGAGAGGCGTTTGTGTGGCTGTGTTCAGCCTGCATAATGAACACATGAGGACGCCTGTTTTCATCATATGACAATGAGTTAAATAAAGCCAAAATGCAAAAAATCCATAAAATCCGATGCATACACAAAGCCAACAAAAGTCATTAGAAATTTGTTTGAATAATAACTGGGAAACAGAATATAACCACTAGGCTGAGAAAACAATGCACTAAAATGTATTTAGTATAAATCATCTGATTCATGAGATGCTCGCACTGTTAAAGCTCATCCTGCGGTGTAGAACTCGACGATATAATTGTGTCGTATATTACAGCTGTGGTCAACCAACATGAGCTTTTCTGCCTGCAATGCAGATGTGTCCGCATTCATAGGCCAACCAATTAATCGGTCTGTCACTAAAGTCTGTAAATATCATAGTGCAGTGAAATGTAGAAATAGTGCACAGGTTGCAAAACAATATAGCAACATATACTTACTGTTTTATGAACTGCAAACCTGTTCATTTTTAATTTATGACATCTGCCAAGTAAAATAGCCTGTCTCCATGACCTGAGTGAAATAAAAACAACATAAGGTTGTTAAATTGCAGTTTTCCGTGCCATCTCAACCCAGATCGCTTTGTGTTGTATATAAAAATGCTCCTAAAATCTATAAAAACCTAATAAAAAATGATCATTGTTGTAAATGGAAGCTACATCTCCCTTACGTGCTTCTTTCAGCCTCTATTCCATTATGCTTTCCATTATAACATGGTTGCGGTGGGCAGGGATGCCTGATGCTGGTGCTAGGGGTGCCAAGTGTTTGTGCACTGACCTTCTGCTCCCTGGACAGGTCTGAGTGCAAAAGCATCACTAGTAAGGGGCCAAAGGAGATGGGACACTCAGCTGGCTGGTGCATTATTCATGAGTCACCCCTGTTGAGTGGGCTGTTATTCAGCATCCAAATCCCAGATGTGGTTCAATCTGTGCTCCATTCAGTGTCCTGACTGCTGGCCATTGATCACAGGCAAGGTACGCGGTGCTGAATAAGCGCTGGGGCTTTATGTTACAGGGCTCAAAGCGTCTCACTGATAACACAAAGATCCATCACTAGACATTGGAAAGGCTCCAAAGTATTCTCACTGGAACTGATCAGACAAGCCGAGAGGAGATGCAGCTAAAACATTTGCTACGACGGTGCACAGCATGTGGCAGTGATGTGACAGCAATATGTTGTATGTCAGGTGTCATACATTTACATATTTTTTGGGTTTTAAATAAAAAATAAGCTTATATTTACTTATTCAGAAACATACACTCTGACACACATCCCTGTCAACAGACAGAGAAAAAAAATAGTGTGACGAGGTCCCTGTGTGAAAGGTGCCAGAGGCAAAATATCACCCTCTAATAGGCATCATACTACTAATGGACAGTTGAGCACAGTGAATCATTTGTCTGCTTTAATCATCAATCACATAAGGGCAGCTAAATGTGGCACGACCACAACTCTGTCTGCATTTGTCAAGATGATGATCATAAGCCATTGATCATGTTGCTGAATTACTGCACAATATAAAACGTGAATAATAATTTCCTTTTCACTCTGCCTACTGAGACACAACACTACAATTCTTTGATGTGGGTGATAAATTGTGGTTGTTTGTCAAATTTGTGACTCATACCCGATTTGTTTGGTTGAGGAAACAATGCAAAAATCACAACATTAAATATGCTGGGGAACATTTAAGTTTTTAAAGCCCTTTTTAAGATGAATGGCTGTTGTTAGGATTTTTCTGTTTAGCAGGCGTTACAAACTGCCTTAGTCTTTGACCACAGTTATGAATCATCTTCTCCTTAA
The DNA here is from genome assembly GCF_056152115.1 of Neolamprologus brichardi. Lineage (NCBI taxonomy): Eukaryota > Metazoa > Chordata > Actinopteri > Cichliformes > Cichlidae > Neolamprologus > Neolamprologus brichardi. The sequence continues at coordinate 14,095,058 of NC_142110.1, forward strand.
GATTTCTGGGGACTTCTGTGAAATCTATCACATCTATTCTAGCTCATTTTAAAACATTCTTAGTGCCTATCGGTACCTTTTTGATGCTGTCAAATTAAATATTAAATTTCATCATGTTTCTGACAAGCCAATATTTCACTTTTCTACTTCTGCTCAACAGCCTAAGCTGTTTCAGAAGGAAAGATTAGCTTAGTGAATATCTGTGGCTTCTTTACAGTCTACATAAGCGATTAAATCATTTTTAACTCCAAAGTAATTAGTAAGCAGTAAGTAAACTATGTGTGAAAAGCATATGCCTGAGATGGAGAGTGGATTTCTGCTGTCTAAGGCATAATAATGAATAATAGCCTTATCAGCAAAGCACAACACATCCCAACATGCTGAGATATTATCACTGTTCATTTCCTCAGCTCATGTATCCTGTATCTCTGGTAGAAAATATGTCATGTGGTCTCTTGCACTGTAACTGACAGCCTAGTCATGTCAGAAAAACTTGGCCATTCTACCAGGGCTCTCTACACAATACGGGGAAGGGAAAAGCGGCAGATCCAAGCAGATGCATCAGCAGTATTTGCAAAAAGTCACCAAATTCCCGCAAGGGACATACTTGTCATTAAAACCAACAAGAAAAGAACTGATGAGTGCATTAATCAGAGCTTGGCCAACTATCTGTGGTGAGCTGTAGTCCACGGCGTTCCTCCCCAAGACTGCACCTGAGGGAGGGAGGATTAACGCAGCTCCGCACGAGCTCGTGTATCTGAAATCTGCCTGAGCTCATCGTTTCCTTGTTCCTCACTAAGAGGCTGTGGCTGGATATCAAGCAGAGCCAATCTATTTCCCCGCAGAATGCTGGCTGACCGGCATCAATGCCGTGCATTGTCGAATTATTAATTAAATGTATGCAAGGATAATCAGATGCAGACATGACCAGACCCTTGGGAAACCTAATGTGGAATTGTAGCTCAATCTAAATTGCAGATGTCTTCTTATTTTTTAATGCCAGCTAGCGACGACGTTTTATTGGCCTTTAAAATTTTGCATCACTTTGCACTTATGTAACTTTTTTGTGATGCACAACATGCACAACTGTGACTTTTCCTTATAATCGCCACTTACAAGAAAAGCCAAATGCTCATGAACAAAAAAAAAATAAATAAATAAAATCACCTGCAACAAACGTGTCTATTTTTACTGGTAACGCTACAATATTGGCTACTGCAAATCTATGTCTGAGGTAGGTTGTGGGTGTATGCTGAGGGATAAACCGTTTCCACTCCCTCTACTCAGCGCAAAATGTAAATGCCAGAGCTTTCAAAAGTAAAGCAAAGTCTAGGTCCTGCCTCCATATATTTCATTAACTTTTGTTAATGCAGTTGCTATGGCTCTAGGGTATTTGCTCAATGCTCAATGCACTTTTGCTGAAATAATAAGATCTATCAGTCATTGCAAAGCAAAAACAGCTTAATTTGCAGAATAAAGGTCATACTAGCTGTTACTTCTGAGGGACTGACAGAAAACAGTGTTCATTACAGCAAATTCGAAAAGAAACTAAGCCCTGAAACACAGCACTATGCTGAGGTGTCCACATGCAGTCTTCAAAATCAGTGTCCGATTTATAAGACTGAGACGACTTTTTAGGATTTGCCCTTTTGAACCAGACCCAACCCCCAAACAGTACACAGCAGTTGTAGTTCTGCAAATCCCAATATACTAATGGAGAGATTTCACACTGCCAACAGTCTATGTCTATGCCTGCGGGGAAAACTATTTCTAAACATATGCACGAAGCAGTGTTTTCAAATCCCTTAATTCACATGTGTTTAAGAGATTATATTGAGCCTGTGTGAGTTTCAACCCCCAGCTGGTCAAATCTTAAATGTAGTTACTGAAAAAAAATTGTTAGGTCATCTATAGAAACGGAAATGTAAACTATATGTATACTTAATCCCTACAGTTGTTTTTTTTTTTTTTTTTTCGGTTTAATGAATACTGTGAGTTGCTACATAAAAATCACATTACCACCATGGAATGAATTTTTTTCTTTTTTCTTGAGATGAGAGAAATTGGTCAGCCTTCCACATCTATCTGCTTTCATTAATCAGCCCTAATTAAACATATTGATTGAGCCAAACATCGGGATTTCCAGTTGAAAGGGTTTACTAGACTGTAAAATGCCTGCAAAAAAATGACCTCCACCGAATGCACGAGGCACTTAGGTGCCCCGGACACAGTGATCCTTTAAGTGAGCCCCCAAAATAAGACAAATATGCATCTGTTCAGTAAACAACATCAGAATTTACGGTGTCTGAGCGGCAAATGTCGTCCTTGGCTCCACTGAGAGCTGAAGCCACTGAAGCTGAACCGAGTATTACTTTGGTTTCTGGCTCCATGACCCCTCATTAGAGGAAAGTGTTGCTTAAAATCACAGCTTTAACCAGCCCTAACTCTGGATATCAATGTTTTATGTATATATATATATATATATATATATATATATATATATATATATATATATATATATATATATATATATATATATATATATACACACACACACACACACCCCTTTTCTCCCATTTTTCCAAGCACTTGCTATGCCCTGACAGATTGAGTGAACTACTAAAAGACAATGACTGTTTTTCTTTTACTAATTATCTACAAAAGACTAAAGAATATTACAGTTAGGTATTGTTATTCACAGTAATATTAGCAAGAAAAATGTAAATGTGATTGTTAGATGAAATGATTCCCTAACCTGTCAGACAAAGTGAAGGATTCTTTAACTAAATAAACACTTAAAAAGCTATTATCCATTCAGTGTTTACATGATTTATTGACACAAAGCCGAACACAAGGTCATTTTTTATATTTGTGAAAGGCCTGACATTTGAAGATACTCCATTTTCACGGGACAATAGGCAGGTATGAAAAAGGAATATGGTGATTTTGTCAACTTGTTTGACAGCCTAAAGCTGAACTGTGGGCATAAAGAAAGGAAAATGGGAGCAATATTTGCCCACGCTTTCTAATATTTTGACAGGTCATGGTGGTCCAGAATAACAGCTGATTTGACAAAGGAACAGATGATCTAAATATAAAGGCAGTATTTGTTAAACATGAGTTAGGACACTGTGAATTATTGATGTGCTCCAGTTATCTGGAGAACAAAAAAACAAAATGAACACAGAACATTAAAATTGCGGTGTGATTTAACTAATTGTGTAGCCCTTGAATACTCAGAAATGAAGCTGTGAATATCAAGTGGAGTCTTGAAAGGGGTTACAATGAACAAGCCGGAGTTTCTGGAAGCACAACAGCACACACCAAGTGTCCAAGTCTCACTCAAAAACTAAACCTTCACTGCTGTGGTGTCACGGTGCATCCCTGATAAATGACTTTATGACAAATTGCTATAATGCAGAGAACCCATGCTGAGCATGTGGAACTATGTATGCAGCGCCAGCAGGGCAAAGCAACAGTAGCTACAGTGTGCGTATTTCTTTGTGTGTGTCTGTGCGTTGTGTAACTGATAGTGATATCATCAAAACTGTATGTTTTAGAGACGGGCTTCTTGGTTTTGTTTATTCTCCCACAAAGGAAATCAGCAGCAGTAATGATTTCATGATTAAACCATGGTGCAGATCTGCTCATTGACTAACAGGCTAATGCAAGTTTAATCAGATGCTTTACGTTGCACTTTGTTGTCATCTAGTGGTTAAAAAATGACATAACATGCCGCATGTCATTTCTATTCTGTGCATCTAAAATGTACATCAGTCCTAATCCTTGAGTTTGAAGGGCAGACCATTATCTCAAATCCTGCTTCTATGAATGTCTCTTAAGCTTAAAAAACGACGTCGTGACATCGCAGTTACACAGGGGCCACTTACACTAGTGTTCATATTAAATGTGTAACATTTAAAAGGAACCAGGGAATGAAAGATCACATTGAGCACACAACCAACCAAACTAACTCCAGGCAAGGCAAAAAAGCATCACAACAAAGCATAAACTGCAGCAGTTCAAATAAAAGGAAAGAAAATCGAAATCATTAGCATTCAAAGCTTTACAGCTTTTAAAAATGACAATCTTCAAAAGTAATAGACTAGTTTGAAAAGACAGAGCACGTTGGCATACAAAAATATATATGCGATAAAAGAAAAACACTCGGCTTCGCGACTGCAGCAGATTAGAAAACTCTCCGGGATGATACAGCCCTTTTCTTTGGCACAGCGCGCACATTTCCGTGGGATATACTCGCCAATAGCCTAATTAAATGGAAAGCACAATTTGTCACAGCAACCAACAGCAGCGCGCTCAGACTGCAAGTTACTGCGGAGCCACTCCAGCACTTAAAACAAAAATACACAATAATGTATTTTTCTCTGTCTCTCTCTTAAAATAAAATAAAAAAAAAAATCTGCTTTAACAAACATCTGGAAACATGTTTATCGCCACACATGCTGCGCGTGCAGATGACACGCCTGCTGCAGCATCATTTACAAATTGAGCCCGATTTGTCGGGGGGGAAGCATTTGACTCACCGTTGAATTGAAGCTGAATTGGAAAGTTATCGACCTCAAGGCGAAAGAATTGACAGGGTCCACCGTGCAACGAGCTCTTCCATATTTAGTTAAAGCAGAAAGTCAACATTCAGGCAGGATCGCTGAGAGCAGGTACTTTGTGGAGTTGTGTCAGCGCAGGGCTTTTTCACACTCGGCGACGCGCACGAGACAGGTGCGAGGAACCGCCGCCGCTTCCTCCCTCTCCTCTCTCCCCTCCACGGGGTGAAGCGCGGCCCACTTTAAACTCTGGTGACGTCATGGTCGCTGATGCTGATGCTGCCCTCCTCCCTACCCACCTAGTCCCCATCACCCTGCCGTACACCTCTCCGCACATAAACACACACTTGCTTGTTCTTACAGAGAGGATGATCCCACAATATTATTAGAGCAACCTGGGAAACATCTCCCCTCTAACCTCAGCAGTTACAGCCTACAACCTGTAGGATCTCTTTCAGAATTCTTAAAAGTCTTTTTTTCTCATTTTGCAAAGCGTCTTTCATCTAAGCTACTTCTAGACATGGATGCAACATTTAAAATTGTATGTGGTGAAAGCAGCAAATTGCCTGGAACAGCATAATTATTATAATTAGATCCTATTTCTGAAAGGATGCACACTTTAGTTCTCCTGTGAACCAGAGAGGGAAAAAACAGGGGGAAAAAAATCAATTTACTTAAGACTGAATTTTTTTCCTTCTCTTTAAATATTCAAATGATTGTTCATAATCCACCTTTACTAACAAATCCTCATCTGCGTGTGACAGATTTAAGGAAGTTTGCTAAGTTTTTACAGCGACTTCTCACTTTGCAGTCCTGATGTTTCCAAGGATTTTTTTCACATGGAAGATTCGCAAACCAAACCCTGGATCTGGTTCTTAGTTTGACGTTTAAAGAGATGTGCCGCTTAGTGGGAAATTAGAAGGTGTTAAGAGGAGGGAGACTGTTTAAAGAAGCTGTGCATTTTTTTTATACTGAAAAATAATGGCCGTCATCTTAAATATGAGTCTCTTGATACTTTTATTACCAACAAAGTTTAAAAAATACTTTTAAAAACACATAAATGTGCCAAAGTTTGTCATAATGTGACTTATAGCACTTTATTGAGTCCATCTAACTTAAACACTCACATGCCTGACATGAATACTCATGAGATGAACAAATGTACATTAGTCACAGTGCAATCATTGTGTTGTTTTTGTTGGTTTTCTTAAAGAAAAATGCTAAAATATATTTTTTCAGCAGGAACAAGTGGGTTGGCAGAGACATTACATTGTGAGGGTATGGGAAAGAATTGATAGATGAAGAAACATTTTGTCAGTTTTGGTCTTTTCTTGGGACTTATTGATGAAAAATGTATGACAGACATATTGTGGAGCAACAGCTTTATCCTTCAGGTGAAAGTCAGTGCAGAATGTGTTGAAGAAATGTGACAAGACTGAAAAGCAAAACATGACATGTCCTGTCACTCACTTTTGTTGCCGATTCTTGTTTGTTTCCATTGCCTAGCATACGTGTGTTTGCCTGCATGCCAACCAGCCAGTAAGAGTACACTCTGGATTGTAAGATAGAACGTTGGAGGCGTTTTTTGCCTTGGCTTTGTCTGTCCATCAGAGCCCTACTGCATGCTCCCCAGCACAACTGCAACAGATGTGTAAAAAAAAAAAAAAAAGTGTCCAAATGTACCAATGCCAAAGCATAATTTACTTTAAGTATGCATTATGCAGCTGTTGTATAATCTGATTTCTTTTTGTAATGCATTCATGAGAAAACATCATCATCTCACTGTCCTATTTAATTGAGGCAAGGCTAACTGCTGCTGTTGTCTTAACTGCTGATTATATGAATGTGATTATTTTCAAATTGCTCAAAATTAAAGTTGAAATAACTGCTGTTGCCAAGTAGAGGTGCAACCTCACAAATCCTTATACTTTTTATCATTATATAGTTATAATTTAGGACAGGAAATCCACAAATTATCACATTTGAGAAGCTGTGTAAATAATGAACTTTACAACTTATCTGTACTTCTATGGTTTCTTATTGTTTTTAGCAATATTGGTATTTTAAATATTTCTCTGGTTTTGGCTGTTAGTTGATACAAAAAGATTTCTTTTGTGTCTTCATATTTGTAGTGAAGTAGAAATGGTGCATATAGCCCAGCATGTATTCCATGCAGCTGCACTAAACTCAAGCCCCAGCAGAGCACCGTGTGTGTGTGTGTGTGTGTGTGTGTGTGTGTGTGTGTGTGTGTGTGTGTGTAGCCTTTTACTTATTCTTGCTGAGTTAAGCTGAGTGCTGGACTTTTGTTTTCATATTTTTATGTTCTCGGTCACATATGCAGTCCTCTGTGTTTTGCCGTTGGCTTTGCTCCAGATGAACCACATCTGCCCAGTGTTAGAACTGCTTTTGCCTCTGTATTATTGCTTGCTGACTTATCATAATCAAACAGAAGGGCACTGCTCCACCTTCCCACTGCCACTGGCTAAGGGGTAAAACTTTCTTTATGTAACATGATAATCTATCACTCTACTTAAGGCTCTTAAAATTAATTATTCTTTGGAAGAAGTTGATCGTGAATTGAATCGCTTTATTCTTATTTTATTTCTTGTTTGCTTCTTCTTGCCACATTCATAGAAAGCATCTTATAAAACATTTTGAGATTAAGAAAATTGGCCTCCTCACATTGATACTCCAGTCAAGAAATCACACACTACGTTTATAAAATTTAAATTAAGGAACACTGCTTCCTGTCCAGAGGGAGACACTCAAGGTGAAGGAAACAAAGAAAAAAGACAAAAAACTAGAAGGCTCGGCACTTGAAAGTCTGTGCGATGTAAACGATGTAATTAAGTGTACTGAAGTGGGAATTTCAAACCTTTTGCATGCGATTCAACCATCAAATAAATGTTCCTTATTTATGTTAATCCAGAAATAGAAAACAGTGCATGAGTACCCACTTGTCCTGCCACAGCTGTCCCATCCTGTCATTGTTTTTCTGTATTAGTCATTGGACAGATTTGCATGTTTGGGACTCAAACTTTTGGCCTTTTTTCTCAGCAGGAGCAACTGGCGGCTGTTATCGGCTGCTTCAGAAGCTGCCTTTGTGGCCTGCTGCAATCCCAGACCACAAATCCCCAACTCCCTGACCAAAGTAGTGGTGGATGAGGCAACAAATCCACAGCATCAAACAAGACATAGTGTATTCTGGTTTTCCAACACTACTGCTCATCCTCAATCAGCCCGTCTGAGCTTGTTTCTTTTATGTCTCATCTGTTGTCTCCTGATGGCACAGCAGTGTCTGGAAAGTGGAGTAAAGAGCGGACTTGTTTTGACCATATCAGGGCGGTAGGCTGGCTTTGTGATAGACTGTATATACAGATCCATCTATCTATCTATTTTCTTAACTGCTTATCCAATTCAGGGTCGCGGGGGGGCTGGAGCCAGTCCCAGCTGTCATAGTGGCTAGAAGACTGTATATATATCTGAATCTCAATTTTTGTTATCTTTTTTTTATTACCCACACTGTTTGCTCAGAAGTGATTCCTGACTTCCTTTAGGTGCAACATACCCAATGACATTTTTTGTTTTTCAGCCTCTCAGTAAAACAAACCTGTTCATTAAAAATACTAAAACTAACAACAACAGACAAATAAATTTCAGGTAAAATTGACCACCATCTTTCTTGTTTCATGGTTTTTCTCAATGTATCAAGCAACACAGTTCATTTAATATTTACAAGGTTGGATAACCCCCCAGTTCCTCCAGAATTAATGTCCCCGTTATTCAGGATTATCCACAGATCACATTTTCAACACTTTTCAACTTCCTGCCCTCTGGACATTTGAAGATATATATACATATTCTCAGTGTTGGGAAGGTTACTTTTAAAATGTATTCCATTACAGAATACAGAATACATGCCCCAAAATATATTCTGTAACGTATTCCGTTACGTTACTCAATGAGAGTAACGTATTCTGAATACTTTGGATTACTTAATATATTATCATGCTGTTTCCAACTACATGAATGTACTATTGCTGTGATTTATTACTGTTACTGAAGGTCCGCGGCTCCGAACCGTAGTAAAGGGACCTCTGGCTAATATGGTGGGTTCCGTGTCGGGCTCGTGGCCGAAAACTAGCTTTACTTTGTTGTCTGGGTCAACTCTGCCAGCGAGAGACAGAGAGAGGCGTTGAAAGGCTGCTCCAACTGAACTTATTGTTTTTGGAGGAAAACACAAACACGGTGTACAGTCGAGTCTTAATAGCTTACTTACAACTGGGCTCGTCAGGCACTCTTCTTGGCTGCAGTGGTTATTATTATATTTACATGCTTCCAGCTCCCATTTTTGCTCGATGACAGCTCGTACTTTTCCTTTTTCTCCCTCCCTCGCTCACAGACACATACCGTGTATGGCAGTCCATTCTCCCTGCAGCACGGACTACACTGCCTATGATGCTACATTCTTTAAAGCTATACCTGTAGCATTCTGCCTATTAGCTTAGCACAACAACAACAAAAAGGCCTCTCTCACCCAGGAAACACGCAGAGAGAGCGTTACCCTGCAACCGTAACGCTGCCGCCTGGAACAACAGAACGTAGCTGTCAAACAAAACCCAAACAGGCCTGACTCGCCACAATATGAAACAGGGAAGTACTGCCGTGTAATCCATTTATTTCAACAAAGTAACTGTATTCTAAATACCACCTTTTTAAACGGTAACTGTAACGGAATACAGTTACTCATATTTTGTATTTTAAATAGGTAAGGGCGGTACATGTATTCCGTTACTCCCCAACACTGCATATTCTCTGCTTTGAACAGGGCCGTGCAGAGAGGTTTAAAGGGGCGGGTGCTCAAAGTTAAAAAGGGGCACATTGAACCAGGCTGAATAACAGCAACACACATTCATCAAGAATCTAATATGGGAAGGGCAGGGCTGTGTTGATTTGAGACTGTAGACATTAGAAAGTCCATAGGAGAGATGGTAGCTGATTAAACAAGTATCATGAGATAATAACAAAATGCAAAGATTGGTGACAGCGCTTGGAACCATAAGGCAACAAAAAACTGTGAGAAATAATTTAGGCTCTGCCTGTGAATCACTCTTTGCTTCTCTTCTTCCTTCCATCCCTTCATTTCATATATCACTCTCCACTTGCTGTCTATCTGAGAACAAGGCACAACTTGCTATTGCAATAAACTATCTATCTAACTATCTAACTATCCACACCTAACAACTCCAGCACTTAATCTATAATAAAATGATGACAGAAAAATGTTATAGCACTGCCTTTAGTAGCCTCACACAGCTCCTACTGTTTCCTCCTCATGTCCTTACCAGCCAATGTTATATCATGAGTAATAATATAAAAAAATCCATATACATAAAACAAACACATGCACGCACACACAGTGACATTTTAGACCTTCTTCAGAATACTGTATATACTATGGGCATCATGGTGCTGATCCAGAATCCTTACATTATTATTTATTACTAGAGCTACAATAATAAAGCAATGAGGAGGGGGAAGTAATAAATATGAAATAATGTATTTATGATGATTCCATTTGTTTCACTATCCACTCTGTGCAGGGGAAAGCTTATTACATTTTTAAACTGTAGAGATACAATAATTTTATTGCTGTAAAATCCAAATTTTGTCTTATTTAAAATATAAATCTAATATAATCTGCTTCTTAATGTATGTTCTTTAAAATACAGCGTGTGTTTTTTAAAATATTATAATAATGCATAATTATGTGGACATGCATATTAGATCGTTTTTTAGTAAAATATAATCCCTCCAGAAAGGCAGGAAAAGCCCTGTAACTTACTTTAAAACTAAATATGTTCCCTAAAACGGTGGACAGAGCTACAGACCCATGACAGCCTTACCCAGTGAGCTAGCAGCTATGACCAGCACTACTTGTGCAGTTAATAAAAGGACAGGTAATGTTTGTCGTGCTGTTGCACACACAGCACGCTCATTTGTTTCAGTTCGTCAGTTGCCACAAGACAGCTTACCAACGTGTACGTAATAAGCTAATACTCCTGTGTGCTGTAGACTACAGTGTACGCTGTACACCTACTTACTGGTTTTGTCGCATCAGTCTGTGTCTCTGAGTTAACTTGTTTCTCCTACAGCTCCGGACCGCTAAAAATGCGCGTGCTCTTTGTGAGCTCGTTCCCAGCTCGTAACCAGCGCGTTCTGCCGTCAAGGGCGATCATTGGTTAAATGTGATCATGTGACTGATGCAAACCAGATCCTTTTATTTAGCAAAACTGTGATTAATAGTTAAATATTATTGTTGAGGGGCCCAGACAGGACTCCGCACGCACACACACATTAATTTTTTTTTTTTTTTTTAAAGTTGCCTCAACAAAAGGGCACTTTGGGCACCCATCAGGAAAGGGGCGGGTGCTCAAGCCCCTCTAGCCCCCCCTCTGCACGTGCCTGGCTTTGAATGATAATTTGTCTCCTATGTGTTTTTTGACAAAAAGTTCAATTATTTAGTTGATTTTCTCTATCTTGAGTACGTGTCTTCGAAAATATAGAATCTATGAATATTCAGATGTTCAAATTCTGCTTTTCCTGTCACACGTAAGATGCGTCCCGCCTTAGAAAATCCCATTTTAATGCAGGTGCACTGGAGATTTCATGTTTGCACATCACATGTACATGTCTTAACCTCTGAATGAAGGTGAGAAACTTTCCTCTTTCAGTAGATCAAGATGAAAAGCACTTCTGTGTCAAACTGCACACATACTCCATTCAGAAAAGTGAAAGTCAAACATCCATGACATGTAAAAACAGAACAAAACCAAAAAACAGGTGAAACGACTTTTTGAGAGGAGGCGTTAAATGCAATCAAGCACAAATAAAAAAAAATAAGTTACCAGCACTGCAAAAGATTGGAGTGTTAGATAACTCAGCACCTACTACAGTCATCTATTTGGATGTCTTTGAGCACCTGCAGATAAAGGTAATACAGACAAACAAAAAACACTTTCAAATTTTAAAAAAAAGAAAAGAAAAGAAAAACAAAAAAATTGAAATGTTATCTTTTGGGATTGCTTGATGTTTGCTATCTTGAGTCAGAAGTGGACCTTTCAATTGAGTATTGATTCGGAGCACATTCGAAATTCCACAAAGGAATGCCTTATAAACAAATAAAGAGCAAGTTATTGAATGGTCTCGTCAAAGCTCACATTTGAATCCTATTGAAATGTTGTGGGGAACATTTCAAACAGTCCATACAAGCAAGAAAACACTCACCCTGGCATCTGAAGGATTTTTACATGGAGAATAGTCAAAAACCTTGGCAGCCCAATATCTGAGACTTTGGAGAAATTATGCAAAGTGCCCACAAGAAATTAAATATACGAAAAGTGTCTGATACAAGTCTACTTACTTTTTCCATTACATGTACTGATATTTTTATTGAATAGCAATGTTTCACTTTAAGTGTTCTTCCATCTTTATTTGTAAGCAGCGTATTGAAGAAGCTTTGGGTTAGTGTCTGCTTTCAAAGAGAGGCAACAATTTAGTAGTGATGTAGTTACTTTTTCCACATGATTTTATGTACAATTAGTATTAGAAATAATTATATTTTTTTCTTTCATTTTATGAAATATGATCCCCTTCAATCTCACTGGCACAGTGTGCAAAAACAATGGTCTTTCTTCAGATCGGAGGTTCCCCAAACAGCCCCAAAATAAGCATAATGCTGTTCTTGTCATCCTAATTACGGTTCTGTGACTATATGTGAGGTGTTCCAACCCCTCAGAATGGAAAAACACTGCTGTAGATGTTTTATGGTCCATATTAGATACCAAAACTCTAGAAAGGTCGGTTAAGCTCAAGTGCCCACAGTGCAGTTTGTCAAATGAAACTTACAATTCTCAGGTTTCCTGTCTATGGGCCAATCTTTCCTCTCTGTCAGTCCTGGTTTATGAAGAAAAAGCTGATTATGGCAGCAAGATGCTTTTGGTAAAACAGGCACGGCTCACTGGCCTTGTGTCCGTCAGGACGATGTGCAGAGACTTCAGGGTAAATTGTAAAAATGGGAGTCGATTTAAAGTTCTGCTTGATGTCTAATCTACACGCTACATTTAGGCTGACAGCTAATACATCATTAGGGTAGAGAATGTCAGGTGAATCTACTCTTTGGTATATTTTTTTTCACAGAGATCAAACAGTTTGAGCTGAGCAGTTTTCCCCAACAAAACAAAAACTTTTAGTCGAATGACTCCTTTTAGGGATGAAAATTATTCAAAGCGTCCCATCTCCAGCTGGGAAGAGTAGTTTAGTCAGCGATTTTAATTCAGGAAGCAAGCCTTTTTTGACTTAATGGCGGTCATCATTGTCTTCTCCATCCTCCTCCTTCCATCGCTGCTGTGGACTCTCTGGTGGTTAGGAGCACTACCCTCAAAGTATTTAAGAAAGAATTTTAAATATGTACTGGCTGTATGTTTCATGTCCTTCTCTGCAACTTTTGTGATGATGTTTTTCCCCTTTTTCTTACTGTTTTTATCTCCATTGCTTTATGTTAAAAAAAAATAGTGAACAACACTTGGGAGTGCGTAAAAAGTAGACAGAGGATTAAATCTCTGCTTTTTTATAGTCTGCTCTTGTTTAACAGTTGTTTTACAAAATGCTTGTAGGCTACTGGGTCCTTTACTAGAGGACACAGTTTGCTGCAAAATAACAAAAAAAAAAACAATCCACACATACACACACACAAAACCCCATCATTAATGCAACATGAGTCTGTCCTCTGAAATGTTAATGTGTTTATATGATCATTGTGAAGATCAGCCTTCTTTATGAAGAGGAAATGCAAATGCCATTTTTTGCAGCTTATATCACTTTAAGGTAAATACTTAAAGGATAGAGGGAGGTAAGTACAGATTACATTTTGGGAAAGAGTAGTTCTCTGCCCTGCAGAGGGGGAATAAGAGAGAGGAGAAAGCGGCGCAGAAAGAATAACCAAAACTGGGTGTTCGGTACTGTTATTAGTCAGAAGCATGCTCCAAATGAGTTTAACTTTATAACCATCTCCACAACCCTCAGGCCACCTTCCAGGTTAAGAACCACATTTGTACAAATAGACTAAATTTCAAAATGTTAATAACCGATGAATAAATAAGTATGTTTTTTGAAATTATAATTTTACCATTCTTTTTTCCCCTCTCAAATACTACAACATGTTATGGTTAATAAATGAGCTTTGTCTTATTTAAAATCCACCGGACACAGATTTATTTTACAACATACGGGCAAAAGAACATTCAGATGGTGGCAGTGTTAGTGGAGAAAGAAAAGACATAAGTCTGAGCCTCTGTAAGAATCCACCCTCTTGTACAGTATGAAAAGAATCAGCAGCTTCTAAACAGTCACAGCGGGTGTCAACAATAATAAAAGATAGCAAATGTACAAAGGGAAGTATTAAAGAGGGGAGGGTATTGCTGTGGATGAAATCAGAAACAGAATCCTTGGCGATTTTGGTCTGAAATAAATAAAACAGGAGCAGAGCACGAACAGAAAATTTCACCGCCTTTCTGAGAGGCTATGACCTAAAATAGTAAAATGATTTTAAAACACTATCTTCAAATGAGATGACTGGGTTATTTACAAGTCAACTCATTTGAAGATGTTGCGGTTTTAAAGTAATGTGGGAGGAAGAGAAAAAAGAGGAAAAACACTATAAATAAGCCTTGTCATTGCTTTGTTTGCCAGGTTTAACTTAACTGGTATGTGTTTAATTACCACTGTATATAAATACTACATTATATCAAAACTATAGTTTGACAGCAAATTAATCACAAATGGCTTTTGAGATTGTTCCTATGAGTTTCCTATATTAAAATATTAATAACAAGCAACTGGCAGAATGGTAATTTTATCAGATTCTCTTGCTTTATTCTTCAGGTTATATATATATATATATACACACACACACACACACACACATATATATATATATATATATATATATATACATACATACATATACATATATACTGAGCTGGCATCTAATGTAAATACCTAACACCTATAGAATAAAAGAATAGAAACCATTTAAGCATAATGAAGGTCGTGTGTATCATTGGTATTTTGAAATATTTTTTAAATTAATAGTATTTAAAATAACTTAAAATAATGATAACAAGATAAGGGATAAAATATCTTGAAGTAAAGAGGGCTGGGTAGTTTTCATTTCTTTTGCACCTCTATTTTTTGTCGTCGCTATGTTTTTAGTAGCCAACTTCAGTCAAATCTTGTTTATTTGCACTACAACATGCAGTTTCTAGCTTTTTCCTTTGCTATTATTTTATAATGAGGAAACACATTTAACACAACTTTTTGTAGATCAATCATGATTCATGTTAATTAGATATAGACTTGGTGGCGACTGTTTCTTTCATCACTGACTCTGTGACAGAGATGTTAATTGCATCGAATGATTTCGAGTTATGGTGCCGTTAAAATGGGCTGCATTATACTCAGAGGAGCTTCTAATATACACTGTTCAAAAAAATTAAGGGAACTGCTGGAGGTCATTTTGTAGGGGTCTGATCTTGATCCTTCAGTTTCTCCTTGCACAAAGGAGTGGATACTTGCCCTGCTGTTGGCCGTGTTCGATGGCCGTGTCCAGCTGGCCTTGCCTTTCCTCCACATTCTTCAAACTGTGAAAGTGAAACTTCATAACTGGACAGACTGATATCTGTTAACCAACTTTGCGTTATACTGATGATTGAGTGTCATTATCGTTGGTATTATTTTTAGTAGTGTCTATATTAATGCCTAAATTTCTGTTTAAATAAAAATATCTCCTTATAAATATGTTAATGGCACAAATGACATCTTGCAAAGTAAGATCACAGCGATGTATTTATCACAGAATTTTCTGATGATGCCATCAAAACCTGTAAGCAGAGCTGCTGTGCTGTATTGTAATAGATGTACCTGTCATTAAATCCAGGTGCACCCAGCTGAGTGCAAATTAAATACGTCTTCCCTAATTATATTGTCTTTTAAAAATGCAAACTCCGAACAAATAAGTTGCCATGTTATTAGATTTCCCCATCAAATGGAAACTCGCCATTACTTAGAAAAGCAACTACTTGCTCTAACACAATTCATGAGGTGTCCCTTACACATGGGCCCACAAAATTCTGACAAACATCAAGTCTCCTCAAACAATTATACAAGATGTTTCAAAGATGTCCTTGAATTGCCGGAATAACCTTCTGGTGGAAAATTACTGAATCCTTTTATTTTCTTATAGCTACTTTTGTGGCCTCAAACTAATCCTGTTTGAGTTTAAAAAACAGCTGATATAAAACCTGTAATTTGCAGTGGTAGAAAGTGGCTACATACATTTATCCACTTATTTATCCACTTGAGTCTTTCCAATTTCAGATGATCCTTTTAACTCATCTATGTTTATTTAACAACATACTTTTTACTTATAATAATAATAAACCAGTTTGTTTTTTTGTTTTTTACCATTTTTGCTTGGGATCTATGTTGGGGCAATTACTTCCTGATTTCACATGTCAGATTTTTCTCAATTAAGAATGTTAGACTCACTAATATTTAATATGAAAATTAAAAACTGGTCAAGCAGCCAAATGAAAAACACACATTTGTCTGGCAGAACTTTATTTTTTCCAAATTCTTGCTCATTCATTCAGTTTGACTTCTTTACCTTATGACCCTGCCTGCGATCAAGGACTAAAATGCATAAAGCAACATATACTTTTCCAGCCAAAATGGAGTAAGGTCCTAACTCAGTTAGAGCCTCACTTGTTTCACATTTTGTCATGTCATCACTTGATTAATTAATTTTTCACTCAAAATAGCCTTTTCTCAGTATTTTCTTGAATCGTCTTTGGCAGCAATTAGAGCCTCGAGTATTTTTGTGTAGGATGCTACAAGCTTGACACACCTATATTTGGGTGGTTTCTCCCAATCTTCTTTGCAAAACTTCACAAGCTACAGCAGGTTGTATGGGGAGCAATGGTGCACTGCCATTTTCAGATCTCTCCAGAGATTATCATTCTTAAAGTCCTGCTCTGTTCACGCATGAGGCCAAGCTTATTCCTTGAACAGAATTACCAAGGCCATCTTAATGGATAAAGTCCTCATGATGTGAGCACTGCCTAGGGGCCCACCTCCAATAGAACCAGTCTCAGGGTGGGGCAATTATCTGCTGTGAGGGGAGGATGATGAGGAGACAACTAACTAGCTAATTAACTAAGTCATGTTGGTCTTGATTTGTTTATCAGTTTTTTTGACAGATCTAAGATAGAAAGATATAAAAGTCTATTTATTCTGTTTGAGTTTATTCAGAGCAGCCAGACACTAGATGTTCTATTGTCTCTTCTTATTTGCCACATATTCAGTGTTTGTTAATTTCCACTTTTTAAAAGTTGTCACATTTGTCAAGGCCGTTGAATTGGTGCCATGTTTCAAGAGCTTGTTTCAGTTCAATTCAGTTCAGCCTCATCTTTTCAGTAGCAGTTGGTCTTAATGCATTGATCTTAAGCAGCAATAATGAGCCCTTCAGTTTCTGACTGTAGGCCTGCTGTTTTAAGCCAGCAGCTTGTTTGGTCCAAATCTCTGCCATTTATTCATTTCAAATACTGTCCGGAGCATTTTCTTGCCATTTTCTCTTTCATTGTTATAGAGTTTGATGTTTGCCTGCCATTTCTGCTTAGCTGGTAGTTGGCTCATTTTCCAGTAGCTGTATCTTTGGCATATTGAGCTCTCTTTTGAATATAACGGCTTCATTAGTGCAGTGATAATGATTTTTCTTGGTTTTTTTTAGTTCTTTCACTATCTTTAGCTTTGGTAAGGTGATTGTCTTCTTTATGTTTGAGGTATGTGTCCAATGTTTTTGTTTTGTACAGAGAGTACAGAACATCTTTTCTATCCATCGATCCATCTCATCATATTCAGGGTCACAGGGAGACTGGAGCCGAATACAGCTGTCAGTGGGAGTAAGTTGTGGTACACCCTAAACAGGTTGCCAGTCTATTGCAATGGTAACACAAAGACACAGATTCACTGTGACTCGAACAGCCGATTAAGGAAGAATCACCAACTAAACTTCCCATTGTATTTTATTTTTCCCTGAAATGTTCTTTTTTTGAACAGAGCTGAATACTTTCTTTTGGTCAACCAAAAGGAGTAAGATTATTTCTTTTCCCAGTCTTAATTGCCTTCATTATGGCTTTATTCATAAGTAGTTGATCTACATAACTCCTACATAACTACAGTATTTTTGTTGTAGTGCTAGCAAGTTGTTGCCCACCAGATTCTTGTAGGATCTGGCTATTGGTATTCATTTTAAAGTCTTACACAGTGTAGGATTAAGTAGTACCACTTGTTAGTCGACTGCATTAGTTGGGCACTAACAATAAGGAGGCCATTCTTCGTGGTTTTCTATGATCGTGTCAGGTTTTCATGTAGTGCTGTTGTTTTAGCCAGAAGCTTGTTACGCCATCATTCCCCAGGGTCTCCCAGTTTTTGGAGTTTTTGGATATCTGTTGTTTGTTGTTGCCTCCACTGTTGTTGCCTAAGATGTCACTGACTGCAGAGGCAGTGGCATAAAATAATTTGTTCACTTCAGCAAGGGATAGCTTATCATTAAGCCTATTCTTAATAGCCATGATTGCTCTATTAGTTATTTTTAACCCTCTCAAGGCAGGCGTTGCAGATTTGCAACAGTTAAAAGCTAACAACCTGATTACCCCACATACATATTTTATGAGTTTTTTTACTCAGAAGTACCACTGCAGGTATTCTTTTGTGCATTAGCAACAAAAACTTAATTTGAGCCTGAGAGGGTTAATGCTGATTTTGCATGCCTGTCACATTTAATCTTTAGCATTAGTGGTCCTTCATCAATGGTTCTTTTACAGTCTCCCATTTTCTCAGGATGTTGTTTACCATTTCCTCTACTTTTTCATCAGCACTGTGTTGCATTTGGGTGGTCTGATTCATTCGGTTGGTTTACTTCATCGCTCTGCTCATTTTCCTCAGCACTTAATGCTGCAACATTGTTTTCGTGGTGATTCACATCTCTTCCCCGCTCTTGAGATGTTTTTATCTTTTATCCTTTGAATTTCAGTCTCTGTCAGCCTCGTTTTTAATAACGTCCCTTCTGTTGTTCGCAAGGTCATTAGTGGTCATACGAGGTCTTGAAATACACTTCCATCACATATTTTTACTTTTTCTGTCACCATTCTAGTTCTAGCTGGTTTTCGATGGTTTTCAGAGAGTCCATTTTATGGGCCCTCATAAGCATCATAGTTATTGCTTAGTGGGGTGATTGTCATTTGCTTGCTTGTTAGAGTTTGTTCTAGTAGCAGACTGTGTGGCTCCCTGTGGAGGAAAGCAGTCCTTGTTTATGTTATGGTAATCTATAGGTTTTTATGCCATTTTGGACAATGATAGTCAGAGCCTCTGTATCCAGAGGCTACATTTCCCAGTAAAAATCACTGGGTATTACCATTATTATTATTATTATTATTATTATTATTATTGTTGTTGTTGTTGTTGTTATTATTATTATTATTAAAAGGATGTGAGCTAATGGTCCTAAAAGTGGACCTATTATCTTTTTACTTATTTTCTTTCATTGTTATGTCATATTTTTCCATATTTAACATTGGCCATGTTAAATGTGGTTGAAGTTTCAAATAAAGAGGTCAGTTTATGTATGAGTAATCCCTGTGAGCCAAAAGCTCAGATTTCAGACTTCTTTAAGTGCTCAGTTTCAGATAATTTATGTCAGTGAGAGTTTAAAGCCCTTAAACACAATTGTTGTTCAAACTTTCAGTATAGGAGGGGCAGCCAATCCGAAGAAAGAGGCTAAAGTGATTTGTTTTAGGATGAAGCCAGTGACGGCATTTCTTATAAATGAAGATTTTTTTTTTAAATGCAAAGCTACTCTAGTTTTGGCTAATAGGCTCCTTTTAGTGACCGCCTTCCCGTTCGTTCAAAGTTTAAACGAAACTTTAGGTAACAGCATGGTAATACCGCCTATCACCAGCAGAGGGAGAGCTGCAACAAGCCCAGCCACGCTTTCCGGAAGACCAATGAAAATATTTTGTGACGTTTCATTCACCTCCACCCATTAAGAAGAAATCAGCTGCTCAGCCTTGCAGCGCATTACAACCCTTGCCTGTTTCTTCTCCTGTCAGTCAGTGCCGATAAACAGTGTCTTCTTAATATCAGAGACCCCTTCCGTATCGGGCTTCCGTCTACACTGCTGCAGCTCGTGTGTTGATTTGTTGTTGTTGTTATTTTTTTTGTACACCAGCTTGTTTCTTGCACGTAACATGCAGAAGAGAAGGAAGCCTGAGCCGATCCAACTCAACCCCATCCCTGATGGAAACACTATCAACGGCAGCGGAGCCACAGAGTGAGTGTCAATATTAATCTGCTTCTGATATTCAGATAGGGGAATGTAGTGCACAGATACCTGCTTTCTGATATATAACCTAATATATGTTGGATTCAGTATGACAGCAGCCAATACCGTGTGTGTGTGCTCGACTACTCTGCACCAAGTATTTGTGTGGGTTCCTGAAACCTTGTCCTCTACTGCAACTATTGATCATTTGCATTGTTATCAGTTGCTGTACTGAGAAAATGAAATATTTTTTTTAAAATCTGAAAAGTTACTGACACGTTAACCATTGACCATTCCTCAAATAGCTTATGTGGTTTGGGTTGCATGTAGCATTTTTATAGGCTACAGCATTGATTGATTAATTCTTTAGATTTACTCTTCGAGCACAATCCAAGACACAGAGATACTCCGTTCACACTGAAATAAAACAGGGAATAAACAGAGGTTGCTCACATTGATAATGTTTGGCTCTAAAAAAATGCTTGAACAGTTATTAAAACAGACACTAAATCATAATTCAGTACACTACATGATAACTGGACTATTTGTTGCACACTAATCAGCTATCAAACAGTTAAAGAAGTTGAATTTTTAATGATGTAAAATGGAGAAAACTGGAAACTTATTTCACTTTATCATTTCAAGCGCTAAGTAGCTGTCAAAGTCCTCGTGATTTCATTCATTTTCCCGTTTTACTCATGCCGCAGGTCATTTTCACAAATTATCATTGTTACTGTGTTTCTCATTATAATATTTATGTAACTTTTGGCTGTCAAGTCCTCTTTGTGGTGTCATAGATGGACAGGTCTCCGTGTTACTCTCACAGCCCACTTGGTGTGATTAGTCAGAGATGGAGCTTTCCAGCGAGGCAGCACACAGAATTATATTTCTGTCTGCTGAAGAAGTTCTGCAAAGGCCTGCTCCCACCACTGTTTGACAAAACACAGTAATGGAGACATAAAATTGTTTTGACATCCTCCTCTAGCCCTCAGTTTGCAGAGAAAAGCCCAGTGAGTCCTGCAACAAGCTGGATCAGTTGAGATGAGAATTACGTAACGTGTCATCGGTTATGATGGCTGCTTTTCTGATGCGTTGTAGAGTCTGAATATATTATTGTTTCGTTGTTAGAGCGCACATCTGAAGGCCATCTGTGTCTTTCGCAATGAATTATGACACTGAGTCACATTTGAATACCATTTTGCATTAAGTAATGGTAATTTTAAAGAAACAAGAACGATTTTTTTAATGTGTCCACTAGTCCACCACATTAACATTTACAAAATACAAAAAACAGGAAGAAATATACTTTTAGTTAGCTTTTAGTAAGATAAAAATTAGAGTAGTAGAAATGTAAAAGTGACGCCAAAAGTCAATGACATGATATTTGGATACAAACTATAATGTGGTATTTAAAATCCCCATAAACCAGTATCATTTCTTAACTGTTCCCAGTACAAATGAATTTGTAGCATAGCTTGAAAGGTGAAATATATTTTATAAAAGTTTGACCAGTAAGAAACATAGTTTTAAAAATAGCTCTACAGATCACTAGTATCACTTTGACCTTCGGATTAATCTATTGACCTTGGAGAGGTCAAAGGTTATAAGTGACCTATTTAAAATCTTTACACAGTATATACAATACACTCTATATGTTGACAATACATGTCACTCATGTCACAAGTGTAAAACTTGTAGGACTTTTTGTCAGTTTTTGCCCAACAAATCATTTGGTTGACCTTGAAGACCTTGGTGGATGTAAGCCAAACTTGAATGGATTGTTAACATGACCCCACTCTACACCTCTACAAAGTTTGATCAGAATTCATTCAAAACCTTTTGAGTTCTCGTGTTTATTGATACAAGAAATGATACATGTAAATGCTACCAAAAATAGAACTGCCTCTTCTGATTTTTAAAGATTCAGTTTAGCTTTAGCCAAGGGCAGATGTTTGACTTTAGCTTGCATTAGATGGAAAGTCTACTTCTCAGCTTCTCACCATTAAAATATATATCAGCTGATAATCATGTACATGTAATTCCTGTGAACCTAAAGCTAAGGCTGCTGCAGACATTTTGTTTTACATTCCTTTCGCCTGGTTGATGTCAGTAAGGCAGGAATGTCCTTATATGGGCACAGAAAGGGCCCAAGAATCACCAGATTCTGAACCATTGGACTTGGAAATTTTTCTTCAGTGCTCTACTTAAGAGTTATCTGCACGTTCTAGAGCTTGATCAAATACTTTCTCTGTTGCGAAGGAGTGCTAAAAGAGAAAGAAAGAAGGAAAACTGTTTATTTATTTATACTTTCTTGTGACATCAAAATGAGCCCAATGCTTATTGAGTAACTCTGTTGAAATCTGTTGTGCTGTGGATGTTGTCGCTGTCTGCTCTGTTCTGGATCCGATTTTGAGCTCCAACGTGTATGCAAGAATGTGAAAAGTGGACATTTTGTAGGTTTTGTATGTTGGTTTCAGAATCTCTACATGACTGGTCAAGCAGGAGAAGAACAGCCAATCAAAACAAAGTGGGCTTTTAGAAAGAGGGGCTTTAAAGGGACTGGAGCTAAAATGTCTTTTTCTAGACTGTGAATGAAGTGAGGAGATGCATGAAGGGCTGGTATACGATGAAAGGGGATTATATTGAATAGTGAATTGTGCAAAGCTGTAGTAGAGTTAAAGTATGACGTTTAGGTACAGTGGTTAGCACTGTTGCCTCGCAGCACATGAATCTTGCAATTGGCTTCCTTTTTAGAGTTTGAATGTTTTCCCTGTGCTTGCATGGATTTCTTTTGGGTCCTCTTTCCAAAGATCAATTGGTGATTCTAAATTGGCCGTGGATGTGCATGAAGTGCTGTATGAATATGTGGCTAATGTGTGACTTGGATGGTGTGTAAGACAGGAAAAGCACAAAAAATACTGAATGCATAAAAACATGGAGCTTGAAGTGAGCACAACAGATCAACTTTCAGGACTTAAAGTAATCCATGTTGGATTGGGGTGCTGACAATGTTAAACAGATGAGCTGTGCCTCTACTTTGTTCATTAGGAGCTATTGATGATGACATAATGTTTGGCGAGAGCCGAGCACATTCCTGCTGCTGCTGGCCGGGCTCTAATGGACTAAAGAGCAACATGTTGGGATGAGGCAACAATCAGGAATTCTGAATCACTGTGGTTTTTTTTGTTTGTTTGTTTTTGAATGAGGGTTCCTGTGTCCTCTGTCATGTGAGAAGGTGTTATACTGTGGCACTGCTGACATATAGTGACTGCTGTTACTCAAGTCCTCTTTTCCATAAAAACACAGTTCTGTTTGAGTTCAGCTGGCTGAGGGTTTAAGGAAAAGCTAAACCAGTTTCAATCCAGTGATGGTAGATGGTGGGTTTGTGATAACAAATGTTGTTCATGTTACCAATATCAGGAGTTTGTCACACTTAAATGTTTCAGATCATCAAATAAATATAAATACTAGACAAATGTAACACAAGTAAAGTTTCTAAAATGAGGGTGTTTATCTATTCAGATGTGCTAGGAAATAATTGCAGTGTGCATTAGATACACCATTTCAGCTGCTTGTTAACACAACTATCTAATAAGCCAATCCTCATTGCATTTAGGCATGAAGACATGAGCAAGAGTACAAGCTGAAGTTCAAACTGAGCATCAGAAAGTGGACAGTGATTTAAGTGACTTTGAACGTTGCATGGTTGTTGATGCCAGATGGGTTGGCAACAACCATATCCATAGAGTTTACAGAGAATGGTTTTGAAAAGAGAAAAATATTCAGTGAGCAGCAGTTATCTACACTCCCTTGTTAATATTAGATATCAGAAGAAAATACCTCAACCAGTCTTTACAACCCAGGTATGCAGAAGAGCATCTCTGAGCACACAACACATCAAACCCTACGACAGCAGAAGACCACACTCGGTGGTAACTCCTCTCAGCTAAGAACAGGAAATTAAAGCTACACTCGGCATGGACAAAAGAAGATTGGAAAAATGTTTCCTGATCCTGATGAGTCACGATTTGTGCTGCAACATTCGGATGGCAGAATTTTGTGCAAACAACATGAAAGGATGGATCCGCTCTGCGTTGTAGCAACAATTCAGACTTCTGTTGCTATAATGTTGTGAGAGATATTTGCTTGGCACACCTTGGGCCGCTCTGTACCAAAACGAGCATAATAATATCATGGCCCTGAAATCAAACAGCCAAATGAATTTCAACCGTCATTGATTTCAATATTTACATTTATGATTTAGTTACCGTGTATCATAATGAAAATAGATGGTATAAAAATGTCAGAAAGAGACATTTCCAGAAATCTATTCTCGTAATGTATTGGCGTTGTAGCCGTAAGTAAGAAAACCCACCAGCTGTTTTGAACAGAAGGGGAAGAAAAGGCTCATGTTTCAAAGCGCTCATTTAAATTAGCACATTATTCTGGGTAATTTGCAACACGACACAAGATGATTGGATGCTGACACTGGAGAGCAAATATGTTGCATAATGGTTGTGGATGAGCTTAATCCAATCGATGAGCCTCTTACTGAAACCAGACCATTGCACTCTTGTGAAAAAGGACAACCATTCCAGCACGCCAAATGCCTTTTCAGCATGAAATGGCTGCAAGCCATTGGAGAACTGCAATGAGTGGCCCATAAGGATGGAATATTATCAGGGGAGAGCTGAGAACAAATACAAACAGCTTGTTTTGGATAGACCCTTATACTTCATCTTGGATAAGCTACTGCCATCACATAGGTAAAAACCTCTCTAAGGTTCTGGGAAACTCAATTATTGATGAATATTGACAGCAGCCATAGTTTGTGGCTCTTTTTTTATAATTTATTTATTTAACATATTGCTTACTATATGCTTTTTTATTAGAGAGCAACAGATACTCAGTTTTCAATTACAGTAAAAAAAAAAAAAAGGTTTTCTGAGGAACTCATCCTGGTTTTAATTCCTCCAACAGTAAGTGATTGACACTTGATACAAAATACTGTAATTCTCCCATCTGTTACATTTACTGTGCACCAGGTTCAGCTACCCGTGCTACAGGTTTCTTGAATTGTAATCTTTACAGGGCACCTATGTTTACACATCCGGTAATTTTGCGTAGTCTCTTAACGTACCTGCACATGATGCAATGCTTAGAAAAGAGAAACACTCGGGGGAGATACAGAATGTAAACAGATGGAAACAGCTGTAGCTTCAACAGCAACCATTTTTCAAATAATAGTTTAAAAGAGACCGTTCAATCGCATATCAATTTTTAATAAAATTTTGGTTCTGCAGAGCTGTGTTGAACTATTCTTTGAAAAAAAAATCTAAGCAACACATGTTGAAGTAATAAGTAGCTGAATACCTCTTTGGCTGAAGCCGTAAACCAAAACCTGATAGATAAACGTGTGTCTCACAGATTCTCATTTATTAAAAATGCATTTTCTTTAACTTGCTTGATGTCAAGGTGTAGAGTTATTGTGCTTCTCACATTCGAGTTCTGCTGGATGTCCTTGTTCTTTAGTGCGGATGGAGCTCAAAAGGCCAGCGTCGTGCTCACTTCTTCCTGCACCTGGAAGGGAGAGGGCCTGCAGTGTGGCGCTACTGTAGTCCCTCCCTCGTACATTGTGTAGAGTGTTTCAGGCTTCTCATCCTCCTCCACCTCCAGCTCTTGTCGACAAAACGCCCACGCCACCCACAGCCAGCTCAAACTCGGCACCTCGTCTCCATGGATATGCAGGCCTACTGTCAAAAATAAAACCACTTAACCCTCTCTTTGCTGTGCGGAGCTTTGCAGGGAGAAGAGCTGCTCTCCAGTGAGTCGTTATTAAGTTTAAAAAAAAAAGATGAGGAATAAAAAGCTTAATTACCACTAAGACTGATGAAGATCTTCTCATCAACACATAGTCGTATTGTCACAAAAATCTGGTAGGCTGGCAATGAAATAATTAATTTAAATGATTTTCTCTTAGCTGAATGAAGACAGCAGCACATATGAATCATACATGCTTTTGTTTGATACTTTAATCATTTGCAGCGTAAACAATTAAATTGCTAATTTTTAACATTCACAGGCCAAATGTTTGACACTAATAACAGGACATCTCTGTGGTCTTCACAGCAGCTTCCAGCTAGTACTTTTTAAAGTCTTAGAGTGGCTGTGCGTGGCGGTGTGGACAGTGTTTTGAGGCAGTTGAGTGGGAGGTCAAAGGGCAGCAGATCAGCAGAGTTCACTAGACAATTAGTTTCTCAAGGAAAGATTGTTTAAAGCTTTCTCACACTGGGATCTGAAAAGGGATAATAAAGCACACCCAGCTCTCTCTGCTGGCTCCCTCTTTGTTTAACATTATTCCTGAGGAATGTGCAGGAGTACTACACTTAGCTCAGTCTTATCTCTGAGGATGACATAATAGATGCAGTAGGTCTGGATGAGGAGTATGTGGATATCTGTGGTGAGCAGATCCCAGCAAGCTGAATGTGGGGGAGTGAGTGTGACAAGGAGAAAAACCTTACTAATGTTGAACGGTAGTTTGAAATCTAGATATATCTAACTTGAAGAAACACAATCTATGGAGCAACCATACTATATTTATAATATTTATGGATATTAAAGTTTATTTTTATGGCCTTGTGTTTTTGTACACTGCTCTGCTGGCTCTTTTCTGTTGCACTAACTATTAAAAGTTTGGACTGGTAATCAAATTTGACTTGCCATAAGTCGGTATCCATGGATTGGAAACACCTTTTTGAGTCACACATTTCTTGGGAGACTCACAAATTCAGACTTTTGGAGCTCAAACCAATCATGTGAGATGAAAGCATGAGGAATGAAAATAGTGGGACCACCGGGTCATTGATATCTAATGAGAGGAGATCTGACAGTTTAGTCTCTGAACTGAATACAATAATAATTCACGTTTCTCATCGTCGTCTGTCTTTCATTACTTCACTCTTAACAAGAACAAACTTGGAGGCACTGCAGAAAAAACTAGAGGAGCTTGAGTTGGATGAGCAGCAGCGGAAACGCTTGGAGGCCTTTCTGACACAGAAGCAGAAAGTGGGAGAGCTGAAGGACGATGACTTTGAGAAGATCTGCGAGCTCGGTGCCGGCAATGGAGGAGTTGTCTTTAAGGTTTCCCACCGACCCTCGGGTCTGATTATGGCAAGGAAGGTAAGCTGCAGCACAGCTGTCTGAAAGCTATTTTTTTTACTCCAGTATGTCCAAGAGGCATCATTACTCCAGTGTTTGTGCACAGCCTTAAATGTGGGTTAATGGGACAGCAGACCGTCCGAAAACCCAAGTGCTGCTGTTAAAAATCGTCCCCTAGCTGAAACAAGATGTGCTTCAATATTAAATCTTTTTCCTTAATGATCATTTTTGGTCATAAAGCATGTTCTTGTCTATGCTTGTGTTGTCTAGCATTTGTCTTCTCTGTGTTACGGAAGCATAATTAAAAACATGAGCCCTGCTGTGTTCCAGCTGATCCACCTTGAGATTAAACCAGCCATCAGGAACCAGATCATTAGGGAGCTGCAGGTGCTACATGAGTGCAACTCCCCATATATTGTGGGCTTCTACGGGGCTTTCTACAGCGATGGGGAAATCAGCATCTGCATGGAGCATATGGTATAGTTTATTAATGTTATGCTTGCCAGTGTTTTCCCCGTAGTGTTTTTGCTTTCTTTTACAGACTATACTGAAAGTTGTTAGGTATTTCTTGCCCTCCATTTACAGCCTGGTTGGTATGGGAACAAGCTATTTTTGATAAAATGTGTTGTTTGTTCCCATCTGTTGTTCATAGGATGGTGGCTCCCTGGACCAATCACTGAAGAAAGCAGGCAAGATCCCAGAGCAGATCCTTGGCAAAGTCAGCATTGCTGTGGGTAGCTTTAATACCTCTCCCACTTATTTCATGCTCTGGCCGTCACACTAGAGCTAAGTTTCTTGTACTTCTTTGGCAGTACCAAATTATCTGTGCCTTTGCTGTGCTTTTATGCAATGTTTGTCTTTGCAGGTAATTAAAGGTCTTTCCTACCTGAGGGAGAAGCACAAGATCATGCACAGAGGTCTCTATTTCAATTAAATATAATTTAATTTTCTTGACCTGGCCTTTAAACGCATAAATACCTTTCCTTAGTTTTGCTATACATAAAGCCTAGATCAAATCATATGTCTGGCACTAGCAGAGAGGTGAAGATATGATTACATGGACGTCTGATTTGGTTTTTTTATTAGCCAGTATGTTTTTGTTATGTCTGAGGGGGAAGTTTAAAGCTCTTGTTTTTTGTGATAGTTACATTTGAACAGATTTTTTTTTCACTTTAACATTTCTTTCTGTCATATTGTGGTCATACTGGGTGTAAAAGCTTGTTTTCTAACATAGAAGTGGAGGCGTGACCTGACAGCAACACAGTGATCACCTACCTCTTGTTTTAATACAAACTTAGAATACAGTCAATCCCTATTTTAAGGCTCAGTTAAATCTTCGTTGTAGGGATGAAACTGTAAAACCAGTCAGCACAAGCAGCACAAAATGCCTGCAGCAGTTTGTTCTGTGCTGATGCTGCCTGTTGAAACACTTGCCCACTGTGTTCTTCTAAACACTGCGTGTCCCCCTTTCAGATGTCAAGCCTTCTAACATCCTAGTGAATTCCCGTGGTGAGATCAAGCTGTGTGACTTTGGAGTGAGCGGACAGCTTATAGACTCCATGGCCAACTCCTTTGTGGGCACTCGGTCGTACATGTCGGTCAGTTAAAATGGAAAACTCATCAGTAATCTGGCTGCAAGTTTACGTGTGCCACTTAACATAGCTGTCATTTACCTGCAGGTTTAGAAATGCAATAAAATAAGTAAAAGCTATACTACTGATAACTGACACTACTTGTGTTATGTGTTGTTTAGCCTGAGCGCTTACAAGGCACCCACTATTCTGTTCAGTCGGACATCTGGAGCATGGGTCTGTCACTGGTTGAAATGGCCATTGGACGCTTTCCTATTCCACCACCTGATGCTAAGGAGCTCGAACAGATTTTCGGCTTCCCAGTGGAAGGGGAGGCAGCCTCCAGTGATTCCTCCCCAAAGCCGCGGCCCCCTGGGCGACCTGGCAGCTGTAAGTCTGAGAAGGCTCTGCTTCTTGCTGTAACTCTGAAGTTACAGCAGCTTTATATCATTTCAAAAAGCTCTGATGAAATAGCTTAAATAAGTTACAGCATAGTCATTGAAGTAATTACACATCTAACCTACAAGGGGCTGATTATTTTGGTTCCACCCCCTTAACAGCATATGGCCCAGACAGCAGACCTCCGATGGCCATTTTTGAGCTTCTTGATTACATCGTTAATGAGGTGAGTTTACTGGATTTATCTACACATGCTGGTATGATGCAGATAGATGCTAGGCTACAGTGTATTAATGCCTTTAGGAGCAATTTAACACGATATTTGACTTACACAAACCTCTAAATTTCAGCCTCCACCAAAACTGCCTGCTGTATTTAGTTCTGAATTCCAGGACTTTGTTAATAAATGGTAGGTAGAAGACAGTTTTCTCTCACCTACACTGCACATAATCTTATGCCACCTAGTGGTGTTTCACGGAACTACACTAAGATGTTTTGTTTCCACTCCAGCTTGATTAAAAACCCAGCAGAGAGAGCAGACTTGAAACAGTTGATGGTAAGATTTGCACTCTTAATATTCACTTATTAAACTCCTTATCTCTATGCATCTAAAAGTTCTCCTTTTCTTCAGGTGCATCCTTTCATTAAAAACTCCGAAGCAGAGGAAGTTGACTTTGCTGGCTGGCTGTGCACCACCATTGGACTCAGTCAGCCTTTGACACCAACACATGGTACCATAATGTGAGGCCTGTTCTGCCTACAACACCCACATCAAAGTCTTCTAATGACTAATTTCTATTATTGGTATATAAAACTGTTTATACTGATTAAAGTGTACAAACCTAAATGCCAAGTGAAACTATGTATTGAACAAGTCTTTGGGCTACCTTGCAGGCCTTCCTGAAAAGCCATCTTTTTTCTAAAGATTTAATTTAATCTTGACAAATGCTGCTCTACCTGTGCTTGATATTCCTTTGTAACCCCAAGTCTTCACAGTGTAAAACCTTTGCTAGCTTATGTGGAATAAATAAGTCCTGTGAATAAAAAGTTTGAATGACAGGTCTGACTCATGCATTTGAAACAACTGATTTATTCATCACTGAACTCCAGTCTGTATGTATTGGTTTATGCCTTGGGCTTAGCAGGTGCACCCTTCTTTCCAGGCCTCTTCTTGGGTTTCAGCATCTTGGCCTTAATCTATGGTGAGAACAAAGAGGGGCTCTGAGTTACCATCAACAAATAGACATACAGTTTTTACTTTCATCGTTAACTGATCAGGCTCTTACCGCAGGGTCATGCTTGAGGATGGCATGACGTCTTGCTGTCTTGGCGTAAGGATTCAGTTTGAGCATTATGTTCAAATTCTTCAGAGGATTCTTCTTCAGAATTCTGCGGTTGAGCTTCTTGCTGTAATGACAATACAATCCACCCTTGAATATGTGAGCTTCTGCTTAACTACAACTTCAGTGAAACTTTCTGCATCACTCAGGACTTCCATATAATCAGGGTTCAGAAACACGGACCTGAAGTGGAAAATCATCATAGCTGGCAAATAAGACCTCGGGGGAAAACTACACTGAAAAATGCTTACTTGGGTGCACGAAGTGCTTTCTGGATCTCCTCACTCTTCAGAATCCTGGTCAGGTCTGTATTGGTCATCTTGTGCATTGGCAGGCTGAAGGAAGAAGAGTCAAGAATTAAAGTCCCTCGTGCATGAAGGCAAAAAAGTCGTATGATAAGTTTTATGTTGCTCAAACTCAGAACTTCATTAAATATCACATAGTTCAAAAACACGGACCATGAAGTGGAAGCTCATCACTGTTGTACACCAGCATGATACACTGCACTTGTACTTTTAGAGTGCATGCTCTCAAAATACTCAAATACTCACTTGTAGTCAACCTTCAGGGAGGCAGCCTTGCGCCATGTGCCGTACAGGTCATCCAGCTTGCGGAAAGCACTCTCGGTCCAGATGCAGAACCGTCCAACGTGACCACCGGGAGCGAGCCTCAAAAGGTTCAGTTTGTTCACGTTCAGCAGAGTGATGCCTGCAAAATGCAGCACAATCAAACATCTGCATGTTGATGAACCAATTATCTTAAAGCTATAGTGAGTTTTAAAGGGCAATTGACTTATTTAAGACTCAACTATGCTATAAACACTACAATTACAACTCATCAGTATTCAGGCAGACTTAAAGTTACACATGCATAAATGAAGAAAAGAGTTGAAAGCAAAGTTAGTTTTAGAATCTTGGTCATTTTATTCCATTTCATCCAATAGAATCATCCATTTTAACTATACCTTAATTAAATGTAAGAATCATAATATCCATTTTCTAACACCGTAATAAATTCTAAATTTTAAACGGGACATTTACCGGGGATATTTCTGAAGGCTTTGGTTAAGCCAGCATCTTGGTTATAGATAATGCACGGCCCTCTGCGCTGGATACGTCTGCGATTCCTCATCTTACCCTTACCGGCACGCATACGCTGAGAGGCATAGACCTGAGAAGAGCAAAGAAAACTCCATTATTAATAATTAAATGCTCCTAATGCCAACTCAAGAAGAAAAAAAAAAAGCATGATTTGACTTCGGAAGAACTACTGATGAAACTCAGTGTTCCTCAGTGTTTTGAGGTTACTGTACCTTCTTAATGTCATTCCAGGCTTTGAGCTTCTTCAGCAGCAGCACTGCCTCCTTGGTCTTCTTGTAGCCCTCAACTTTGTCTTCAACCACCAGTGGGACCTCAGGGATTTCCTCAATGCGGTGTCCTAAAAGGGAAGATTGTCTTTGACTGATTCTTAACAATGACAGAGAAAACTGCTAGGACTATCAAGGTTACAGCATTAACTACACTTGCTCAGATTTAAAGGACATCAATACTCTGTGACAGCTTAGAGACGGCAGGCAACCGTCACTGTTCACAAGCTCAGACGCAAATTACACCATCACAGCAAGTCAAATGTTGGGCTGAATCAAAAAGGGTTCCTTTTTGGTCAAAATATATTTCCATGCTGGTTTCTACCAATTCATGTCCCATTCAAACATCTTTTGGCTCTTACCTTTGGACATCACAAGTGCAGGAATGGCAGAGGCGGCCAGGGCAGAGCAGATAGCATAGCGCTTCTGGGGTACGTTGATCCTGCGGTGCCAGCGGCGCCAGGTTTTAGTGGGGGCAAACATACGACCACCACGACACATCTAGACCAAAGTCAAGGACCACTGACTTAAAACACTTAAGTAAGTAACTATTTTATACCTGCTCAGACTCAATGTTCATCAGCCATCTGCGCCAGCATATGACAGCAGGCATTCTGTCACTGGTCACAGAGTCAGACGCAAATTACACCATCACAGCAAGCCCACAGAATTAAGTTTGCCTCAGTATACATATTACAAAGTGGGAAAAACTCTTGTAATCATCAAGAGGATACGTTTCCAAAAGCACCCTGGCCAGAACGGTGAGTACCACCACCTCTCACACGAGGGATACGGGCCACAGCTCTTCCTGTACCCCAGGACTCTGCACTGGTCTGGTGGCCTAAAACACACATAACGCATAATCTATATTGTGTACATAACACTTTAATGAAACGTTTACTATATGCCAAGTACATTTATGCACTCACCTGCCAGTTCGCTGACTGCATAAGGCTGGCGGTTGTTCTTGCGCATGTTGGTGTGCACAAAATTCACCACATCAGGGCGAATAGGGGCCTTGAACACTGCAGGCATGACAACATTTTTGCCTGAGGATTCTCCTTTCTCGGAATACACCGAGATGAGGGGTCGGGCACAAGCCTGAGAAAGAAATAAACAATCGTTAGATGTATTCTGTCAGAGAAAGTTATGTAGGCAATTCAAGAGTCTGTAAACCTGTGTAGCATGTGTCTTTAAGACATCCAGGCATGTGACAGGAGAAAAACTACTAACTCATAATTCAGATTTAAAAGGCAGATTAATCTTGACGCAATTGCAGTTTCAATAAAATATCCCTGCTTTAACCGACACAATCAAAGTAAGGTTTCATTTAGCCAACATGAAATCTGCCTCGGTTAGCCTCAATTTAGCTCGTTTCTGCTAAGACGACTTGGCCAGGTTGTTTAAACGTAACATTAATTGTAAATAATAACGGCCGAATATAGCGCATGGATAAATTCAAATGACAGAAATAACCATCTAACTTTAGATGCCATCAAAGTACACAAGATCAGCCTTCAGTGATCTACCCCTGAAAGGACAGCCACACGTGTAACTTGTAGCCGCTCACTCAAAATGGCTCCTCGTGTTAGCTTTGCTAGCTAGGAGCGTTTCAATTTGCTGCTATACTGCATCGGAACCTATGATTTCCAAATTCACAAAACACGCGCTTGCTTGTTCAACACGAACAACAATATGAAGACTCGTGTATTATATCACGTTAGCCTTGAAAAACATGGAAATTCTCACCATTTTCGGTAGTTATTTTCGGCTCGCCGGGAACCACGCTCCTCACGGTATGGCGGCCACAGTAAAAAAGGAAGTTGGCGATTCACCCTACATGGTTTATGCCTCCGCTTTAAATCACCACTTCCGGTGTCAACATCGTCGTGACAAGTCCTTTGTATAACTTCATAAAACGAGCACAGGAAAAGGAAAACGAATACACAGCATAAATAATATAGCATGTTTAATTTGTCAGTGCTTAGCATGTTTAGCCAAGCAATTTTAAAACCGTTCTTAAACATGGGACTATTTCTTTACTCCATGTTGGCGCAGGAAAGATTGAACCGTTTCTTTCCTCGTTATTTTTAATCAAATATTTTTTTTATTTTATTTTAAAAAATCTTGTATATTCGTATTTCTGATACATTTTCAATCATTTTCTACCTCATTATTTTATTTATTTCTTTATAAGGGAAGTGTGTGTTCACCTATGACCCCATGTCGTCACCCTCTGCTTTTCGAGCGCGCGACTGTCAAAATATCAACAACGGATTTGTTAACTTTAAACTCGTTTAGCCACTTTCGTATGTTTTATGTACATCCTTCCTTCTGTAACAGGATACACAGACCATAATTTGGCGATGTGCTCGAAGATTATATCTAGGGCTAAAGAGTTTTTCACGATTCTTCGGTGAGTTTTGAATGCATAGCGATTCTAACAAA
Source organism: Neolamprologus brichardi (assembly GCF_056152115.1). Classification (NCBI taxonomy): domain Eukaryota; kingdom Metazoa; phylum Chordata; class Actinopteri; order Cichliformes; family Cichlidae; genus Neolamprologus; species Neolamprologus brichardi. The sequence continues at coordinate 14,129,341 of NC_142110.1, forward strand.
AAGTTAACCCTCAGAATGATGGGTGAAACAAAGTTAATTTCTGTCGTGTTGATTGCAGCTCTCTTCAGGATGCGGAAAGCAGTGATCCGTATATATATGAGGTAAATTCGTGCATCCTTAAGTAAGCTGTCGTGAGTCAATGCATCTGTCGCTGTTACAGTAATGTTGATATCTTTTGGGCTTCAGGAGGAGGTCCAAATAGTGAAGATGAACGGAGACGGAATCCCTGCGGTGAATATGTATTGTGGGAACCAGACAATCTTCGTCTGTGAAAAAGCTGTGAGTAATGTCAGTCCTTGGACTCATTTACCATATCGAAAATATGTAGACCCAATAATAAAATTTTACTTTGTAAGATTCTACTTTTTTTTTTTTACTTTACTCTTTTAGGAGTATTTTTACCTAGTTGTGTTTATAGCGACACAGCATACAGGAATAATTGTTGACTGGCTCTGACTTTTGTTGTAAAACATTTTACTTTGTTTATCTCTAGCATCCAAACTACTAATACATCTCAAGGCCTTTTAGGCCTTTTGTAAAAGCTGTGGACCTGCTTTTAATTTGAAATCTCCAAAGGCCTGTACTGCAAAGAATGATTTGTGCTTATTCATATAACTTCAGGGCATGAGAAAGATGGTTCACGTCTTTACAGGGTGCATTACCATGGCAACGTATCCTGCAGACCTCATGGTGATTTCTATCAGAAAACAAGCGTGAGACTAATTGGACTCTTTTATAGAAATTTCTTTTTTACTCTCCAGGGGAAACGTAAACACCCCATACCTTCACCTCACATATCTCAAGATGCCCCTCGCTCCACACCTTGCCTCCTGTTGACCAATACTGTCTTCACTTGCAGTCTAAACTTATTACTTTCCATTTTCTTACATTAACCCATTTCTCTCCTTTCTAAAGAACAAAGCGTAGACTGGTTTTGTCTCGCCAGAGGATTGCTCTGCTAAAAGATCTGTCCCTATCTACATCTTGTAACTTTCCCTGGAGCAGATTACATTTGAGATTAAAGATCACCACATAGTGACCAGTGGTAAATGGACTGATCCTTATATACACTTTTCTGCTCTAACTGAGTGTTCATCGCACTTAGTACTACAAGTTTCATTCACCCAATCACGCACACATTCATAAAAGTGCCTTGTCTAACATTCTTAGATTAGATTAGATTTGATTAGATGAAACTTTATTAATCCGTCATGTGGGTTCTTTCAGGAAATTCAGTTTCCAGTAGTACAGCACCGAAAGAAGTTACATGTTACAGAGTTACAGAGATGAATGGGGGCAGCTCGAGGTTCAATAGTTGGAGAAACCGGGAACTACCGACCTTCTAAATAGTGGACAACCTACTGTACCTCCTGAGCCACAGCTGCCCCGTCCTAATCAGTTCTCTGGGAAAGGTGTCAGGATTCCTGCAAGTTCCCTTGGACCCTTGTGTGTGGATAGTAGAAGTTATTTACATTTTTTTAATAGTGTCTAAAGTATTTGTCTTTTCCTGATGAGCATCAGACAGAAATTCATTCATAGGTAAAACCTTACTTCTTGATTTTATTTATTTTGTTCCCTTGTTTGCTGCAACCAGTTTAAAAAGAAAATTATTGTTCAGTAAGGATTAATATACAATTCCAAAACTGGGCACCTCTTTGTATTTGTTACATTTGAATTCAATTTTTTTATGTATTCCTACTCTCAGACTGTTAAACACCACGTGGCCTGCAGCTAAAAAGAATCTCTTACACCCTTCGAAAAATTCATTCCATGAAATAACATTTGCAATCCACCACATTTAGAGAACAAGAATGAGGTTTCTTATACAAATGGCAGAAATGAATTTCCTTTGAAGGGTGGCTGGCCTCTTCCTTAAAGATGGAGTGAAGAGCTCAGTCAATTGAGAGGGGCTCAAAGTAGAGCGGCTGCTCCTCCATATCGAAATGAGCCAGTTGAGGTGGTTCGGGCATCTGACTACGACACCTTCTCCATGGCTCCTAGCTGAAGTATTTTAGGCATGTCCAATTGAGAAGAGCCCCCAGGACAGACCTAGAGATTATATCTCTCAGATGGCTTGGGAACAACTCGGTGTCACCCTTGGATGACTTGGAAGAGGTGGCCAGTGTAAGGGAACTCTTGGCTTCTCTGGTGAGACTTCTGCCCTGGTGACCAAATCCCGGATAAGCAGTAGAAAATGAATGGATGTGTCCACCAGATTCTCCCTTGTCTTAATGGTAGAGCACTGATACTGAGAAGTCTCTTAACATACATAGTTTCCTCCTTCTTCTTTTTTACCAGCTTTCCTGGTTTTGTTTTCCTTTGTAAAATTTACTCACTCCGTTGACAGTAGACTTATCAATGTTTCTAATTGGTCAGATGCTGTCAATGCTGCCCTTAGATAATGGAAAGATAACTGGGCATGTAGAGCTTGCTTCACTGTTACAGGGTTCAGGACTGTGTTTTAGTCTAGATGGGCAGAGACTTTTGGAAAAAAGGATGCAGACACACATTCACTCCATGATCTCAAAAAGTCTTTCCGTCCAGAATAAAACCTGAGTTCCAGAGTTTTCAAGCTGAAACTGGGCCAGTAGTGTTTCCAAAATTCCCAATTGTAGGAATATTAAAACACTGAATGTATGCTTAGATGACTAACCAGTCTCCTCCTCGTCGCTCGCCATTGAATTGTGCTCTGATTTCACTAAGGTTTCAAAAATAAGCGATCCAGGCGACGAACAAATGAGCGAGGCTTCAAACCTTTCTGATGGCGATGCTGATGATGCTAACGACAGTGCCCATGTACTTCAAACTGAAATGGGACCGCAGCCACTTTCAGTCATGAAAGCAAGGTGATTAGTGCTAAGACGTTTAAAATTTCATTGCAAAAGAAATACGCGCTGGTAAGATGTGCATATTTAATCAACCACATCTGACAAAGTTTTTTTTCTTCTTCTTTGTACAGACAGTTTCTGTCTTGGTATACATTATCTCAAAATGCCAGCATGTCAGCTGAGGACACAAACCTTCCTTTATACCCTCTGTGGGTGCGATGCGACATGTCTGATCCTGCTGGAACGACCTGGTTTGGGGCTGAAACAGTCTGCGTGGGCACTAAAGTTACTGGTGTCAAACTGTATTCCATCACTTCCAAAGGTATTGCTTAGAAACATCACTCCTCTTTGAATAACCCATTTTTAAACATTATCAGTGCATTTACTGATGATTTTTATGTATTTGTATCACTTACTTTTATTTTTCTGATGTTAATGTTTTTAGGTTCAACTGCAGACAAACAATCCCTCACAACCTTAGAAGAACTGAAGCAAGAGCATAAGAAACGGCATCATCCATCCTCGGTATTTCAGTTTCCATCCTCTTTTGCAAGTCTGTCTGTATGAACAAATGCCCGTGTTCTTACACTGATAAATACTTCTAGGTGGGGATTAAAGGCAGTGCCAGGTTCAGCCTGTTTGGTTCCACTGTTGTTGAAAACACCACCATTGAGTCTCAGAGCAGCGTGACTGTGGATTTCAAATGGAGCCATGTGGAGAGTATTCTTGAGACCCCACCCCTGTCCTCTACAGCAACATTAGTGAGCAGCAATAATGACCTCTTATAATAATCCCTTCTTTCCCTTAAAAAGCTTACTTTTTATATTTCTATTTAATTAATATGCTATTATGAATAGAAAAGGAAAACATGTATCTGGAAGTAGTACCAGCAGATGAAGCTGAACAGACACAGACTGATTTTTTTAATGTGTTTATCTTTTTTAAATGCAGAATATCAAAATTGCCAGTGGAGACATGAGAAGTCCCATGTTTGAGATGTATAGGGAGCTGGAGTTTCTACAGGTTTGTCTCCCACTGTAATCTAAAATGACAGCAACTAACAGCATCCACATAAATAACTAAATATATCTGAATCCTGTTATTTCAGACTCTCGCTGATGGTTTGAGAACTGGTGAGACTGAATGGATGGAACCGCTGGAAAGCACATCGCCTGTAAATCTGACCAAGGCTTACCTAGAAGGCATGAAGCACTGCTGAATCAATACATTGTAAATCTGATGTAATGCTACCTGGTACTTATGATTATTTTTTTCATTTTTAATTCTTCTTTCAGAGCTACAGAACACTGCAAAAACACTGCAGGATCAGGCTGCAAGAACGCCCGAGGTAGGATGGAGCCATTTTCACTAAAACATTAATTTCACAATATATCTGCTAGAGTCTTGGGGTTTTTTTCCTCTCCATCTTTTTCAGAAGACCTCGAAGCTGAAGTCGGAGACAGAAACTCCCATTTTCAACTCGTTCCTGGAAAGAGGAGATTTGGATTTTGTGGAGCAGCTTTGGGTTCGGATGAGAAAAAGTGAGTTAGGCCTTCCATTCAGGAAACTGGGATGGATTTTAGCATTTTACAAACAGTCAGAAAAAAAAACTTTGTATTGCAGGTGTGACTTCATATCAGGACATTGGAGACTGCCTGAAGTTGGTCATTGACGCTCTAAGATATGGTGACATCAAACCCTGGGTAAAAACATAAAACATTTTTGCTTTTGAAAACTTGGAGTTAGATGAGTTTGGATGTTGCAGTTGTTATTTTATTAATTCATTGATTAATTTATTTTTGTTTTTTTTTGTTTCACATCATCCAGATTCACAGAGACAGCAGCAGTTCCCTCAGCAAGCTCATTCTGCAGTCGTACCACCAGCAGATCGAACATGTGTCTCTTACAGGCTTCACGCCTGTCAACATGCTGCTGGAGATGGGTCTGGATAAGATGAGAAAAGACTATATTAACTACCTGATTGGTAACCTTTAATTATTCATTTGGAGCTCTTTCTTTGACTCTGTGTTTGTGTTATGCTCTCTGGATGATAGGCCATTTGCAATTTGTGTTTGTTTCTTAGGTGAAGAACTGACGACTTTAAACCACTTGGTAAGCTTTACACTGTTTCTCAGTTCTTTTCAAGTGTCTGTCAGCATAGTACTGACTCTGAGTAATTTCCTCCACAGTGTTTTTACCTCAGCACAGAGGTTGATCTGCAGGAACAAGTGATCCGACTCAGGAAACTGCACCATCTGCTGGAAATAATTGTGACCTGCAGCACATTCCTTGGTTTGCCCTACGATCGTCTCTTTCTTCTCACGCAGTAAATCTTTTGACTTTTTTTCCGCCGCAGTGATATGTGACTGTGCAGAAGTATTTCTTCTTTTAAACTGGTATTTAAATAAACAATTCCCTCTCCTGTTTTCCCCCTTTCCTGTCACATAGATTGTGTTTGCAGCACTACAGAACGTCACCTTATGATGAAGAGCACGAGTTCAAACTCCAAATCAAACCTGCCCTGATCAGTCATTTTTACCAAAAGTAAGGAATGCAAGCCTTTTTTTACTGCCTGCTTTATTGTGAAACTGGGATATTTGACCTTATTATTTGTGAATATGACATTTTTATAGTGGACATAATCATATTGATAGTGAAAATATGCAACAATTATTTATTGTAGATTTCAGTTCTTTAAACCGTCTTTGTTGTTGGGGGTTTTAATCATCTAATAGTATATAATGCTAGCAGACTGCAAAGTGCAATCAATCTTTTGGCAACTCAGTGATGACACTAAATATGCTTCGGTTATATTATCGATCTAAATCTCTCACCTCAAGCTGAGGTGCAAACATGACAGATTTAAAGGAGCTGTCACAAATGCCAAGAGAGCCAATTATTCCTTTGTGCCAAAAGACAACGGTTCAACTGAAGATTTCCAAGACACTTCAAATTGAATGAGACACGGTTGGGAGGTTAGTTCAAAAGTCAGTGTAGTATTGCAAACCTTTACATGCAGGAAGGACCTGACGAAGGCGGGGAAAAACACTTAACAAGCAAAAATGTCAGGCCTGTAAACCTCACCACAGTCCAATCTCGACTGAACGGCACATAAAAGTCGACCTGAATGTGACGCCCGCAGAATTCTGGCAGTCTGTTATGTGGAGTGTTGAAAACAGAGATCTCAACGGCATGCGAGAAACCACATAAAACATTTATTGAAAGTCAAAGGATATATTGGTAGATGTTAGGCTTTTTTTTTCTTCTTTTTTTTTTACACAGAATTGAGTTTTTCTGTGTTCATCTTTGTGCTCTACAGGGAGCACCCAATACTGTGGGGGGTTGAGGTGTCCAGTGGTCATGGTCCTCGTGAGGTCAGGACCTCCTTACATCTTAGTGACAGACCACTGGTTGATCATGTCATCTTTGAAACAGGTGATTTTTATTTACTGAATATATAAGTGACTACCCCAGTAAAGTACCGATAACAATATTCTTCTTTAACTGTTCTTTTGTTTTTAGACTATCCAAATGAAACCGTGAATGGGGACAGTGAGGATCCTGCTTTCTTCTCCACTATGGCGTACTGCAGCCTTGTCAACTTTGCATGAATTTATAAAAACATGCTACTAACCCCTCAACAGCAAATTTCAGTCCTTTGTGTATATGTTTTTTGTGTGTATATGTTTTTTCCAGTCACATCTTTATTTTCACATTTTGCTGCTCAAGGAAAGACAGGAAATATTCTGCCAAACAACTTAGCTGTATCCAAATGAAAGTAGATCACCTGGCGTCTTTGCAATACCAGTATCCTATAGTAGCAGTTTAATTAGAAACTCTGACTCCTTTTTCCTTCTACTCAAAACCAGTAATTTTAGAGCAAAACGCTTTACACACATCAAATCGATAAAAATCACCAGTTCTTTCAGTTCAGCTTAAATGATGTATTTATATTCACACGTTATCCAATAAAGAAGTGATGCACTTAAATTTTAAATGTGTGCATATGTGTGTGTGTGCCGATGCTTGTGATGTATAAACACGAAAGCCTTCCTAGTTACGCCTCCGCAGCAGGAACATGAGGAAGATGGCACTGAGCAAAATGGAGAGTGTGCACACAGTGGGAACAACGATCTCAGTCACCATCTCCATGTGGCTGGTCAAAGGGTCTGCAAAGCACACACACACACTCATTAAAAACTTATGGGCATCGTTATATTGTCCAAACACTGCCAGTGAAGCGAAAGCTCAAGCACAGCACTCAAAGGGTTAATACTTGTCCCGGAATCACAATTTTGGTCTAATTCATAGAGAGCATAGGGATTCCTTACCATGTATAAGTCTTAGAATATTGGCAGCAGTACTCCGCTGTTCCTCTAATAAAAGAAGAGAAAGTACTCAGAGTTGATTAATGGCACTTTAACCCTTTGAGAACTGCATGCAGCTACAAGGGAATATTTCAGAAAGCAGCGTTTTTACCAGATGATTATTAAAAGCAGTATTCTGAAAATGACTTAATATTACAAGCCATCAGCAAGCAGCTGAGGCTCAGATATATCACTGACTTTATTGGTGGTATTACATTACCCAGTTACATTTTTTTTTATCTCTGCTTTGTGAAATACCCCGTGGGCTGAAGTGCACCGCTTCGCTTTATGCCTGTTTGCGAGTTTTTGTTAAAAAAGCTCTTTTAAAAGGAGTAAAAGCTTGTGTTTAATGGCAGGCGTTAAACGCAGGAGCTTGTTAGTCAGAATTGTAAACACACAATTGCAAAGCGACAAAAGAGAAAAAAAAAAAATCAGATTGTTAGAAATAGGAAGCATGTACCCTCAAGTTCTAAACTTCATCATGCACTGGCCAAACCTTTGGCATTTCTGCATGTTCCTGGGATTTTCTTCTAGCTGGAGGGGCAAACAAAGAAGATATCTCAGATCGCCTGTAACAGATTCTACTAATCAATTTTTAAATTTCAACTATTCTTCTTAACACTATTTGTCCGTGCATGTTCTGAGATGGCTGAAGAAAAGAAACAGATTTATTATTTTCATTGTTGTTATAGTGTTCAAATTTTTAGGACATTTTTTTTTGTTTGTCTGCTGTTTTTTTTTCCATATTTTGGCAAGAATCTTTATTTGTTTACCCCTGCTAGTTGTTCAACCCTATATAGTGAGGAACATGGTCAATGATGTTACAGACGAACTGACCTGCAGCTAGAAGCTGATTGCTGGAAGAGCACGTCTCAACTGCCTTTCGCCTCCAGTTTTCAACCTGTGGAGGTTCACAAGACAGTCAAATATAATCAGAGACTTGTTGCATTTTGGGGCACAGTACAGAATAAACCATGTAATGAAAAACCCCTCAGACTGGCAGGGCTTTGTAGTCCTTTTCTGCTCACCTCTCTTTGATTGGGAAATCCATTGGAGCTGATAATGCGTTTGTAAAACTGAACAGAAGCTTTGGGATAGCGAGGCTTGTTTTTGTTCCTGAAGTCCACATAGTACAAGCCAAATCTCTCAGAGAAACCTTCATCCCACTCAAATTTGTCCAGCAGCGACCATGCAGTGTAGCCCTTCACATTGACTCCGTCTTTGATAGCTGGGTGATAAAGAGATCAAAGAGCTTGATAACTACAAAAAAGTAATTTGAATTTAAGACAGTGGGCACATTTTTGCATTTTTTGTTCAATACATGTGAGCTCATTCACCTTTAAGCATCTCATTGATGTAGTCTTTATAGTACACTATCCTCCATTCATCACAAAGCTCTGTGCATAACATCCTCTCAGAGACTCCATTTGCAGTCACATAAATCATTGGGTTCCCATACTGAGTCTAGATGAGGATGAAATCAATATGAGTTTTTTTTTGTTTTTTTTTTTAAATAAAGAGTATGTAGCACAAATATCAATGAGTAACCTTGACAAAATTGAGCAGACGTCTAAAACCCCAGGGCACGGCATAGAGCCACTCTGAACCAGGGTCAGGCCATCTTGGGTCAACCAGCTCAGCCAGGTCACGGTCACTAAAGTAGTTGCTGCTGCTACGGCCCGATGGGTTGTTTTTTTGGGTGATGTAGCGGGTGGTGAAATGACCAATGCCAAGGAAGTCACAGGTCCCCTTTATGTAGCTCTTCTCTTGAGGGGAAAATGTGGGCAGTCGAGACGCCCCGAGGCCCTGCTGGACACTCTTTCTCCCTGCACATTGCCACAAATAGCAATTATTTAATTCCTGTTATATAAATAACCCTAATTTAGGAGCATTTACAGTTCAACATACCTATGAAATCTTTCATCACTTGAGGGTAGTCGCCATGAAAAATCGGTGTGGCAAACCATCCCAGGTGGAACTGGACATATCTCTCAGCTGCTTCAATGTCTTTCTGGTTGCTGATATCCACCGGTTCTCCCCATTCCCCCGACAGAGAGATGCCAACCAGACCTACGGATTTAAACAGGAGCTCTCAGCACTTAGAAAATGTAATCTTTTTAGTGGTAAACGCTGAATGAAGTCACTGCACGCTCAATTTCCCAACTTTCATTTTCTTTACCTTTTTGCTTCCCCCTCCACTGTGTGTCATACGTGTGCCAAACTTTAGCATGTGCCTATGAAAAAAGTATTTTTTCACATTTCACTTTAAAGTCTTTATTAATTACTGTGTAGTTTTTATACTGTAATTGAATAAAAGCGACGTCTTATACCTTAATGATATGATGTGCAGCTCTGTATGCTCCCGTTCCCCTCAGCCTCAGTCCAGGAGCGTGTTCCCCCGTCTCATAACCTTCAACAGCTACAGACTGGTACATGTGCATAAATACAATACTTTTAATGCTGACGTGAGTTAAACTTGTGCATGTATTTGTTGTATAAATATTTCTTGTAAATGTACCCATGGATTGTTGAAAGTGATCCAGTACTTGACTCGGTCGCCAAATTTCTCAAAGCACAGGTTAGCAAATTCATTGAAATAATTGACCATGCTTATATTTTGCCATCCACCATATTTCTCTTGCAAGACCTATAAAAAAATAAAAAAAAAAAGAAACATATTGTTAAAAAAGTTATTAAGAACAAAGTTGAGGGTTCTCTGTATTTTGCTTGCAAACCTGTGGAAGATCCCAGTGATACAAAGTAACAATCGGAGTGATTTTGTTCTCCAGTAGGTGGTTGATCAGGTGATCGTAGTACTGTATTCCCTTTTCATTTACATGGTCAGCTGGAAAGAGTGTTTTAAGCATGGATTACTTTTAAATAAAACAACATTCTGCCAGTTTATTTCATCAAAAGGCTTAACATCAGTTACCCACATTTTATGCCAGTGGGAAGCAGTCGAGGCCATGAGATGGAGAAACGATAGTGGTTAAGCCTCAGCTCCTTCATCAGAGAAATATCATCCTGCACAAAAGGCATACACTGGATTACTTGGTGTCCTAACTACAAACCCTCCTCTCCTTACACCTCAGACACACCACACCTTACCTTGACTTTGTAGTAGCCTTCACAGGAGAAATCCCCAGTGTCATTTTGTTGGATCTTGCCTTTCTTATGACTGAACACGTCCCAGATGCTCAGTCCTTTTCCATCTTTGTCCCAGGCTCCTTCTGTTTGATAGGCTGAACCTCCGGCACCCCACGAAAATCCTGAAAAACAAAACGTTAGCAGATCTAGGTTATACGATCACAGTTTAGGAGGACTAATGGCACTAAATACAAAATGAATCAAATGTAACCCCACTGAACAAAACGAACTGTGTGTACCAGCTGGAAAAGTGCCATAATAGAAGGAGCCGTGGTGGTTCTTTGTCCAGTCGAAGTCCTCAGCCGCAGACACACACAGCACCAACATAAGCACATGGCACACACCGACTGCACAGCGGGGCAGCATGGTACTTTTGAGCCTGCAGCACAGTTCGTGTCTCACTCTGCTTCAGTCGCTCACTACCACCTAAATACAGATGAGAAGCATTCAGCACCCACGCTTAATGACAAAAAGAAGCGTGGTCTGGAGTAAACATGTCATATTCAAGCTAAAATTCACACATGCTTGCAAGCCTTTCTAATAAAACCTGTGTAAAATTGGTATAATAACAATAAACTATCACCAAGTTGTCTGGAAGCATCCAATGTGCTGGACTGTGGGGGGTCCCACGTCCATAATGCAAAGCCAAATGGAGCTTTTCAGACTCAATGGTCTGTGAGCTCATCTTGCTGAGGCAGACAGATCCCATTCAAACTACGGTTTCACCTCTGTAAGCAAAGCTAATGTTGGAGAGGTTGATATATTTACAGTGCACAATCACACAACAATGGATGAACTTTTCCTCACAAACAGGCAAATGTAAGAGGACCTTACAATTCCTGCTATTTCTTTTGTTTGCAAATTTAACTCAAAAGTAAACCCAGTTATCTTTGCAAATCATTTCCAGGTGTTCAAGAGCATCATAGCAAAACAGAAGATACTGCACTGTAAGCATGAAAAATTGAAAACAGAAATATGGCAAAGCATAAATACAGCCTAAAAATGTAATGTGCCTGCATACTAATTCTATACACTTCTGCCTGTGTTCACATCTCTGCTGCCCCCACCCCACTTTTCTTTAAACAAAAATATTATCCTTGCACTATTTTTCCCCATTTGTTACCTGTTAACCTTACGAACAAGGCATTTGCAGCAGGTCTGCGCAGTGGGGTGAATGGCAGCTCTCTCCTGGACTAGCAGACCCTGTAGACAGCTGTTATTTGTGCAATCTCTATTATACATTCCCTGTTGTAGCACCACCCTTCTCCAGAGCTGTCCCTGCTGTCAGGATGAAAGCTGGCCTTATTGTGAGGCTCGCTGTATTGTTTTAACTGTTTAGAAAATGCTGAATGGTTTTCTCGTGGAAAGTGTTTGCACTGCACTACCCATTTGCCCGGGTCAGGTTAGGACACGAAGTGAACACAGATATTATCTTGAAGTGTACACTGTAAAAAACAGGCTGGTGAAAATGTATGCAAAACATTTATTTTGTGCTTACATAATACAGACATACTATCTCCTTATATGGCCCAGCCATACATTTTCATCAACAGACACATCTCAACATCAGACCTTCTAATTCTCAAAGTGGGTTGATGCTTTCATTCTCCGAAAATACACAATATGTTTAGAAAGCCAAGAGTTTCTCATAACACTGCCTCAAAGCATTTCAGCAGCAGATTTCCCACAAAGTTTGACATATGACTAACATGGTGTGAAATCCTGGTGACGTGCCTTAAATCCAGCAAAGGAGGAGATATTGCTAGCACCGGACATTGTTACACTGCTACTTACTCCACCCAAATAAATAAAACGTCTTCAGTGATAATACAAAACAGGTGAACAAATAACAGGCATCTGTTCATGTTCTTCTTCAGTGGTGTAAATACTAACACTGATGGATCTCAGTAATCTTCTTCCTCCTCATCCTCCTCAGGCAAAAATCCGAGTTCGTTGTCATCCTCATCCCCCTCCTCATCTTCCTCCTCCTCCTCATCCTCCTCTTCTTCTTCTTCCATATCATAATCTGCCGCAGCATTCAAGAGGAGTTTGGTTCGATTTATCTCACTTTCATCATCCAGATTAACCTCAACCTGAAACATTCAACAACAAAAAAGAAAAGAATTGATGTTGAAAGGTGAAAACTTTACAACTAGTTGTCATAACCAGACACAGACATCATACAACACTTTTGTGCAAAAGTCTGGGGGTGGGGGAAAAATAAGCAAAGAAGAGATTGGGTCAGTGTGAGTCTGTCTGGCTGATGGTGCAATCTCTTGAGACAATATCATCAATTGCTCACTTTAACCACGAAATCAATCATAATCACGTGCAGAAGCAACAAGTTTATGTTTCAGGGAATCCCACTCTGCAGCCTCTGATTTACTGAATTAAAATAAAAGGGTCAAATATCCCAAGACACATATAGTACCTCTCTAAATATAAACTACTGATAAAAACAGTTAGATGCACTCTGACTAAATGACTGTGCTCCCCTTAAGCAAATTACTGCTGGAGAAACACTGTTATTTGGTCTTGTATATGAATGCAAATGACCAATTGTAATAGTCTCCAGTGTTGTGTCCTTTCCTGGTGCAGAGATCTACCTCAGGTTCGGGCGATAAGCGTTGAGAGGTTCCTTCTTCTGTTTGAGCATTAATAATAGACTTCAGTGCCCCCTCTTCAAACTGAAATGCAGAAGAAGCACACAGGACATAAACTACAGGTATGTATACAAATTCCAGCATGCTTGTATTTTGCAGCCTGCACTGACCTTTAATCTGTTCAGTTGGTCCTGTAGCATGACTTTGATTTTGAGAAGAGTCTCCTCTTCCTTCTTTAACTCCTGCAGACGGCTAAGCATATTTGCTGCTGCAGTCAGACCATTCCTCAATACTGAGAGAGAAACCAGACAGCACAAGGACGCTTTACAAAGCTTTTTTTATTCGATTATTCACTCTCCGGTACCTTGAGTTTACTGTACTAATTCTATTGCGGATCTCCAACACGTTTAGCCCTTTCTGTCTCATCTTTTAACATTTAATACCACTGTATTCAATATACTTAACAACTCAGCAGGTAGAATTAGCTGGTCAAAATATCAGTCTTATAGTAGACTACAACAATGCATTAATCGCAGCCAGTTATTAACAGATCGGTATTTAATGTCCGCAACAACACACTGTTTCTGGAAATTTTGTAACATGATTTTTTTATTCCTAGCTAGCCGCTACAAAGAGCACTTTGGAGGCAAAGCGTGTATCCCATATAATAAACAGTTTATGTCCCCAGGTGAGTAACAAAAACAATTTTAAGACAATTACCTCCGTTTATAAATTCAGCCTACAACTCCATACCAACGCCAAAATTATTGAAACACAGGATAAAGTGCTTCCTGAAGCTTCTTATTTAGGATAGGAACAGCAGCAGAGATGTTGTGCTACAGCTACGGCTACCGCTACTAGCCAAACTTTGGTTCCTGTGCTGTCATGTCCGGGTTTAATGTGCCTTCATGTCCTGTCGGACAATACAGTTGTCAAATAAGACTGTCACGGCTTTACTAGATGCAGCATTACCCATCTGTAATTTCACGCTTTTCTTGTTTTTGCTAATTAACTAGATTCAGTTTGATGTTGTTATTTTTGATACTCTATTTGTATTTCTTCCCCTTAAAAGCCAGTAATACAATTTCCCATAGGCATGAAAAGGCAGCATTAGCGAAGTGTTGCACATGGTGACATCTTGCGGTAAAGTGGCAGCAACTGCAGCCTTGTCCTTTTTGCTTCCAGAAACCCCAGTGACCAATCTGCTTAGAAGCAAATGAAGGTTTAAGACGGTAAGAAAACCTAGCTGTTTTTGTAACAGCGACTGTATAAACTCCTGTTAACAAACCGCAGCAGTGGTTACAGCACCTGGTTATCAGCTGACTTCGTTAATTAAACAGTATCAATGAAATTCTTTGGTACACCAGTTGAAGTGGTCGGTGTCAACTTTACAGCGCCAGGAAGCCTAATATGTAACAAATGTAGCCCACGGTGTTAGTTCCCCTTATAAAACACAAAGGTCATGCTAGTGGGAGACAAACAAGCCTTTAAGGGGAAGAAGTGAGGCCTATTGCTGCTGGCTGTAAATTTGTCTGTAATGTCACCTTAAGTAAGGTGAGTGACGTTTTAATAACAAAGAGTTTGCTAACATACTGTAAGAAATTTTGCATGAAGCCAGAAGCTGGGCACTTAAAATCCCTGCTATGCCACAGAGTACATAGGATCACCATGTATGCTGAGGTTGACAGAGACGGAGCACTCCTGTATGTTTATCTAAAACTGCCATATAAGTCAATATTCAGCGATGCAGCTCATTATCTGCAAACAGACAAACAAAACAAACTCCAGTACACTGAAAGGGAGCAAGAAAAGTAGATGACGAATTCAGTGAAAACACAATAAATTGCAGATGGAGCTCACTGATGTGAACAAGATCTGAAACGGCTCTTAATCAGTCTTCAGAAATGTTTGAAGAGCCCATTAGGGTCTTTATAGGATTTCTTTCTAAGTCCATCCAGGTGTGTGTGTTGATAATCACAGCACAGGCACCAATATGGAGCTCAGCCAAAAGCAGAAGACATACGGTACCTCTCTGTTCACACACGTGAAAACAGGAAAATTAAGAATTTCCTAATTATCCTTCATATATTAAAACTTTGCTAGTTTTTGCCATTAGTTCAACCGTTTTTTTCTTCTTAGCAACCTAGAGATCAGGAATCAGGGTTGTAGCTGGATAACATCACCATGGTAAGAAAGGATGGGTGAACTCACTGTGTAGTCACACACAATATATATAATATACACAGAGTGACACATTAAAGGAAAAACCTGAACTGTCGACTCCTACGGTGAGAGGGTCATTTGGCTCTGGGAGCTTCTCTCTAGCAATATATACCCAATTGCCACTTTATTAGGTACACCTTGCAAGTACCAGAATGGACTTCCTTTTGCCTGAAGAACCAGCTTAAATCTTTGTGGCTTAGATATAACAAGGTGCTGGAAACATTTCAGTACATTGTTACACCTTGTTGTTTTCATGTTAATATGCACCAAAATGCTGCAGCGTTATCGTATGCACATCCATGATGTGCTCTATTGGACTGAGATAGTGAGTTTAGAGATTTGAATACAGTGAACTTCCTGTGATGTTGGTCATAAAGCCATAGATGTGGTCAGCAACAACAAATAATCCCCACACTTGCTTGCCACACGTGCTTTTATGTTCTTTGCGTCAAATTCTGATTATGGTTCAACATGTTGTTCATATGGAGATGCTCTTTTCCATAACTTAGATGAGTTAGTCTTGCCTTCCTATTAGCTACAAGCAGTCTTCCCCATTCTGATGTTTGATTTGTAGTTAAGCAGGTTGTTTTGACCATGTCTACAAGCCTAAAGTTGCAGCCATTGGCTGAATCGATATTTATATTAACAAGCAGTTGAACAGGCGTGTCTGACAAAGTGACTGACGAGTACAGATCTGTACTGTGCTTTTCTAAAAACATAAACAAGGTCTGTGGAATTATTTTACCATTGCAACTAAAATGCAATGATGGCATCCTGCAGCTTCATTGCATTCAAAATTTCCAAAAGTAAAATAAAACACACTAATATCTCATCTCTTTTTCTTTTTTTTAAAGAAATGGATTAAAAACACTATATAACCTTCAAAGACATGAAAGCTCTCGGGTCTTTGCACTGAAATAAGTTAAAAGGTTCTGTTTCATTAATCTTGTGTTGGCCAGCTAACGGATTAATTGACAGTACTGTACATGTGCTGTGTTTGTATGAGGCCATGTACAAGAACATTATTGTTTTATGACCCAAGCACATGGGAAGCTTTGGGAGGCAGAAATTGGAGCTCCATGTCAGCGCAGTTGTGACCTCGGGGATTTGGGGGTCATATGAATAGGTGCTCTGAGGTGTGTGCCCCAATATTGCAGCTGCCAGCCTCCCAGCACACGCACAAGACGCCAAGACGCCTGAGAATTTTTACTTGGAGCAGGTTTCATCAACTCTGAGGTGGCTAATGCTGGACAGTTATCACTCTGCTCCTTGAGAGAGACAGTTGTTTTCTCCTTGTCATCACACAGACTGTATTGCAGCTACATTGCAATTTCTCCCCAGTCAAAGCGCTTCTTGGCAGGGCTTGGGTCCTAGTGCTGAGGCGTTGGTGGCAGCTGAGGCTGGGGCTCAGACTCCATGCATGCCGCTGCCAGTGGTGGTCTGCTATGCCTATGCAGCATTTGAAGGTGCTCCCACTGTCTGTGGAATGCAGCGCTGGGCATTTTGGAAGAGGGGCCCTCGAAAAGGGAGAGGAGGAAAAGGGGCGGGAAACTTAGAAAGAAAGACGAGGGGAGGTGACCTTTGAACAGTGCCACCAGGAAATTATGACTCAATTTTCAACTGGGGGAGTGAAATAGAGAAGGTATATGCCAGTTCCCTGAAATGAGCACTCCTTACTGGTCCTCTATCATGTGGGCCATTTCAGGGTTTTGTTTTTTGCAATCAGGAGTGAAGATCAAGAAATGTTGAGCTGGGAGATCAAGGTTTATAAGGCTTTTAGCTTTTAGCAAGCAGGAACACTCCATTATTTGAAATCTGTTGGTGTTTTTTTTCTTCTTTTATTGTCAGATTCAAGGCCTTATTAATAGTCTGGGAAACACAGTGTGGATTGATTAATCTGGGCTGGGAATGAATAGAACTTGATGTAGTTAGTTCAAAAAACACCACCCTTTTCTCAGGTTTTTAATGGCAGAAGCTAACATGCAATGCAGGAACAGAACTGGTAGTGGTGGTGTGTGTGTGTGTGTGTGTGTGTGTGGGGGGGGGGGGTTAATTAGGGGGCTAAAAAGATGTACGTATGGCATTGTGGTGTTTTTGACCTAATATGTATTGGGACACATTTTTCTTGCACACTAAATAGCATAGCAGTGTGAATATTGGAATACGCCCAAGCCCGTGGATTGCATTGTCTGTCATTTGGTACTGGTCCAGGAACAAGTCTACCAAAGCTTTACTCGTAATTGCTTTTATGTAATAAAGTTGCTTGACTGTAATGTATTGCAGGTCGGGCCATCTATAGAAGATGGAGGGAAAGGTGGGGGTTGTAGCTCTGAGACGTTTCCTCTTCAGCCCAACGGCGACGCAGACATGAGCCCAGCGTGCCTATAAAAAGAAAGGGCTTGCGTATCTGCTGGAGCCTTTGTTTCCAAGGAGCTAGCTAAACCTTAACATTTCCTGTTCTCAACTCCCACACACATATTCATGCAAAGTGGCATGCACAAACAGTGGGACAAATCTATTAAAGTGCTTTCGCTGTAATCTGCACAATCTTGTGCACATAAGCAGAGTCTGAAAGACATGGATGCATGCTTTGATGGTGAATAAGTGTACTGATAGAGATCCATGTTTCACAAATACACATTACTAAGCTTAAAAAAACAAAACAAAATGCCTACAGAGGTGTAGTCTGCGCATTCAGAAGAAAATATTTCTTCATATTTTATGTAATATCATCACTGTAATAAACAGCAGCATGTTAGTGAGCGTGGAGAATAAAATGGAGATTTGCCTAAGTTCTTTATGAAACCTTTCAGACTGTGTCAACTACCTCCCAGTGGGCATGCTTGTCACTGAATCAGAGAGAATGATTGATAATACTGTTAATCTCTAGCCACTGTGTGTTTTTTGTCTATCAACACTCGCATGTGTACGTGTGTAAGTGTATATTTGGGTGCCCTCTGCAGCTATAATGCTGTCTTCATTTGTCATGCAAGTGTAGTAAAGGCCAAGCTCTATTCCCTTGTCCTGCTGGGAAACTTGATCGTTGTTGCAGTCAGCGTTTTATTATCCGAAGCACTGAAGTTCCAGGAGATAGTCAGTCCTCTATTCTCGACAATCTCTGGAAAGCATATTTGCTCCATAATCAGGATTGATGTCAGCCCGATTGTGAGGTGTTTGTTGCGCTTTTATGGTTAATCTCATCTTTCCAGAAAAGTGGAACGGCAGCCAATCAAATTGGAAAAGATGTGCAACACACTGTGACACCAGGGAAGTGAAAAAGCAGTTCTGGAGGTCTGGTTCTCAGAGTTTTGCTGGACGTGTGGAACTGAAAAGAGGTTGAAAGTGCTGCCAGATCCTGGACATAAGGCAGTCCAAAATAACCACAGTAAAAGGCTGTTGATTTAGGTTGGGACTAAATGGATTGCGCCTCTTTATGCTGCAGCCCAGGGAATTCCTCAGATCAGGACATGAGGTTTAGGCCCTGATGATGTGGTTTTGTTCGGGGATGGTGGGAGGGAGCTTGGGACCAGGGCTTAGGAGAATGCTTCTGTCACAGCTGAAAATTTTAAACTAATTGACCACCCGTACACAGCATTCCTGTTCCACTAGCCTTTCTCTTGAGACCGACAAAAAACCCCAGAACTCAAGAACACCTCCACCAGACCCACAGACTGTAGTATGATTAATTACATTTTCCCTTCCCAGCCCACCCCTTTCTTTCTTGCTCACTCTCTTGTCTCCTGAGCTTTGTGTATTGGTCTGAGTAGTTAACCTCCCTTGATACTTTAAGTTAAACATCCTTGTAATGTCAGACCAGCCAGAAGGAAATCCATTGTGTTTCTTTTTTTCTTTTCTGCTGTCGCTTTTTCTTTTCGTAGTGATTCATTATTTGTAAGTCTAAAGGCTTATTTTTCTCTTTTTGGTGAGCCTTTTCTAAAATATCCCATTGCCTGGCTACAGATGTGGTGAACTATGTTTTGGAGTAGGGTAAAAATAAACAAATCCTTTTGACCTCACTTGCCACAAACCTGGAGAGAAAAATGACAAGCTTATAAAATAAGACTTACTACTGCACTGGGCAATGGGATGGCTGACACGCTGACGCCAAGGACAAAGGTCAAATGACAACACAAGTTTAGATTACTGCCCTAAGACTGACTGTGCAATCATTACATAGCACCCGCTAGGTAACAGTTTAATAATATTTGCCTGTGTTGGACTTGTGTCATATTCAAGTTAAATGTTTGGCTGGTTTCTTTTGGGGTCAGAGTGTGTTCCCCAGGGTTCATTCTTTTTGTACTAATGAAAAACCAAGCTGTTTTTATCATTACATATAAAGCAAATATTAACTAGAGGTTTAGGCATTCTTCACATTCTTCATGGAAATATCACGTGACAGGTAAAAGACTTCTGATTTCTGGAATCCTGATTTCCTCCTCACGCGCTCCACTTTAGTCTTGTTTTACTAGATTTTTTAGGCATCACCCTGGGTCTACACACCTGAATCAAATGATTAGGTCATTACCAGGCCTCTGGAGAACTTCAAGACACGTTGAGGAGGTCATTTAGCCATTTAAATCAGCTGTGTTGGATCAAGGACACGTCTAAAACCTGCAGGACACCGGCCCTTGAGGCCTGGAGTTCCCCCACCTCTGGTCTAAAGACTTGTGATTGATAAGCCATTAGCCAATGGGCATGTAGGCTTATACTCAGACCCTCCCCTTTTCATCAAAAGCAAGCGTTTGTGATGAAAAAAATGGCACTTCATCAATGAGTGGGTGATGTCATCTTTTATACCATCTATTTTTAAAATGCCTAACTTTATAACCTGGTTAAAAAAATGGATAATTTCCTCGTTCATAACACCTGTACAGGGGTAAAATTATTTATTCCCTTGTAACTTTTGTATAACTTTTCTATATTTCTATATTCTAAATACTGCAATTAGGAACATGGCTACATTAGATTGACAGGTGTCTCAAAACAGGCATCTTTAGCCGATCAGTCTTCCAGGCCTAACCTCTTTTAATTGGAGCCACTGAACTGGAGCTTTCAACTGTGTTTGTACAGTTGGTGCCTTTTGGAGCTTTTTAATAAACCAAAAAGGCACTGAGTGGGTGAAACTGGTGAGTGAAATTGCTACACCACTTATCAGGTGTCAGTGAGTAACCCATACAGTTCATAAATGCATTTTACCAACCAAGATTTCAAGTGCTCACTAATTACTTTGCGCTGTGATGTCTCATCTGCATATGGTCACATCTGGCTTGCAAAAACTAAAATGGGGCAGCAGCCAAAATGCTAATGTTGAGGCCTCAAAATAGGTGACTTCATGGTGGCTGTCTTTTACTAAGTATATGGTAAATCCCCGTACACTTCCATGTTAAAATGATGAACGCTTCTACAGAAATATACTGGAAAAAACCCTGATTTAGTCATGATAATTTTTCCATTTTGTGTGCCAAGTCCAAAAAAGGCAATAATGAAAAGCTGCCTGTAACCCAACACCCAAAACAAACTCAGATCCAATCACTGGGAGTAATTACTCTGGGAGAGAGGAGAGGGGGGTAAGTCCAGGTAAGTCCTTTAACAAAGATTCCAAAAAGACACTCCCAAGTTTTCTTGATAATGCAGATGAGATTACTTACTTGTTGACACCGCAGTGAATACCCTGAAAGGGACAACTGGTTTGTTCTGGAGAAGAAGCTGAGATCATAGGCAGGTGGGCAGGCAGGTGAGGCGAGTATTCTGAAGGAGAATTCAAGAAGGAACGGGCCGGCTTAACGGAAGCAGGTAAGTGACTCTGGTAAGTGAATTGCTCATTAACCAAACAGGAGACACTGGAGAATTGGGAAACAAGAAAACAGGAGAGCCATGACGGAGCAAGATTACAACAGACAATCTGGCAAAGACTGGGTGCTGGAGCTGCTCTTAAATACCGACTTTTGATGAGACTGATAACAAACACAGGTGAGTTGGACGAAGAGCGGGAGCCCAAGACTCCACCCTGATCAACCCAATCTAGACCCAGACATGTTAAAAGGTCTAAAACAAAAACAAACCAGTGCATTGTGACACTGTGCCATGTGCACGTTTATTTGTAATTCACCTTTTTAAACTTTACCAACACTTAAAGTTAGGGGTGTGACTGCTTTGAGTGACAGGTATCAATCAATACAGGCATCTGTAGTTTGCAGATCCTCCACTTTTTCAGGTCTAAGAAATATTTCCTTTGTAGTTTTGGTGCCTTTTGAATTATTATTATTAATTGATTTACCTGACAAATCATATGGTTTGTGGTGCGGTCCATTGGTCCAACAGCAAATTCAAGAAGCCTGTGTTCTCTGCTAATCTGGCATGTGACTATATCCCTCTTTTATATACAGTCTATGACCTGGTATGAAGAACAGGGGCATGGCTAGTGCACCACCTGTACAAAAGCTGAATGATAATGATCTTCATCTTTACCTATATCTTGTCTAATATACGCTTATAGATAAGCAAATATCTATAAGTGTCTGTGAATGTCAACCAATAATAAATAACAAGAAATTTAAGTACAAAAGTTTAAAAGACAGAACTTGAGTCCCTTTCCATAACACCTAAATGATGGTGTTGGCGAGTATGCTTTAATTTCCTTCTGTGAAGTCTCAGTGCTTCTAATGAGCAGACAAGCCAAAGGCAAGCAACCCATACAAATGGAGGTATAAGGCCCAACACTTACAGGAATGTGTGAACAGTGACAAAACCATGTATTTGCAGGTACTTCCGCAAAGAGGTCTAGCACCCTCAGCCCAAGAGCAACCCCAAGAAGGCCACAGCTGTGTGTGAACGTTGTGGGGACAGCTCCGTTCTCTTTGATCGTTCGACATTTGAGCGTCCCTGATCTCCTCAAGCACTGCACGTGTTGTTTTTGAGTGCACAAACTGAGACATTCCAGACATGTGAACTGCCCATGACAAATGATCACCCTTTGGGTTTTTCAGCTTTCGCATGCTGCGGGTTTTTTGGCATGGTAAAGTTCACCTTGGCCTGAGAGTTTTCCCTTTTCTCCGGCTTCAATGACTGGAGCAGCACCCCATAATGTGGATAAGTACTGGTGTGGATTGTTATTTTAGAGAAGATATAATTTTATATTAACTTTTTTTTTTTTACACCGGACAGCCTGCATTTAGAACATTGACAGGTCTGTGTGTCATTTAGTGGGCTGTTGACTGGATTAAATCAGCTTCAATAACACAGATCCTATGCACAGCACAAAAAACCTTGGAAGTTGGTTTCATTTTAGTTTGAAGCCATAACCCTCTGAGAAGTGAGAAGTGAAAATAACATTTATTACTGCCAGATTAGTCACTGCATATTAGGGGGTGATGTTAGTTTTGATTGGCTTCCAACTCTGCTCCAGTTTCTTCAGTGGTTGCATGAAATATGTCCCGTTTTTCAGTTCACAACTGGAGCCTCGAGGTGTGCTACATCTTTTAAAAGGCGTTATAGAAGCCCATTGATTTCTCCATTTCATTAAACAGGCCTTGCACTGTGCCACAGCTGATGTCATTCTAGTGTTTCCTGTCATTTTCCAAGCAGGCGGTGTTTCACATGCCCTTCTCCAAAGTCTGTCCAGTCAAATCCTCACATGATTGATTCTTATACGCTTCATTTATAGCATTCATCAAATTTCCATTGAATCATGAAACTTTGCCTGACTACTGTCCAAAGTATTCTAGCCGCAGAGAGAGAAATGTTAGGTTCTCTTGGGGCATATTGTAGGTCCCCCATAAACTGATGGCATTTTGCAAAAGAAAGTGAACAAAAATGTTGGACTAAAGAATGTTTTCCCCCACCAAATGAAAAATTTCTAAATCTTTACATACTAACGACTTTAACATTCAAATGACTCTTTGGGTGAAGATTGTCTGTTTGCAGAGGGTGGATTTTTGTTATTGCTGCATTTGTCTCTCCAGACTTGGGTAAGGCTGTTGGATTGTAATGTTTGCATAAAGTTTACCCCCCCCCCCCCCCCCCTTACGCCTACTTTGGCTACGCTCTTTTGCAAATGAAGATTACTGCCAGAAAACATGGCAGCAGCAGCGCAAGAATGCTTCCCAGATCTGTGTGGAGGTTTGCATATGTTAATGGCTATATTTGTGTGCTTATGTGAGTCAAGTATTGTTAGGACAAAGATTGTAATTGCAAATATCCTGTATAACCACGTCTGACTGAAACTCAGAAACATACAGTACTATGGAAAAGTCTTGAGCTACCCCTCATTTCTTTATACTTTGCTTCCAAGGAGTCAAACTTTCTTGCAGTGTTTTAAAGTGGTCTTGAGCAATAGTTCTCTAATCTTTATGAAGATCTTTCAGTTTTTTTCCTTTATTGGCTGCTTTTTCACTTCTAATACTTTTTCACTTCTAAGAGCTTAACTCAAAAAAATTAACCACTGTTATGCCTAGAAACAGGCAAATTAGCAACAAGAACCAGTGCCAATTTGTGTTCTTAGTTACTTTGTTACTCGTAGTCTTTTGCAAAAACATTTGTTGCCATTTCTTTACCCGAATCTATGAAAAATTCTAAGGATAACACAGTTTTACAGACAGAAACACTATTTTTTAAACCAAAAAATTAATTCCCAAAGAAATATCTTCCCAAAACTTGGTATATCTCAGCAGGGTGTGCAGTGCATCCTCTAAGAAAATTGAGGAAACTAGGACAGGTGCAGGACAGAAGAAGAAGTGGCAGGCCTAAAAAAATATATCTACAGCAGATGAACAGTATCTGAAAGTTTTGTTTTTATGAAACAGGAAAAATCCAGAAAAGACCTGACAAAGTACCTGAGAGAGCCATCCTGCCCTTCAGCTGATCCCTCTACTGTCCACTTCAGAATTCCTCTCAGCTGAAGGGTGGCTGTCACTGAGCCATTCTTCAGGAAGGAAACAGGGAGAAAAGGCTGAGGTATGCCAAATTACATAAGAGCTGGACTGAAAATCAGTGGCCATGGGTCTTATCCAAATCCAAATCATATTTTATTTTATTGTCCAATCATCATCTATCACCATTTGTAAAACACAGTGGAGGGGCCAGTGGTGTTGGGAATCTTATCTAAATTAGTGGAATTATGAACTCAGAAAAGTACCATCACAATTTGATCCAAAATGCCCTGGAAAAGTGTTAGACTGGCAATGGCTTTATTTTGACAATGACAACCTAACACACTGCCAGTGCCGTAAAAGTATACCTGGATTGAAAAACACACAATGGAATACTGTTTGTCATCAACTGGGCTCCTCAGATCCCAGACAGACAGATCATGTTGACAGACAGAGCTTTGAATGTCCTTCAAGAAGCCTCGAGAACTATTCCTGAAGGCTAAAAGAAATGACGAGAAAGCTGCCTAAGAGAGTTCAGACTGTGTTGAAAAATAAAGCTGGTCATACGTAATGACTTTCGAGTGCTTTAAAATTGTACAAACTCCAATTTTTGCCATCTATACTATATTTCCATGTATGTGTGTAAGTGCAGTACCTTTGTGTGAAAGACACTCTAAATTTATTATTACAAAATCAAAGTTTTTTGCACTGCATCAACTATTGTAATAAGAGCAATAATAGTTCAACATACATACAATGTGATAAACAGCACAGTTTTTGAGGCAGTGAGAGACCAGAATTCTTTCACAGCTTATATAGTCTAGCGCTGACACAGTACCATTGGACATTGTTGCAGCAGGAAAAGACAATTTACTGGTTTGAAGCACTGCATCCTGTTTGAAATAGGACTCGGAGAAGTAATGGCGAATTCATCTTTTCTATAGCTGGACAGTGAGGAAGTAGTTCTCCGCCACTGCGGGTTACACTATGGGGCCAGGGAGGTGTTGTGGAGGGGCTGTGACGGTGTTGCTAAGCAACGAGCAGGGCAACTTGGCGTAATGAGCGTGGGGCTCAGGAGCTGTCTGCTCAGTGTTCCAGGTCCTGACAAGAACAGACAGGCTGGCCTGGGACAGCCTGCATGGAGCTGCCACCATGGCCACCTGCTCACAGCAATCATCACCAGCGATCCAGCCAGCCACCGATACAGCATACAGACCCAATTAAGAGCTCTGCATGTCCCCCTCCAGCCAGCCATCACTAACACTCCTGCAAGTCTGACAAGGCTGCCTTTTTTCCCCTTAGCAAATCTCTAATTAACAACATTGGCAGTGTTGAGGCCGGGCACTACAGAACTGCTGAAAGGGGCTGGGACTCTGCTCGGGTAATCAGCTTAAATACAGGTTTATTTCCTGCCCCCTGTGCCTTGCTACGTCCAGCAGAGATTGCATTCTTTTATCTGTTTATCTCCAATTTCCTCTGACTTGTAACGTGTCTCTCAGACACACTGTCACCTCCACTTAAGGCCAGACTTGGTGCTCCTGCAATCAGATGGTTTCAAAGCTGTGATCAGAGTTAGTTTTGGCAGGGCATAGTTCTTCGAAAAATCTCTGTCTGTTAGATTGCTTACCACCTCCTTTCTTAGCACTCCCATTTCAAGAGTAGTGAACAAGGATCAAAGAGTCCTAACTAAAAAAAACCCAACCCAAAACAACCTCTTTCTTCAAGTCAAACATAACAATTTACCTCATTCTTTTGTAAAGACAGATAGAGATCAATATTTTTTGTTATTCCTGTAGCAAAGCAATGCCAAATTTTAAAGTGGAAAATGAAGAGATAATATTGTGAAATGACCTCATTATCAAAGTGGGATTAAGAGAGCTGTGTGTTCAGCCGAGAACAGAGGAGGCAGAGGAATTTCCTTTCAGTGTGGACATGTTATTGTTTGTGGCCTGTGCACAGCAGATAGATGAAATATCCTCCACTGTTTAAAGTTAACTCTTAATATAGGACGGTCGCTTTTGAGCTCAGGCAATCATTTGTCTTTTGCAAAGTGATACAGATACATTTATATGTGTAGCATACCGTAGAGATCGTCTGTTCTTTCACTGAATTTACTTGCCATTGAAGATTATTTTTCTACTGCGAGGAGACAAAAAAGAGGCTGTCATAAAGCTCTCCAGTTGTTAGTTTTCCACTCTCTCTTTGGCTGGACTTGGACGCCGATGATTAATGAGAAATTAAACAGTATGGCTTGTTGGGTGCTTTAATAGGCTTTTTGATCCTTAAAGAAACAGGCTGACTGTATTCTCCGGATATTTTGTTGTTGACGTTTCTGTTCTGTTCCCAGAATTGTGATTATTTTGTACATATTTACTATTTTTGACAAACCCTCACAGTGTTTTGGGTATGAGATTTAAAGCCTTGATGTTCATTAGATTAGGATTATAGTTAATGTTTTCAAAAAAAATCTGTTAATATTTGAAGAAATGCATTTCCATACTGCTGTGCATTGACCTACACTAAGGCATTTTTTTGTGTATACATGTAAATGGGTAGTTTGCTTACTATCTGTGTGTTTTGGCATAGTGAAAAATTGGATTGTTTGTTGTTTAGAGTTCTCACCCAATGCATTATGGGACACACTTCTCAGCCTCCTTGATCTTGAACAGACGCAGCTTTTATAGGAAGAAATTCAGGGATAATTCAGAAGCTAAGCAGCAGAGGACACTGTTTATCAGACAGGGTGAAGTCATAATATGGCAGTCGAAACAAATAGCATGTGGCAGTGTTTTGATGATCAGCTATTTTTTTTCTCTGTCATTTGTAGCAATCATATCTGGTTTGTTGGATAAAAATGTGCTGCTGTGTGGTATTTTACAACTGCCACAGCCTGAATTTCTTTATTTATTTATTTATTTAGGACAGTGCATGTTAATGAACATAAATGTAAAAAGAAAAATTACATGAATGTAAACATGCCAGATTATAGCCAAAGGCTAATTTCCACCTGTTGTCCTTAAACATAAAGAAATAGACAATAATTCATAAAAAATCATCATTCATTCATAATAAAAACTCCATCACCAAACTACACATACACACCATTCTGTACCGAAATAAAACATTAAAAATATACAACTCATACATGATCACACACTTGATTTATCCATAGCCAGTTTTTAACCTTTGCTTTAAACAAATTGAATGTCGAGCATTCTCTAATAGGTTGAGGAAGACTGTTCCACAGATGGCCACCCTTAACAGAGAGGACGTTCTGCCCAAATGCTGTCCGTCTGTGGGGTATAAACAAGTCTCCTCGGATTGTAGCTCGAGTGGTCCTGTCTGAGCTTTCTTTATGCCTGATAAACTGCTTTAGTGGTGGTGGAGCAAGGGAGTGTAAGACTTTATATATTAAACACACCCTTTTAAGTTTCACTAAGTTATTGAAGTTCAGTAATTTATGTTTTTTTAATACATGACAATGGTGGTGGGAAGTCGGTTTTTTGTCGAGTAGTTTTAAACTTCTTTTATAAATGTTTTCAATAGTTTTAAGTATTGTTGGACAAGCAAGTGACCAGGACGTCAAACAATAGTCCATATGAGAGATGATCATTGAGTAAAAATAAGTTTTTGCAACATTAATATTTAAATTATTACGTATATGATTAAAATTTCGATTATTAAATTTAAGTACCTGGGACACTTTATTTATGTGACTCTTGAAGGATAATGTTGGGTCTAGAATGACCCCAAGATATTTAAATTCTGGAGCTAATTCAAGCTCTACTCCATCCAGGAATATGTTTGACTGCTTCAAGTTTAAGGGGCGTTTTGAAAAATACATACAGACAGTTTTTGAGGTGTTCAACATTAGGCATGAGTCCTCCAGCCAGCTATGCATTAACGCTAAAGCAGCTGTAAGATCTTTTGCCACCTGCTGGACACTATTTGCTTGCGTATATATAACTGCATCATCCGCATACATTTGAGCAAATATATTTGGACAGACTTCAGGTAAGTTATTGATAAAGAGAGAGAACAATAAGGGCCCAAGAACAGATCCTTGAGGAACCCCTGTATCACAGTCTAAATATGGAGATTTAACCCCATCCAACACCACACACTGTTTCCTGTGTGCGAGATATGAGGCAAACCACTGAAGAGCCTGACTGGAGATATTAAACTGAGTCAATCTGGACAACAATATCTGATGGTTTACAGAGTCGAAAGCCTTCTTCAGATCTAAAAATACAGCTCCAACACAGGGACTCCTGTCCAGCAAGCTCTTCAAGTTCTCCACTAACATACACAGGGCAGTATCTGTGGAGTGATGTGCCCGAAAGCCAAACTGCAATGGATGTAATGAGGGTTGGGTGTTTTCTAGGTGAGCAGTGAGGAGTTTAACCACCCACTTCTCAGCTATTTTAGATACGACCGGGAGTATGCTTATGGGGCGATAGTTAGCCATGTCAGTCTTCACACCTGCTTTGAAAATTGGTGTAACTGCAGCAATTTTCCAATCTGTTGGAACAATGGAGTGTTCGAACGACATATTCAAAACATGAGTTGTTGGACGTACAAGCAAATCCATATGTTCCTTTAGGAAATTTGTGTTAATACCATATACATCAAGTGCTTTTGATTGTTTTAAACCTGTAATTAGTTTAACAACTTCAGTGTCTGAAATATGGGTGATGGTGAACAAATTTTGACCAACATCATTCACATTATCAGAGCATACAACTGAGTCAAAGCTCTGACTGATCTCCTTGACAGATGAAATAAAGAAAGTGTTTAAGTTACTGGCAATAGATAGAGGCTCTCTAACAATAGAGTTATTTACATAAAGTTCAATTGTATTTTTACTTTTGCTTGAATGACGGCCAAGTAATTTATTTAAGTGTTGCCAAATAATTTTACCATTACCTTTGGCTCTTTCAATTATGTTTATAAAAAATTTTGCTTTGGCCTGTCTCAAACTTCTTGTTACTTTGTTCCTCATTGAAGTAAATCTCTGTCTATCCAGAGTTAGACCTGTTTTCAGGAACTGTTTTAGTAATTGATCTCTTGTTTTCATTAAATTCTTGCACTCTTTGTTTAACCAGGGCAAATTAGATGTTGTCTTTATTTTTTGTCGACCTCTAATGGAGTATGTTGATATAACATCCTTGACAATGTCAGTGAAGTGACTGCTGCAGAATTGTGGATCATCACTACACAGTAAAGGCTCCCAGTTAACTGATGCTAATGCTTCTGCTACATTTTGTCGCTGACTTCTTGGTATAAATTCATAAAAGGATCTCCTATTAGATGAACTTTGAAAGTCATTCTTAACCCGTGATTTTATAAGTTTTCTAGAAAATAATATAAAATTGTGGTCTGAAATACCAGTGATAAAATTATAAGATTTAATAATTCGCTCAGGCTTATTACTGAAAACCAGATCTATTTTAGTTTTAGAGTGTCTCGTTATTCTTGTGGGTTGTTCAATATGTTGAGTAAAGTTCAAAGTCTCCATTATGTCCTTGAGTGTTTTTCTGTCCTTTACACAGTCCCAGTTGACATTAAAATCTCCCATTACAATTATTTCATTAGACTTATTATTTATAGTATGATATTTAAGTAATCGCTGTAGTTGTTCATAAAAAATATTCTTTGCAGAAGGAGGGCGATATAAACAGATCAACGTAAATGACATTTCTGGGGAAAGAGTGATTTTAACAGAAATATGTTCTATTTCGACATCTATTGGTGAACTAAGTAAAGAGCAGTCCAGGTATTTTTTTACATACACAAGTATTCCTCCTCCTCTTGTTCCAATTCTATCCCTTCTGAATACTGTGTACTCTGGAAAGACAACCGCAGACTCAGGAGAAGAACTTGTGAGCCAAGATTCAGAGATACCCAAAATAGAAATATTGGAATTGCTTAGAATATGTTCCAGTTGCTCATGCTTTGGTAACATACTGCGAATGTTAATGTGTCCACATAAAAGCCCCTTTGGTTTATTTTTAGTGTCCCAGATTACTTTAGCCTGATTAAATGTCTTGCAGATCTTTGTTCCTCTGTAAATTTTAATAGCAGGATTTCTTGTCCTTTTGTTGACAATGCTATGAGCATTTAATGAAGAGAAACCCTTTACCGGAGACTGTAATTTGGGTAGAGCAGGTGGGGGCCCAGGCAGCCGAGATGGGGGCCCAGGCAGCCGCGTTGGGGGCCAAGGCAGCCGGGGTGGAGGTCCGAGCAGCTGAGATGGAGGTCCGAGCAGCTGAGATGTAGGCTCAGGCAGCCAAGATTGACACCCAGTCAGCTGCGGTGGAGGCCCAGGCAGCTGCGGTGGAGGCCCAGGCAGCTGCGGTGGAGGCCCAGGCAGCTGCGGTGGAGGCCCAGGCAGCCGAGGTGGAGGCCCAGGCAGCCGAGGTGGAGGCCCAGGCAGCCGAGGTGGAGGCCCGAGCAGCTGAGATGGAGGTCCGAGCAGCTGAGATGTAGGCTCAGGCAGCCAAGATTGAAACCCAGTCAGCTGAGGTGGCGACCCAGGCAGCTGAGGTGGAGGCCCAGGCAGCCGAGGTGGAGGTCCGAGCAGCTGAGATGGGGGTCCGAGCAGCTGAGATGTAGGCTCAGGCAGCCAAGGTTGAAACCCAGTCAGCTGAGGTGGAGACCCAGGCAGCTGAGGTGGAAGCCCAGGCAGCTGAGGTGGAGGCCCGAGCAGCTGAGGTGGAGGCCCAGGCAGCTGAGGTGGAGGCCCAGGAAGGTGAGGTGGAAGCCTAGGCAGCTGAGGTGGAGGCCCAGGCAGCCGAGGTGGAGGCCCAGGCAGCCGAGGTGGAGACCCAGGCAGCTGAGGTGGAGGCCCGAGCAGCTGAGGTGAAAGCCCAGGCAGCTGAGGTGGAGGCCCGAGCAGCTGAGGTGAAAGCCCAGCTAGCTGAAATGTAGGCCCAGGCAGCTGAGTTGGAGGCCCAGGAAGCCAAGATTGAAACCTAGGCAGCTGAGGTGGAGGCCCAGGCAACTGAAATGGAGGCCCTGGCAGCTGAGATGGAGGCCCAGCCAGCTGAGATGGAGGCCCAGGTAGGCCCAGGCTAACTAGGCTAATTAGTTGTAGCCAGTCCAAATCACTGTTGTTTGAATTAGGTCCAGGATTTAGTTCTATATCACCAGCCAAAAGTAGCATCAGAACAAGTTTCAGAATCTCCTGCGACAGTTGTGGTATATTAGATTGTTCATGTTTACCTGGGGGTGGTCTAGCGTGACCAAAATCCAAGAATCTTGTGAACAAAAGATGTTGACTCCATTTGGCTGGGAAAGTGGTATAATTATCCAGTTTTCTTGGACATGTCGAACTCCACAGAAGATAAAAATGTATAAAAACAAAAAGACAAGTTGATGTCTGATGTCAAGTCTTTAACAGTGCTGCCTTTCACTGTGAATGCAATTTTTAAAAAAAAAAGAAAAGAAAAGAAAAATCAAGGAACATCGTCAAGCTAGTGTGCCTAACATTCGCTGTGGTTTATTTGAACTGGAAAAAGGTCACAACAGTTTAGGTGCTGGCGGAAAGACTTTAGTGGGCTAATCGGAGGAAACCACTTGAGCAACACCTAGGAACACCTCTGTGATGAGACATCATGCAGGCTTATGATTTCCTGTGCTTCTGAGACACAGGCAGGCTTGTGCGTCCCCTAGAATATAGCTCTCTGTCATGTAATTTCAATTATCATTTGTTGATTTATGAAAAACACAGCGATGTTTTGTATCCACTGAGTTATGTAACCTAGTGTTGTGCTGACGCTTCTGTCCTCAGTAATAGATGTGGAAAAGGTTAAAGGCTTATAGAGCTCTCCTTTGACTGTCTACCATACGTGGAAACTTGTGGGCCGTCCAGTTCTTGTACAGGCAGTGGTTTCAGTGCAGGAGGTTACACAAATACCCAAATGGCGAGATTTGAGAGTGGGGCTCAAAAGAGGGGGGCCAGTCTAGTACCAAGCCTCACTCTTTACCTGCATTAGGTCATAGGCTGAAAAAGGGGAGGGCATCAGCCACCATTTACAACCCTCTGGGCTCTCGTGCCCCTCCATGACCGATCATTTTGAGTAT